>NC_083570.1:70297877-71497877 GCF_027579695.1 Neoarius graeffei
GTCACACACGCACACCCAGAGATACACTGATACCCATCAGAGTAATACAGGCCTTGAATGATGGTCACACACCGAGACACACAGCCTGAAGAGAACGCATTGCGCACATCCAAGACAACCAGACTGTCAGAGTACACACATGCATGGAACCAGACATTACCTTGGCAGCACTCTTTAGCTGGTACATTGAAGGGTCATCTGCTGGTTTTCCTGCTGCACACTTAGTCGCACCTATCAGTTCGGCAAGCGCTTTGGCCACATCCCTCACAGCGTTGATGAGAACCACCTGAAAAAAAAAAAAAAAGAAAGACATTGATGAGGAGTAGAAAGAGAGGAAGGCAAGAGCGCAGTCAAGGCACATGGCCTGTAATTAGAAACAGCTGGGGTTATGAAACAAGCTACAACTGTTTTATCAACAGTAAAGAGAGAGAGAGAGAGAGAGAGAGAGAGCGAGCGAATGTAGATAGAAGCTTATTAACCATCACAGGGCTTGCAAATGATACCGTGTCCCAAAATGGTACCTTTCTGCATTATTGGTGCTCTGCATACCCAAGGCTACATTAGTTTGGGTACTTACCTGTCACAGTATGTTGCATAATCCAACACTATGATTTATTATAAACCACTTTAAGTTAATAAGATAGGATTTAAAAAAAAATAAAATAAAAAAGTGAGGGTAAATGCATTGTGAGAGAAACAGAGAGAGAGAGAGAGAGAGAGAGAAAAAGAGAGAGTGTATCATTTAGCCCTGTCGTTCTCAGCATAGCCGGGGGTCTATGATTTTTTAATTTCATTTCAGTGGTGTAAATCATAACAACTTTGAAAACGGTGGGTTATAATTTATTATAGTTATTTGATGTGCTCTATTGAACTGAATGGGTTTAATCCAAATCTCAAAATAGTATGCTCTATAATGTGTTCCATTACTGCAAATTTCAGGGGAAACCCCCCCCCCCCCCCCCCCCCCCCAAAAAAACCCTCACCCTTCTATGGTTTTCCAATAAATGCACAAAATATTACACACATTTAAAATAATCTTCCTAAAATTATATTGCATTCTAGCCTAGTAAACTAGACCAACCCGCCTAGCGGCCAAAAATATTTTTGCCTAGCGAGTGGGTCTAGCCTCGCACCATATAAACAAAAACACCCCGGGCATCAAATCGTGCCCGCCAATCACAACGCAAGGTTTTTGTTTGGATTCTTTGGGTGGGCTTTTGCAGGAGTGACGACAAAGCTGTGCGACGCTGGAGAAAGCACAGCAGGAAAGATGGCTACGGCTAGTGAACAGCACGCATTTGACTCCGCTTTGGAATCAGTTTTAGAAGAATTAGACTTGGAGTTTTCGTTGAAACATGAGCAGGAAGAGGCTCTCCGCTCATTCCTTTTCAAGAAGGACGTTTTCGCTGTTTTGCCGACCGGCTATGGCAAAAGTCTGATCTACCAGCTGGCTCTGCTCATAGCCAAAAGGATGGGGCTAGTTTGTGCAGTACGAAGAATTAATAAACAGCTTTGAAACATTACTTTTTGATTGTTTCTTATTTTCCCGTTATTTTAAATTTAAGGGAAATTATTTCACCAAACACCACTAAATAAAAACTCTCAAAAACAGCTTAAGCAAACCCTTGAAAAACACTTGAAAAAAATAAGAGTGTATGTTAAGTATGTGGTACAGACTCCAAACTTGTGGTCATTATCTCCAAACTTCTTAATATCTAGAACCTGCTTATTAATTAATACGCATTTTGAAAAATTATTTATTTCAAGGTCTCCCCCACTGCACGCTCTGACTACGTCACAGTCACTGTTGCGCTGACAGCGGGTTGTTCCTCCTACACCCGTCGGAAATGTCTACGGATTGAGGCCAGACTAAATATTCACATTTAGTCTGGCTTGCCAGGCTAATTGCATTCACTAGATTAGTTTGCTGATTCATGCAATAGACAGACCTCAACTACTAGGGTTACAAAACAGTAAAGATATGCAGACTGAACTAAAACACACTGATCCACCCCACACCTGTGTCTCTGGATCGTCTGAGCCCATGCTGGCAGCCCCTAGTTTGACCACGTCTGTCAGCTGGGTGATGGTCTTGGCGGAGGACTGCGCAGCCTGGGCCAGTTTCTCCTGACTGGAGGCCGCGCCAGCCACAAGCAGCTTGGTGTCCTCCACTAGAGCCTTTGCTGTCTTCAGGATGTTCTCCCTAATTTGTGCCAAACACAAGAATGCACATATTACAGCCATTCTTGTAATGTTCAAATAGACAAAATTGATGGTTCTTTATTTGCTACAAACACTCCTTTTTTCCCACCTCTGCTGAGTTTTACCTGTGGTCTGCGAAGGACTCTTCGTTTTCAGCATTGAGTGTGCCTGCAGTGGCGAACATGATGGTGGTGTCCAGGTCAGCGATTATGCCAGAGACAGAGCTGGCTGCCGTGATGCAGGCCTGGGTGCCTTTGTTACCTGCTTGGAGGGCGGACAACACCATAGACACCTGAAGGAGAGAACACCAGATTATTTAGAGCAGTGTTTCTCAACCACTGGGCTGCGGCCCTTTAGTGGGCCGCAAATATTTTCCCCCCCCCGAAGTTGAAGCTAATTTTTACTCATAGTAGGGTACAACTGCTGGGTTGCATCTGACGTCACATCCACCTCATTAAGCTATGGTCACACTACAGCTTGCGATGCTTTGTGATGGGTTATCAATGAAAATGAGGCATTTTGGTGGCGATATACAGTACCAGTCAAAAGTTTGGAAACGCCTTCAAATTCTATGTTTTTTATTTTAGGCCACACCACTTCAATTAGTTGGTTCTCGGAATCGCCGCTTGAAGAAAATACAAAATGAAAAGAAAAATAAAATCGAAATCAAACTCCCGCCAACAGAAAAGGTCACGTGACGTCGAAAACCAATCAAATCGCCCCTTTCACTTTCGATAAAGACTTGTGGAAGAAACATGCCTATGGAGGGGAGTCCTGCAAAGCCTGTGTTTGTGATTGTTAGGATATTCAGTGAACAGAAGCGTAAAATCTTTGACAGGTGTGTTGAAATTCTGTTTACTGGTTTGCCTGTATTGTTTGGTCTATTTCCACTGCTAATTTTACCATCAGAGAATTTTTTAAATGTTATTTTTATTTCGCCCGCTCGCTTCATATTTTTCCTGAAAAAAATCTGAGAACCAACTAATTAAATTGGTGTGGCCTTAATTAACTAAGACACTTCGTGCCTTAAAGTAATGACTGACTTATTTCTCTTTACTTAGTTGAGTGGTTCTTGACATAATATGGATTACTACAGTTGTCAAACAGGGCTATTTACTGTATTTTTATCATTTACTCTTTACTGGTTGATGTCAAATGCATTAAGAAGGCAAGAAATTCCATTTTTGACCAGACACCTGTTAATTGAGAAGCATTCCAGGTGACTACCTCATGAAGCTGGTTCAGATAATGCCAAGAGTGTGCAAAGCTGTTATCAAGGTAAATAGTGACGACTCTGAAGAATCAAAGGTGAAACTTTTTTTTTTTAAACACTTTTTTGTTTACCATATAATTCCATATGTTATTTCATAATTTTGATGAGTTCAGTATTGTTCTACAATATAGGAAAAAAATTAAAAAATAAAAAAACATTGAATTTGAAGGAGTTTCCAAACTTTTGACTGGTACTGTACACGTGAGATAAAAGTTACACAGTAGGTGAACATTTGACTGTCACGCCTTTGTGCACTTGAATCTGGCGCAGCTCAGGTGGCTGCGCTCACTCACAGAGCGCACTGGGACCCAGTCGTTACGGGAAGCACCTGATACTGAGTTGAGCACATTAAGCATGCACAGATACAGACGCTGTTTTCACAGAGGCTTTGAAGTATTATCACGGTCACGTTTGTTCCTAGCCATGTTTATAATGCTGTTTAAATAATCTGCTTTATAATTCTGCTTTCGTTTGTGTTTTTAGTACATCACACCTGCTAATAAACACTCTTCCTGCACTTCGATCCGTCTACCGCTATCTATCTTGTAGTGTCCTGATCCCCAGATCTTTAACCCAGCCACAGATAAAAAGTTGTTCGCCTCCATGCTCTTCCAGGTTTTCATCTGTGTGTCCGTGTAGAACGATGTCTGCAGCACCAGGTAGTTTGAGATGTCAGGGAACTCAACAGATGGATAATTTTCCAACTCGTAGGAAAAAATCCTTTGTTAGCATGTAAGGATCTAGCCCAGTGAGTGGTTTCTATATCCACTTATTTTGAATGTACTTCTTGGTTTTAATAACCTGCTTGTTTGCTGAACACAAACATGGCAATAAGTTCTTGTGTTAATGGACCAGACTCCACTTTTAGATCATTAATCCCTTTTAACTGAGAATGCCCTGCATGCATGATTTTGTGTTGCCTTCTGACATCCATACAGTTTTAAATACAATACCTACAACTAAAAACAGTTTGTTTTTATTGCATTTATTTAATTCCTGGGCTCCCATCTGTAACAGGGAGTGATGATGTGCTCCATTAATACACTACAACAGATTATTAGATTCTACTAGATTAGATGAGCCAAAATAATTGGGGATCTTTTTTAATGGGTAAGTACCAGACTTGGTACAAGAATGAATAGGTGGGCCTTAAAGTAGACAAGAGTACTCTGAAAGCACAATTTCCCCTACTGGCAACTATGCCGTAACTCTGGTAAAATGTGACTGAATTGAACAAAATTGCAACATGCATATTATCAACATAACAGGGAATTCTGTCAAGTTTCATGAAATTTGTCCAAAAATTGAGAGAGGAGTTGATTTCAGAAGGTGAGTACCCATCCCGGGACAGACGGAAAGATGGACGGACATCACTACGACATAATTTCCCTTCGGGCCTTTCGGCCAGCGGGGGATTAAAAAGGTTGAGAACCCCTGATTTAGAGTATGAATCTGGCACAGGTCTGTGGAAAATGAGTAAAAGGAATTTTATAAATTTGTTGATAGCACTGATTAAAGCCATCAGAATGATTTAGCACATCCTATAACCTGCATCTATCTGCAGGGGGAATGGAGCAAACAAAGAATGATGAGAAGCAGTCGGGAGCAAAAGAAGTAAAGGTGCTATTAATCAAGCAGCAGCCTCATTCTCCTAGGATGAATATTGATGGCTTTGGCACTTTGTGCATAAAAAAGGTCCATATCTCCACATACAGGTTGATAAAGCTGACAGACAAAGGTAGAGAGACAATAAAGTGAAAAATCTAATGAAAAGACATTTTTCTGAAATATCGGGGGGGGGGGGGGGGGGGGGGGGTGTTTGAGCGTAGCCGAAGGCTCAAGTTGACCGCCCATATTAGTGTCGCAATCATTCCAGCTTGTTGCGAGAAACAAATTTTCTCTGCAGTCCCAATTCATTTCCTCAGCACTGCACTACAGGCACAGCTGGCCACATCTGTACACACCCCTCAGCATAGAAATGAAGTGAAGAACTAATACAGAATTATACATTCAAAAGGACCCATTCACAACACAAACAATTCAGTAATCAATCAATCAATTGCAAAACATTTACTACAAAACAGGAATGAACTGAGAATGTATTGTCTATACAATACACTGAATGAGAACTTTTTTTTTTTTTAATAATATTACATAGAAAGCCATGGGCATTGACTCTGTGTACTTCCACTTGAAATGTAGTAGTGGTATCAGTGACAAGCAAATCCTTTCCAGCACTCTAGTGGATCCACTTCCTTCACCATAATTACTGTTGCCTAGACAATTTTATTACAGACGTTAACCCATAAAAGGGAAGGCTTTTGATACGCACCCCTTAATGCTTGAGAGAACACAACACCCTGCATTATTATCAGTTAAAAGCAATTACCAGCTGCTGCTGTGTTTTACCACAGAAGATGTGATCAAACTTACTACTAATATTATCAGGCACAAACAAGGATTTATTTAATTGCTTCAGCCAAATACTTTCAGTGGCAAATGGCATGTTCACAGCTCACTGAACAGAACTCTGATATTTCTTAAAGGTTTAGTAACTGATTCCGGTGGAAATTTGTTTTGTAACTCACAACACAACCCCTTCCTTTAGCGTTTCCTCCAAAGCCATAAACAATTTGGCAAAATCTAATGAGATATCGATGAATAGAGAAGTGTAGTGAATAAATTAATGAAGGATTTAAGGATAGTGTCAATGTTTTTGGCAGAAGTTAGCATTCCCTCCAAAACAACCAGTGCCTCTAAAAACACATGCGTGTACATGCCTAACTCCTGGTGCATGAGGAGCTTTCAAACATGAAAGACAATATAACTGGAAAATCATTTTCCTGGTATTTGAAGCTATTTAGCAGTTATTCCACGAAATCTAGTCGTACATGAGCTGATAGCCAATGAGGCGCATAGCACCAAGCTGGCTATAAGCCATGTATGATGAGATTGAGTAGAATAACCATTTTATTATATCCACATTCAATGGATTTTGAGAGAAACATTTTTTTAGCTTTTGCAAATCTGACAAATAAAAACTTGACAAAACGACAGTAGTAATCCATGAAAAATGCTACAATAATAATTCGGGGGGGGGGGGGGGGGGGGGCGGCATTCTTACCATCAAATACTTTTAGTCGATTTTTGTTGCTTTTTTGTATTTTTTGGGGTTTTACTTTTGAGTCTTTATTTCGTCCTCGGTTGGTAAACTCCTCCCTGTAAACTGTCTTTAACTGTTTATATCTGTTTGCACATATTTGCATACTACTGCCCTTTTTTTCCTGCCATGTTCGATCATTGCCTTATTTTTGTATTACACTGCCTATTTTGCACTATACTGTTTTTTTTTTTGCTTTGATTTTGCACTACATTGCCTTTACTTTGTATTATTTCTTCCGCCCATTTATTATTTGCATTTGTAATTGGCGTTCATGGTGGACAGCAAACTAAGAATTTCATTGTGCAAGCGGACATGTCCTTACTGTGCATCTGACAAACACTTTGAACTTGATTCAGCAAAACGCTCCACCATTTTGTTTTTCTCTACTCACGGTATATGAGCTGATAGCCTAGTAGTAGAGTAGCCAGAGTGCGCGTGACTGCTCATATCCAGTGAATATGGATAGAATAATAACACATACACATAGGCCAATCCTGGGATGCAAGACCTGACTACAAATATACTTGGGTTCATTTAGAATTAGCACATTAGCCAAACAAACAAACAAACAAAAGCCCAATGTATTGTTTGAACTCCATACCTCCAAACATGGCTTTCAAAAAAAACCATGTAATTTGGAGGCAGGAGAGATATACTGAGGACACAAAACAGTCATGATCCACAGGCGTTGCCTCTAAATTCTGTCTTTTCGGTATTGGTCTCATCTACTTGCCTTCTTATATGGTCATCATCTCTCTTTCTCTCCCTCTCTGACACCACTATGGAACTGATCCCCTTCTCAACCTAATTCTGCCTTCTCCCTCTTTCATATACAATCTCCTCTGGTCCCAAGTGCTGGTTTCACTCAAAATTACCGCCACAAAAGATGGTATATTCTGCACTTTCATCTCTCCCAATTGCCATAATCCATCTCTTCCTTTCATGGGCATGTCTCAGAAAAGTTGTGCAAACTTAGATTAGAAAGATACACTATGACAGCACTTTCCATGCTATGATATTTTACTGCAGTAAGCTTGCTGCACCATTTAGTCTGCTTCTGTTTACATCCAGATTCCAAACCTGGAAGTGTGATGCTGATTGGTTAGATGTTGGTGGTCCACATAACTGGACTTCTTTATTTATTGCAAAGCCCAAGTTACCACACAACCTAGAGCTTTTATTCTCAGAGATATTAAATCTACAGACGTCACAATGTCAGAACAACAGTGTTACTAAACTAGTTTTACTGACCCTATCTTTAACGGCAAACATTTCAATGTTGCAAAACTGGATGCTGATCGACCCGAATGCAGTGATATCAGTTCGTCTCTGCATGAGCGTTACTTGTGGCACACCAAAATTCCAACCTCAAACCCCATACTACAGTTGTTTGATGGTTCCTTGACTTGAAATCCTTCATCCCACTGATTTCCAGTCTCCTTTAACAAGACACAGATGTGTGGTCAATGTTCAACACAAACACTGTTCAGCCCTATAAAGGACTAGTGACAACACTGAACAGATGCCCCTTTTCCTGAAACAGCTAGCAGACCACAGTGAAATACAGGCTCATAAAGCAGACATAAACTCCCCTTCTCAGTATGGTTTACTACATTCAAAGGTCTCAATGCACTACAGAATGGTGAAGGATGGAAGTGAGAGCTATCAGGCCTACCTTCTCTGTGACAGCTCGTGCACATTCGATCAGCTCCCTCTTGGTGAAGCTGTCTGTGGGGCTCATCTGGAGCGCACCAGCCTTCTGGACCAGGTAGATACAGCCATGCCCGAGCTCCTGCACACGGCTTTTTATCTGCACGCCGACCTGGAGAGGAGCAGAGACGCGTGGCACAGTGAAACCCTGACCAGGTGTACATGCTCAATCCCTCGATCCTAGACTGCTTTGGTTCTTCACATAAAGGCCGATGGGTGAATAATGAAAAAGACGGCGAGAGCTGGTGAGTGGGCTGGATGGCACTACACCTTTAGTTTCCTGACACACAGATCCATGGGTAGGTGGTGCTTCATTACCACCTCACCAGAGGCTTTTAAAGCTTGTGGGGGTGTACAGTCACTATGGTAACAGCAGCAGCTGCTTATGTAAAGGCTATTGAGGAGAGCCGGTGGCTCGCAGACACTGGATGCACACTGGTTTAAAATATACATAATCAAATTGTGATGCATCACTGACATTTATAACTTTACTCTTTATGATAAAGAAATGAACAAAATGCGTATGAACATTTGAAAAAAATAGCCAATTGTGGTTTATGGCATTATATCCAGACAGCATATTATTTGCTCAACCCATTCCATATGAAAATTTGGAATCTGTTTGAGGAGTACAGCCAGCTGTGCCTCTTGCTTATATGACCACTGCATTGGAAATAATATAATCTGTGTACATTTATATATGTGCCTCCTGTCCACCTCACTCCACTCTTTCCACCCCATTGGTCTGTTGATGACAGACTGCCCCTCCAAAGTGATCCTCACCTCCTCCGGCTCGGCTGTGGCGGCTGCCAGACGTCCTTGTTGTGCCAGGTGGATGTAGTCCACGGTCACCTGAGACGCCAGACCACCCAGCTCCTCCTGGCACGTCACAGACTTCGTCATCTGGAACAGATCACCCTACAAGTGTTCTATACGTACATACGCTTTAGCTGCGATCTATATACATTCCCCCCCCCATTTAACACACCTGTTAAAGAAAGGCATGAATTCTCAGAGGAAATATCAGAACATATATAAGGTGTTTAGAAAAGACACCCAAGAGCGTCGGGAGCCAAATGTGATGACAGGCTACTCACCATCTCTTGTGCAGTGATGGCGATAGCCTTGGAGAATTTCACCATGGTGGTCTGGTAATCCACAAATGTGCCATCCGGTTCCGGCGGAGTTCCCTCATCCATCTAAGAGAGTAAAAACCATGAAACAAGGCTGATTTCAGCACAGTTCTCTTGCAAAACAGGCCTTCCTGAAACACTGAATATGCTGTCCCTCTTAATTACGGTCTTTGTTTAAAAAAAAAAAAAAAATGGGTGAAAATTAATCTGCAACTATGTTTCAATTCTTGCCATCATCCATTGCGTGTCTTCTTGACAATATAATGAAAGAGTGCAGACACACATAAACGAGACGAACAGTGGTGTAGGATCAAATGGAGGTTCATAATGAGCTCCATGGAGGGCTCCAGCCGCAGCAACAGTCCTGGTGTGAATGAGTGACAGCTGGAGAGCCTCGGGCTCTCAATGTGAAAAGCCTCCTGCAGATTTCTAATAACAGCTGCTGAAAGGACCTCCTTCCAAGCATCTGCATCCAGAATCCCGCTCTTGGCTCAGAGAACGAGCCAGGCTGCTAGCATGCCATGTGCAAACACTGCCCTCATATTTCCATTATATAAATAGGGTCCATGTATCAATTACCAAGTACTATTTTCATTTTATCACTTAATAAATCACCAATATGCCACAATTTAGCAGTTTGAAAAATCCTAATGCCATTCAAATGTCATCTTATTTTTTTTTTTTTAATAGGTAAAGGATTCATATAAAAAGACCTGGTTTTAAAATGGGTAATTCACTCACCCGTCCCATGGCTTCAGCAATGGACTCCACCATGCCTCCTACCATCCCTCCCTCACTTGCTGCCTCATTCAGCGTCACCATGATGTCATCTACTGCTTCCTTCATCAGCTGTGCTGCCTCGGCTATTGCATCATGGGTATGGGCTGCCTGTATGAGGATGGGGCGTGTGTACCAGTTAATGTACATGGTCAATCAGTTACAGGCTGATTACCCCAAGGCCTAAATCATTATTAACCCTCGCACTTAAGAGTAAGGAAGAGCTGTGCAGAAACATGCATGAACAGGTACATATAATGACATTTATAAAAGAACACCACATAAATCCAACTCTATATATCAGAGGTACACAGTACTGTGCAAAAGTCTTAGGCACATGCAATGAAATGTTGTAGAACAAAGATACCTTAAAAAATAATGAAATTAAATGTTTCTACATTAAAAAAAAAAAACTAGATAGAACTCGATGCCAACGGCATTGATGGGGATGCCTCCGCCCAGTAGACTACACGCCTTATTAAAGTTGTGATTTGGGGATGGACATTTGACCTCACAGTAATCTTGACCTGGTGAAATTACTTGTATTAGCCTTGGAGATATTGTGTTCACAAGGTTTTCGGACAGACATTTGACCTCACAGTGACCTTGACCTTAGACCTTTTGATCTCAAAATCTAATCAGTTCATGTTTGTCCCAAAGCGCACAAATGGTGAAATTCCTTTCATTAGCCTTTGAGATATCGCATTCACAAGGTTGCGGGACGGACGCACGCACGCACGGACAACCCGAAAACATAATGCCTCCTGCACCTTACGGTGGCGGAGGCATAAAAAAAAAAAAAAATCCCATAAAGATCAGTAAGCAGTAATGCATGAAAAAAAAATGTTTGGTCTGATAACGCTCTGCTTAAAAAAAAAAACAAAAAAAAAAAAAAAAAACCTTTTTCCAGTAGTGCTGGAAAACTAACGTTTGGAAATATAAAGTATTTTTGTACTGGTTCCATAATGTAGAAGTCATAAAATAAAAATCTATAACAAATGTTTGTACTAAAAAAAAAAAAAGGATGCCTAAGACTTTTGCACAGTACTGTACTTACAATAAACAATATCAGATTAAACTGTTGTAAAATAAAACCCTAAGCATCAAAGCTGCACAATGTGTTAATCATCACCACAATATTGACTTTTAAATACTACGTTTGCAAGAACCTATATTATATAAACGAGACAGTCAGTGACAGCATAGTCCAGAAGGAACGATCTAAAGTGGGCCACCTTGCGCAATAAATGTTGCAAGCTATATACACCCTTGGAATACCGACCTATTTGACAGAAAGAATCCAAAACAGCGAGGAGCTGACCGAGAAGAAGCAATTTTTGTTGACCTGCTTATTAAGGCTTAATTTCCCCATAACTTCATTAATAATTGTAATGAAGCAAATCTGGGTAGAAGTTATATGTACCCTAGGTACCCCTAACTTCATGCCAGAAAGAATCAAAATCGTTGAAGAATTGAGGGAGAAGAAGCAATTTGTGTGGAAACTGCTCGTTAGGGATTGATTACTCCATATCTCCATTTTTAATTGCAATTATGCAAATCTGGGTAGAAGCTATATGCAGACCTACCTTCCTGCCAAAAAGAATTTTTAAAAAAATCAGTGAAGAAACGATTTTTGTGAAACGTGGACAACGGCAGATGGATGACACACGATGGCATAAGCTCATCACCTGTCGGCTAGATGAGCTAATAAGCAATGTACGAAACTACCGTTCTATTTGTGTTCTGTGAGCATCCTGATCAATAACAGAGGTTCCAGATCAGGTCAGGAGTGCCACATCAAACGAATATAGAACCTATGTTTGAAATAAAGACCATCTTGCGACCCATATTTGAATTACAAGATTTGAAATAATGCTTGTCTCTGTTATTCCACTAAAGAGAAAAACAGAGCGATAAACTCAGGGTCATAAACTCAGCTACTGACAAAATATGCTAATGATATGTAATGTTTCATTAGCAAGCTACAAATTTGACACAGTAACCATTTATCTTTCCAAATGAACCAATTTAAGGGTTTCACAGCAAAAGGGCTCAATAGTTATTCAATCATAACTTTTATGGGGTTTTTATTCTTTTTTTTTTCTTCAGATAAATGAAGACATTTAAGAAGTGATGCGATAGTCTATTATACTGATCTGTACCATTTTTGGTCCAGTCCACATAGTGGACGACTGAAATGTGTCCTGTTACCTAAAATAAGTATGACACCCCTGAGACAGCTTTTCTGGAAAATGTGGCATATGGACATTCCACAGAGTAATAGCTCCAGCTTGTCATTCTGCTCATAATCCTCAATATGCATGTTTATGTAATGAGATCTCGAGCCCTATTCTACCTTAGGGTTTCCGCCACCCTCTTTGGCTGCATACAGCATCTGTAGTGCAGACTCGGCAAGGGTCTTGGTCTGGTCCAGGATGTTCATCTGCTGCTGGTGGTCCATGTGTTTAGAGGCCAATCCCACTGAAGCCACAATGAGTGGCTCAAAGTAGCTCGCCAGCTGACTCACCTGCGAGAGGATGGAAGCTATACAAATCAAAGCTAGTCACAGCCAGAAAGGTGTACTATTTGTTTATGATATTATGATCATCATGATCATTTGGTTGAACAGTGTGGACAATTTAATGTGGACTAAACTGCAGTGTACAACATAATGAGGTATACCACAGGAGTCATTTGCTATGTGAAAAGGCCAGTGTGTGTGTGTGTGTGTGAGTGAGAGAGAAAGTGACCTTGTGCCCAAGCTGTGCAGCCTCCCCACGGGCTGCAGTGGAGATGGGTTCGATCAGATGGCCAATTTCCTGCACGGCCGAGGTCACCTGCTCCTGCACAGCCTGCCCAACCACCAATATACATTAACTACAATGCTGGCACTGTCCCAAATCAACAAAAAGCTGCTACAACACCTGCTTATCAGCAGAATAGCAAATCCACAGACAGTGAATAAGAGGAATATTTTCAGCATCTAATCATGTAGAAACAAAAACTAACAGGCAGCTGACATACAGACTGATGCATTTTAGCACCTCTAAAGAGATGTCGTCTCTGCACGGCAGACTCTGGCCCACGGCAGCTAAGGAGGCTTGCTCTATGTCTCGGATGCACTTGTTGATGCTGTCAATACTGTGATCACACTCCCGCTGACCTGGAGCCTTGTCCCTGTAACAACATAAAGAGGGAGGTGGTGCTGACTTGTGCCTTTCATACTATTCCATCAAGACATTAGATACATTACAGTTGCAAAAGGTAGGAGGATTTGTGCAGACTTGACTATTTCTAAGCACCCATTCAAATACACACACTAATATGCACCCATTGGCTGCATTCCAATTGTCAATTGGATGGACTTGGAGGACAATGGAGCTGGAGGGCAGCCAAGTGGTCACAGATCCCTTCTGATACTGTTCCTGTTGAGCAGGCTGTTGGCGGAGAGCACATCCTTAGAGACTGGGAGCTGATCTCAAATCAGCATGTCTACATGCACAAGATACATTAACATGGACTACTGTCTGATCTCAAATCAGTTCATCTGATCCACTATATCTCAAAGGCATTCCCCAAACATAGAAACACTTATGTACAAATTTAAAGATCAGTAAGGCAGCTATTTAGATGCCACCATGGAGATAAACATTAACCTTTAGACAATCATCTTTTAGGAGAAAAATAAAAGAAGCACCATACCATATCATCACATCATAGGTGCTTTATATATAAAATGCCACAAAATAAGGTTATCAGACTCGGTTTTACTGTTGGGTTTATAGTTGCCTGGGGTCCCGACAGTACTGTTGGGAGTAATGTATGGAACCCATCGTCTCTGCCACTGAAAGCAAATCTTAAACTAAACAAAAGGAACAAATAGCAAAACAGATACGTGGTGAATTGCTTTTATATGCTTTCCCCAGTCCACGGAAACTCAAAGGGAGAAACAAATTACTGTAAAGTTTTAGTCTGATGTGTAATAACACTATATATATATATATATATATATATATATATATATATATATATATATATATATATATATATATATATATATATATATATATATACACACACACACACACACACACACACACACACAGTATGATTCACCCACAGACAGGTTCTCTATATCTTATAGAACATTTCTATTTTTGCTCATTCCTAATTAAGCAAGCTCGTCCAACTTCCTCCAAACAAGATATGTACTGTAATTGCTGCAAGGACAACGGTGCATGAATGATTTCTTCCACCACTCTTTCACTCAGGCTGACAGGGGGAAGTGAGAATTAGAGCAACCCTGAGTTTCCATAAAAAGCTTACACAAACCTGATTTAGCAGCTGCTGTACGTTAGTGTGATTGTACTTTTCCAATTTGGTTATTGAACTCAGCAAAAAAGTTTATCGAGCATATTACAACCAACTTGCGCTGTATTGCAAAGTACAGCACATGAAACATGATACAAGAAATAAAATCGCATAAGAACTTAGAGCATACAGGTTTTAAGACTACTGGTGTATAAATGCATGAATAATCTCGTCCCTAATTATCTTACTAGCTCGTTCAGGAAACACTCCAGTATACAGGCATTTAGCAGACACTCTTATCCTCTGGGGAGCAGTAGGGGGTTAGGTTCCTTGCTCAAGGGCACTTCAGCCATTCCTGCTGTTCCAGGGAATTGAACCGGCAACCTTTTGGTCCCAAAGCTGCTTCTCTAACCATTAGGCCATGGCTTCCCCAACATAAACATACAAGTAACAGCTAGCAAGCTAAATATCCCTCAGTGTCGTACTGCCAAGGCACAGAACTCTTTTCTTTAGAGAGGGGTCTCTGTGCGGATCTCACTCCTAGAGGCAATTTCCGAGTCTCTATCTGTATCCATCTTTAAACGTAACTTAAAGTTGCATTATTTTGAGAGGTGGCTGCACACCTAGTTCTGACAAGTTTGACAACATTGTAAATAGTACTCTTATTAGGTTTTGATATAATAACTCCTTTCTATATACACGTCCATAGAATAATTTTCATTTATTTCTATATTATTTGTAATTTAGAATTATTTATATTTTTATAAGCACTTGTAAATTAGGTATAAAGACCCCATTTTGGGAACCTAATAACGATTATTGTATTGGACTTAAAAAGTAGGGGGATTGCCGAAAAGCTAGTGGTAAACTATCAGAGTCCAGGGGTGCAGATGGCACATCTCCGTCACCTTTGAGTTTTAATTTTGATCTTGGAACAGCAAACGTATCGTTATGTAGATATCAAGGATCTGTGTGCAAACAAAAGTGATATTAATTCAGCAAAGAGGGCCACAGACCATAAAAATTGTCATTCCCCCTAAATAGGCAATTTCCCCCCCCTCCACACCAGCTACTAAACATGAGGATGGGGGCTAGCATGTGCTCCATCTGACGCACATGAAGTCAGCCATGACACCTTTTCAAACTGCTGTTCATGCTACATCACAGCGCAGCAGAACACTTTTCCACATACATGAGCGCACAGACACCCATAATTGTCTACGGTCATCATGAATGACAGAGGAGAGCCAATTTTACTCTCTTGTACTCCTGGCCACAGATACGTATTTGAGATCAATGTTATTTCAACATTGCCTCTGTGATTTCCATGGTGATAAAATGGAGAAAAGTGCACAAACCTGATGGCGGTGATGAGGCTCTTTATGGAGTCGGACACGGTGCGAGAGTGACCTGCCAGGACGGACCATGTAGGTGGGTCTTTTGGGTTAAGGATGAGAGAGCGAGCACTTTTCAACAGCTGGGTGGAGCTGTCCAGCATAGAACGAGCTGAGCACAGGATTGGCTCCTGAGCTGCCGAGCCCTGGAAAGGAAGAACAAGTTAAATAAGTTAAAAATAAATAAATAAATGAATAAATAAAAGTAATAAAAATTAAAAAGAATTTTGCTCCACCATGGAAGCCCATACAACAGCTTTTAACCAAACTTGGATTACACTTGGGTTAACTTTTGCAAATCTAAAAATTCCTATTCAAGGGAGAAAGAGAAGAAAAAAAAAAGTGCAAGCATACACGAATACCAACCAAAAGGACACATCACAAAGAAAGCCTAAAGACAGATCTAAAGTCAGTTGTCTCGTAGATATGCACACAAGAAAACGCTCAATGTTTTCTTTACCCTCCAGTGACCGTCTCTACCTCCACAGCAGGTGCTGTCTGAAAAGGCTCGCAGTCAAACTGTGGTGATATACCTTATAAAAGCAGAGCAAGTGTTTTACAAACACTGTAAAAATGTAGCCAATTATCATTTCACCTTGAGTAGGTCCCTGACTTTTTTTTTAAAAAAAAAAAGGGAAATGGTTCATCACACCACCACGGCCTTGTTTTTTCTGAAACTGAGAGCAGCTACTTTGCTTTGGCACAGGATTAAAGGTAATGGATCAAAGGCACTCAAGTCACCTACTTATTCATGAAGGTTATAGGAGCAGTCGAAAAGGCCATTTTATAGTACATTCTGAGCGAAAAGCAGTGGACAAAGCAGAAGACTGAGCCTAAGAGCTACCAAGAAACTGCTGTAAATTTCATGAGAAAATGCTCTTTAAGGTGCCAGCTTTCAGTAGCACACCATAAATAAGGCATCTGAAGTGCTACTGGATGACATTATCTCACCTCATTGCTTATCTGAGCAGGAATGCTGGCGAACTCTGGATTAGAAGCAAACGTGGCGAGATTCTCCACAGCCTGGATGAGAGGGGTCGTGGCAACACGACATCTTTCGCGGTTCTCATCAGAAAAATCTCCATCCAGGGCCTGTGAGAAAAACACAAGCATTCTAACGCCAACAATATTTTACTTGTAAATATTAGAAAAGCAAATGCATCATTTACTACTACTACTACTACTACTACTATTTAAAAAATGGCACAAACCCTAATCTAACCTTAATAGTTTTGACAAGGTTAGCCGTAGTGTTGGCCACTTCTTTGGCCGACTGCACAAAATGTCTCCTGGCGACAGGGTTAGCAGTTTTGGATGACGCCAGACGACAGGCATTGCAGAGAGCAGAGGTGTGCTTGGCTACAATCGTGGCTGCTGACAGCACCTATGCAAAGAAATAGAACCATTAAAAAGAAAAAAAAAGTTTTATCTGCTTTGTTCTAGTAAGTCACAGAATTGTTGATTTAAGGTCTCGACATATAACACACAAAACAAATAGCTCAAACCATCTTTACTATGAATATAGGCAGGCTTGTAGCACTCGAGTCCAGGACTTGGACTTGAGTCCAACTCATGCCCTAATTTTAAGGACTCATGACTCACTTTAGACTTGAGCACTGATGACTTGGACTCGTGCATTAACTGCATTCGGACTTGTAAATTGGAGACGAGGACTGATTTTTTTTTCTTTATTTTTTGTAACATGCCATAATAACTTGGCATAAAATATTTACATTAATTTTTGTACTAATTTCGTGTAAGGGTGTCACACCTGCACGCTTTGGTGCATGCATCAGATAGACTCTTGGGCGCACTCCGGACAGCACGCACACCAAGCGGACTCTTGCGTGTGCCGTAA
Source organism: Neoarius graeffei (assembly GCF_027579695.1). NCBI lineage: Eukaryota > Metazoa > Chordata > Actinopteri > Siluriformes > Ariidae > Neoarius > Neoarius graeffei. The sequence goes on from NC_083570.1 coordinate 70,315,699, forward strand.
ACAACTCGCACCTGCACAGGATTAAGGCGCAGTCAGCTTGCCCATATAAAAACTGAAAAACGCACTTACTTTGCGAAGTATTGAGTTGCGTTACTGACACGTTACCAAGCCTTATTTTCTTGTTTGGTTTCCTGATCCCTGATTTCACGTTTCTTGTCTTTGATTCTGCCAAGTCTACCGGAGTCTATTTGTGCCTCACTCGACCTATTGCCTGTTTCACTGTTTTATGATTTTGCCTGCCATTCTGGATTCTTTACCCGTCTTCACTTGTATTAATAAACACACCTTCTGCACTTACATCCATCTCCCAACCATCTCTGACAGAATACTTTGCACTCCCTGACAAAGAGAATGCACATTCACCTGTTCATACGTCATGTTCAGGAACAAACTAATGTTAATGGCGCTAAAACAGCCACCGTCAAATGGTGCGGTTGGAGTCTTGTTCCCGGACTCAACTTGGATCAATAGTGGACTCGACTCAATTTTTTATTATGACTTGGACTTGAACACTGGGGACTCGAGACTGGACTTGGACTCGAGGTTTTGTGACTTGACTACGACACTGAATGTAGGTGATCCAAAGGTGGACAAATAACACATTTATTAGCTAGCCTGCTGAACAAGTGCCCAGTTTTCATGACTGGGAATAATGACTAGACCCAAAAAAAAAAAAAAAAAAAGGGGGGCTAACAAGTACTAATGTATAACATAATAATTAAGGCTAAGGCAAACAAACAAGATCATTATTCTATTCTAACAGTTTCTACTGTGTCAACATGTTTGCATCCTCAATAAAATAATCAAGAAGTTGTTAGCCAAAGTGTCAGTTATGAGACGAGGCATTCCATCTTCTTAGGGCATGTAAATCATTGTTTGATTCTGTTTATTATTTGAGTCATGCAGCATGTACTACAGTTACAGCACTGAGACTAATCACATCATAATGAAATGCATTTTTTTGGTTGTTAAACCTACTTTCTCAGCAGGGAGAAAAAGTAATAAATAAATTATAGTCCTGACACAAAGTATGTTTGTTCCAGGGACTCGACCTTCTTTGATTTGTCCACTCCATCATCTGTTAAAGGAAGGGTTTAAAACTAAAAAGGCTAATTTGTCACCTGGGAGGGACTACTGGCTGGGTCCACCAGGCTCTGACATGCCATCTGAATGGCCTGGTTAGCTTTGGCGAACTGGATTGGGTCCACCAATCCCTGATGACCTGACTGGCTGTTCGGATCAGACACGCCCACCAGATATGATGCCTACAGACCAGAGAAAGAGAAAAATTAGGTTGAGCAGTGGTGATCTCTGAACCTTGTGTTTTGTGTACGGGGTTTGAGACAGGTCTTAAGTAGTGCATAACTATTCCACAACTTTTACAAAGCAAGGAAAATCAAGAAATGAGAATATAATAATAGGGATTCACAATGTACAGTATATTGTTTGTTAATCATTAATGCAATATTGGCTTTATATAAACGCCTGGAATATGGCAAATGAGCACTCGAACAAATTGTTTATTTTGTTCTGTGAAAACATTCTCGGAGTATTAATTGGTTTTGAAAAATCATGGTATTATAATGATCCAAACAGGGAAGAGCAATTCATTTTGATCAAAGAAACCCAGGTCAGTCTAGACACCATGACATCATGGATACACTAGGTTGTTTTTGCGCAGTCATAGAATATACCAAAATAATGCTGTCTGCCAAGCGGAAAGAACTTACTGTGGGAAACACTTCACTAGAAGATGGATCATCTACATTTGTGCAGCTCCATTAGAGGTAAAATATTAAAAATATTCAGTTGTCTTTGGTCTCTCATTATATGGATATTTATGCTAGAAAGTAAGCAAATAGGTGTGTGCGCGATTTAATCAGGAAATGTGAATCAGATAGTCTTTAACATCAGACAGAACGACTAGCTTTTATGATCCACTCACCTGGCCAGCTGCCTCAGTCAGTCCACACAGTGCTTTGGATGCCACACCCACACACTCCCCAAACGCTGGCACGTCTCCGGTTTTACAGTGCTGTGAAATACCTGCCATGGACTCTCCCAGCACCTGATATAAACAAGGTGTACAAGTTCTCTCCTAATTACAGTATATAGACTAAAAGATACTCTGGTTTACTCAGCATCAGTGTAACGTAAACATTTTACCTTGGAGTTCTCCATTACGCTCTCAATGCAGTCAAAGTAGGAGAGATCATTGACTGGTTCATTGGGGTTGTCTAGCATTCCTCTAACCGCCTGAAAAAAGAAAAAAAGAGCAAAAGAGATCACAGGGATGTTGAGGAGATGACGCTGAATGAGCCTCTCTGAAATTTCTTTCATCCTTTTGCTCATTTCTTTTTCTACCAAGTCTAGTGACCAAATGGCTATTATTTCAATATCCCCAATATTGCAAGGAATTTGAGCTCAAGGCTTCATGAGTCAGTATGACTGGTACTACCAGATGAATAACCCAGCAGGGGTCACTGTAAAGAAAACAGAACACTGCATGGGTGTGTGTGTGGTTGATATATGTATGACGGATGATGGAATGGAATACAAATACATTATTCAGAATGAAGCGATATGTCTAAGATGATATGCTTACAGATATGAAAAGCACATACTGTATAATATACACTATTTGCAACAAAATGCAAATGTGGACATGAGAAAGCAGTCAGATATGAAGCTTGTGGGACATAGAAATACTACCATGTTCATTAAGGCTAAGATGCAGCAGGGATTTAAATTTAGCTACTAGTTTGTTTATATTCTGGGAAATAGAACCAACAAAATGTGTTAAAATTACCATGCATAGTTACAAACAAGATCAACTGTGAGCTACTGCTCACTTACGTATCCCCCCGCTCTCACTGATAGCAGAATACAAGCAATTGAAGGAATAGGACACTTATTATGAATGTTGACTTCAACAAATAATTAACCCTGAAACAAGTAAGTAAAGAGCAGTGTTCTCCCCAGGTATTTCAAATAGCATCCTGGTAAACTGTCATTTTGAGATAGCATTTTGCTTCTTGAAATAGCATCAAAATCCACGCTATATGTTTCATAAATACATTCAGATCAGTAAAACAGGAAGTCGATGTGCGACAGACCTGAAAACAGTGTACACGGTATAGAACCCTAAGCTGAAGCTCAGTACCAAATATCAAGCAGTTGAGATTTGTAGTTGCTGAGAAAAATGTTACGAAAATCTTGTAAATTCACGCTATATATGTTTCGTAAATACATTCAGATCGATAAAGCAGGAAGTCAATGTGTGACAGACGTGAAAACGGTATAGAACCCCAAGCTGAAGTTTGGTACCAAGTGGCTATGATTTGTGTATGCTGAGAGAAAGGGTGTTTCGGATGTACGGAAATACAGAGATATGGACGGACAGAGGTAAACCAGTATACCCCTGCTCCAAGGGGTGTAGGTGTGTGTGTGTGTGTGTGTGTGTGTGTGTGTGTGTGTGTGTGTGTGTTATACTGGTTTACCTCTGCCTAATAACAGTAGGCATGATTTTTACAAAAAATAAAAAAATAATAAAAGTCCTATACACATCCCAATTCGAGAGGAGTTATGAACCTGAGTGATGTAGAATCACAGACCATGCAGACAGTGCTTGGGTTCATATAAAATAAAAACAAAACAAATGTGTAGGCCATGCTTACTTTGAATTTAATTCCAAAACCAGATACAGCTATTTGGAGCCCCAAACAGATCCAGGATACAGATAGTGATATCATGTTACATCATTATTGTGTTTGTATCAGACATGCGGTTGAAGTGTTTTTGCTAACCTCGAGCTCACGCAAAGCATTATCGCATTCCTTCTGGCCAGGTGCCTGCTGGGTACACAGCGTGATGAGCTGGTTAATGCTCTCAGTAACAGCTCTGAAACACATTACACACAATACAATATGAACCCCCCATCACATATCCTGAATAAACATGTAAGCAGATGGAAAAAAAAAAAAAGTGGCAAGCACTACAAAGCTCTCAGCTGTACTATGAGGAGCTGATGGTGTCTGCATAAGTCTTACTGATTTTTAAAATTTCCTTATGCATTGCTATAACTCAAGTCCAACACACTTACAGAAGTGCATGTAGGACTCTTATCCTCCATTTCCTTTATTAAGAAGAGAGAAATCAATCAAGCACAAAGCCCAATGGCACATCTGTCTCTCTCTTGTCCACCTGGGGCAATTTCACACTCTCGCAGTGAAACAGGCTCAGATGCTGAACACATGGCTCCAGCTAGAACACACTCCTCATTTCCAAATTCTCTTTTTGTACTTAAAGTGTGAAAGCCTTGCGGTTTGTGTCACCTTCCACTAAATTTCACTGGCTCCCACCCTCGGGTTGGGCAGTTTATGATGACTCACATGGCTGCCAGTTGCAATTCACCAACCTCGCTGCAGCTGCGAGGAGATTCTTGGCATTAGCAGCTCCAGGATCCACAGACAGTGACTTGGCAGCCAGCAGCAGCTTGCTGGAAGCCATTGAGATGTTCTTCAGATTGCCAATCACCTGCATTTGGTCATCTTTGGACTGCAAAATAAAAGAAAAATCAAATATTCAGCTCACACGATCGCATACATTTTTATTGGGCAATGTGATGGAAATGGCAAAGACAGCACAGTGGAGAATGGTTTCCTTCAAAATAAATACTGTTAAACATGTTTTAAACTTGTAGGCCATTGCCTATTATGGATTCTGAGCATCTGCGAGTTAATGTTTGTTCCAAGGCCATGCTGTCAGTCCGCTCCTCCCTCCCCATCCCTCCCTCACTCACTCTTATTGGGCATGTCATGCTCCATCACCCTTCTTCCCCAACCCATCTCTCCAAATTAATGAGCAAAACAAGCAGAACAAGATCATCATCAACGGGTTCATTGATGGAGTGTCTCCTGTGCTCCCGGGGATGATCGTGTGCCTAAATGAATTAAATGAGGAGGTCTAATTAAGAAATGAATCAAAAACATTTCACAACTGCTTAATACTACTTTGAGCCTCAGAGAATCAATTAATTTGAAGATTTTCATGATCTGTAATTTGTTTGTGATGATACATGTTAGCTTTTTATTGATATAAATGCTTGACGGTATCCTGACCTGCTTCTGGCATAAAAATGTCTTCAAAAAAAATTTGTTTGTACCATCGTTGCATATTTGAAAGCTGAACTGTCTAGGAACTGGAACAAAATAAACAGACACGACTGCAGAAGATTAGGCTAAGCAGACTCCTTGGTGTCTACAATTTGTTAATAATGGTCTGGATTTTGGTACATTTGCAGCAGAATCTCAGTAGACATTATAAAACTGTCAAACTATCAATATATAGAAAATTTGTTCTGAACAAGATCAACTAACTGAGCTACTGCTCACTTGCATATCCCCCCCGCTCTCACTTATAACAGAATGCAAGCAATCGAAGGAAAAGGACACTTATTATGAATGCGGACTTCAACAAATAATTAGCCCTGAAATGAGTAAGTAAAGAGCAGTATTCTCCCCAGGGATTTCAAATAGCATCCTGGTAAATGGTCATTTTGCTTCTTGAAATAGCGTCAAAATCCACCCCATGTTTCGTAAATACATTCAGATTGGTAAAGCAGGAAGTCGATGTGAGACAGACCTGAAAATGGTATACATGGTATAGAACCCCAAACTGAAGCTCGGTACCAAATATCAAGCAGTTGTGATTTGTAGTTGCGGAGAAAAGTGTTAGAAAAATTTTGTAAATCCACGCTATATGTTCCGTAAATACATTCAGTCGGTAAACAGGAAGTTGATGTGCAACAGACCTGAAAACGGTATACACTGTATAGAACCCCAAGCTGAAGTATGGTACCAAGTGGCTATGATTTGTGGTTGCTGAGAAAAAAAAAAAAAAGGGCGTTTCGGACGGATGGACAGAGGTAAACCAGTATCCCTCCCCCCCATTAGAGCAGGGGTATAATGATTATATTCTAATCAATACATAAACCCACACACAACACACACGAGTAACCATGTAGAATAAACTCAAGTTATACCTGATGCCTTTTAAACTATGAAATGGGTGATTGGAAGTTAATGCAAGAATGAAAGCCAGCTGTTCTGTTTAAAATCACTGGTTCATTCCAGGTGGAAATGGGTCATGAACTATTAGACTTGTACCTGAGTGTGTCCAGCCATTTCAATACCGGCATCCAGGAACTCATCGAAGTCCTGACTGAATTTGCCAGAGGCCACAGCAAGCTGGCTGCTGGTGCCGCGTGATGAGTGCACCACTTCTCCAGCTGAGTGGTTCAGCTCAGCAGCTGTGTGGTTCAGGTCAGTTTGAGCCTCCTGGAATGACTTTGAGCAGGGGGGCAACTACAGAGTGACAGAGGCAGAAAGCATGCTGTGGTAAAGATACGCAACAGGAAACAGAGAATCTGGGCACTGAGTAGTAATGTATGTATGTAATGCCAATGCAACTGTACTCCCTTGTCCAGTGGAACTATACAGATATTACATGGTGGCGTGAAGATATGAAGTTTATCTTCAAGTGGTGAATGTATACATCACAAGTGAGCGAAGCAAACTAGTGATCGATTTTTCAACACGATAAATTTCACATCTTCACGTCACTGTGTGATGTTCTTTATATAAAACAAAAACAAAAAAAACATGCAAGTTAAATCAAAAGAATTTACATTTTCAATTGGTTTGCCAATTTGACAACACATGTCTAGTCAGTGGGAAAACACTGGGAGTGACATTGGAGTGAAATATCAGAAAATGTGTCACTCAGATTTGCGATGCATTTCATATGAAAAATGCGAGTTTTTCAACATGAGAAGATAAACTTCATATCTTCAGGCAAACTAATTATTTTCTTTTTATTATACAGACACAAACAAAAAGGACCCAAATTTATCAAAAAACAATTAATCGATATGCTCACGAGTGACATCATAGAAAAACGTTACGCTTTTGGTTCTCCAGGTCCCAGATGTAGCAACTAAGAAGAATACGAGTGGCGTATTTCCCAGTAAAACGCTCATGTCCATATAATATATTAGAGTATGCAAGATGTTTATCAATATATATCGTGCATTTTCTCAGTGTACTTTACACATACAATTCAGTGTCAAATACATTCTGTAGCACGTCCCTTGTGAACTGCTGTGGGCTTGCTTATGTGCATGATTAAATTGAAGTCATGTAATCATGTGCTGTAATGCCTGTTTCTTTCCTAAGGGTTCTCTGGTTTGCTCGAATTGTGCAACAGTGCCAATAGGTGGATTGTCTACACTAAATTGCTCCCAAGTCCAAGGTGGGAGAATACAACCGGATGGGACACCAGTCCATTGCAAAGCACCATACACACATTCATACTCCGGGGCAATTTAGCATAGCTAGCCTACCACATGGCATGTTTTTGAAAAACGGGAGGTAACTGGAAAACACGGGAAACCCACACAAACATGGGGAACATGTGAAACTCCCAGGGATGGCAACCTGAGCTCAGGTTTAAAAGCATAGACTTTGGAGTTGTGAGGCAGCACCTGTACCGCCTGAACTTATCGTGATCTGTACATTCTCCACTATAAAAATGTGACAGTCTGTCCTATTGCAAAATATATTTTAACAAACATTTATTTATTATAACATAAATTAATACTTGGCCTAATTCATTGTTACAAAGGTGCTTTTCTATCTCCAATAGAACCACAATAGATCAAACGATCCCACAAAATCTCATCTCATTATCTCTAGCCGCTTTATCCTGTTCTACAGGGTCGCAGGCAAGCTGGAGCCTATCCCAGCTGACTATGGGCGAAAGGCGGGGTACACCCTGGACAAGTCGCCAGGTCATCACAGGGCTGACACATAGACACAGACAACCATTCACACTCACATTCACACCTACGGTCAATTTAGAGTCACCAGTTAACCTAACCTGCATGTCTTTGGACTGTGGGGGAAACCGGAGCACCCGGAGGAAACCCACGCGGACACGGGGAGAACATGCAAACTCCACACAGAAAGGCCCTCGCCGGCCCCGGGGCTCGAACCCAGGACCTTCTTGCTGTGAGGCGACAGCGCTAACCACTACACCACCGTGCTGCTTTCCCACAAAATTAAAGCAAAATAAAAAAATTAAAAAAACCCACACATTTCAATAAATAACCTTCAAGACACTTTATTCATCACTCAAGCGTTTCATTATTTCTTAAAACATCAGACGTCAGTTCTTCCGAGGGTATGACTTTTGCATGGCTTGGATTAGGTCATTAAAGTGAGCTAATGAGCCATCACTGATAACAAATGTGCTTCAGCTAAACAATGAAGACTCACATTTTCCACCAGAAGTTTCTTGCTGGCTTCTCCGATGCTCCTCAGAGCCATGTCTACGTCTTTCTGTCCCGGCAAACAGTTCACACAGTTATTCAGAGAGTGAGAGACAGCCTTTGCTACCTGAAAAACACACACGCAGAGTTCTGACATTATACCATTGCATCCTAACAGCTCTGTGTCCTAAGGGGAAGAATCTAAAATGCTAATCAGACCCAGAACAGAGCGATTCATGTTTCTTAATTTATGCCACTGCCATATACATATGCCAAGCAATATGTTTATCTCCCAAAGGTGCCACAGCAAATCAGGAGAAAATGTTGCAGCATTTTGGACATTAGGCCTTAGAGCGCAGAGTCGATAATAGATAACAACTTGGTTAACAGGTCATAACTGCACTGAAGTAGGGCAATGGGCTACTTTCCAAATTCTCTTGAGAACTGGAAGAGTGTACATGAAAGAGAGAGAACATTACAGGGAGTGAGAGTGAAAGCAAGGCAGTGGAATGCAGGAAAAAAAAAAAAGCAAAGCAGTGCCAAGGCTAAAGTAGTGAAGACTGAGTATGCAGTTTGACCTGCGCTAGTCTCTGCTGGCTCTCGGCATCTCCAGGGCACACCAGGGCCTGCTGGGCCTCATGGATCAGCATGGTCGAGCCCTCCATTACATGACTGGCTGAATCCAACATGGCTGCTGCAGACTGCCTCTCCGCCGTGCAGGCAGCCACTCCGCGTGCAGCCTGAGCCAGAGTCCGCAGAGCCTGGGCCGTCTCTCTCGCGGCTACACCTGAACACACATGCATAAATTCCATCATTATACTTAATTACACTCCAATGTTCTACCACTATCCCAGAACACTCAAGACACATCAATTCATACTAACAGTATTTTTCAATTCCTTACTAATACGGTCTCAATTCACATAATGCCTTTCAATATATACCCAAACGAGAGCAGAAACACAAACCACACTCAATGGGTTCTTTACTAATTCAAAGCTTCCTAATTTCCTAAAAATCATTCCCTAATCAGCTTCCTATCAAACACTTTTAGTGCTCACCACATTAGCTTCATTAAGGGACAGGTTAAAGTGGAACCGCTGTCCTTTCGTCATCCAGAAGACAGAAAAGGCTGATCAGGAACACTGGCAAACTGCATCAAACTGCATTATTCAGGCAAGTAGCCCCAGACTGCTGATGCCATGTTAAATGTAGTGAAAATAAGATTAATGAGAAAGGGGAGCTGCAGTGCACTGTAGTGCAAGGGCTACAGTGACGGTGCAAACAGGGGAGAGGACGAGAGACTGAGACGAGACATCACGCCCTTGAAAAGGGTGAAAATTCACCACGCTGAACAAGAAAGCACCAACAGATGCTTCACAGTCAGCGAGATACTCCAAAAAAAAAAAAAAAAAAGAGCAGCATTTAAACATTAAAATGTATTTTATACACTGTCAATACAAAAAAAAATTAAACTACGAAGAACAATGGTTTAACCCTCAAACCAAATGGAACATTTAGAAAGTCTTGTTTGATGTACTCTGGGTCCCTGCAAATGGGTGTAGTTTTGAAAACCAGCTGGGACCCTATATGCCTATGCCATTCTCTATTCCTGTGTTGATAAGAAATAGAAAACGTAGAGCACATTTAACCCAGGGGGTAAACCAATCTAATCTCCTTCCTGTTTTAAAATAATATCAGAGTGCACAAGCAGATATTACTTCTAGACTTTCTGTAAAGCTAGCTCTTCTGAACGTTAGATCATTTTTAAACAAATCATTTTTAATTAATGATCTTATCTGCAAACACAATCTTGATTTTTTGCTTCTAACTGAAACTTGGCTGGATCAAGCAAATAGTGCTACCACCCTTATTGAAGCAGCTCCCCCAAATTTTAATTTTTTGAATGTTACCCGACAAGGGAAAGGTGGAGGGATCGCAAATATATTCAAAGTCTCTTTTCAATGTAAACAATCCTCACTTGGTGATTTTACATCCTTTGAACACTTATGTGCACTTGTTACCTGCTCTCCTAACATATTATTATTAACTATTTATAGGCCTCCGAAACATTCAGCCAAAGTCTTTCTTGAAGAGTTTGGTGAACTGTTGTCAGTCATTTGCTTAGAGTTTGATTGTCTTATTATATCTGGGGATTTTAACTTGCATGTAGATAATCCTGAAAACACTTATGCCAAAGAACTACTTGCACTTATTGACAACTTCAACCTAGTACAACATGTACAGAGGCCGACCCACTCTCGTGGTCACACCCTTGACCTCGTCATCACAAAGGGTCTTACTGTTTCTACTACTGTTGTTGACCTGGCCTTATCTGATCATTTTTGTGTTTTCACTGATGTTTCTATGTCTCCTCACATTCAGAACAGCTCAACGACTATGGGTAGGAGAGTCATAAAAGACAACACATGTGCTCTCTTTGAGCAAGCTCTCTCTCAGAACTCAACCAAAATGTCAGACTCTGTAGATGATTTACTGGAAATTTTTAATTTAAATATGACCCAAATTATGGATGATATTGCTCCATTCAAAATCAAAAGAGTCAATGATAAGCAGAAAGCACCATGGAAGCAGTACCCGGCTGTTAAACTGCTAAAGAGAGAATGTAGAAAGACTGAAAGAAAATGGCGCAAATCTAAACTTCACATCCATTATCAAATCCATAAAGAGATGCTTTGTAATTATAATTATGAAATTCGTAAAGCAAGACAGTCTTTCTTCTCCAATATCATAAACAGGAATATAAACAATGCCCGTGTGCTATTTTCAACAGTAGAGAAGCTAACTAATCTCCCACCACAATTAGCACCTGAACTTCTCTCAGTTAATAAATGCAATGAGTTTGCATCCCTCTTCAAAGGTAAAATTGATAAAATACGGCAGAATATTCCTCATAATATATCTCAGCTGCAAAAAATTGAAAAACTGCAATCACCAATGACACAAATAGATAACTTCAACACAATGTCAGAATTTTGTTTAATTGATTATGAGACTCTTGAAAAAACTGTACAAAATCTCAGTTCCTCAACATCTGAATTGGATATTCTGCCCACCAACTTTTTTAAGTCTGTTCTTCATCTTATAATTACAGACGTGCTTCAAATTATAAATACATCCCTAGAGACTGGCGTTGTTCCTGTGTCCCTGAAAAAAGCCGTTGTAAAGCCCCTACTTAAAAAAAATAATCTGGATCCTTCAGTATTAAATAACTACAGGCCAATAGCAAATCTACCATTCATCGGGAAAATCCTTGAAAAAATTGTCTTCAATCAATTAACTGCCTTCTTGATATCAAACAGCTGTTTTGATAATTTTCAGTCAGGTTTTCGTGCCAATCATAGCACTGAAACAGCGCTGATTAAAGTTATAAATGACATACGTCTTAATACTGATGCAGGCAAAACATCGGTCCTGGTGTTACTGGACCTCAGTGCAGCTTTTGATACTGTTGATCACAACATACTGCTATATCGACTTGAACACTGGGTTGGGTTGACTGGTAAAGTTATCAATTGGTTAAATTCATACTTAAAAGATAGAAGCTTTTTTGTTACCATGGGAAATTGTTCCTCAACGTCAATGTCCTTGACCTGTGGTGTCCCCCAGGGGTCGATTCTTGGACCATTACTTTTCAACCTTTATATGCTCCCACTTGGGCAAATTATCAATAACAATTCAATTTTGTATCACTGCTATGCAGATGACACCCAAATTTATTTTGCTTTATCACCTAATGATTATGCCCCCCTTGAATGTCTTTACCAGTGTATCGATCAAATTAAAAACTGAATGTCACAAAATTTTCTTCAGCTGAACACAGATAAAACAGAAGTAATTCTATTTGGAAAAAAAGATGAAAGACTCAGGATTACCAGTATTCTTGACACAAAAGGGATTAAAACTAAAGAAATGGTTAAAAATCTTGGTGTTTTCATTGACAGCGAGCTAAACTTTGACAGTCACATGAAAGCAATCACTAAAACGGCATTCTATCACCTAAAAAACATTTCCAAACTAAGAGGACTTGTGTCAAAAAATGATCTGGAAAAACTGATACATGCCTTCATCTCTAGTAGGGTTGATTACTGCAATGGCCTTTTCACAGGCCTGCCAAAAAAGACCATCAAACGACTTCAGCTGGTTCAAAATGCAGCAGCTAGGGTTCTCACACGAACAAAAAGAACAGAGCACATTACCCCAATTCTAAGGTCCCTTCACTGGCTTCCAGTAAGCTACAGAATTGACTTTAAAGCATTGCTGCTGGTGTACAAATCTCTAAATGGTACAGGGCCCAATTACCTCTCTGATATGTTGCAGCGGCCTAACCCAATCAGATCTACCAGATCGCAGCAGAAAAATTTACTATTAAAACCTGTTGTTAAAACAAAGTGTGGTGAAGCAGCTTTTAGTTACTATGCAGTACAGCTATGGAACCAACTGCCAGAGGACATCAAAAATGCTCCTGCTGTTGGCAGCTTCAAATCTAGGTTAAAGACCAAGCTGTTCTCAGATGCTTTCTGTTAAATAATTAATATTGTCTTCCTTACATGTTTTTATAATCTGTACTTTTACAGTTTCTGCAGGTTTCAAATTTTACTTAACTTTTATTCTATTTTATTCTGCTGGGTTTTTTTTCTCCCCCTATTTGAACTCCTACTTCATTTTATTTTTTTTATTTCTACTATTGTTTAATTCTTATTATATTTTTCCCATTTATTTTATGTAATTTTATTCTCTATTGTTTACTGTTTTGCTTTTACTTCTGTAAAGCACATTGAACTGCCACTGTGTATGAAATGTGCTATATAAATAAACTTGCCTTGCCTTAACATCTGTAAAGAAAATTATTCATGCCCTGTCCCAGTAAATTAGATTATGGCAAGTTTCAATGTATTTACAGTGCCTAATTTTGTCTTGTTCCATTGCACAGAGACTGAATTGTTTATATTAGTTTATCTGTAACATTTATTTTCTTAATTATCAGCAATATGAACAACATTTAGAGAACACAAACCCTTTCAGACACTTGTGGATTACCGTAATAGCATGTGTGCCTGCTGTTATAGAGATATAAAAACTAACCTCTTGTTTATTTTATATTCACAATGATCATGGTCACCGGAGCATAAGCTCTGAAACTTTTTTTTTTTTTGTAAAGATAATTTTAGTATAAATTTTTAGAAAACAAAAGGCTTCCAGACATATGGGCTGACATACCAGTGTAGTGCTGATTTCCCTGTGCAGCACAGGTAAGCAGCTGCGCCATGGAGGAGCCCACAGCCTTGGAGGTGCTCCCCAGGTCCTGAGCACATTTCTCCAGCTACACAAGACAAAAAAAAAAAAACCTTTACATGGAGGCACTGCATGTAGCCTACACAGCTGTAGGGTATGGTCAAAATGATTTATTCTCTCGTGCACACACAGACAGACACATGTGTACTTCTCTCTCTCTCTCTCTCTCTCTCTCTCTCACACACACACACACACACACACACACACACACACACACAGTAGACGGACAAAAAAAGAGAAGCAGACACAAAGATGGACTTGTATACACACACAGACACAAACACACACCGATTCTCCAGGTAGCGGTTTGAGTTGTCCATCAAGTGCAGCCATCTTGGCATCTTGGAGTTCATTCTTCAAGGTCTGGACAGTGCTGAGAGCTGAATCTATCTCCAGAGGCCCACAAGCTTCATGAGCCTAAAATCAAGAGAAACATTCATAAAGCAACTCCTACCACAGAGTGTAACAGAGCTGGGTACAAGGCCATATTATAAACAGGAAATACCACAATAAAAGGACATTATCCTCATTTTATAGCAATGATTTTAAAGATCAAAATAACAATTAATTCCATTCACGGGTAACTATGCAAAGACGATATAGATTTCTTTCACGGAAGTTAGCTGCTTTAGAAAGATTTGTACGTTTACAGCTGGCTATGGGAGTTCTGGAGCATATGGAGAGTTTACAATGGGCAATATTTTTTCAAGATTTATTTCTGCAGCATCAGTGTTCTAGCACGATGTGTTTGGAACAGGGCAGGTGTTCAAAAGACAAATGTATCGGTGTTAAATAAACCAAGTAACAGGTATTCCACGAAACCGAGTCGTACATGAGCTGACAGCCGACGAAGCACGGAGCACTGAATTGGCTACAAGCTATGCACGATGAAATTGAGTGGAATAATTGTTTTATTCTCTCCACATTCACTGGATTTTGAGAAACAAAGCTTTTTTTTTTTTGCCAATTCAATAAATTAAAACTTTCCTACAAAACCTTCTTAAAAACCTATCAATGGCTGCTTGAACTGACTTTTGTTTTTTTTTTTTGTAGAAAGTGCAGTCTTTGTTGTGCTGAGGTATAGATTAGCTTTAGACATTTAATTAATTCTTCCTTGGACATTTCAGTTATGTAGTTTTCAAACTTCTTTGAGCTTTTGAACCAGTCTTAAAAAAATTTTTTTAATGCTTAAAGATGAAGAATGTAAACAAGCCGGCAAAATGACCGTAGCAATTTGTGAAAAATACAAAAAGATATGTTCTTACCATCAAATACTTCCATTCCATATTTCGTCGTTGTTGGCTTTTTTTTTTCCTTTGTATTCACCGGGGTCTTGTTTTCGAGTAGAGTTTTTATTTTGTCCTCGGTTGGTTCAGGACCAGGCTCCGCCATTTTGTTTTTCTCTACTCACAGTATACATATGAGCTGATAGCCTAGTAGTAGAGTAGCCAATCAGAGCATGCGATTGCTCATATCCAGTGAATGTGGATAGAGTAATAACGCATTTTTCCCTCCGCATATTCCACTTCTCTGATGCATTCATTAAATTCTTAGCACATATTCTGCTATGGCGCCTCAGTCAAAGTATGTGAATACATGTGCTAATTTTAATGAGAACTTTCAGCAACCCAGAAAATAATAACGATGACTTAATTAATGTCCTGTGTTATTATAGGAAGCTGCAGCATGACAGTAATTAGCCTAGAAAATCCACTGGCCTGAAACATTTGTGTCAAAAATTTTGTAATCATGTGAACTCAGGCAGCGCCTTTATAATTTGGTTAATTAGTGTTGATTTGTTCCTAGTCAGATAGGAGAGCACCTTAAAATATCTTTTTGCAATCCCAGGTGAATGGATGTAAGGGACGTGAGAAAAATGGTCCTAACCTTCTGCGCAGCTGTCCGGAGCTCTGCCAGGCAGGTGGCCAGGTTCTTGGCGCATTGTCCCAGTTGCATAGCTGCTGCCTGATCCGTTACTGTTGGGACAGCTGATTTTGCTGAAGTAACCATTTTACCGCCCGGCTTTGTGAGAAAACAAACCAAAACAAAAAGTGTGCCTCAATACTTAAAGTTGTGCAAATGCTAAAGCAGCAAAGACAAGTTCATCTTTAGCACCTTCATGCTTGTTTGAGATTAAAAAAAAAAAAAATGACAAGTGTGATTAGAATAGGTGAATGAGTAGCTCTGGGGTTTGATCTGCACCTGTAGAAAGCTCTGACTGGCGATGATGAGGGCCAGCTGGGCGCTCAGGTCCTCCGGCTGGGCCTGGCTACTTCTCATGCCCTGCACCAGCTGAGGGATGTGATCTGCTACGGCCTTCAGAAATGCACACCACCACACACATCAGATTAAATATTCCAGAAATAATGAGTTAGTTAAAGTAATGAATGCAAATAATGAAGACACTGTGGGTAATGAATGGAGTGAAATTCATTGCCACAATACCTTACAGCTGTGCACTAGCTGCTGCTGGGACGCAGTGTTCTTGTTGGAGACAGCAGCATTCTGAGCAGCTGCGATGGTCTGGGTAGCTGCTGCTGCAGCCTGCTTGGCAGCAATCTAATCAAAATAAATAAAACATTACCCATTAATACGACAGCTCAGCTGAAACAGAGGAAATACATGCATAAGCTTGTGGACACAAGTGAATCCTATTTGGTGTTACATAACATCTTCCTATGGAACCAACTGTATTTTAGAGTTTTACAGCACCAAACTCTTCTCAATACACAAAATGACACGCATGTGCGCACGCGCGCGCGCACACACTTTGAGCTGCCCATCCTTTATTCTGTGACAACTGCTGCATTCAACCACTTTCTTTTAATACGTGGATCACTCTTTTGATTCGCATATTCAAACGCTCCTAAAACACACAGCCTTGCATGCATGCGGAGGTAAATAAATACAGATATTCATGAGGAGTTTTTGAAGCCACAGCCAATTGCAGGAAGCCCGGATATTCCACATTCTGTAGGAAGACAGATGGAGGGCGAAAAGAGGCCATCAGAACAATGCCATATTTGTTGTCAATGAAAAAGCAAATTGGCAGATCCCTCCGGAGAACAGAAGTCCCAGAAGGGATACAAAACACATTTTTTACTAGAAATATGCAGTTAAATAACCCACTCTGATAGCAACGCTTGAGACTGGAGATTAGAGCAGTGTCAGCAAGAGAGTTAAAAATGGGGTTGAGGAAAACAAGCAGAAAACATTGGGTAATGTTTTAAAACTTCATTATTATATTTTGATGTAAATTTTCGGAAAGAGTGCCAACTATTCTAAAAGGCACTGTATATAGGAGGTGCACTGTATACTTCAGGTGTGCACTGAAAAAAAAGAAAAAAAAGGGGTGGGGGGTTGCTTTCTTGCAAGTGGTTAGATATGCTTGTGCAATGCGGAAATGTTACTAGATACCTTGAATTTCCCTCTGGGATTAATAAAGCAAGTAAGAAAGATCGATCGATCTATCTACCTATCCATCCATCCATCCTGGGACAAAGAAAAGTCATGATCATTATCATAAAGTGCTTATACGAGGCTTACTAGAGACATGTACTTTACTGCCTTATCATCGGGAACTGCATATCCTGGTCAGGGTCTATTTTCACAAATAGAACAAACTACGTTTGTGAGAAAATATCACAACCACATACAAGCAATATTAATGGTGGGATCAGGAAGGATTCTTCAGCATTTCTCAGGGGGGTGGAAGGAATGAGATTATAAACACAGTTGCATGTACCTCTAATGGCAATATTTCTGGCATAGCGTATGCTTTATTTATAGGACAGGTCAGCTCCATGTTAATCGTGTAAATTATAAACACATTCTGCCCTGCACTTTTACTGGCCAAAGAGACCACAGCCGCGCCCTTTTGTACTTTATTGACTCAAAAGACTGAGATTTGTGAATTTACAGGCCAAATTTCACATATAAAAGTCATCATAAAGCAAAAGTATTTACTGCTGGGAACAAATGAATGTCTTCCATATCCTTTCCCCTTCAGTGAACTGGGTTTTCCACCAAGTGATTTTTTTTTTGTGTGTGCGCGCATAATCTGACCACCGTTTCGGATTATGTACATATTTATTTCTATCCACGTTCACTGGATATGAGCAACCATGCACCCTGATTGCCTACTCTACTACTAGGATAATCAGCTCATATACCGTGGGTGGAAAAAAACAAAAATGGCGGAGCGTGTTGCTGAACCAACCAAGGATGAAATAAAACCTCTACTCAAACAAAGCCTCAAATTATCAAGTATTTAAAAGAAACTGAAACAGCTAAAATAATAGTTGTCGTCCCCCCTCCCCAAATATCTCTTGTTCTGCACTCCAGCCCAGTTGGTGGCAGTAATGCACTTTTAAGTTGGTTTGCCAACCACCAAAAAACCCTAAAGAAGAAAACCCAAAAAAATACAAAAGCAACAAAATATGGAATAAAAGTACTTGATGGTAAGAACGTCTATCCATCCATCCATTATCTGTAACTGCTTATCCTGTGCAGTGTCACAGGCAAGCTGGAGCCTATCCCAGCTGACTATGGGCAAGAGGCAGGGTACACCCTGGACAAGTCGCCAGGTCATCACAGGGCTGACACAGAGACAAACAACCATTCACACACTCATTCACACCTACGGTCAATTTAGAGCCACCAATTAGCCTAACCTGCATGTCTTTGGACTGTGGGGGAAACCGGAGCACCCGGAGGAAACCCACGCAGACACGGGGAGAACACGCAGAACGAGAACAAACTCCACACAGAAAGGCCACTGGGCTTGAACCCAGAACCTTCTTGCTGCGAGGCGACGGTGCCAACCACTACACCACCGTGCTGCCTCGTAAGAACGCATCTTTTTTTTATTTTTCAAGAATTATCGCATTTTTCACAAATTGCTACTGTCATTTCACCGGTTTGTTTACATTCTGAACAGAAATAAGTTTTTAATTTATCAAATTGGCAGAAAAATAAAAACGCTCCGTTTCTCAAAATCCAGTGAATGTGGATATAATAAAACAGTTATTCCACTCAATCTTGTCATACTTGGCTTATAGGCAAGTCTGCTTTGTCTGCTACCAGCTCATGCACAACTTGATTTCATGGAATAACGGATAGAGATTTATTATTTTTTTATAAAGGTTTTCAAGTGTCAATCATAAAGGAGGCTAAACCATAGATATCAGCACTTTTGGTTCATGTCTCAAATTCCTTGGAAAAATAGTATTGATCCAAATTCAAAAGGATTCTCTATAGTTCTAATTATAGCTCTCCAATTCTCTATAGTTTCCATCTCAGGCCTCATTCCTTCCTTAATTAACCACTGCCATAACAGTAACAAATGTTATTGGTGTACCCTGCTGTCTGAAGGTCAAAACAGCTCCAGGCTGGTGAAAATAGCTGCAGTGTAAGAGGTAGTGAGAGAAAGCAGGAGCACTGAGTGAAGTTGACAGTCGTGCTTTGTGTCTCTCTCACCTCCAGTCTGTTGAGCAGCTTCTTTTTAATGGCGTTCTGAGCCGCAGCGTTGGTGGCCACTCGCAGGCCCTCCGCAGCTTCTCTCAGCCTCTGCTGCTGCTCCTCGTTCTCTGGGTGAGCCGCAGCCCCCTGAGGCAGTTCAAATATATTTGTCACACATTCTGCTGGAGTACACAATGTTCTGGGAGTACATCAACTTCCAGTGGAGCAGTACGGTCATTAAATGATTGTGTTAGATGCTTAGTGAGAAGTTGTTCTGAAATGACAATGCAAACAAATACAAATATAGACTCTCCCTATCCCCCTACAGTGTAGTGTCCCTTCCAAAACCACATGCACAAAGCACATGTTGAACCGATAGGGAACATGATTGGCATGCAAGTAGAAGCACCTTTTTGTACCAATAGTATGGTGGTTATCCGCATCATTTGTTTATCCTCCACTGAGCTTATAATTGGCTGAGGAAAACCATGTACACAATGAAGGTTTGACATTTTCTACTGTAACATACCAATCAAAAGTTTGGACACCCCTACTCATTCATAGGTTTTTCTGTATTCTATTTTCTACATTGTAGAACAATACTGAAGACATCAAAACTATGAAATAACACATGGAACGTGTATGGAATTATATGGTAAACAAAAAAAAAAAATTTAAACTAAATCTAAATAGGTTTCATATTTTAGATCCTTCACAGTAGGCACTGTTTACCATGACGCTTTGCACACTATTGGCATTATCTTAACTAGCTTCATGAGGGAGTCACCTGGAATGCTTTTTAATTAATAGGTGTGCCTTGTCAAAAGTTAATTAGTGCAATTTCCTACCTTCTTAATGCGTGAGATCAAACAGTAAACAATAAATAATAAAAATACAGTAAATAGTCCTATTCCCCAACTGTAATAATCCATATTATGTCAAGAACCGCTCAACTAAGTAAAGAGAAACGACATCCATCATTACTTTAAGACATGACATGTCTTTTAATTAATAAAAATAAAGAAAAACCACTGAATTAGGAGGAGTGTCCAAACTTTTGACTGGTACTGTATATACTAGTGCATCTCAAAAAATTTGAATATTGTGAAAAAGTTCAATATTTTCCATCAGTTATTTAAGAAAGTGAAAATGTTATATATTATAGACTCATTACACATAAACTAAAATGTTTCAGGCATTTTTCTATTTTAATTTTAATCAGTATGGCATACAGTACAAAAACACAAAAAAAACCCCATCTCAAAATATTAGAATATTTCATTTCGAGTTTGAGTAAAACAGTATGAACACAGTGTATCTCTCGGTCTAGTTCAGTACACACAACCACAATCATGGGGAAGACTGCTGACTTGACTGTTGTCCAGAAGATGATCACTGATGCCCTCCACAAGGAGGGTAAGCCACAAAAGGTCATTGCTGAAAAGGGTGGCTGGAAAAGGTGCACAAGCAACAGGGATGGCCACAGTCTTGAGAGGATTGTCAAGAAAAGTTGATTCAAGAACTTGGGAGAGCTTCACAAGGAGTGGACTGAGGCTGGTGTCAGTGTATCAAGACCCATCACGAACAGACATCTTCAAGAAAGGGGATACAACTTTAGCATTCCTAATATCAAGCTACTCCTGAGCCAGAGACAATGTCAGAAGTGTCTTATCTGGGCTAAGGAGAGAAAGAAATTGACTGTTGCTCAGTGGTCCAAAGTCCTCTTTTTAGATGAAAGTACATTTTACATTTAATTTGGAAATCACGGTTCTAGAGTCTGGAGGAAGACTGGAGAGGCACAGAATCCAAGGTGTTTGAAGCCCAGTGTAAAGCTTCCACAGTCTGTGATGATTTGGGGTGCCATGTCATCTGCTGGTGTTGGTCCACTGTATTTTATCAAGTCCAAAGTCAACACAGCCATCTACCAGATGATTTTAGAGCACTTCATGTTTCCATCCGCTGACGAGCTTTTTGGAGATGCTGATTTCCTTTTCCAGCAGGACTTAGCACCTACCCACAGTGCCAAAACTACTACCAAATGGTTTGCTGACCATGATATTGCTGTGTTTGATTGGCCAGCCAACTTGCCTGACCTGAACCCCATAGAGAATCTATGGGGTATTGTCAAGAGGAAGATAAGAAACACCCGACCCAAAAATACAGATATGCTGAAGGCCACTATCAAAGCAACCTGGGCTTCAATAACACCTCAGCAGTGCCACAGACTGATCACCTCCATGCCACACCGCATTGATACAGTAATTCATGGTAAAGGAGCCCCAACCAAGTATTGAGTGTATGAATGAATATACTTTTCAGAAATTGGACATTTCTGTATTGTAAATCCTTTTTTGATTGATCTTGGGGAATATTCTAATAATTTGAGATACTGGATTTCTGATTTTCATGAGCTATAAGCCATAATCATCAAAATTAAAACAAAAAAGGCTTTAAATATTTCACTTTACATGTAATGAATACAGAATATATGAAAGTTTACCTTTTTGAATTAAATTATGAAAAAAAAAGGAACTTTTTCATGGTATTCTAATTTTTTGAGATGCACTAGTATAGTTCAGAAATCTACAGGCTTTCCTGAACTAAAATGTGTTTTTCTTTTGCACGCATCTCAAATCAGGAGTAACAGCATTTTAAAGTCTGGTTATGCAAAAGTGAAAAGGGCTGCATTTAAAAGATTTCATTTCAACTCCGGCACAAAAGCATTGCTTAGATTTTGAAAGTCTGCATTAGCTGTATGTCTATTTTGCTACACCATGTGTGCTACATCTAGCTAGCAAGGTTTTAGCCATAATTAGGAAGGCTGACAGTTTGTGCAACTATATTTGTTAAAAAGATTGTTAAATATTACCACAAATGTTCTGACTTAATACCACTAACTTCACCTTTAAATGGAAGAATGATAGAATTCTTAGATTCTATAATATTAAATTCTCTCTCTCTCTCTCTCTGCAACTAAGCAGATTTTATTGTTACCCAGGAAACTGCATGCCAGAAGTTGATATCTTCTAGATAGCCATCAGAGATCAAAAGGTCAAGATTTTGTCAGTTTATATATACAGTAAGTCAATACCTTTCTGCTTGCTTTTATTATTTTATTTATAAAGGCAAGAGACGCTCAGAATTTCATGTATCCCTGATCTGATAAATTAATCAACAAGAACAGAATACAAGAACAGATTTTTCTTTATGTGAATACAGGAAGTGTGTAATCCCCCATTCACCTGCACATCCTCCACCAATCTGGAATCAAATGATAATTGGTTAAAAGATTGGCATTATGTATTCTTTGTGACAAGCAAGTATAAATTTCCACCTTTGCAGCTTCCACCATTCTAGCCGTGGCATCGGCCAACAGTTTGGCTGCTGCCAGGAGCTTCTTGGAGTTATCCACATCCACCTCGGCTTCAGCATCGGAACGCATGGCATTCACCAGGTCTGATGTGGCCTGGGCCAACACGCGAGCCTGCCTCACCATCTCTCCTTAAAGTGAACACACACATTCCACAATATGCAAGTTGATGGTATACTTCCTTATTTTTCATGCCATAATTGCCCACACATTTCAGCATCTTTCCACTGCCAACATTTTTGAACCTGAACAGGAAAATGCAAGCCTTAGTTCTCATTCCTTTGATGTGTAGGAATGTGATTTTGTCAAAGCAGTTCTCTATTTTGAATCAAAGCCGCAAGAGCGAGGCTTGAACTAAAGCTGGCAGGTGACCTAATGTACACCATCGATTCAGGAACATTTTACACTCCAACCACTCGTCACCTATATATGCTGCAGACACCTACATAGATCCAGAAATAAAATCACAGATACTGCTAATCAAAGAAAGGATGTATGTATGCGTGCGTGCGCGTTCCTGTATGGTGTTGGGAACCTCAGCAAACCTGGATATGAAATGGGGTACATTAAAGCCATAGTTCTAAGATCTGTAATTTTTTTTTGTCTTTAAATTTGTTGTCATTTCTCTTTATTTTTCTACTGCAGCATCCCGAAAAGGTGCAAACTAAAGATTTATTTGTATACTATAGCTTGTAATTGACAAAGCTCTTGAAAGTTATAATGCTACATATAAATGGCATCTGTGATCTAATGAGTATTTAGAAATACGACCCTAAATCAGAAAAAGGGTGGGAAAGCACGGTGAAATTGAAACTGAAAATGATTTGTAAATAATCTTTGACCTGTACTGCACTCAAAACAATACAGCACATTATTTGATGTTTTACCTCACGTTTTTTTTCCCTCTGTAAACACATTTCAGTGTTGATGCTTGCAACACATTTCATAAAAAAAAGTTGGGACAGTAAAGCATTTACCACTTTATAAGACGTGTAAGTTACCTTTGCCAAGGGCACCGACAACCTCATACCATGACAGACTCTGGCTTTTGGACTTGTTGCTGGTAAAAGTCTGGACAGTCCTTTTCATCTTTGGTCCAGAGCACACAGCATCCATATCTTCATAAAAAAACAAAAAAAACCCTGGAATACTGATTCGTCTGACCACAATACCCATTTCCACTGTGTGATGGTCCATCCCAGATGCCTTCGAGGCCAGAGAAGTTGATGGCACTTCCAGACACAGTTAACATAAGGTTTCCTTATTGCACAGTAAAGTTTTAACTGGTATTTGTGGGTTTAGCTTTGCATTATAGAGCTTGGCAAAAGGTTTGGTAAAGTAATCCCGAGCTCATGTGGTTATATCAGGTATACCGGTAGATGAATGACTGTTCTTGATGCAGTGCTGTCTGAGGGATCATCATCATATCTTGTCGCTCCAACTCTGGATCCAACGACGGGCTGTCTTGTTGGCCTCCCGGAGATTGCCGTCTGAGCAGGGCGGACCAAGTTTGCAGTTATGTAGAAGGTGCTGTATGGTTTGGGGGTCTTCCCCACAGGGACAGGCTGCACTTGTAGATTTACCCCATCTCAGCATGTTGTCACCAGTCCTAGCTACCTTGCATCTGGCTCTGTTGAGCATGACCCTCCTCGGTAGGTCTGCTCCGGGGGGGGGGGGGGGGGGGAGTAATGACTCATTGTTTGAGTCATTCTCCTTCCACCTCTCCATCTTGAAGGTTTTTGGTGGTACTACACCTAGGCCTTGAACAGTCATGAAGCTGTGACGCGATCTCAGCCATCGGGGGACCTCCTGATGTCCATATAGTGGGTGTCTGGGGTCGTTCAGTTGCTTGTCACGCTCCATTCTCACTTGAGCTTCTCGGCGTATACCAGGTGGGCAAATACTTGATAGTTTGTACAGTGCTGGCAAGGGAGTAGCTTTCAGGGTACCTGTGATGGTGCGAGAGGCTCTGTTGAGCTCTATGTCGATCTTGGAAGCATGGGCTGACCTCTCCCATACTGCAACGCAGTACTAAGCTGTTGAATAGCACAGCGCCAGCACAGACTGCTTGAGGGTGTTGGGGTCTGTACCCCATCTGGAGGTGGCAAGATTGTCAAGAAGGTTGTTGCAGGTGGATACTTTCCTCCGGAGCTTAGCAACATGCTCTTTGAAGGACAAGGTCCTATCGAGGGTGACACCAAGGTACACTGGGTAGGGTGTGTTCTCTAGTTCTTTCCCTTCCCACATGATTCCAAGTTTCCTAGATGCAGCTCAGTTGTTTAGGTGGAAGGTGCAGACCTGGGTCTTGCCTGGGTTAGTGTTCAGGATATGGTTATCCTGGGTTAGTGGTTTATCCTTTGCTCTATTCAGAAGCACTAGGTTCCTTTCCAAAGCCCATTCCTCTACAAGCTCGCCATCCTTGTTGGTGTTGCTGTATCCCCAGTTGGTACTGTGGCTGTTGAAGTCCCCGATGACCAGGTGCACTCTGTCATCGGTCAGGAGGTCTTGGGGCCACTTGAACGAGATAGGGGGCAACTTATAAACAGATGTAATGGTTATCTTATCAGTCTTAACTCTGAGTATTTCCAAACCATCAGCAGAGTGGTCAGAGCAGTTCTTTACGATTGTCTTGTCTCGTACATAAATGGCGCTTCCGTGGACACTGCTGCCATGAAATATCACAAGGTGCATGCCCGGGATCTTTGGAGGTGTGGTTGTTTTGTGTGTCTCTTGGAGACAAAGTACATTGGTATCCAATTGGGTGAGCAAGTCTTTCTTTGCCACAGACAGTCCTTCTGCATTGAAACTTGTTACCTTGAACTTCATCTTCGGGGCCAAGGGTTTATCCTTTTACCACTGCTGAAGGATGTAGGGGGTTTGAGCGAGGTGTAGCAATTGGTCTCCGTGAACGAATTAACAGGGGCACCACGTGAAGGTTTGCTACTTGCCCCGTGAAGGTTTGCTACTTGCCCCTGAGGGATCAGAGATCACAGGTGTTCTGCTTAGGCTTGTGCCCTTGCCCTTTGCGCACCGAAATTCCTACAGATTCCTTGAATCGTTTAATATTATGCACCATAGAGGGTGAAGTATCCAAATCCCTTCATATCTTTCTTTGAGGAACACTGTTTTTAAACATTTCAATTATTTTCCCTCACACTTTTCTTGACAAACTGCTGATCCTTAGCCCATCTTTGCTCCTCAAAAGACTAGGCCTTTCCTGGATACTGATTTTGTACCTAATCATGATTACAATCACCTGTTGACATCACCTGTTTCAAATCGCATCATTTGTTTTACCTCATTACTCGACTTAAATTTCCCCCGTCCCAGTTTTTTTTTTTTTAATGTGTTGCAGGCCTGAAATGCAGGAATGGATGGATATTAACAAATGAAATGAAGTTGACCAGACAAAACATTAAATATCTTGGGTTCATACTATCTGCAATGAAATACAAGTCCAAGTAAAAATCACTGCTTTCTTTTTTTATTTGCATTTTCCATCCCATCCCAACGTTTTCTGATCCAAGTTTGTAATTAAAAAAAAAAACAACAACACACCAATAAATAGCTAAAATATTATTGTATACATTTAGACAATGAAAAAATAGTTGGATTATGTTCGCAAATAAATGTAAAATAACAAAAAATGTGAAATCTTATAACTGAGGGGGCCTGTGAATCCCCCAATAAATAAATAAATAGAAAACCACTGCTTTAAATACTAAACTTCAAAACCATGCAGAAGTGCTCAGCTGGTTGGACACAGTTTTACAATAATTGTTTGACTGGAATACCAGTGACCAGACTGAGTTTGACTTGAGGATTCATGGCATGTGTTTTCGCTTATTGTTTCAAAGCAAGCTGACTTGATTGAGACCAGATCTGGAGCTGTGTAGTGGTTTTACATGTCCAACAACCCCACAAGTATGAAGTAGGCTGGATGTTGCTCAGCTTTATGCCTTATGGCCATACCATAATAAATAGCTTAGAGTCAGAACACAGCTTCACATTAGAGCATGTCCTGAGGTCAGGTAATAGAAACCACAACCTGAAAACCTCCAGTATCTTACAGAGATGAAATAGATTCAAAGCACACCAAGAATGTCAATAGCACTGAAGGCTTGAACAAAACTAGATAAGACTTAATGATCGATTAGAAGTATCTACTTTATCCTCATTCGTATTCATTATTCATCGGTCGGTACTAATATCACCATTTAAGACAGTTGGCGTATGAAAGAGACGTGACGATGCCTTTAAATGCAGGAACTCTGTCTTTATATCCGAAATGGTTGTAGAATAAATTAAACTTGCACGTGCATCAGGAAACGTGTCTTTTTGTACATTATAAGAAAAAGGAGTTCAAAGGAAAATGACAAGGGCCTCTACTGGAAATGTGTTACTGATGTATTCTTTTGTGATGCAAAGCTGAGGATGGAAAAGCTAAAACAATATTTATCCTTTTAACCACAACACAGATATGCTTTGCTTGGAAGGTCTGAATAAATGATTTCATTGACCCACAATGTATTATTGTATCACAATAGACAATTACATTTCCTTTTTTAAATAAACCCTTCTAGTCATGAAATCTGTTTTCTGACTGTAATTCAGACCATCTGGAAGAATATGTTTCAGAAAGCACATTCAGACAGGGTCCTTTACCCTGACATGACGACTGATGGCATACTGTGAAAATGAAATTTAAATCAAGTTCATTATACTATACCGATATGTTTACACTATAAATTGCTACAAGACTTAGTGTAGCTCATTTTTACAGAACAAACATACCACGAGAATCAGTTCAGGAATATTTTGAACTGCTAGAAGCTAAATTGGGGTTAAAAACGACCTGGACAATTTCCCCAAATCAAATTCTTTAATACTTGTACAGGTGTTGGGCGTTCCATTGCTATAAACATCATCCAAGCATTTGGCTCATCACTGGGATTTGGCTCATCATTACATCCTGCATAACTAATACTACTTTTTAATTCCTTATTATAAATACTGTTATTGTGATACTGTATATATCAGGGTCTCAGTGCCTCACCTGCATCTCCCATAGACGTGAAGATACTCTCAGTGACGGTCATGATGGTATCAGTGGCCTGGTCATAGCGGCCGATGGGTTCACCACAACTAGCATAGTGGCGCACATGCTGAAGCAAGTCACTAAGTGCCAGGCTGACCGTGCCAGCTGCTGCATTCACCTGCCGAAGCAGCTCAGTCTCGTCCGAGGCAGCATGGCATGCTTTAACACACAACTCCACTGAGCGCTCCACCAGTCTGCCTGCTTCCACCAGCTGCTCCTGGCATACGGGTGAGCTGATGGTGGGGCTTACCACCTTGAGCAAACACAAAAAAACCCACAGAATTAATGCCATTCTTCTGCTGTTAGAGAGAGCTGCTGGATCAATGACAATAGATCATTTTAATTTATCAAGATGTAAAGATAATCATGCACTGCACACCGAGTTTGGGTCAGCTGTTCTAACAAGGGAATTTCTAGGTCAGTCATACATGTACTGTATGTGTCTGGTTGAATGCATGATATCCACCCCTGTATCCATCCACCCAACCCAACCATCCATCCATCCACCCACCCGCCCACCCATCCATCCACCCACCCGCCCACCTCACCCAACCATCCATCCATCCACCTCATCCAACCATCCATCCATCTCATTCATCCACCCATACAGACAGCCAAACATCCAAATATTTATCCATCCGTCCGTCTGTCCGTCCATTCATCCATTCCGGCCATCCACCCACCCATCTATCCATCACCTCCATATAGGGTGCAATCCAAAAAAATTGGCATACCTTATAAAATAAGGAAGACAGATTGCATAAAACAAACATTACACACAATAATTCAAAATTTCTACTGAAACAAAATGAGGAAGAATTTCTCTTATGTTTACTTATGTTTAGAGTAAAATCACTTTCCCGGTGCAAAAACCAAAGAGCTTTCAATACAAAAGAAAGAGACTGTTATTGACCTGCACAAACATGCACAAAATATACAAGTCGTTAAAATCACAACTGGATCCTAACTAAAAGTTTTGCATGTCTGAAACAGTTTTTCCAAGAATTGGACAATGAATACACAGTCTCCCCCACACACTGAGGAGGATGGTAACGCATAGGAAAAAAAAGAACCTTAATATCACAGTTTTAAAATTTCGTTGAGAGTTGAGTTGATTATGAATTAAAAGTTTTAAAATTAACTGCTAAACCAAGTTTCGTGATAAATAAGCTGTTTGGAAACACTGCAAAACACAAATGGAACCTCCTTGAGAAAAGTTGGCCATACTACAAGCAAATGTCCAAAACACCATGGAGCCCTCAGTCTCTATATTTGAAACCTACTGTAAACTTGCAGTCTGCATTGAATGGAAAAGTCCAAACACAAACCTAATAATGTAAAGGATCTTAAAGTTAAGGAGTGGACCATGATTCTTCTACATGCGTCTCCAACCTTGTTAGACATTACAGAAAGAGATTCAGGGCTGTCTTTCTGTCCAGGGAAGGCATAATACAAAAGTATTGTAGGAGAAAAAAAAAAAAGAAATGTACTGCTTAAAAATCAAATAAACCAATACAATGTTTTGTTGTCTGCAAGGTCACTTATCTATTCACCTTTACACCCATCTATCAATCGATCCATCCATCCACATAGCAACTATCTGTCCATTAATCCACTTATCCATCTCCACATGAATGGACATGCATCCATTCATCATTCATGCACCAAAATCAGTCATTCATCTCGGAACCAATTTATCCATCCACCTACACATCCACCCAACTATCCTGACTGCTCACAGTGGCTTGTGACTTTAACCATGCAAACAAAAAGTTGTGGTATGATACCTTACCTTGGTGCAGGCAACTAGCTGTGAAGTGGAGAGGGCGCACTGTGTGGCTGCAGTTATCACACGGTTCTGCAGTGCCGTGTCCTCCGCTACCTGTGCCACATTCTTCGCCTTCAGCACCAGCAGTGCAGCAGCGTTGGCCACTGCTTTGGCCAGGTTCATCATGATGTCCTGCAACGTCAGAAAAATGAGACTGATGGAGATCAGAACAGCTTAACAATAGTTACAATAAAGTTCCTCCGTCTGATTCTGTTAGTGTCCATCCTAATTTATAAGCATGAACACTGAACACAACCACCAATACACACACCTGGAATCTCTCATCGGTCTCTCCCTCTCCGATGTGGCGCAGCAGGTCCCCACTAGCCTGTCCGATGCTACCTGCTGCCGTCAGCACCGTCTGCCTCGGCTAAAACATTCACAGTAGTGTCACAAACCTGAGCCTGGACTCTAACAGAGCACTGTCTAGCTGTGCATGTGTGTACGTACCTCTCCAGACGCCGGCTCAACAGCCCTGAGCAGGTCACATACTGCCCCTGTTAGAGTCCTGGCCGCCCCCATTAGCCTCTGCCCACTGCCCACCTCATCCTCCATGAGAGCTGCCAGCAGCTTCACGCCCTTCGACATCTCCGTCAGATTGGAGGAGATGGTGGTGATGGCACAGCCTACAGCTGTGTAATCAGTGTCTGTAGGGTCACCTTTAGACAGAGACAAGGACAGAAAGCAGTATAATTTTTATATTTCATATTACAGAAATTGTCTGCAAGTCATTTTAACCTGAAAGTAGCAAGGTTAAACTGAAGAAAGAAAAAAATAATAAAAAGACAGTTTAGTTCTCAGAACTACAGAACATCCATTGCTTAACAGATCATGATACTTAAAAGACTTACTCCAACTTAATCTCCATCCACTGCATCTGTACTGCTTGTCATTACAACATACAGACAGTGGTGTCAAATTGAGGGGGCATAAACAAAAAAAAACAAAAAACAACAACCCTGTGGCTCTGTTATGCTGTCTGGGGAAATATACTGACATGGTTTCAGTCCACTTGTCCCTTAGTGGGAAGTGTCACTGCTAATCAATACATAAAGACAATCAGTCAGAAAACTATTATGATGAAACATTTCTACCCTGAGGGGAGTGGTCTCTTCCATGGTAACTCCACCCCATATCTGCAGGAAACAAGGACTTGATGGTATGAAAACCAGAACGTCAAGGATGTAGTAGTTCATCTGGCCTGGTATCAAAACAACCATGACTACCAAAACATCAAACAGAACTGAAAACGTGAGAGAGAGGACCAACCTCCACGACAAATTGGATACAACAAGAAAATCGACAAAGCACTAAAATTTCGTTCTCCAAGGGAAGATCTACTCAAAACATTGACCAGAACTGAATTTGCATGATAAATGAGAGAGGAGATACAATTCTAGTTGGAATAAATTGTGTTAAAGTTGACTTAATTACTAATTTGCTAGCAAAAAATTGACAATACAATGACCAAGTGTTGTGCACAAGGTCTAGTTCTTTCAAATAAAACAATCAGAACTGAAATCCACTGAGAATAGAGGGAGGAGACATGATTCAACTGAAAGTAAACAAAGTTGTAAACAAATTGTGTACAACAGGAAGATCAACAAACAACCAAGTTTTGTTCCTCAAGGGAAGATCTACCCAAAACATTGATCAGAACTAGAATTGGATGAGAAATGAGAGAGGAGATACAATTCTAAGGAGAAGTCCCAAAACTCATTACGGTGACCTAGTTAGCAGTTTGTTAGCAAAAATTTGACCATACAACGACCAAGTACTGTGGAGAATGTTTTATTTGAAAGAATTTGTCAATCAGAACTGAAATCCATTGAGAAAAGAGGGAGGCGATACGATTCAACTGAAAATAAAGTTGTAAACAAATTGTTTACAACAGGAAAATCAAAACAACAAAATGACCAAGTTTTGTTCCTCAAGGGAAGCTCTACCCAAAACATCGATCAAAATTGGAATTGGATGAGAAAAAAAAGAGCGGAAATAAAATTCTAGTGAGAGGCCTGGAAAATTTGTTAATTTGGCCTAATTACTAACTCGTTAGCAAAAAATGTGACAAAACAATGACCAAGTTTTGTGAGGAGTTCTTTCAAACAAAACAATCGGAACGGAGATCCATGGAAAACTGATGGAGATACGATTTAACTGAACTGTGGACGATGGACGCCATGTCATGGCAATAGCTCATCACCCTTATGGCCAGATGAGCTAATAATATAAAACCATATACAATGGCGTTCACAGTTACCAGTTAAACATTGATAGGAGATTCTGGACTGACATGTTTAAAACCGTAATTGCCGTAATACCTGGAGCAACGCCGTAAATAAAATTCTGGTTACTTATTCTTTCCCAAAGGTTGTCCAATATCCATGCACAGTTGTGGAATGTAACTTATTACACTTCCTCAAGCACTGCACTAAAGTACATATTCAAGGTACTTGTACTTTGAGTATTTCCATTTTACGTAACTTTATACTTTTAGTTCACGACATCTCAGGAGAACAATATTGTACTTTTTTTTCCTGCACTACATTTGTCTGACAGCCTTAGCTACTCAGTTAGTATTAAGATTAAAATTTTTCACACCCTTCATGTCCATTTCCAAATTTGGTGATTTTGAATTTGAATGTTTGCAACAAATGGAAGGATAAAGTGTTCATTTAAGGATTTGAGAAAATTATTCTACTTCTCAAGGTAAATAAACTATTCAATAACACTTGGATTAGCTGGAAAATACATTGTTAAAGGAGATATGCAGAACCATGGCCTCACTTTCGTTTATAAATGCCTTGAGACCTCAAAAATGGCACAAGAATAGTTTTAAGCGTTAACAATAAATCTAATATAGCAATTTTTACGATTAAAGTGATTTATATACAGTTGAAACCGTATATTTACATACACTTTAGGAAAAGACACAATCTTTTTTTTTTCTCATAGTCAGACATGAAATCAGACATTCACTTTAACTTTTTCATGTCTGTCTGAATATTTAAAATTATTTCAATGTACTTAATGCCAAATTAATCAGAGAAGGAGTTTTTTTTATTCAATATTTTAATTGCTTTTATCAAATCAGAAGTTTACATACACTTCATCAGTACTTGGTACAATTGCCCTTAAACTGTCTGACTTGGGTCAAACGTTTTGGATAACCTTCAACAAGCTTTGCACAATACTTGACAGGAATTTTGGCCCATTCCTCTTGACAGAACTGGTACAACTGGGTCATATTTTTTGGCTGCTTTGCATGCACATGTCATTTCAGCTCTGCCCACAAATGCTCAATAGGGTTGAGGTCGGGGCTTTGTGATGGCCACTCCAAAACATTGACTTTGTTGTCATCAAGCCATTTTTTGACCAGTTTGGCGGTGTGCTTCGGGTCATTGTCCATTTGGAAGACCCATTTCCGGCCAAGCTTTAACTTCCTGGCAGATGCTTTCAGGTGTTGGTTCAGTATCTCCACATACTGTTCCTTCTTCATTACTCCATTGATTTTGTGAAGTGCCCCAGTACCTCCTGCAGCAAAACAACCCCACAACATGATGCTGCCTCCGCCATGTTTCACTGTTGGTATGGTGTTGTTAGGATTGTAAGCGTCTCCTTTTTTTTCTCCAAACATATCATTGTTGATTATGGCCAAACAGCTCAATTTTAGTTTCATCCGACCACAAGACATGTCTCCAAAAATTGAGATCCTTTCCCCTGTGTTCATTTGCAAACTGTAATCTGGCCTGTTTATGTTTGTGTTGGAGTAATGGCTTTCTCCTGGCAGAGTGGCCCATGTTGGTGCAGAACTCGTTTCACCGTGGACAGTGACACACTCTTACAAGCTTCAGCCATCATCTTCACGAGGTCCTTTGCATTCATTCTTGGGTTCTTACGATGACCAGATGACCAGAACCCGCTCATCTCTGGGACTCAGAATCCGTCTCCTTCCTGTGCGGTATGATGTCTCGACATTCCCACATTGTTTATACTTTCGTATAATGGTTTGAACTGAAGACCGTGGCATCTTCAGGCTTCTTGAAATTTCCCCCAAAGATGAGCCAGACTTGTGCAAGTTAACCATTCTTAGTCTGAGAGCTTGATCAATTTCTTTAGATTTACCCATGTTGTGTACAAGGAAGCACTGTGTTTGAGGTGTTCCTTAAAATACAGTCACAGGTGTGTGTCTCAGGTGTGTCTCCAATTAATTCAAATGTTGCCAATTAACCTATCAGAAGCTTCCAAAGACATGACATCATCATCTGGGTGTTCCTACATTGTTTAAAGGCACACAAACTGCAGTGTATGTAAACTTCTGATTTGATAAAAGCAATTAAAATATTGAATAAAAAACTCCTTCTCTGATTAATTTGGCATTAAGTACATTGAAATAATTTTAAATATTCAGACAGACATGGAAAAGTTAAAGTGAATGTCTGATTTCATGTCTGACTATGAGAAAAAAAAAAAAAAAGGATTGTGTCTTTTCCTAAAGTGTATGTAAATATACGGTTTCAACTGTAGGTAGCGGTCTGAGTGAATGACCTTGACGGCCATAATGTCACAGCAGGAAGTCTATCAGTCTCATCGCCATTTCCGCTATACTAAAACACAGAGCTGACTGCGACTCCGATCCTCCATTTTGAGCTAATTTATCGCCATGCCACGTAGATGTGTTGCTGGTGGGTGCAGCAACATGACAGAAGGTGGATTTACGTTGCATTCATGGCTCAAGAATGTTCAAACTGCAAAGATTTGGACGCGTTTTGCAAGAAGTTCACGGGCACATTGGGGACCTACGAAGTGGTCTCTCCTCTACTCTGCACATTTTAATGAAGACTCGTACGAGACCTCTGATCTGTTGAGGAGCGTTGGCTACAAGTCCGTATTGAAAGAGGGTGCAGTACCAACAATTAAAGAAAAAGAAAACAAGAAAAGGATTTATTTATTTATTTTTAAAGGAAAGGGAGTTCAGTTGCACCAGTTCTCCCAGAGTGAGCCAAGGGTTGTTGCTAAAACCCGGGATGGAACGGGACAGGACATATCGCTCGGGCAGTGACCTCCCCGCGGTTGTTGCTAAAACCAGTGACATCCCGTTCCGTCCCGGGTTTTAGTAATTGCCTGAGCCGAGCAGTAATGGCAGAGTATTCAGTAATGGAGCAGCCGTCTTATTTCTAAACTGGACATTGCTGCCATCTCTCCCTTATGTGGAAGAAGCGAATGAACAACTGAAAGTCAGATTGTTTCAAAACAATCAGCCACAAGAATGGCCTTCAAGAAGCGAGAACACAGACGGGTAAGCTCCAACTCTCATTTGGATACAAAACAACAAAAACGGCATGTTGTTTACCTGCATTTAGATTAATACATGTAACTTGTATTGTGTGTTTGTTACCGGTGTAAGATTATTTAATTTGCTTCAGAATGTGATTGTCTCAGTTCATCTGATTATTTAATTAGACTTTTAGGTTTTATCAGTGAAAATGCATGCATGTACATGTTGCATAAGTTATAAACACCTATCCTGTTTTAATGAGAGTCAATCCACAATCAATGAAGTCAATATGGTCTTAGTTGAGGAAGTCAGTAACGGTATTTCTTACTTTCACCATAAATTTTTATGACTTTGGTCTATAGCTGGAAAAGGCCTCGGGCTTAAAACCGGTTACCGCTGTGACGTCACACACTCAGGGCTGGCTGGCTCAGTGGGGCAGCTCAAATGCCAACTTTGCGGTCGATTTTAACTCTCAAAAATTCCCATTTATGCAGCATACAAGCGAGTCAAGGATGAAGATACTATCCACTCAGAAATTTATTTAAAAATAAAGGTTCTGCGTATCTCCTTTAAAGCTGACAACAAGGCTGTTTTTCTGAGTTCATAAAATGTATTTTAGAGATACATGATTCCCACAGGACGGCAATACTACAAGCATGATGATTTTAAAGAATATGATGCATTACTGTAGACTACTTAAAGTAGTTAAAATGAGCTCAACCACAAACAACTACAGGAGTAAAATGTTAATGTAAAACACACATTAATCCAAATACATCATATATAACAGTAAAACACAGACAGGGACCATTTTACTGCAGAATGAGTACTTTTACTTTTGCTATTGTAAGTACATTTGCCAATGATACTCACATACTTTTGCTAAAGTAAGGTTTTGAATGCAGGACTTTTACTCGTAGTGGAGTATTTTCAGTGTAGCCTTGCTACTTTTACTTAAGTAAAGGATCTGAATACTTCTTCCACCACTGTCCATGCATGATCAGACCCACATAACTACAACCCCGATTCCAAAAAAGTTGGGACAAAGTACAAATTGTAAATAAAAACGGAATGCAATAATTTACAAATCTCAAAAACTGATATTGTATTCACAATAGAACAGACAACATATCAAATGTCGAAAGTGAGACATTTTGAAATTTCATGCCAAATATTGGCTCATTTGAAATTTCATGACAGCAACACATCTCAAAAAAGTTGGGACAGGGGCAATAAGAGGCTGGAAAAGTTAAAGGTACAAAAAAGGAACAGCTGGAGGACCAAATTGCAACTCATTAGGTCAATTGGCAATAGGTCATTAACATGACTGGGTATAAAAAGAGCATCTTGGAGTGGCAGCGGCTCTCAGAAGTAAAGATGGGAAGAGGATCACCAATCCCCCTAATTCTGCGCCGACAAATAGTGGAGCAATATCAGAAAGGAGTTCGACAGTGTAAAATTGCAAAGAGTTTGAACATATCATCATCTACAGTGCATAATATCATCAAAAGATTCAGAGAATCTGGAAGAATCTCTGTGCGTAAGGGTCAAGGCTGGAAAACCATACTGGGTGCCCGTGATCTTCGGGCCCTTAGACGGCACTGCATCACATACAGGCATGCTTCTGTATTGGAAATCACAAAATGGGCTCAGGAATATTTCCAGAGAACATTATCTGTGAATACAATTCACCGTGCCATCCGCCGTTGCCAGCTAAATCTCTATAGTTCAAAGAAGAAGCCGTATCTAAACATGATCCAGAAGCACAGACCAAGGCACTGGGCCAAGGCTCATTTAAAATGGACTGTGGCAAAGTGGAAAACTGTTCTGTGGTCAGACGAATCAAAATTTGAAGTTCTTTATGGAAATCAGGGACGCCGTGTCATTCGGACTAAAGAGGAGAAGGACGACCCAAGTTGTTATCAGCGCTCAGTTCAGAAGCCTGCATCTCTAATGGTATGGGGTTGCATTAGTGCGTGTGGCATGGGCAGCTGACACATCTGGAAAGACACCATCAATGCTGAAAGGTATATCCAGGTTCTAGAGCAACATATGCTCCCATCCAGACGACGTCTCTTTCAGGGAAGACCTTGCATTTTCCAACATGACAATGCCAAACCACATACTGCATCAATTACAGCATCATGGCTGCGTAGAAGAAGGGTCCGGGTACTGAACTGGCCAGCCTGCAGTCCAGATCTTTCACCCATAGAAAACATTTGGCGCATCATAAAACGGAAGATACGACAAAAAAGACCTAAGACAGTTGAGCAACTAGAATCCTACATTAGACAAGAATGGGTTAACATTCCTATCCCTAAACTTGAGCAACTTGTCTCCTCAGTCCCCAGACGTATTCAGACTGTTGTAAAGAGAAAAGGGGATGTCTCACAGTGGT
Source organism: Neoarius graeffei (assembly GCF_027579695.1). NCBI lineage: Eukaryota > Metazoa > Chordata > Actinopteri > Siluriformes > Ariidae > Neoarius > Neoarius graeffei. Next base: position 70,352,776 of record NC_083570.1, read on the forward strand.
AAACATGGCCTTGTCCCAACTTTTTTGAGATGTGGTGTTGTCATGAAATTTAAAATCACCTAATTTTTCTCTTTAAATGATACATTTTCTCAGTTTAAACATTTGATATGTCATCTATGTTCTATTCTGAGTAAAATATGGAATTTTGAAACTTCCACATCATTGCATTCCATTTTTATTTACAATTTGTACTTTGTCCCAACTTTTTTGGAATCGGGGTTGTACAATGGTACCACACAAAACCCCAATTTCCTCCCTCTCTAAAAGTAGTCGTCTTATTTCGGCTGCTCTCAGTAGGCATTGCCACAGTGGATCATTCGTTTCCATCTCATCCTGTCATCTTCTAAGCATAGTTTCCACCAGCACCCTGCTGGCTCACAGTATTGGTAGCGGTCGTTGGTAACCCGGGCCTCAACCAATCCATTATGGAAATCTATCCAGGCTTGGGATTGGCACCAAGAATGCACTGGCTTGTGCAACCCTAGTGGCTGGGTTTCCCTCTCAAAAGTAGAGCCATCTCTTAATTGTTTTGTATTATTTTACATCTACCTTTTAACTGTGAAATTTATAACGATCAACTGTGAGCTACTGCTCCCTTACGTATTCCCCCCCACTCTCACTGACAGCAGAATGCAAGCAATCAAAGGAATAGGACACTTATGAATGTTGACTTCAACAAATAATTAACCCTGAAACAAGTAAGTAAAGAGCAGTGTTCTCCCCAGAGATTTCAAACAGCATCCTGGTAAACTGTCATTTTGAAATAGCATTTTGCTTCTTGAAATAGCGTCAAAATCCACCCTATATGTTTCACAAATACATTGTCAGTAAAACAGGAAGTTGATGTGCGACAGACCTGAAAACGGTGTACACTGTAGAGAACCCCAAGCTGAAGCTCAGTACCAAATATCAAGCAGTTGTAATGTGTAGTTGCGGAGAAAAGAGTTATGAAAATTTCGTAAATCCATGCTATAGGTTTCGTAAATACATTCAGTCAGTAAACAGGAAGTTGATGTGCAACAGAACTGAAAACGATATACACTGTATAGAACCCCAAGCTGAAGTTTGGTACCAAGTGGCTATGATTTGTGGTTGCTGAGAAAAAAGGTATTTCAGACGGATGGACAGAGGTAAACCAGTATACCCCCCTCCTTTAGAGCGGGGGTATAAATAATAATAATAATAATAATAATAATAATAATAAATAATCATTCTACCAAACTACCGGTTTTGCATAAACGTATATTAACTTCCCCGACAACTTCCATTAGTCTTCCATTACATGCAGCTTTTGAATAAATCGGTTTCCTGAACACGCGTTGGATCTTTTGTCTGTAGTAATGGCACATCGACTATGGACAGGGTGGCTAGAGATTAGTTTGAAAAATTCTAGGGTATTTCTTTAGTGTAATAGTTTAGAAATTTTCATGTAGGTGTATCCAAATTACATAATTACTGTGCAAGAATATCGTGAACACGGCCAATATACACAAAAATACATAGAATAGCTTTACTTTCTCAAACATGCATTTATAATAAGCATTTTCAGAACAAAGAGAGATATAGATATAAGGATTTTGCTAAAAAAAAAAAAAAAGGGGGGGTTGAAGTTTCTGAAAGCTATCAGGCAGATATTTGGCCTATCAAACAGATGGCATACAGAGATTAACTCTAGCAGAAATCTGGCTTGTGCTCACATGGCCTGCCTCCAAAACCCAGGCTCATGCCAAACAGATCAGCTTCAGGACACTGCACATAATATTCCTTCATCAACAGAAATATTTATTAGTGCAAATGAAGAGTGTCTGCTTCCCGACGGCGTCCTTGATGTGGACTGGAAGAAGGCATGTGTCGATATTCATGCTGCAAGTTTCATGTTTTACATCACCAGCAGTTTTCCGCATCCCAACAAAAAGATTTTCGATTCATCCAGGAACATTAAGAAACATGATCTAGCTGTTTGTACCAGATTTTAAAAGCATCTGACTACAGAAACAAACAGGTGAAATGAGAGAAACAAGAAAGGACAGACCAGCTGCTATGGTCCCTTGTGCAAATTTACCTGCAGTAAGATTGACTACGGACGCGGTTCCAGCAGTGATGGCGTCTACTTGCGAATGGATTTCGTGCTTGGATTCATCCACTTTATTCTGAACCCACACCCTGGATGCCTTTTAGAAAAGGAGTGAGACAATGACCAGCAATCCAAAAAAAAAAAATTACATTATTATTTACATGACTCTTTTCATTGGCTGTATTCCACACGACAGATTACATGTCATCACAGCACTGTTATCAGCATGATTTATCAGTTTTGATAAAATAAACAGTTCATGGCTTCCACATTCACAACATGTCAGAGGGAGGTGAGTCTGCTCTGCATCAGGATTACCGAGTCAGGAAACTCAGTCAGAAGCAAACTGCTATGCAATAAATTTAGTATAGGAGTCACAAAGAGAGACTGAAAAACACGAGGGCTGCCAAATACCTTTGAAAACTGCATCTGAATGTTAAATTACTTCAAATTCGAATGCATTTAAAAATATGAACGCCACTATAAATTTTAGACATCGTCAGACAGGGCGACCTTTATACAAATGCACTTTCAGATAAACCAAGCAAGGTAAAACATTATGAGGGAATATTGGATCATAAGAAGCTTGTGTTTAACCCAATATATTCTAAATGTATTACTTGCTCATCTTAAAGAATATTTAGTAACGACTACGAATTATTCAGCAACTACAGAGAAACTAAAAGGAAAGATATAGTCATGAGAGGGAGAAGTAGTTTGGAGACGTATTCAAATAGTGGGAGTTTAAAGGGTAAGAATACATTTTTATCTAGCTCAAGTAATGGTTACGCATTGCTGATGCTTAATTATCTATTTGATAATTCAAAATGCACAAAACAATTATGAAAATAATGAGGTACGAAATAACTGATATATATTTAAGTTATTCCACTCTATCTCGTCGTACTTGAGCTGATAGCCAATGAGGCGCGCAATACCGAGTTGGCTATAAGCCATGTACGAAGAGATTGAGTGGAATAACTGTTTTATTCTATCCAGTCACTGGATTTTGAGGAACGGAGCATTTTTTTTTTTTGCAAATTCGATAAATAAAAACTTTATACAAAACATCCGACAAAATTTCGGCTTAGAATGTAAAACCGATGAAATGACAGTAGAAATTTGTGAAAAATGCTATAATAATTCTTGAAAAATAAAGATACGTTCTTACCATCAAATACTTTCATTCCATATTGTGTTGTGTTTTGGGGGGTGGGTGGGGGGGTGGTTTGTTTTCGAGTAGAGTTTTTATTTTGTCCTTGGTTGGTTCAGCAACACGCGCCACCATTTTGTTTCTCTCTACTCACGGTATATGAGCTGATAGCCTAGTAGAAGAGTAGCCAATCAGAGCATGAGCTTGCTCATATCCAGTGAATGTGGATAGAATATTTCATTGTGTGTGTGTTTGTGCGCACTTATCCTAGATCAAGCAACACAGGGGACATTTAGTTTTGAAAATGTGTGAAAGCTGACTAGACTTGTTAGGCCCAAGATTAAGGTCTCCGCATATTTAAATCGTTTTCAAACTGGTATAATTCCACATGGTTAGACAGACCCCAAATAGCTTCCTATTCTCTCCATTATTCCCTTATATAGAGCAGGGGATTCATCTTATCCACAAAGAGCTGGTGTGGCTCCAGGTTTTTCCAACTAAGCACCAGTCACACCTGATTAAACACGGTTAATCAACTGAGCTTGCTTTTCAAGCAGTAGCTGAACAATTGGAATGGGAAACTATAGTTACACTGGCCCTTTGCAGATAAGAGTGGAGACCCCTGACATTGGCTTTGACATTGTGAAGCCTATAAAAGTGCACCTGTTGGAAATCCCTCGACTTAAAATTTAATATCAAGAAGACATACTTTTTAAAAATTTAATTACAAAGACCATACAATAATAAAATAAGAAAAAAAGTATCCTAAAATTGATGTGCTACTTTTATTCTTCTTTATTACTACTACTCCTACAACTACAGAGCACTTCTATATCAAGCAATACAAAAGGGTCATTTAGCCAGAAGGACCTTTTTTGCCTTTTTGAAGGCCAATATGAAAATGTGAAATATGTAAACCTTATGAAATCCAAATCCTGTTTTGAACAGTGAAATTCATTCCGACAGCCTCAACACATATAAAGACTTTCACATACCGTCACTGTGGACCATACAAAATTCAAGCTCTGCATTTCATTATACAATTCTCTACAGGAAGAAATCTGAGCTGAATTTATTTCACATACATTTAATCTGTTCAGGTGCGTTTACTAATAACTGGCAGTTATCAACGAGTGTGGTAAGGTAGGGATGAGTATGTGTATACTCACCCTGTCCTGTCCCAGTGGTGGTAGGTTGTCCACCTCACCGAGGTCCGCCTGAGCCTGCTGGACCGCCTGCATGCTGCTGTTTATGGTGCCCATAAGCGCTTGCTGAGCCAGGCTCTGATGACGCGCACACGGTACAAGAGACAGGGTTATGCACACGCCCTACTATTTGACATTCAAATCGAATGTGGGAGTGTGGAGGTACAGATGTGCTAATACAGTGTCAGCATCTCACCAATGGGGGCATGTGTCCTCTGTGCATCTGCCCCATAGTGATCTGCTGCTGCGGAGCAGGCATGGTGCCCATGTTAAAAGTGTCCGGCCCGCCAACGGAGCCCGAGCGCATGATGCCGGGGAGTGCCACTGATCCGTGTTCCACTCTGCCCACGCGGTTAAACTGCTGCTGCAAGATAGTAGACCTGCAACACATGCATGCATCATGTTACCAGATATGCACATTTTAATGCACAAAATATATTGAACCTAATTAATTTTGTGCAACACGCATTTTGTGTGTTACCACTGCAGCAACGATTATAAACAGACTTTAAAAGCAATAGAGAAATAATGTGCAGTAGAGCAGTCTCTCCTGTTGTAAATGGGCACTCCAGGCTCTATTGCTTAATTACAGCTCATCGTGAGCAGCCTCCATTTTTGGATTCGAACATGGATAGACATGGCTGCATTGGCGTCTCACGCAGGGGACTACGAGGCAGTGATGCAACATGCAGTCTCCTGTAACAACCAAAAAAGAGCAAGCCCATCTGTAGATCTGATTCTGTCAGAGTCTGAGCCCAGAATGGATAAAAAGCATGCTGCAGGGAGAGGCAGAGAAGCGAGAAACGCGCACGCACACTCTCTCTCTCTCTGCTTCAAGGAACTGGATCTCTTAATTGAAGCCATCCTGATGAATTTGCAGTTTGAAGGAAATAACACCACAATATATTGCTGTGAGCTACTTCCTTCTCAAGGGCAGGATAAAGGCAAAAACATCCCTCGTGTGCGATTAGACATGGCTGCGTGCCAGTTTCTACACCATCACTGGAACGCTTCTGTCTGATTTCAAATCATCCACCTTAACATAATCGACACATGTTCATTACATTATTACATTTAAGCCATTACAAGCAACTCTCTATTAAAGCAAATCAAATGCTTATCATATAATATTAAAAGAACGCATACTTCTTTGGTGAAACCGATTCTTCTAGCATGGTGGACTCTTCATCCCCATCCAAACCAAAGCGGTCCTTGCTCTGTTTCTGTAAAGACCCAAATCAGCATGAGTCACACATGTAGCTTGTGGCTGTAGCTTACAGGGTCTGAGAAACATGGCGGAAAGCTTCGTGTACTTACCTTTTTAAGGATGATGTCTATGTATCCTGCAATAAGTTGGGAGATTTGCTCTCCTTCTGTCGTCTGAACAGAATAGTAGCTTTCTTGGTATTCACCAAAATCCTGCAGGAAGCACACACATTAACTCCGACTAATAAAGTCAAGATAAAGACCATGTAGTGCATCCTAAACATTTATAGCACACCTTATACACATCATCTTGTATATGTATATAGGAGGATTTAGCACACAAAGCAATGATAATTCTAGTTCTTATTTCTCTCACACTTGTGCTTTATTAAGTAGCAAAACCCGAATACATAGTACATAATTATATAATCCTATATACTTGGTGCACTTTGAATACTATGCTGTGAGAATATATAGACGAGGTCAGCTTTCTAACAATCTATGCAATTGTGGTTTTTTTTTTTTTTAAACCTTTATAAAGGACACTTGAAGGCCAGAGCTTCAGGACCTTTCCTTGCACCCTATAATTTGACCTTCAGCTCAACGTGATCATTGTTTGAGACTCATTTCAGCGAACTGGAAACCTTGGCCAGTGCGCAACAATGCATTCAATTTAAATGCGAGGCCAAACATGCCTTGGAGAAAATCTGGAAATTTGCACTGACTACTAATTTTATAACACACAAATATCATTTGAGTGAAGTTTTATCAGTAGAATGCTAGAGTTAGGAAATAATCCAAACCATACACGCAGAGGAATTTTAAATGAGAATTTAAAGGAAGAAGCAGCAGCCCAATAGCAGTGCTTGGAGGACAAGCAAGTTCAGTGCAGACTTGCATACCAATGTGAAACTCTTGGGGGATGCTGCCCATCTCTTCACTGTGGTTAAGGGCCACTCCTGCACTACGTCTTTGGTCCTCTCGTCCACCCGCATCACAGACTCTTTGGTTATTCCCAGCAACCGTGGGACAAGCTTATTCTTGCTCTTCATCTTCTCCTGTTAGAGAACAAATCAGATCATTTTAGCATCATGTCTTAAGACATTTCAAACAGTGTGCGATAACTGACGACACACCAAAACCCTCTTATTCACTAACCCAGATAGCTTTTTTGGGGGGCCTGAAGGGTACAGAAGCAGCTCGATTCCCAAGACTGGCAGGAAAAATGTGAGGGGAGTTGGGTGAATAAACAGCACTTTCCCCTCCCTCCATCGTGGTTGAAATGCCCCTGAGCAAGGCACCGAACCCCCAACTGCTCCCCAGGAGCTGTAGCATAGCTGCCCACTACTCTGGGTATGTGTGTGTGCTCATTGCTCACTTGCGTGTGTTCACTGTTTCAGATGGGTTAAATGCAGAGGAGGAATTTCTCTGTGCTTGAGTGTACATGTGATAAAGGTTTCTTTTGCAGTACTGTAATCTTCTCACTACTGTTCCCCTGGTTTTAAAAATCAGAGGTGGACAAATCCTGAGACGGAGTACTTTTTAAAAAAAATTAAAAATACCGGGGCAGCACGGTGGCGTAGTGGTTAGCGCTGTCGCCTCACAGCAAGAAGGTCTGGGTTCAGGCCCCGTGGCCGGCAAGGGCCTTTCTGTGCGGAGTTTGCATGTTCTCCCCATGGGTTTCCTCCGGGTGCTCCGGTTTCCCCCACAGTCCAAAGACATGCAGGTTAGGTTAACCGGTGACTCTAAATTGAGCGTAGGTGTGAATGTGAGTGTGAATGGTTGTCTGTGTCTATGTGTCAGCCCTGTGATGACCTGGCGACTTGTCCAGGGTGTACCCCGCCTTTTGCCCGTAGTCAGCTGGGATAGGCTCCAGCTTGCCTGCGACCCTGTAGAAGGATAAAGCGACTAGAGATAATGATATGAGATAAAAAATACCCACACACTTTCTCCCCAATTTGATCACCTGTCAATTCCCGGCCACCAGCCAGCACTATCCAATCATATAACTGCCACCAACCAGGGAGGATGAATGCTAACGTGTGCTTCCTCTGAAGCACAAAGCCAAAACTATTGCCTCTTTTCAAACTGCTGTATATGCTGCATCACAGGGCAGTGTAAAACACAACTGGAGGAAAGCGCGATCTGAACTCTTTTGCACACAAAAGCTCACAGACACCTATGATTGTCTTGTGTCACTGTGATTGAGAAAAGAGAGAGAGAAAAAATATCATCCCCTTCCTACCCAGAGAGAGCAGCCATTTTTGCTGCGCAGATGGCTGTGGCATTATTGGATTTCCAACTTGCAATCTTGTGACAATAGGGAGAACAACTTTCTGTTGTGACACTTGGGAGCCATCAGTTATTATTTGTAGCTGCTCAGCAGACAAATCGATCCAACAACCAGAGAAAGAAAATAAAATCCTATTTTGTACTAACAACTGGAAAAAGTTTTTCATTTTGTGTTTAACATGATTCATTGTAACTATAGCGCATGCTTCTGAATCCCACCACCTGCTGCACTACACACATCAGGCAAGGAGCGATCTGGGTGCTGGTAGAACAATTTTTACGAGGTGGCTTAATTAGCATGTGTAGAAGACATATGATCTTTATAGAATCAGGGACAAGCAAGTGTGTGGAAACATTGATGAAGCTAAGCAACAAAGCTTTCCTATAACTCTCCTCCTAGCACAATGCACACATCACCTTGCTGCTAAATATAGTGAGAATAAATATTAGTATGAATGAGTGTGTCAAAACTTTTGCAGATAGATCGATCAATAGATTGACAGATAGATAGCCAGGCTTAATTTTTTTTTTTGCTTGTGATGCAAGGCAAGAATATAATGGCTCCCAGGAGATTCAAAGACATTTGTGCTTCCTTTAGTGTTTAGTGGTTCCCTTATATTACTAGTTTCTAGCCACTTTCTAGCCTAGCACACTGGGGTTTCCACTTGCATGGTGAGCCATCTAATGCATTTCGCATTTTTCCACCCTTAAGTTGTTTAAGTAGTTTTCTTCTCCAGTGACCAGAAAGCAGTTAAATATTCCACTCGGCCTCTTGCCCTTTACCATGCCCTGGGCATCCCATCTGCAATGCAGCAGCGACCCAGGGAACTTCACACTCCTGTGCATACACACTAAAGCCTGGACACCTCAGAGTGAGGACTTGAATGTCATTCAGCTGCCACACAAAGGGACAGTAATATGCATACAACTGTCCAAAATACCTTTCTCAACATGTGTCCTCAGGTGATTATTTAACTTCAAGGTCAAACATAATGAACGTTGATAAGAGTGTTAAATACATAATGGGACAATATATATTGTTCGAGGCAGTCCTAAACAATGCACCTCACATTCAAGGGCATGCATTTTGAAGATGAATACAGATTTTATTTTTTAAATATCCACATTGTCTCATTGTCTTCAGCAGACAAGGGCACAGGGTGTTTTGGCATGACTGCCATTTCTAGTTTTATTTCAGTTGGCCAAGTCTCTTTACGTTTAGCAATACTGCTATACTTTATTAATGTCCAGTTTAAGTATTTTTATTAGGTCATTTAGTGTTTACTCACGGCTACTGAACACAAGACTTCAGCTGCAGTTGGATTCCTTTCTGCATGTATGTATTTACAGTGTCTTGCAAAAGTATTCATCCCCCTTGGTGTTTGTCCTGTTTTGTTGCATTACAAGCTGGAATTAAAATGGATTTTTTTTTATGGGGTTAGCACCATTTGATTTACACAACATGCTTACCACTTTAAAGGTGATCTTTTTTTTGAGAGACAAACAATTAAGATGAAAAAACAGAAATCTGGAGTGTGTATAAGTATTCACCCCCTTTTGTAGGAAACCCCTAAATAAGAGCTGGGCCAACCAATTCACTTCACATGTCACATAGTTAAGATCCACCTGTGTGCAATCAAAGTGTCACATGATCTGTCACATGATGTCTGTATAAATCAACCCGTTCTTGAAGGACCCTGACTCTGCATCACTACTAAACAACGTATAATGTGCAATCTCTCTCCTGCTGGACTTTTTTCATATATATTTTTTTATTTGTATATGTAAATACTTAACTTCTAGATACATTTTCTCCATTTTCTATTCTCTGTTTATCCTGTAATGCTGCTGCTGGAATTTTTCATTTCTCTGAGGGAACCCTCCCAAAGGGATCAATAAAGATCTGATCTGATCTGATCTACACTCCAAACAGGCCAGAGACAAAGTTGTGGAGAAGCATAGATCAGGGTTGGGTTTAAAAAAAATAAAATAAAATATAAGAAAACCCCTTTAAACTTTGAATATCCCACAGAGCACTATTAAATCCATTATAGCAAAATGGAAAGAATGTGGCACCACTACAAACCTGACAAGAGAAGGCCACCCACCAAAACTCACAGACCAGGCAAGGAGGGTATTAATCAGAGATGCAACAAAGACACCAAAGATAACACTGAAGGAGCTGCGAAGATCCACAGCAGAGATGGGAGTATCTGTCCATAGGACCACTTTAAGCTGTACATTCCACAGAGCAGGGCTTTATGGAAGAGTGGACAGAAAAAAGTAACTGCTTAAGAAAACACGTTTGGAGTTTCCCCAACAGCATGTGGCAGACTCCCCAAACACATGGAAGACTCCTCTCTGGTTAAATGAGACTAAAATTGATCTTTTTGACCATCATGGGAAACACCATGTGTGGCACAAACCAAACACCCTGAGAACAGTGAAGCATGGTGGCAGCAGCATCATGCTGTGGGGATGTTTATCTGCAGGGACAGGAAAGCTGGTCAGGATTGAAGGAACGATGGATGCCACTAAATCCAGGGCAATTCTGGAGGAAAACCTGTTTGAGTCAGCCAGAGGTTTCAGACTGGGACAAAGGGTCACGTTCTAGCAAAGCAATGACCCTAAACATACTGTTAAAGCTACACTGGAGTGGTTTAAAGGGAAACATTTAAATGTCTTGGAATGGTCTAATCAAAGCCCAGACCTCAATCCAATTGAGAATCTGTGGCATAACTTTTAAGATTGCTGTACACCAATGCAACCCATCTAACTTTTGAAGGAGTTAGAGCAGTTTTGCCTTGAGGAACGGGCAAAAATCCCACTGGCTAGATGTGCTAAGCGAATAGCACATCTATTGTGAGACGTACCCAATGAGACTTGCAGCTGTAATTGCAGCAAAAGGTGGCTCTACAAAGTATTGACTTGGGGTGGGGAATACCCATGCACACTCCAGATTTGTTTTTGTTTTCATCTTATTGTGTCACAATAAAAACAGTTTTCACCTTTAAAGAGGCATGTTATGTAATTCAAATGGTGCCAACTCCCCAAACATCCATTTTAATTCCAGCTTGTAATGTGACAAAAACAGGACAAACACAAAGGGGGATGAATACTTTTGCAAGACACAGTATGTATGTATGTATGTATGTATGTATGTATGTATGTATGTATGTATAAATAAATGCATTTTCAGCCTAAGTATCATGAGTCTGCAGAAAGCCCTTTTATAGCAGTGTATGTACAGCCCAAGGCTTTGCAGCAGACCACTAATGACCTGAAATTGTTCGCTCACTGAGGGTTTGATAAACCTTACTCTGACAACAGCAACGCACATATTGAATACTGTGAAGATGTGTGAATAATTACAACCCTAACTTTGGCTTTGTTCCCACTCAACATAGAGAGCTTGCTTACTCTAAGCCTTTCTTACAATGTTTTGCTATATTTTGCATGATAAAATTGCATTCCCCTCGTAAAACTTGAAAACTCATTACACAGAACTTGTTGATTATTGTGTTTAAGTGTGATTTTGTACCAAATGGAGAGGTTCTTAACCTTGTGAAAGCATTCTCAAACACGTGTGAGATTCTGATGGCGCTTGCTATTTGTTTGGTCCTGAGAGCATGGAGAGGATCTCATACACACACACACCTCAAACCCTCCCTCTCTGACCACACACGCACAGTATACATCTTATCCAGTACATATATTGCAATTTCATCATGTCTTACTTTCACTAGGAAGAAGGACACTCCGTATGTTCTCAGGGACCTGGCAAGCTTTACATATTTCACCTTTGCTTCAATTTCCGTCATCTCACCACAGCTTTTGTGCTCCTACAAGTTAAGTAGTGAACAGTTTATATTAAAAAAAAAAAAAAATCTCCAGACATTCAGCTCCGCATGCTTTTCTCACACATCATGAACTATGCGCTCATTAGACTGAAACTCTTTTAATCAGGCATTAATTTGCTTAATCTTAATTATTCTGTGGTTCTCATAGCCCACTTTGCTCATAAGCAAATGCTTCATTAACGTTTAGTACTGAACAAATGAAAAGGTTCCAAACAACACTGTATTTTAGGAGCATTATAACATTGGTGGTATGTCTCACAGCACAAACCTGAAAGATCCTCTTCTCAGCTCCTCTCTGCTTAATATACTCTTTGGGCAGGAACTCCTTCAGGCTGTAAAATAAGTCAACATGGGACATATTATTTATATCCTGACAGCACCTTTTGTTCAGAACACATGTGGTGATGGACAAAAGGCGTCCAGCACGCTCTTAAACTAACCCTTAAGCTTTACAGTCTTACTTAGGACTGAAAGTGTATTTGTGTGTTTAAGGGCTGCAGTAGCAGCCTGTTCACACACACAGAGGCTTACTCTAGGAATCCGGGCTTGTGTTTGTGCTCCACATGGGGACCGAACTGGATCTGTGCCTGTATTCCACCAAACTCGCACGCCTTATCGAAGGACACTGGGTGGGAGCCATTTAAGATGTCATCTCTGGCCTGGAACACAACAATACAAGTAAGGCTACAGGATGTGCACCTGAACAAACAAATAGAATATGTTCAGAAATATCACAGAGCCAAAGATCAAGTTATTCTTTTAATTCTTTTTCCATTCATTGACTAGCATATATTTTGTTCAAGCAAAAGAATAGGAACAACTATTGAGACATCTGCATGTATTTAAAATGCCAGCGATGATTCCAGCAGATCGGATACCATGATGCCACAGCCGTTCACAATTTCAGAATGTCCAAACGTGACTTCATAGCTCTGTAGCAGCGCGTGGCATTTAAGAGGCTTTGAGAGCTAATGAATGACTGTGGGCAGCTGAATCCGAGACGAGCGGCATCCGCTGGCTTCAGTACAGGGCTAATTCGGTCACATTTGTTACGTGTGTGTGTGTGTATATATATATATATATATATATATATATATATATATATATATATATATATATATGTGTGTGTGTGTGTGTGTGTGTGTGAGAGAGAGAGAGCTCCATCAGGTCTACCACAGTGTGATTTCTCTATTTCACTATTTAAATAATCATTGATTTTTTTTTAATGTTGGTTCCAACATAAAACCATCCACATTCTATAAATATGAAGGACTGTGTAAGTCTTCGGCACATGTAAAGAAATGGCGTAGAGCAAAAATGGCTTAAAAATAATGAAATGAAACAAAACGTTTCAAAATTTAAAAAAGTTGTAGTCTCTGGTACAATGAGTGCCCTTTTATAAGGAAATGAGCTGCAAGTTTTACTGAGCATCTTGCAGAACCAGCCACAGTTCTTCTGGACACTAGCACACTTGCTTCTTAATTTTACACCAATCCCAGTAGCCTTCATTATGTTTTCTTTTTTAATCTGAAAAGTGGTCACTTATGGAATATACTGCTCAGATACAATTTTTTTCCTGTAGCATTTAATTTTGTGCTGGAAAATGAACGTTTGGAACTCTAAAACGTTTTTGTACCGACTCGATAATGTACAAGTCATAAAATAGAAATCTATAACAGTTTGTATGAAAAAAAATACGGTGCCTCAGACTTTTGCACAGTACTGTATATTTCCTAAAATGAACCAATAAAATGTCATTCATTGAGGGGGAAGGAAAAAAGAAAAAGGGGGGGGGGGGGGGGGGGGGGGTCAATAAATACCAGTCATTTATGTCACACTTTATTTCATATATTATAAGCATCGACTATGCATCCACCTTCTACTCAAATTATCAAAATGAACAAAAAGTAATTAAAGGTCCCATGGCATGGTGGTTTGTTGATGCTTTAAACGGGCTCGTGGAGGCTTCCGGATGTTATATCCGCAGCCTTTCTTGAAATGAACCCTCGGCACGTAAATATAGCCTCCTGGGAGAAAGCCCCATTTCAGCGCTTTTCCCAGTGCGTCGTTTTGCTAATGAGAAGCAGGAGGCGGGGAAGGGTAGAGGGTGGGGGCGGGCCATGGGGGGAGGGGGAGGGGCTTGACCAAGCTGCGCACATATACTCGCTGCTATCAGCGCCTGTAGCCACGCTGCTAAGACAAAACCCCGTTCTCCCTCGGACTCCTTTCGTAAACTCAACGTGACACAGAGAACAGAGTGTGTGTTCGGAGTGGTAGTTTACGAACGTATAATACCCTAGGCTTGAACACGCACTCCATAACCAAAGAGGATAGAAGCAGCAACTACAGCAACATATCGCTTATCCAACAGAAGACATGCATTGCGGAGCAATAGTCAAACATAAGCTCATAAGTTAGTCAATTTCCAGACTAAACTCAGTTTAACAGAGCATGCTGCATGCTCTAGTTTTGTAGTGCAGATTACCTGGCTAACTGCAGGAAGCGGTTAGCTGCACAGCTAATGTAGCCATTGCTAGGCTAACGCACCGATTTTAAAACACAGCAAAACAACCAGTTATACACTTACTTGTTCGGTGTTTGTTGCTGATGCGGCAGGGATGCTTGGTATGGACCCAGGCTTCAGTGACAGTTGATGTGCAAAACCTGCCCTGTACTGTCCCAAGTTGTGGAAACATTCCTCAGGAAAATGCTTCCGACAAACATACACCGTCTTAGGTAGACTCGACGGTGTATAATTGAAGTAAATAAAATTAAGCCACTGCGTCTTCAGGGGCTCTCCCGTCGGCAGTAAAAACAGACTCTTTGTGTTGTCACATCCATGTACAGCGCAATTTCCATGTTTCGCTCGCTTAGGTGATGCCATGTTGTGTCCTCTATAGTCTCCTCACTACAACTGGGCGGGGCAATCCATACAGTGGGTGGGAATCCGGGGGGGGCGTGGGGATCATCTCCCTTGCTGACGTAGTAAAGGGAAGAGCTTATCAACGTGCCGTTTTGACGCACCATTCTCAAATGTTGGGCATAGTTTGGTTTACACATTATGAAATTTCTAGCCACTGGGGTGACTTAAGAAGGTCAGAGGAACTCATTTTAACGTTAAAAAACCTCAAAGTGAAAATTTCATGCCATGGGACCTTTAACAGTGGTGGACCATTCCTATTAGAGCTAGGACTTCAGCTCAGCCAAAACTTGGCCAGACACATTTAAAAAAAAAAAAAAAAAAAAGCAACAGGACAAAGGATTTTGTAAGGGATTAGCAGCAGGCTGCCAGGTCACTCTGTTGTGTGTAGTTGATTTTAAAATTAACTAAGTAAATTACAGAGGGAAATGAATACTCCAGTCTGAGTGAAAAATACTGTGGCAAGCGTACTGTGGTGAAGATGACTCTGGAGAGAAATATATTAGTTTCTCGGTCATTAGCCTGCGCTACTTGCTCTTGATAGCACTGGTTTGACCACTTTATTAGCATTCACCAACACTACTGATGAACGCTACACTGGCTGGAAGATGACTTAACTGCTGCACTGACAGCACTGAGTCATGGTTAAGGCCTTCAAGAAGGCCTAGGGCAATAAATTTTTGGTCTCTCCCACAATAAATCAAAATCTGATTGGTTAATTCATCTGTCACTTCCTACATAAACATACACTGCCATGGCCTTCTGTCCCAGCAATGAAGTCCTAACCAATGAGTGAGCCAGCTCTAAACTCTTCTCAGCCTAGTGACAACAAATAAAAAAATCTCTCTGGATAACGCGATTTTAATGCTTTCAGGACAGTAACCCTTTCATTTCTGAAGCAAATCTGATAGAAAATGAGGCCAAATTAGAAGAGAACAATTATAATGAAATTATGAAAGAATGAAAGCAATTAAATAGAACATTTGAAATGCTGATATGTTTGGGCCTTCTCTGAAGGACCAGAAGGCCCTGACGGTTCCCCTCTGGTAATTAACAATTCCAAGCAGGCACTTATTGGAGTCATTCCCACTTACCCTTACCCATTCTTGCTCATAAAAACATTAAAGAAATAATTTTTTTCCCCAAATATGTACGCATTACTTATAAAGTTCACAGACCAATCATCATCATTTAATGTATTCATGCATTCATCTTCAGCAAGTGCTTTATGCTGGTCAGCATTACAGTGGATCTGGAGTCAATCCTGGACATACTGAGAACAAGGTAGGAATACACCCTGAATGGGATGCCAGTCCACTTTCTTGCATGTTTTTGAGAGCTAGGAGAAAACCAAAGAACTTGGAGAAAACCCCATTAAAACATGTGAAACGCTGCACAGAGAGGAATCTGAACTCAGGATCAAAGCAGGGACTCCATTCGAATGCATACATATGCTATATCTTATATGTAATACAAATTCTAACACTATATATAAAGGAATTTGACAGCTCTAGGACTAACATGTGTATGACTGCCTGTAGTGCTCTCTTAGTCATAGCATCCCAACTCTCTGAGCAATCCTGGATAGATGGATATGACACATTGATTCCAAGAGGGTGAAACAGCTGCCTTTTTGGCACCTTTGAAATGTGTCTACATGCTGTCTGCCTCTCTCAGGGGCAAACATCTCCATCTTCCTTAGAAGTGCTTCAGCATGGATGCACAGAAAGAACCGTGATATACTTCACAATCTAGAGTGTGACCTGTTGCATTTTGTGCTCTCTGGGTCATTATTGCTCATCCCGTCAGGATCCATATTGTCTAGTATACAAGATCATACCGCTGCTTCAGTCGAACACACTGGGCTGCATATAGGAATATTACACATACAGTCTTATTGATTTTCCCTGAGTGCGGCGAGATTGGTGTGCAGCCAAACGGTGGGAGGATGGCTCAGAGATAGACATTAAGAGAAATTTATAGGATGGGACTGAGCAAGTGAAAGTGCTGTGAAAGTGAGTGTATTGACTTACAGTATATGGTAATTGGTGTACAATAAAGCAAAATCAGCTCTGCATAATTACAAAAACATGTTCAAACCCCATCCCCACCCCACACACACACAGGGTAGGGAGCATGCAGATTTGGCAGGATTTGCCAGGTCATGAGGGCATGAATAGATATAGTAGTATATGAGAGTTCACCATTCAGGACACAGGAACCACACCCACACACACACAATTACATTAAAGGAAATGAGACACTATGATTCTGAGCTGTGCTGAAGAACTTGCATAATGAACTTGCATAAAGAAAGGTGTGCATGTGTGCATGCATGCACTCATCGGCGTACACACACCTCTTTATGCAAGAATCACTGGAGTCTGTGGCAATCATGTGGAGGTCAGAAGACCATCAGAGACCGTGTGTGTGTGTGTGTGTGTGTGTGTGTGTGTGTGTGTGTGTGTTACAAAAGGACAGAATTGTGTTTACCCCAGCGAGTGCTTTGCAGTTTATGCCAGTGAGTGCATACAACCCCGATTCCAAAAAAGTTGGGACAAATTGTAAATAAAAACAGAATGCAATAATTTACAAATCTCAAAAACTGATATTGTATTCACAATAGAACAGAGACAACATATCAAAATGTCGAAAGTGAGACATTTTGAAATTTCATGACAGCAACACATCTCAAAAAAGTTGGGACAGGGGCAATAAGAGGCTGGAAAAGTTAAAGGTACAAAAAAGGAACAGCTGGAGGACCAAATTGCAACTCATTAGGTCAATTGGCAATAGGTCATTAACATGACTGGGTATAAAAAGAGCATCTTGGAGTGGCAGCGGCTCTCAGAAGTAAAGATGGGAAGAGGATCACCAATCCCCCTAATTCTGCGCCGACAAATAGTGGAGCAATATCAGAAAGGAGTTCGACAGTGTAAAATTGCAAAGAGTTTGAACATATCATCATCTACAGTGCATATCATCATCAAAAGATTCAGAGAATCAGGAAGAATCTCTGTGCGTAAGGGTCAAGGCCGGAAAACCATACTGGGTGCCCGTGATCTTCGGGCCCTTAGACAGCACTGCATCACATACAGGCATGCTTCTGTATTGGAAATCACAAAATGGGCTCAGGAATATTTCCAGAGAACATTATCTGTGAACACAATTCACCGTGCCATCCGCCGTTGCCAGCTAAAACTCTATAGTTCAAAGAAGAAGCCGTATCTAAACATGATCCAGAAGCGCAGACGTCTTCTCTGGGCCAAGGCTCATTTAAAATGGACTGTGGCAAAGTGGAAAACTGTTCTGTGGTCAGACGAATCAAAATGTGAAGTTCTTTATGGAAATCGGGGACGCCGTGTCATTCGGACTAAAGAGGAGAAGGACGACCCAAGTTGTTATCAGCGCTCAGTTCAGAAGCCTGCATCTCTGATGGTATAGGGTTGCATTAGTGTGTGTGGCATGGGCAGCTTACACATCTGGAAAGACACCATCAATGCTGAAAGGTATATCCAGGTTCTAGAGCAACATATGCTCCCATCCAGATGACATCTCTTTCAGGGAAGACCTTGCATTTTCCAACATGACAATACCAAACCACATACTGCATCAATTACAGCATCATGGCTGCGTAGAAGAAGGGTCCGGGTACTGAACTGGCCAGCCTGCAGTCCAGATCTTTCACCCATAGAAAACATTTGGCGCATCATAAAACGGAAGATACGACAAAAAAAAGACCTAAGACAGTTGAGCAACTAGAATCCTACATTAGACAAGAATGGGTTAACATTCCTATCCCTAAACTTGAGCAGCTTGTCTCCTCAGTCCCCAGACGTTTACAGACTGTTGTAAAGAGAAAAGGGGATGTCTCACAGTGGTAAACATGGCCTTGTCCCAACTTTGAGATGTGTCATCATGAAATTTAAAAATCACCTAATTTTTCTCTTTAAATGATACATTTTCTCAGTTTAAACATTTGATATGTCATCTATGTTCTATTCTGAATAAAATATGGAATTTTGAAACTTCCACATCATTGCATTCCATTTTTATTTACAATTTGTACTTTGCCCCAACTTTTTTGGAATCGGGGTTGTACATCTAGTGTAGTTTATGTCTGAGTAAATGTGTGTGCGTGGTACTGAGTCAGAGAATCTGTTGGGGGTGCATGGCATAGACATCGAGGGAGGAGGAGACAGGGAGTGAACCATCTTTCTTTCCAAATGTGTACAAACACTGAGGCTCTGTATATATGAATGAATGAGCCGAGTGCTTACTCATAAATGCCTAGGAACAAACACATTCAAACAAATACTCTGTCTAATGTGTGCTTATGTGTAACAAAAAAAAAAAAAGCAGCACATCTAAATAAAGTCTACAAGGTTGAGTATTTAAAACAAATACGTAGGCAAATGAAGTCAGAGTTAATCCTTTACATTATCGTCCCCTTAATTGACATTAAGCTAATAAAACCATGAACATTTTCAGAAATAAACCACAAGTAACATTTCTATTTATCACCATCTGCTTCAATATTAACAAAATAAAATTAGTCCTGTATTAACTAATGTTTATTCCATACAATATTTAATTAGCATACATTCGGTTACCAGCCCTCAAAGAACGAGAAATAAATCTACAACATGTTTAAAATTGATTAATTAAACTCAATCAGTTGAAGACAGAAAAATGTTAAAAACACCATTAACTCAAATTGAATAAACATTAATTAAAAGTACATGCTGGGCTCTGCTGATTATGTCAACACTTCTTAATGCAGATGTTCATTATGTGATTAAAGGAATATTCCAGTTCCCCCCCCCCAAAAAAAAAAAAAATAAATAAATAAAAATTTGATCATCTACAGCACAAGTGCAATTACCACACATTTTCTTGTACTGAGAAAAGACAAAAAATCCATTTACTCAAAACTCACTCATTTTGAAAGTCCAAGGGCAGTTGTTAGGAAAGTCAATAAAAAGCAAAACGTGTACACAGTAGTATTAAAATGACTTCTTTCAGAGATGGGAGTACTTTTTCATCAGGAAGATTTGTGGCTATGAGTTATCACAATAGTTATATGGGTGTGATCAAGTAGAGATATTACAAAACCTTCAGGAAAACATTAATAACAGGAACGGCTTTTATTATAGTGCTCCAGTGTTGGAAAGTTGGATACAATTCTAACAGCTTTAGTAGGTCTGTCTAGCTCATCCTAAAACCTTTATTGTTAAATGTTGTAGGGTTTTTTTGTGTATACATTCCAAAATTAAATTTTTTTTTAAACTTAACTTTAATTTTTAAAGTTGTTTTTTTCCTGTTCAGCTTGGTTTTCTGTTCAGTTATCGTCTGTGTTACTTATACACTATTGATATGATGTATGATTATAAAATCAAGCTGGAGTGTTTCCATAACATCTCATTCTCATCATCTCTAGCCGCTTTATCCTGTTCTACAGGGTCGCAGGCAAGCTGGAGCCTATCCCAGCTGACTACGGGCGAAAGGCGGGGTACACCCTGGACAAGTCGCCAGGTCATCACAGGGCTGACACATAGACACAGACAACCATTCACACTCACATTCACACCTACGGTCAATTTAGAGTCACCAGTTAACCTAACCTGCATGTCTTTGGACTGTGGGAGAAACCGGAGCACCCGGAGGAAACCCACGCGGACACGGGGAGAACATGCAAACTCCACACAGAAAGGCCCTCGCCAGCCCCGGGGCTCGAACCCAGGACCTTCTTGCTGTGAGGTGACAGCGCTAACCACTACACCACTGTGCCGCCACGTTTCCATAACATTTAAACAAAATTTAGACAGGCACTAATTACTAAAAGGTTACTTTTATTTTATTAAAGGCTGATCATTGTTTTAGAGTATTAGTTTATTTGTAACTTTACTAAACAATGAACTAATGCCATTAAACAATCAATCATTGCTTCCTTCGTCATTTCAGCATCGGATACTTTTTTTTTGGCTTTTAAATAAAAAAGGATAAACGTTAAAACTGCCTTTCTTAAATGACTTCATTATCAACAGTAGTAGCTATATGATTATTAAAACACCCAGTGATTGACTGCTTTCACAATATTATGTGACAAGCTGCTAGTTAGAAACTGCTGCTCGAGCCAAAAACGGAGTGCGTGACAGAGCGTGTGTATATTCATGCATGAGAGCGTTTGTGTGAGTCATCTACACTACAATAATAATACATCAAGCCCATCAGCCACAGGCTCTTACAATAGTAATGCATGCACTTGGAAAAGAAAGGGGCGAAGAAGAAGGGAAAAAAATTGATAAACCAGCCTCCATGACAAAAACCTAATTGCTGTTCTGGCTTTCAAACAATTCAGGTTTTAGGACAAGGAAACATTTTATTACTTCAGAAAACAACCACAAGAACAACAAGACCTCCAAGTGAAAACTTTTTTTTTTTTTACAGGCTGTTTTGATTAGCAAAGTGGAGGCTCAACACAGTCACTTATTACTAGTAAAGATGGAAAGAATTGTGCATTCCCCTCCATCAAGCTCATTCAGAGTTAGACATGCTGATCTGACCTGAACATAAAGCAGGTTGAGCTGTACAGGGTCACGAGAGTCCACGTTCTGGTCAGAGTAGAAAAACTTCCTCCTGAGCAGCAGCGTCTCGCTCTCCTCCACCCCCTGCTCGCGGAACGTCCGACTGTGGTCCAACCAATTCACTATGTTTAAGAAAGTAAAATAAATAAATAAATTATATGCACTGGGGACAAGAACTAAAATAATTTAACAAGGGTGGAGAAATCAGTAACCCAGGATAATCAGATTCCATGTCTAGGATTTTAGTTTTTACTCAGTGGTTAAACAAAAGAAAAAAAAAAAAACGCTCAGAACTTTTGGAAAAGAAGTTTTCATTTGGGATGTCGCTGTGTGCTTCACCGCAATGCTGTAACTATAGCGCTCATTAGTCGTTCTGAATCCCACTGCCTGCTGCGTTATACCCATCTGATGAGACATGAGCCGTTTTGATGGCCGAATGGTTTTTACTAGGTGGCTTAATTAGTTTGCATGGATGACAGACGATCTTTTCAGAATCAGGAACACACAGGCTTGTGAAAACACTTCACACAAGACGAAGATGTTAAGGGGGTGAGATACCCAGACTCGAATAAGATCTTTATGTGCAAAATCTTACAAATGAAACCTTAGCCAAATGGTCTTTTTTTTTTTTTAAATCAAGGGAATAAAACACAACGTGCTACATGATCACACACTCATTCTCTGCCCTGTAATAATGGACTTACCTACCGTAGCTAACTACCTCGCCATGAATTATTACATGATGTTTTAGCCCCTTTTGAATGTGTCTTACTCCATGAGCTTATGAGTGGAGATGAGATTGTGAGATCATGAAGCTTTTGTAGATGTTTGTCTCTTTAGAAAAAAAACAAAAACAAAAAACTGCAGCCCAATCTACACATACAACATTCTCAAGACTCTTCAATGCCTCTGTGCGCTTTGGGAACAAGGTAAGAATTGTTAGTTTACCCCCGGACACAAAATACAACTTTAAAGGAACAGTCCACCGTATTTCCATAATGAAATATGCTCTTATCTGAATTGAGACGAGCTGCTCCGTACACCTTCTGCATGCTTCGGCAGCGCATTGATATCTGAGCTCCGTATCAATGCGCTGCCGAAGCGCGCAGAAGGTGTTAGTACGCCTGTCATTATAGTGCGGACTTTCCATAGCATAGAAAATCGTTACGTTTCAATTTGTGTAACTGAATTTGTTTCATATCACTGGTCATATAAACCTATGTAAACAGGAAAAACGCGGAAGAGTTTGGTCGCATCTAACTACAGCCCCGACATACTGAGCCTAGCTACATTGCTAACAGGAGTGACCGCGTGTCTGACTGCGTCTGACTGACTGGGAGGTCGCGCAAAGCTCGGAGAGGTACAGAACAGCTTGTCTCAATTCAGATAAGAGCATATTTCATTATGGAAGTACGGTGGACTGTTCCTTTAAAGTGCAGCGATATTAGTGTGCCATTAGTATCAGTCTTTTATATTTGTTTACATGTTTGTGTGTGTTACATGTGTTTTCATGATTGTGAGAGAACATCATCGATTATGGTAAATACAAACTCACACTCATCATCTGTATGAAGCTTGGCTTTGAGTTTTTCCATCTTCCTCTCGTCTCGGAGCAGAGTTCGCTCCTTCTTCAGGGTACCCATGCCGTCCTCCTTCTTGTCTTCCCCCTGCTCCTGGATCAGAGAGTACTCCTCGTAGTTTGTGATTCCTAACAGGGTAACCAGAAGAGAAGGGGGGAAAAAAAAAGACTGAAACTTTGTCCTTTGTTCTCTCTTTCATAACAGTAGGCATATCAGATGCTCGCTGGCCATGCTGTGAAAATTGTGCATGCAGACGCTCATCTAAGTTTCCAAATCTGTCATTGCTCAACTCTTGAATATTTTCTATTGTGAATACTATCATTAAAAAGCTTATAATTTCTGCTTTCCAAAGAAATTTATCCCCTTAAGATCAGTTCAGTACTTTGGGAGTAATGGCAAGTTGAAGTTGGTACAATGGAGTACACTCCCTGCTCGCGTGACGTCGGGAAACTGCCGGTGCTTTTTGAGTCACAAGAAAGTGGTCAGGCTCTCTCTCTTCTGATCGGTTTCCAACTGGATTATTCATGAATATCAATCATAACTTTTACAGGGATGTTCTCTCACTCTCACCGTTTCTGATGAAATATTCAGCAAAAAATTTTCCATCAGCTAGTTTTGATGTGATGCTTCACGGGAGACTTTGAAGTGAGTTTTCAGAGCTTTACCTACTTATTTTTTTTTTCAAATTAAAGTGATTCATGTAAATAAATAACTTTTAGAATATAACTGGAGTAGTTCTGATGAAAAACACAGAGCTTAGTGGTCGGAATGATATTTATAAAAAAACAAACAAAAAAACAGAAGTCAGAAACGTGAGTGTCAATTTCAATTCAGTTAAATGGAATTGTTTATTGGATGTGGATCACAGTTTTTTCAAGGTTAGCCTTGAAAGCTGTGAATATTATTCGAAATAATCATTCATATTCTTTAATACAAACACTAGTAGGCCCTACTTTTGAGAAATACAAAGGCCTAAAGAGCAAAAAGAGGGTATTAGAAATAATCTTATTACTTTTTTATTGAGTTTACAGATTTATCAGTTTACCTAATTAGCATAATTTATACTAAATTGAATAATTTGCATAATTTGTTTTTACTAATTTTTCGATCTTTGTATTCAGTATACAACCATCTATATGCCTGACAATTTCCACGTAAATATCTTGGAAAAATAAAAGTTAAGAAAAAAAACATTTGATCTCGTTCGTTAATGAGGCCCATTTTGGACCATGTGATCCTCATACAGTGGTGCTTGAAAGTTTGTGAACCCTTTAGAATTTTCTATATTTCTGCATAAATATGACCTAAAACGTCATCAGATTTTCACACAAGTCCTAAAAGTAGATAAAAGAGAACCCAGTTAAACAAATGAGACAAAATTATTATACTTGGTCATTTACTTATTGAGGAAAATTATCCAAATACGTATCTGAGAGTGGCAAAAGAATGTGAACCTTTGCTTTCAGTATTTGGTGTGACCCCCTTGTGCAGCAATAACTGCAACTAAACATTTCCGGTAACCGTTGATCAGTCCTGCACACCGGCTTGGAGGAATTTTAGCCCATTCCTCCGTACAGAACAGCTTCAGCTCTGGGATGTTGGTGGGTTTCCTCACATGAACTGCTCGCTTCAGGTCCTTCCACAACATTTCAACTGAATTAAGGGTCAGGACTTTGACTTGGCCATTCCAAAACATTAACTTTATTCTTCTTTAACCATTCTTTGGTAGAACGACTTGTGTGCTTAGGGTCGTTGTCTTGCTGCATGACCCACCTTCTCTTGAGATTCAGTTCATGGACAGATGTCCTGACATTTTCTTTTAGAATTCGCTGGTATAATTCAGAATTCATTGTTCCATCAATGATGGCAAGCCATCCTGGCCCAGATGCAGCAAAAGAGGCCCAAACCATGACACTACCACCACCATGTTTCACAGATGGGAGAAGGTTCTTATGCTGGAATGCAGGGTTTTCCTTTCTCCAAACATAACGCTTCTCATTTAAACCAAAAAGTTCTATCTTGGTCTCATCCGTCCACAAAACATTTTTCCAATAGCCTTCTGGCTTGTCCACATGATCTTTAGCAAACTGCAGATGAGCAGCAATGTTCTTTTTGAAGAGCAGTGGTTTTCTCCTTGCAACCCTGCCATGCATACCATTGTTCAGTGTTCTCCTGATGGTGGACTCATGAACATTAGCCGATGTGAGAGAGGCCTTCAGTTGCTTAGAAGTTATCCTGAGGTCCTTTGTGACCTTGCCGACTATTACACGCCTTGCTCTTGGAATGATCTTTGTTGGTCGACCACTCCTGGGGAGGGTAACAATGGTCTTGAATTTCCTTCATTTGTATACAATCTATCTGAATGTGGATTGGTGGAGTCCAAACTCTTTAGAGATGGGTTTGTAGCCTTTTCCAACCTGATGAGCATCAACAATGCTTTTTCTGAGGTCCTCAGACATCTCCTCTGTTTGTGCCATGATACACTTCCACAAATGTGTTGTGCAGATCAGACTTTGATAGATCCCTGTTCTTGAAATAAAACAGGGTGCCCACTCACACCTGATTGTCATCCCATTGATTGAAAACACCTGACTAATTTCACCTTCAAATTAACTGCTAATCCTAGAGGTTCACAAAGTTTTGCCACTCACAGATATGTAATATTGGATCATTTCCCTCAAATGATCAAGTATAATATTTTTGTCTCATTTGTTTAACTGGGTTCTCTTTATCTACTTTTAGGAATTGTGAGAAAATCTGATGTTTTAGGTCATATTTATGCAGAAATATAGAAAATTATAAAGGGTTCACAAACTTTCAAGCACCATTGTACATGTCAGTTTTCTAAAAATTAAGTTGTTTTCCCCCAATCTTTGATTTGTAATATCTCAAGAACGGATAAACATTTTAATTCTGTAAAAAGTATGTTGTTCTGCATTCGGTTCTGAATTCACTGAAAGCAGGTTCAAGCTATTTGGATTGAATTTTCACCCGATATGCCTAATAAGAGCATAACCATGACTAGACATAGTATAGACATTTCCCTGAAATGTACGCATAATCCAGGTAACTCAGAAGCAGAGAAATGAATCAGAAACCCTGTAAACAAACACAAGACAAAGATATCTAGCAGAGATCCTCTCCTCCCTCCACACTCATCTTCACTCCAGCCGACCTGCACCATAATTGAAATCTAGTACTGCAGGAATAGCTCAATGCCATAAGTGGAGAGGAGGAGAAGAGAGGAAAGCACGATTCTACAGCTTCCCTGTGATGGAGCATTACTGTCTCTGAAGCACAATAGCAACACTTTATTAAAAAAAGTCACAGGAATAATGGATTCTTTGCTCTTCTAACAAAATCCATTCACAGCACCAAGAGAATATAGAGGAGTACTAGATGGACAGCATTTCACTGAGGCAGCCTGGAACAAGAAGTACCCAGAGAGAAAAAGAAGCGCACACCTATTCTGCTGCATATAGTGACGAGCAGCTCGCCTACGGTTTTGGAATCATCCACCATAATAGTCTTGATTGCTCCATCCAGCATTTTAATCTTCTGCGGCCGCTGCTTCTTCTTGTACTCCAAAACATCCTGTGAATGCGAGACAGACAAAAACTCAGGCTTTATCTGTACACAGAAATTGAACAATTCTAGAAAAATAAGGAAAGATAATGGTATGTTATGAAATGTTATTGTAATGAACAGTGGTAATGCTGTTACCCCATTTCGGAGCATGTAGTAGTCTAGAGTACGACCAGATTCCAACCAGATGCCTTTCCTCGGGTCATCATCTGACAAGAACAGGCCATAGTCCGAGGCTTTAACACAAAAATGAGACAAGGAGTCAATTATCATGCTTTCATACTGTCTGGATGCTGGGTGGCTGTTACGACACTGATGCCAGGGGTCGTGTGTGGGGTTGTGTGTGGGTGCGTGTGTCTCTCTCTCTCTCTCTCTCTCTCTCTCTCTCCCTCAGGTAGATGCCCCTTCCTCCTATACGCAGCTGTTACCACTCACCTCGTTGAGGGGCCATGTTAAAAGTGAGGGGGAGACGCCTCTCGAAAGGGTGTGTGAGCCGGTGGGCTGTGGCTGTGACCATTGGGAGAGAGAGTTGTGAGCTGCATCTAGAGTGAGTGTTCTGCTCCTTTCAGGGGAAAGGAGCGTGCGTAACCCCTGACCTGTTTGGTTGTGGTTCATTTGTTGTAGTTTTGGTGGGAAAACCTGGTTATTGTGTTTGTTTTTCCTTTGTTTGGAGACCAGTGACTTTAGTTGTTTTTTCTATTTTGCAAATAAAAACGGTTTCCGTTTCAGCCCGAGTCCACCTCCTTGTCCTCGTTTTCTTCCCAGGTCTTTTTGGTTTATCTTTGTTGCTTTCCCCCATCCCCTATTTGCCACGGGGAAAGTAACAAGTGCGGGCTCATCCGGGATCTCTCCATCGAAGGAGAGGGTTTTGGTGGTGGATCACCGGTGTGTGTGTGTGTGTGTGTGTGTGTGTGTGTGTGTGTGTGTGTGTGTTTTTGACAGTCTCCCTGGTTGAAATAGATGAGTGTCCAGCTAGGCTGATCTCAGTCTTTCTATCGGGCACTCGTTTATTATTTTGCCTTTTTTGTTTTTGAAGTAATCCTGGGCGGGGATACACTTCCCTGGCGGGGGTAGGCGTTCGGGGCTCCGGCCGCCGAGGGATAGCCTTTAAAGTCGCCTCGAGCCCGGCACGCTCCGAGAAGATTGAGGTAGGTGAAGTTTTGGTTAGGTAGGAACCAGGGGTGAACTGTTAACCGGTGGGTCTGTTTTGTGTAGTGGGTAAGTTGTGCCCTTTTGTTTTGTGGCTGTAGCGCTACTGTTAGCCGTGGGCTAGGTTGGCTGGGGGGGCTGGTTAGCCATGGTGACATTTGATGTAGCGACGTTTGCGGCCGGTCCTATGTGGGGTCAGTTGAAGGAGTGTAGGAAACAGGACCTATTCGAAATCACCAGGCACTATAGTGTCTTCGTCCCATTTTCTCTCCGCAAGTGTGACCTGAAGGCTGCGGTTGCGGAGGCTCTAGTGGCTAAGGGGGTGCTTAGCTCGGCACATTCCCAAGTGGTATCAGGGCAACAAATGTTGGTGAGCCACCCCTCTTCTCCTTTGGAGGAGCCGGCTGAGGCCCAGCCGGCTGGGTTGACTCCTCGCTCCCATGTGCTGGGGGAAAAGAAGCAGGTCACTCTGCCGCAATTTGACCCCTTTTTAGTAGAGTCCTTCGAACCAGGGGAGGACTCTACTAAAAAGGGGTCAAATTGCGGCAGAGTGACAGGGTCTAGGGTGGTGACCAAGTTGCCACCATCTCTGACCGGAGAGGGCTTTTATGTGGGTAAAAACATTCCCCTGGTCCCAGTGTTCCAAGAGGCCGAGGTTGAGACCTATTTTAGTGCGTTTGAGCGAATCGCCATAGCATTAAGCTGGCCACAGGAGGCGTGGGCAGTTTTGCTACAGTGCAAGCTAAGTGGTAAAGCCCAAGAAGCTTACGTGTTGCTCTCGGTTACTGATAGCCTAGAATATGATAAACTTAAAGGAGCTGTCCTGCAGACATATGAGCTGGTGCCAGAGGCATACCGCCAATGCTTCAGGGGGCTCAGGAAAAACCATAGCCAAACTTATGCCGACTTCGCCTGGGAAAAGGGCGTGCTGTTTGACAGGTGGTGTGCGGCATGTAAGGTTGGGGATGTAGCCTCCTTGCGGGAACTGGTGCTGGTGGAAAAGTTCAAGAACCGTGTCTCCGGCCAAATTGTTACATACTTAAATGAGCAAAAAGGGGTCAACACTGCAGCAGGCTGCAGTGCTGACAGACGAGTTCTCGCTGATGCACAAAACCAACTTTGACCGGCATGACCCCTTTTCCACCCGCACCTTTTCCCGCAAGGCTGTTGACTCGCCGGTGGGTCCAGCTCCCCATGCCAGTCCACCTGCTCAGGGCCCAAGAGGGGGAAAGCCCTGCTTTTATTGCCTCAAGCCAGGCCACCTGGTTGCTGACTGTGAGGTGCTGAAGCAGAGGCAGCAGGGGGCTGCGCCGAAACCACCAAAAGGAGTGAGTCTGATTAAAATGGTGGCCTCGTCTCCAATCAGTCAGTGTCCTGCCATACCCGAGTCAGATGAATGTTTTAAACCGTTCATTTCTCATGGGTTTGTGTCACTCACGGGTAGAGTGGAGGATCAGCGTCTGGTTACCATCCTCCGTGACACTGGTGGTTCTCAGTCGTTTATACTATTCAGCGTTTTACCTTTGAATAAAGAGTCTGCCTGTGATGCGAGTGCTGTGGTTAGGGGGATTGGGATGAGTTTTGTGCCTGTGCCCTTCCATCGCGTCCATGTGCGATCGCAGTTAGTGACTGCTTTCTTTTCAGTGGCTGCTCGCACCTCTTTCCCTATAGAAGGTGTTGAATTCATTATGGGGAATGACATGGCGGGTGGGAAAGTTTACCCTCCTCCAGAAGTCGTGAGTGTCCCTATCTCTGTTCATGAGCCTGATGTCTTAGCTGAAAAACACCCAGATGTGTTCGGCATCAGTGTTTTGACCAGAGCTCAGGCCCGTAAGTAAGGTAAGGAAGTTAACTTGTCTGACTCTCTGTTCGTTACCGCCCTGTTTGAGGACAAGCTGCCCCCTTCTGTTGAGTTGACAGAAGTAGTGGAGACGGTCACCACTCCTGATATCACCCTGCCACTAAATCGGGACACCCTTATAAAAGCCCAAAAGGCTGACTCCGGAGGGTTGTAGGCAGCATGTGTTGTCGTTGGCCCATGAGCATCTGTGGTCTGGTCACCTGGGGGTGACTAAGACGTATGATCAGGTCCTAAAACATTTCTTTTGGCCCGGAATGAAAGCGGACGTAGCCTGTTTTTGCCAAACGTGTCACACATGCCAGATAACTGGTAAACCAAATCAAAAGGTTCCTCCAGCCCCGCTGTGTCCCATTCCCACTGTCGGCACGCCGTTCAAGCATGTTATTGTAGACTGTGTGGGTCCCCTACCAAAAACTAAATCCAGTAACCAGTTCCTATTGACGGTGATGTGCGTCATGACTCGTTTTCCTGAAGCCATTCCCCTTTGGAAAATTACTGCATCGGTGGTGAGTAAAGCCCTCCTAAAGTTCTTCACCACTTTTGGCCTCCCACGTATCGTGCAGACGGATCAAGGCACGAATTTTATGTCAAAAACATTCCGACAGGCCCTGCAGTCCCTGGGGATTTCCCATTCCATAAGTAGCGCTTACCACCCAGAGTCACAGAGTGCGCTGGAACGATGGCACCAAACCCTGAAATCGATGTTGCAGAAATATTGCTACGAATCAGGGAAAGATTGGGATGAGGGGCTGCCGTTTATGCTCTTGCTATCCGTGATGCTAAGCAGGAGTCACTTGGGTTTAGTCCGTCTGAGCTGGTGTTTGGCCACAATATATATGGCCCCTTAAAAGTGTTGCAGGACCAGTTCACGACCAGTTTCCCTCCTGAAACCAATGTTTTAGATTTTGTGTCACAGTGCAGAGCCCGATTACATAGCTCCACCTCACTGGCGAGGGAAGCCCTCTCTGCTTCCCAGGGGGATATGAAGAGGCAGTATGACCGTAAGGCAGTGGTGCGCCAATTCCACCCTGGTGTGTGTTGCTGCCAGTGCCTGGTTCTGCGCTCACCGCCCGGTTTCTGGGTCCATATGTGATAGACAAAAGGGTGTCAGACACGGATTATATCATCCGCACCCCTGAACGTAGATGTAAAACACGACTGTGTCATGTAAACATGTTGAAACCTTATTTCCCCAGAGACCCGTCCCAGGTGCGGGGCAGCGCTGGGTAGCCGACTTCCCTGGTGTGTGCTGAGGTACCAGCGGATGACAGACTCAATGTGCCCTCTGGTGGCCAACAGAGTGGTAAATTAACAAATTCTGAGTTTCTGTCGGATGCTGACTCCCGTCTTTCTTACCTCCCGGCCGAACAGCGATATGAAATTCTGAGCTTGTTTCAGTCCTTTCCCACCTTGCTTGGGGATGTGCTGTCTCATACCAAGGTATTGCAGCATGATATTGACGTGGGGGGGCTACCCCTATTAAGCAACATGCCTACCGATGCTCAGTAGATAAGCGTTAGCTAATGAAGGCTGAGGTGGAGTACCTGGTGGAAAATGGTTTAGCTGAGCCTAGTTGCAGCCCCTGGAGTTCCCCGTGTTTGTTAGTGCCAAAAGCTGATGGAATGCCCAGTTTCTGTACCGATTTTAGGAAGGTAAACGTGGTCACGGTGTCGGACAGTTTCCCTTTGCCCCGTATTGATGACTGCATGGACAGCATTGGTCCAGCCACTTACATCACCAAGTTAGATCTCTTAAAAGGGTACTGGCAGGTCCCGCCAACACCCTCAGCATCTGACATCTCGGCTTTTTCACTGCTTCAGATGGGTTAAATGCAGAGGATGAATCTCGCTGTGCTTGAAGTGTGCATGTGACAAACGTTTCTTCTTCTAAAATTCATTGTGGCTTGAAGACGCAAATCACATTAGCCACACAGCACATGCCTGATATAAATCAGATCTGGAGTCTAATAATAGTATTGAGAGTGAAGAGACTGAAACCACCCTGCTCTGTCAATAACAACAAGAGATTCTGCAAACCTCAATAAACACTGAGCCATTTGTTTGACTTTCAGGCAAGTTGATTATAGGAGTGGAGAAAGATGAGAGAAGATGAAGAGGAGGAGGAAGACGAAGAAGAAGAAAAAGATACAGACAGCAAGAGTAATGTGGCCGTGACAGATTTTCATCTCCTCTGCTAGCTTTCTGAAGCCTGAATCCATCAAACTCACACCGAGACGGAATTAGTGTGTGTGACCCGGTGCTGCCTTGGCTGCTCTCATCTGAGACTCTTTATCGAAGACGTTTCATACATTTTGACATTACACTACACACTGATGCCAAGTGCATTACATTATTCTGAACGGCAACAAATCTTGTGAAAAATTCCTTTTATATTAGAATGTGGACGGCAGGGCATATCTGACCTCAGTATTTTCCCTTGTCTTGTAGATACCTGCTGAATCAAACAGTAGAATCAACAGTAGCAATAAAGATCATGGACATTAAGCAGTGACGGAGGCAGGGATAGCAAGAGTGATTGGAGGAGTATCTGAGCTATACTGTGCAGAAAAAGGGGAGGGGAAAAAACGAGTACTGACATAATACAACAAAAACTGCAGCTTCCTACTGTTCTACTTCAGCAAAACACCAGCAAGTTTTTAATGCATACTGAATTCAAATTATATTTACACTAGATAATGACCCAATTCATTTGATGAATTCAGAGCAATGAGGTCAGAGACGCTTATAATTCAACCCATGCTTGTAAAGACACCAGAGACCCAATGCATAGTAAATCAACTTTACTATCAAAGAATATTTTATTATGACCAGGTTCCCTGCCCTGATAATCGCATCATCAGTTTCTCTTCGGCTAATCAGACACAAATTATGCCACCACTCTTGCTGGAGCAGTTGGGGGTTAGGTGCCTTGCTCAAGGGCACTTCTGCCAGTCCTGCTGGTCCAGGGAATCAATCCAGCAACCTTCTGGTCCCAAGGCTGTTTCTCTAA
Organism: Neoarius graeffei; assembly: GCF_027579695.1. NCBI lineage: Eukaryota > Metazoa > Chordata > Actinopteri > Siluriformes > Ariidae > Neoarius > Neoarius graeffei. The sequence continues at coordinate 70,385,257 of NC_083570.1, forward strand.
CCATTAGGCCATGGCTTCCCCTTTAAGAATGAGATAATGGATGAAACAAAGCTCCAGCTCTGATTTATTTGGAACTGAATCTGTATCCATGCCAACAGCGCCGCCAAATAAATAAATAAATAAATAAATAAATAAATAAATAAAACACCCCACAAACCTGCACTAGTCCTCAGAGTAACAGTAATCTCACCTTGTCCAGTCTGGGCCTCGGGAACCCTCTCTCGGATGATGCGGCAAGCATCGTACACTGGGGTGGAGGGCTCAAACTGCATGGTCTTCACCACATTGCACTGCCGCACACAGATCTTCAGCGACAGGGCCACCATCTTGACCTCTGTTCAATCAAGAATGCATACAGGCAGAAAAACGTTATTAAAAGAAGCCGCCCAACCCATTGAGGAGCATCAGTGGCAGCACTGATGAGTTTTAACAGCTTGTACAACAGTGCCGATAGAATTCAATTCTGTAACATCAGAAAATGCTGATCAAGTTTTAAAACAGTCGCTCTGACAGTAACACCAATTACAGGTTTTATATTAAAGTGCTCATTCAGATAAGCCATATATTTTTTTTAGAACATATTTGATTAATTGAGAACACACCATAATCTAAGGCTTATTAAGGGGGTGAAAAAAAAAAAAAAAAAAAAAAAAAAAAACACGTGATGAGGGAATAACTTTAATCATGATGAAGCTTTCTGTAAGCAGATGTTAACATTTATAAAAGGGGTTCCAATGTCAGTGCCGTTATATTTTCTGGTTTCTTGGTAACACACAGAGAGAGAGAGAGAGAGAGAGAGAGAGAGAGAGAGAGAGAGAGAGAGAGAGAATAAAAACACTGGCATGGTAAGAGCTACATCATGGGGTGGTGTAATGCAGGTTTTATTCCTTACATATAACTGCTAACTTGCTTAAAGCTCCTTGTATAGCTCTATTGTAGAAAAATATATTTCACCTAAACTGTAACAGACTAAATAACTGTGTAATCCAAATCACAATGAAAATCCAATTACGTTCACAGAGTAAATGTTTGCATACGTTCTGCACATGTACATTTTCATTACAACCACCATCGGAGAACGGGCAAAACAATGAGTCCCATGCAGAAACGTGTTTTAATCTGAATATATCCTAGAACATGTTTGCTTCTTTTCACCTTCTGTTTAGCAGGGACATATGAAACATGTCCTTCATTGAGCGATGCGCTTCAAGGTGATGCGACAGACCATTAGGAGACACAGCTGAAGATCTGTAAAGTTTAGCTTGTTAGCCAGGAATTCAAGGTTCCCATTTACGCTCTGACAGGAGTCACATGCTTTTTGTTGTTATAGTAACAGGACAGTAAGATGTTACTCCTCACTTGCACTATAATTGTTTGAATTACACAAGAACATGCAAGTATATGGACATTTTAAACAGACTGCTACAACGAGGGCACGCATAAACAGCTCATTCTATCTGCACTTGAAAATCTCTGCATGCAAACACACTCCAGAACGTGCCTCAGTTCCAGTTTGTGCTTTCTGTATTTAACAAGATTTTTTAAAAATGTGCAATTCTGCCCTTTTAAGTGGGTTTAAAAAAAATTACTACAATTAGCTCACTAATTCATGGTAGAACAGTAAAAGTAAATTAATAAAGCCTTTAAGCAAGAAGTGAAAGTTTACAGTGCAGGTCCTGACGGAGTTAATAAGGACTCCGGAGGCATCGTTTTTAATCCTAGTCTTCCAACGCAATAAGTGGATATTTCTGGAGCTGGGAAAAGATAGGACTAATGCTCGGTAAGGCTTAAAGAGGCTGTGCATGTGGAAGATCCAAACATCTACTGTTATTGGCCTGAAAGGTCTCCAGTTCATATGAAATTAAGAAGGTCTCACCATTCTGATAACCAAGTTTACTGAAAACGTGAGGTACGAATACTAATGGGCCAAAATGTGCTTTGTATAATAGGATAAATGTCTGATACAGTTACACTAGTACTAGGAGTGGAAACTAGTAATCAAGTGAGACGGATTTTCTCTGATAACAGACATGTTCATGGGCCGCAGCAATGAGTTACTACACTCCCTCAATACCATCTCATAGTCTTACAGTGGTGCTTGAAAGTTTGTGAACCCTTTAGAATTTTCTATATTTCTGCATAAATATGACCTAGAACATCATCAGATTTTCACACAAGTCCTAAAAGTAGATAAAGTTAAACAAATGAGACAATATTATACTTGGTCATTTATTTATTGAGGAAAATGATCCAATATTACATATCTGAGTGGCAAAAGTAAGTGAACCTTTGCTTTCAGTATTTGGTGTGACCCCCTTGTGCAGCAATAACTGCAACTAAACGCTTCCGGTAACTGTTGATCAGTCCTGCACACCGGCTTGGAGGAATTTTAGCCCATTCCTCCATAAAGAACAGCTTCATCTCCGGGATGTTGGTAGATTTCCTGACATGAACTGCTCGCTTCAGGTCCTTCCACAACATTTCAACTGGATTAAGATCAGGACTTTGACTTGGCTATTCCAAAACATTAACTGTATTCTTCTTTAAACATTCTATGGTAGAACGACTTGTGTGCTTAGGGTCGTTGTCTTGCTGCATGACCCACCTTCTCAAGATTCAGTTCATGGACAGATGTCCTGACATTTTCCTTTAGAATTCGCTGGTATAATTCAGAATTCATTGTTCCATCAATGATGGCAAGCCGTCCTGGCCCAGATGCAGCAAAACAGGCCCAAACCATGATACTACCACCACCATGTTTCACAGATGGGATAAAGGTTCTTATGCTGGAATGCAGGGTTTTCCTTTCTCCAAACATAACGCTTCTCATTTAAACCAAAGAGTTCTATTTTGGTCTCATCCGTCCACAAAACATTTTTCCAATTGAGGTATTTCAACTGACGTCACAGGGTCACGTGACGCCCGGGTGTCCGCCATTTTGAACGTCAAGCTAGCTAATGTCAACAACATAGTCGCTATGTTACTGTAGCAATGTTTACGTTCAGTCATTTGGATGACTGTTAAAACCTTTCAGTTTCAAGTTTTTCCTTTACTGTATTTACTGGTTTAATGAGCTAGCACGCTAGCTAACGTTGTGTTCCTTTGCTGTTGGTAGACTGTAGGACAGATCAGAGGCAGTGTTGCCAGATATTGCTGACGTTTTCCAGCCCAAAATATGTTCAAAACCCGCCAAAATGAACTTAAAACCACCAATCTGGCAACACTGATCAGAGGTAATGTCCTACAAACAGGGCTTAATGAGCAAGCCGGAGCGCGCTCCGGAACCTCGGACATTGGCTCCGGCAGCTATTTACACTGGATCCGGTGTAAATAGCTGCCCGATCATAATTACAGTAAACTAATAAATACAGTAAAGGAAAAACTTGAGACTGAAAGGTTTTAACACTCATCCAAATGACTGAACGTAAACATTGCTACAGTAACATACTAGTAGTAGTGCTAACAGTAGTGGCTAGTGCTAACAGTAGTGGCTAGTGCTAACAGCTAGCTGCTAGTGCACTGCTACAACACAGACACCGACCCTAATAATACAGTTCTTGGTCATTGCCTGGTAACAGCAAATTTATAACGGGCCATGTCTCAACAGACTAAGAAGTTATTTCAATGACATTTAATAACATTTTGTTTATCCTGAGGACCGAAAGTAAATGAAAATGTGAACAAACCTTAGCTGTAATAAGATGGCGACCACCGGCTCCAGGGATGACCCACTGATGTAGGCATGTTACCCAGCCTGACACAAAATATTTGTAGGCATCGAAACTCTTATACGCTTTCAGATCAATACCTGTGTATGGCGATGGGTTTTTAACGACATAGGTATACAGATCATGTGGGCCGAAGTCAGGTAAAGGCGAGGGCTTCGTGTACTTCCGTACGTCAGTGAACAATCCTGGTGGAAGCAGGTAAATGTCGTTCTCTAAGCCTGCTAACCTCAATTTTTGCAAATACCTCTCCCTCTGCTCGCCCTGTAAATGCCCTACGTCGCTGGATAGTGAAGGTGTTTTCTGCATCTCGCTCCTTTTTCTTTTATGTTTTTCGTTTGTCGCCTTCCTCGCATTCAAACTGATTCGAGCTGTGACGTCCAAAATGGCAGCATCACATGACTTGGTCACGTGGGTGAAATACCTCAATAGCCTTCTGGCTTGTCCACGTGATCTTTAGCAAACTGCAGACGAGCAGCAATGTTCTTTTTGGAAAGCAGTGGCTTTCTCCTTACAACCCTGCCATGCATACCATTTGTTGTTCAGTGTTCTCCTGATGGTGCACTCATGAACATTAGCCAATGTGAGAGAGGCCTTCAGTTGCTTAGAAGTTACCTTGGGGTCCTTTGTGACCTCACTGACTATTACACGCCTTGCTCTCGAAGTGATCCTTGTTGGTTGGCCACTCCTGGGGAGGGTAACAATGGTCTTGAATTTCCTCCATTTGTACACAATCTGTCTGACTGTGGATTGGTGGAGTCCAAACTCTTTAGAGATGGTTTTTTAACCTTTTCCAGCCTGATGAGCATCAACAACGCTTTTTCTGAGGTCCTCAGAAATCTCTGTTCGTGCCATGATGCACTTCCACAAATTTGTTGTGAAGATCAGACTTTGATAGATCCCTGTTCTTTAAATAAAACAGGGTGCCCACTCACACCTGATTGTCATCCCATTGATTGAAAACACGACACTAATTTCACTTTCAAATTAACTGCTAATCCTAGAGGTTCACATACTTTTGCTGCTCACAGATATGTACGGTAATATTGGATCATTTCCCTCAATAAATAAAATGACCAAGTATAATATTTTTGTCTCATTTGTTTAACTGGGTTCTCTTTATCTACTTTTAGGACTTGTGTGAAAATCTGATGTTGTTTTAGGTCATATTTATGCAGAAATATAGAAAATTCTAAAGGGCTCACAAACTTTCAAGCACCATTGTATAAAGATTAAGACACACACACAAACGAGTGGTGATAATGCCGCTGCATGATTCTTTTACTCTTACTCAAAACACACAGGGGACCTGCTGTGCCATTATTCACCAGATGTGAAGTTCATTTACACACCACCCCCGCCACCATTTTACACCCAGTTAGAATGCAGTGGCAGACGGACGGTGACACACGACTCAGATTGGACACGGAGGATGGAGAGGCTGTCTGGTGTGGAGTGGGAGTGTGTGTGAAAGGAAGAAGGGCAAGAGGTTTATATTCTTGGACAACAATAATCTCCCACAACACTACCCTCACAACTTTATCCTAAACTTGTGCGATACACAAAGCAGAGTTAAAGAACCATCAATTCCTTTCATCTTCTCTTAAACCACTGCATATTTTTTTCCATTGTCTGTCTACACAAATTTCTGCAGAAAGCAAACTGAATTTATGTTTTCTATAATCCATCAATGTTCACATTAAACAATACAATGGGGAAAACTGATCTCCGTGCCTTTGACCGTGGCATGGCTGCTGGTGCCAGACAGGCTGGTTTGAATATATGAGGAACTGCTGATCTCCAGGGATGGTCACGCACACATGCCTCTAGAATTTACACAGAATGGTGCAAAACAAACAAACAAAAAAAACCCATCCACTGAGCAGCAGTCCTACGAGTGAAAACAGCTTGTTCATGAGAGAGATGACAGATTCAAGCTAACAAAGGCTACATAAACTCAAATAACCACTCTTTACAACTGGGGTGAGCAGAAAAGCATCTCAATATGTACAAGATGTCAAATCTTGAGGTAGATATGCTGCACCAACCAAAGACCAGGTTGCCAGCCAAGAAGAGTCATGTGAGGGTACAGTGGGCACCACAGCTAGACGGCTGAAGATGTTCATTCTACCCAATATTACTTCAGGAAGGGAACCACATGTATTATTTTCATTGTTCGACTCTACATTCATTTCACATGATGACACATGCACGTCTTGGCATTATGTGCCAAATGTCTCGTGATGTTTAGCTGACTTGGCAGTCAGCTCACCTTGTGTTATCCTGCTTGATCTTTCATCTTCATTTTCTGTTGAAGAGTGGAGAAGTCCACTCTTTCTCCTGACAAAACATCAAACACAAAGGAATGTGATTGATGTAACCCTTTCTAGAGCGGATTAAAAATAATATACTACAGTTGTGGTCAGAAGTTTACATACAGTGACATGTCATCTTGGATATGAATGTCATGGCAATATTTGGGCTTTCAGTAATTTCTTTGAACTGTTCTTTTTCTGTGGCAGAATGTACAGTATACAGCTTTTTAAAAATAAATAAATAAAAAAGTAAAAGGACACTAGAATTTGTGCACCAAATTCTAATTTTGTTTGGGTTTTCTGAAATCAACACCAGGTCAAAATTATATATACGCTCACTTATATTATTAATTCAGAGGTGCTGAAACTCTGAAAATGTCTCTTATCTTGCCAAGGCCGAGGTCTCTTAATTTCCTGTTATACCCCTTTTCCACCAAAACAGTTCCAGGGCTGGTTCAGGGCCAGTGCTGGTTCACAACTCGTTCAACTTGCGAGCCAGCTGAGAACCAGTTTGCTTTTCCATAGCTCGCGGTGCCACGTCATTACGTCGCTGTATACGTCAGTTATGTCGCTACGTTTGCTTAAACCTTGGCGCGAATATTGAAGCAAAAACACGGAAGAAGCAGCAGCAGCAACAACAATAATAATAATGGATGACTTCGCGTTTGTACAGTTGCTGCTTCTCGCCACTTAAAAATGGCGATCTTTCGCGGTCTTGTTATTGTTGTTGGTCTTAACAACTTCGCCCCCTCTGCTGACATAAGCGGTTCTTTCCTCTGGCCCAGCAGAGAGTTGGTGCTAGCCTGGAACCGATTTTTCTGGCCCCAGAGCCAGTTCTTTGTCAGTGGAAACAGAAAACCCGGTTCCAAACTAAGCACTGGCCCCGAACCAGCCCTGGAACTGCTTTGGTGGAAAAGGGGCATTAGTGATCATGACTGACGACAGCTGGTAGCTTCTCTGAGCCTTCATAAAAAGGGTTTGTTTACAGCACTCATTGGATTGACCAACACACAGTAAAATGGGAAAGTCCAAGGAGTTCAGTGCAGATCTGTGAAAGAGGATTGCAGATAGACAACTCCAGAATGTCTCTTGGAGCCATTTCTAAACAACTGCAAATTCCAAGATCAGTTCAAACAATTGTATCAAAAGTTATTGTGAGGTGTAGTTACTTTGCCAAGCCACTTTGCTTCAAGAAAACCCAAACCGTCACCCTCAGCTGAAAGGAAATTGGTTTGGATGGTCAGGAACAACCTGGGAACCACTATGGCACAGCCCTGCCATGAACTGGAAGCTGATGGATCACTGTCTACAGTTCAGATCACCATGGACCAAGAGGCTGCTATCCAAGAAATAACCCCCTGCTCCAAAATTGACACCTTCAAACTTAAGGTTTGAAGCTGACCACACAGACAAAGAAAAAAAAAAGCCTTCTGGAGGATAGCTGTATGGTCAGATGAGACAAAGATTGAGTTGTTTGGTCACAATGACCATGTACAGAGGGACACTGTACCAGTTGATGGTGGTGGTAGCATCATCATGCTCTGGGGCTGTTTTGCTGCCAGTTGAACTGGTTCATTGCACAAAGTGGATGGAATAATGAAGGAGGAGGACTACCTCAGAATACTTCAGCATAAACCATCAGAAATGAACATGACTTGGGACTTACAACAGGACAATGAACCCAAACATGCATCAGAGCTGGTTGTGGAGGATAAAGCAGGCCAACATTAAGCTTAAAATAAGTCCTGACTTCAACCCTCTTGAAAATATATGGACCGTGCTTATAAGTCAAGTCCATGCCAAGAAAAAAATAAAATAAACTCCACCAATTCTACCATGAAGAATCGTGAAATATCCAACCAGAATTCTGCCAGAAGCTTGTTCATGGTAAACAAAAATGTTTGGTCAAGGTGACTCTTATGAAGAGAAATTTTACCCAAATATTAGGTGTCGTATGTATATTTTTGACCCTGTATGTATAATTTTGACCTTGTGCTGATTTCAGAAAACCCAAAGAAAATTTAAACTTGTGCACCAAATTCTAGTGTTTTTTAATTAAAGATGTATGCTGTACATTCTGACACAGAAAAACAGTGCAAAGAAATTACTGAAAGCCCAAATATTGCCATGACATTCATATCCAAGATGACATTCATGTCACTGTATGTAAACTTCAGACCACAACTGTATATTAAAAAAAATAAATAAAATCACTATAAATATTACTAGCAGGAGTTCAGTACTCCTGTGTGAGTACTCTGTGCTTCTACACTGGTTTCTACACCTCAGACATGATTAAGCCTCGGCGGAATGATCACAAATTATATTAAAACCCATTAAAATGTATAAACGGAGTACATCAAGTATGAAAAACTCCAACAAATACACATTAAGCAAGAGGAGGTCTCTCTAGAGATAGCAGTGAACATCCCTTCCAGTGAATAAGGTTAATGTAGCTTCGCCTGCAAGTGTCAATGTTACTCATGGTACAGGCTTCTCCTCACAATTACTCCGGTTATAAAACTGCACTGCCCCTTTTGTCGTATTTGTTGAGGATGGATGAAGAGTGTAAGCTAATTAGAGCCCTCTGCCCGTGATGAAGACATCCAAATCATTGATGTCACACGCACAAAAGCTCTGCTTTCAAAGTTAACCTTTTAAAGTGGCTCTCCAGTGCGCCCTCCAGGACATTTGCCTTCATAATTGCAAAGCCGGAATGGAGAAAAAAAAATAAGTTATACTGTTATTATACTTAAAAGGTGGTTTTAGGATGAAGGAAATGCCACAAGCAGCCTTGCTTTTGGGAGGCTGCTGTTGTAAATATGGGCAATTCAATTGGGCCAAGAAATCAGGGCCATCTGGAATGGATTGCTGTGTGGTGGTTCACAGCAAGAACAATAGCAGAGGGCAGAGCCTGCCCAGACGCCACTCCTTGTGGTGTATGTACATGTGTGTATGAAAGTGTTTTGGGAGAGGAGTAGGACATCCTTGTCCTTTTTGACATTCATGTAAAACCAGGTACAAAGTCCAACACCTGATACAGTGACCAATTCTGAGATAACCACCTACTGGACTGCTGATAACGAGCATTTGAATGATCACAACCCTAATAATACCGGTACAGATGAGCTGTACAGTACTTTCTTCCAGTGGTAAGTACTCTGTTGCTCTTGTGCTCATGACATACACTGTCTGCAGTTTTCTCATACCCTGGTTGGTATGTCAGTCAGCCAAGTGGAGCTCAGCTCTGGAAGCGATACAAGAGGACAACCCCATGACATCCAGCTGTGATGAGTCAACATCATCGAACAGCTGCAATTTCTAAGAAAGCACCAGCAGAGATGGTTGAACGATAATGGTGTAACATTTAAAAAACAGCCTCACAGCAGCTCCAAGATTAGTGCAAAAGGAGGAATTCCAAAGCTTTGTTGGTGCATCCAGTAGTACCATCACTGATATTTCCTTATTTTGGATGGGAAGGAGATATAATTATGGTATAACCATTTTACTAGAACTGTGAAAGCAACTACCAAAGGGTTGTTTTGAAATGTTGGTTATGACAAAGATTTTCAGTAACTTGCACTGAATTTTAATGACATACACCATGTCTGTAGTTCTCTCATACCCTGGTTGGTATGAAAACCTGTGAACCTCGTCTTAACCATTGTTTTGCAACCCCACAAAAAGTGATGCTTCTGCACTACGTGCGTGCGCTTCAAAATCAGTGTCCCATAATAAATACATACTAGCTGCATTTAGGCAGCACAACATGGAAGGGTTATTCCCCTTTCTGAGAGAGAGAGAGAGAGAGAGAGAGAGAGAGAGAGAGAGAGAGAGAGAGAGAGAGAGAGAGAGAGGGGAAAAGAGAAATAGAGAGAACCACTACAAAACTATGGGTATTTCCCTCATTCTCTCTGAAACGGATTTAGAAATTAAAAAGACAAATGCATACTTTTGTTCAACCACAATAGTAATGGATTATAAAGCCTGAAAAAAAGCCTGTATAGTTGCTGTATACACATGTATGAGACACAGTAAATATATTTAACAGTTATTCCACGAAATCAAGTCGCACGTGAGCCGAGAGCCAACGAGTCACGTAGCGCAGAGTTGGCAATAAGCAATGTACAACAAGATTGAGTGGAATAACATTCACTGGATTTTGAGAAATAGACCATTTTTATTTTTAGTAAATTTGATGAATAAAAACTACAAAACGTCCGATAAAATCACTTCCGCTTAGAACGTAAACAAAGCAGCGGAATGACAGTAGCAATTAGTGAAGAAGAGGAGAAGAAACCCCCCCCCGATATGCTCTTAAAAATGCTTTTATTCCATAATTTTGTTGCTTCTTTTTGTATTTCTTGGGGTTTTCTTCTTTAGGGTTTTTTTTTTGGCAGTTGGCAAACCAACTTAAAGGCGTATTATCGCCAATGACTGGGCTGGGAGTGTGGAACGGAGATATTGGGGGTGATAAATAAATAAATAAATAAAAATATTCCTTGAGCTATTTGTTTCTTTTAAATACTTGATAATTTTGTGAAAATGCCATAACTGTAAAGGTAAAAAATAAAAAAAGTATAATGTTTGTGCAGAACACTGACTGACAGTACAGGAAAGCAAAAAATAAAAAATAAAAAAATACAGGAAAGCAGAAATATTTAACAGTTATTCCACAAAATTGAGTCGTACGTGAGCTGATAGCCAAGGAGGTGCATAGTGCCTTTCATTCCATATTTTATGGCCGCTTTTGTATTTTGGGGGTTTGTTTTCGAGTAGAGTTTTTATTTCATCCTCGGTTGGTTCAGCAACATGCTCCGCCATTTTGTTTTTCCCAACTCACGGTATATGAGCTGATATCCTAGTAGTAGAGTAACCAATCGGAGCACTCAACTGCTCATATCCAGTGAATATGGATAGAATAAAGTGAATTATAATATCTGTTCATTAAACTATTGAACACTAAATGGTATAATGCAATAAAAGTCAGGCCTGCAGTACAGCTATTATTTCAGAGCCTGGAACTATTGTGTATATATAAAATATGCTACGCACTAAGGCAGTAAAATATACAAAGCCATGGATATAGTCCTGCTGCTGCAACTTCTTCCAGCCGCCTGCTTTGGACTGAGCCTAAACATACATGTATAAAAGCCTCAGGCCTTAGCTATTCCCTCATGAGAGGCCTGCACAGTGTCTCTGGCTAGCAAAAAATTCAGGAGGCAGAGATTAGACTAACACTAGGATTAACATTCCATTCGCATATCCATAAGATTTTAATAAGCCTTAATAAGATTTAAAACAAGCAAAGGGTCACGGTACACACTGATGTGCTAATCTTTAAAGTATGTAAATGCCTCCTGGGTTGTGCATGAATCTCAAATATATATTTAATAAGCCAGAGTTTGCACATAATTTTCCATAATAATTAGCATGCAAACATATGCAAATTAAAGAGTCGCAGGAAGAGTTACAGAATTAATCTTTTCTCACTACTTGCAAAAAGATAAAGCCAGGCAGAGAAACAGAATAAAGGCGCACGAGCGAGCAAGAGAGAGCACTATTATAAGAGAAGACAAGTGAGACGGTAATGGTGGTGGGGTGTGTGTGTGTGGGGGGGGGGGGGGGGGGGGGGTGTAACAATTGTACAAGCTCCATCTGTTACAACAGGATTCTTTTATTTTCCAAATCAGTTCCACTAGTTAAACTGATTTTTTTTCCCTTCTCCCTCTCCTGCTAGCCACTCTTCACAAAACCCAACTCCGTCTCCATCAGGTATTAACTGTGATCATAATGAGCTACTGCTCCATGTCAGAGATATTAATAAAGCTAGACAAGGCTCATTGTGGTCGCTGCTGAACTGCAGCCACAAAGAGGCTTATTACAGGACTCATCCACACAATTTCCAGCTTTTAGTTTACTTATCTGGTCATCTACCTCACTCAGCCTCGTTCTCACACGGCAGTTTTCCCTTTTCAGCTAAATGCTCATGATTTGCCCGGAGTTATTAAAAAAAAAAAATAATAACACTATTATTATTTCCATGGCTAAAAACAACCTGTTCACAGCTGGACACCATTCATGGAAGAGAAGACATTAATAAGGTATTCTGTGTAGCCTAAAGCCCTATTTGGATTGGATTAGGTGGACATGAGGACTGGGGAGTAATGCAATTATTCCTCAAATATCTCTAGGATTTTTGTTTTTTTAGATTCAGCCATGACAGTCATTTTTACTTACTGCAAGTGCACACACCTAGAAAGCTCGCACTCCATATTACTATAAACGACAAGTAGAAACTCAGGTAATTAAATATCCAAATCTGAACTGACATGATGGCAAAAGTCTCATTGTGTTCTGTGGGGAGGAAGAGAAAAGAAGAAAAAAAAAAAAGGGGAAGACGTGTGCTTTTTCTATAGGATTAAAAACACTCCAGGAAGTGCTCGCTTTTTTTCTACCATCTCCCACTGAAACCAAAACAGGAGTATTGACAGTTGAAAATGCAGAACAATAAAATATAGGCTAGATGACGTTTAAAAGGACTTCTCAAAGAATCAATACTTCTTAGGACTTTAACTTGAAATTCTTCACACAGGTACAGATATCATGCATGTTATGGTCATGTGACCTACTAATCATAAGGCACAACTTGCACAGCCTTGCCAAATAAAGCACAAAACAAGCTACGTCTTAAAGTGAGGTGCAAGCAGTCCACATTACAATACAGGGTGTTTCAAAAAATTTGATATCATTTCACAATCTAATAACTTTGCCAACTCTCGTTTAACGGACCTCAAATTTTCACAGCATGTGTGGAAACCGGTCAAAATTATGTTCGTTTGTATCTTTTTAGGTATATAAATGTCATTCACTGGAAAAGAAAAGGCGCTGTGTGTGTTAGAGTACGCTTGAACACAGTCGAACCAGACTGTGCAGCGTGCATTTATAAGAGAATTCTCTAAAAATGCACCAACTGCAATGCAGATTTGGACATGCCACAAAAAGTTCCAAAAAGAAAGGCTGTGTGTGCAGGGCAAAAGGATCTGGACGACCGCCAGCATCGGAAGAGATGGTCGAGCGGGTTCGCGAATATTGAAAATTTGTGAAATCGTTCATGGAATCCACAAACCTTTGAATTTCTCATTCAAATTTTGAGGAATAAATGTTATATTGCTCAACATTAAGCCTGTTCAGTTTCATTTGCCTATACTATGAAATTCCTGGGATATTTATATCTCAAATAATGTCAATTTTTTTGAAAAACACCCTGTAGTATAACGATGCATATAACATGGAGACACTCCCTCCTCTGAGATTTATACAGAGAACACTCAGTGGCAGATTTAGGGATGGTGACCTTCGGTAGTCGCCGTGGGCAGCATGGGGCACCTGCAAGGTTGCTGTGATTGTACTGACTAGGTCCTGAGCTCAGGTGTGTGTGTGTGTGTGTGTGTGTGTGTGTGTGTGTGTGTGTGTGTGTGTGTGTGTGTGCGCGCGCGTCCCACGATTATTGCCACCCCTTGAAAAGGTTAACTTCTTAAAAAAAAAAAAAAAGGGAAATCCAACCTTTAATTGAAAAGTTTATTCAGAGAAAAATAAAATCCCTCATCAAGAAAATTTTCAACAAAAACGTGCCACAATTATTGGCAACCCTGGAAATTATAGTGAACAAATGTAATTGAAGCATGTTTCCCACTTAAATTGTACATTGAGTTGGAGTGTGTAGGAACTTTCAGGCTGTAATCCATGACTTCGTGATTAACTGGGCTACAAATATGAGGTGAGAAAGAAGCCAAATTACTTTAGTCATCCATTAAAGATAAGAGAGAACACGTGCACGCACACCTGAAAATGTCAATTTCTACTGTTAGGGCAATAATTAAAAAAAAAAAAAAAGTGTACTCCAACTGGATCGGTTACAAACTTGCCTGGAAGAAGACTCAAGTTTATTCCCCCCCCACATACAGTGAGAAGGATTGTGAGACAGGCAGAAAAATCCCCGAGGATCACGGTTGGTGAATTATAAGAAAAAATAAAATATTGGGGTTTCCAAGTCTCCAAAACCACCACCAGACACCACCTCCATGCCAACAAATTATTTGGAAGGTATATTGGGGGCGGGGGGCTTTTCTGTCAGTTAACCACAAACATAAGCGCCTGGAGTTTGCAAAACGCTACTACAACTTTGACTGGAACCGTGTTCTATGGTCTGATGTTACAAAAATGGAGCTTTCTGGCAATAAAAACACTCAAAGTGCACTTGGCGTAAAAATAAGGATAGCTATAATGAAAAGAGCCCTATCCCAACTGTAAAACATGGTGGAGGGTTCTGTGAGGTTTTGGGGCCATTTTTCTCCAAAGGCCCTAAAACCTTGTTGGGGTACATGGCATCAAGGACTCCATAAAATACCAGAACATTTTAAAATCAATCTGGCTGCCTCTGCCAGGAAACTAAAACTGGGTCATTATTGGATCTTCCAGCAGGACAATGATCGGAAACAAGTCCAAATCAACACAAACACTTCACTGACCACAGAATCAAGCTTCTGCCCCGGCCATCTCAGCCCCCTGACCAGAACCCCATTAAAAAGCTGTGGGCTGAGCTGACGAGGAGAGCACACAAGAGAGGGCCGAGGACCCTGGATGATGTGGAGAGATTGCGTAAAGTGGAATGATCTCCGATGCCCTGCTCTGTATCTCCAACCTTATAAAATATGTTATAGGAGAAGACTTAAAAGGTGGATTTTTTTCTAACCCTTTTTATTATCTTTACAAGGGGGTGCCTATAATCGTGGAAGGCACTGTGTAGTATGTAAACCCCCCCCCCCCCCCCCAAAAAAAAACAGGTTTTTGGAAGGAAAGAAATTACAGCAAACATAGTGAAGGGTATTCATCTCCATTTCCACTTTTATTTGCATTAGTAGCATCTGACAGTATGCAGGACTTGATTGAAAAACCTTAAAAATCAAGTGGCTTTATGACGAGGCTTACATTAAAATCATCCTTCATAGCTACACCTGCCATAAAGTGACAAATTTACATTGCGGCCTCCCAGCAAAATGATCACCTCCTGCTTTTATTACAGGCTGCGTATGGCAAGACGGGACAGGAATGAGGCGCATTACTGTAACTGCAATTTCAGTGTGTACTCAACACGTCACTATACAATGAAATTAGAGATCATTACTAGCATGAAAAAGCAAGACTATTTCAGCTTCAGGATACTGAAACAGGTTGATGTTTTAATCGGCTATGACCGAGACCCTGGAGCTGTACAGATTCTTGATCTTCCAGATGTTCAAAATAAATAAATAAAATCTTGAAGAGATGCAGTGCACAATTTCAGAGAGGATAAATATAGCCTTTCCAGACACTCAATTTAAAAATACTCTGATTAATCAGTGTCCTTGCACTGGATCATATGAGACTGTGCTGAGCAGTCTTTCCTCTCAGTTTTCGCTCCGTATAAACCTGCTGTTCAGCCAGCACTCCACTTTGTGTCTGGTTTGTGCTTATGTTGGACAGAGGGGCACAATTTGCAGAACTAATTCCATATAAAAGCTAGACATATCTAAAAGAAAGGTGGAGAGATGCAGCTGTCAAGAGACGTCATGCCACTGCCTCTGCAGGCACACATGACTTAGAAATGCCTCCATCAACACACTTCATTTTAAAGAAACCATTACTACTCTGTACATAATGTGGGTGTTGAAAAACCAGTGCTGGAAAATATTACAAGCCACAGAAGTGTTTTCCCTACAAAAATAATATTTCCCCAGTGTTTGATGTCTAAAATGAACACACCCTGTAAAAAGGGAGACACCAGTGCTGCGCAGTCGTATTGAATTTGTATTCCTGAATCAAACGTGAAAATGCGCCAACTAATGCTTCCATGATACCAAACTTGTGTTTTATTTAACGAATCAACTATAAGAAAGAAAAGAAAGAAATCTGATAAATCCAGCAGGAGTTTGCATATTAGACCAAATCAGGATGCTAATGATGGCCCAATAGTCTAATGAGCATCTTTGATGGACAGCCAGACAAGAACAGCAGCGAGGAAGAGAAAGAAAAAAAATGAGATGTGTCGTCTTTGAATTTTCTTTCATCTTTCGCCATTTCATCTTCATGAATGGTACACGTTGTACAATTGCGTATTATTCGTGGGTGTTATTAAACTGGTTATTTAATATTTTTATTTGAAATTTTTGACTGGTTTACAGAATCAGGAAAGGCTTTAGGTCACTGTCAGGAATCTGAAAAGTAGCTTAGTTTAGTTACATCAGCAGTGTCGCCTGTTAAATGCCCTCTGTGTTCACGTACTCACAAAGAGCTCAAAAGGAAACCAAAAAACAATGATAAAACCCCTCAGCAGTGAATGATATTCTGAAAACTCAACATCCCTCAACCAGTTCTGTCTCAGTTCTACAGCCACTACAGAAGGCATCTAAACCTCATCTGTAAGTGGGTGTGCTTCAGCTCAGCCTCCGCCTGCTTATAAGGCCAAATTGTAGGGAATTGTGTAAACAGTGGAAAGGCAGACTGGTCAGCAGCAGCTCTCAATTCAGGAGATGCATGGCATCAGGGTCAAGAAGCAAATTTGAAGGGGGAAGGGAAAATAAATTAGACCCCCCCATGAACCATCTGCTTCAGAAAAACACCCCTTAGGTAAATTAAAACTCCATCAGAACCAGTACCATATGAGATCTGAATATCCCCCCTCCCTAAGGGCAGACACTATTCTG
Organism: Neoarius graeffei; assembly: GCF_027579695.1. Classification (NCBI taxonomy): domain Eukaryota; kingdom Metazoa; phylum Chordata; class Actinopteri; order Siluriformes; family Ariidae; genus Neoarius; species Neoarius graeffei. Next base: position 70,402,042 of record NC_083570.1, read on the forward strand.
AACAAGCAGAAAATGACTTACCCTTTACAATAAATGTTATATATACAGTATGTATGCATGCCGGCTGACTTTGTTTATGCATGCCTTACCCAAGATTAGCCTGACTTACTTCACCTTGTAAGGGCAGAATTTCTGTATTAAGGTTTCTTTTGACCTTAAGAGAATCAACATGATAGCTACAGTATCTATAGCAGGAAACAAAGGTAGGCAGCAAAACTGACCATGCTTTATTTTGAGCCCATGTATGCAGAAGAGGGTGGACAGCACTTATCTTCCAAGTGTGCTAGGCTGCTCTGTGATGCAGCACGAGTCCAAGTCCTTCCCATGCCATGCCCTGGTCTTCCCAGGCAGTCTCCCATCCCAGTACTAACCAGGCCATTAAGACATGTTGGGCGGCGCTGATCTCAGTTTCCGTAGCCCTCGGCCTCTCGCCTATTGCTGGGTTTCAGTCACGTGACTTTTCTTAGCAGTTTTACTGGAAGTGAAATAGCTGGTGGTCTAAAACGGCTGCCGTAGTGCAAACAACTAGCGATGACTTAGAGTATGCTCGTAATCTAGAAGCCACTGCTCACTTTAGGTGGGGTTTACATTAGACCGTATCAGCAGATCATCAGATTAACGTTTTTAAAAACGATTAGCGTGCACACAGCAACGCCAATACACGATTCGCGTGCACACAGCAACGCCAATACACGGATACGCTAATCACATGATTAATTAGACGGCACGCAAGTTGAAATGTGTAAATGTGTAAATTTCTCCTCAGCGGCTCGGCTCCGCAGGCATCCTGCGCTCCAAATCACTCCGCCCTGAACAGCGAGTGCCCTCTGGAGGGTGCGCACTCCGGCCCTGTGCAGCTCACAGAGCACGCGAGTGAAGCGCACGAGCAGTGATTCGGGACCGAGCCGCTGTGTGTGTGATCCCAGTGCATATCGGGCATGTGCGTCACTTACCACTTGCAAGTGGAAGGATGGCAAGCCTAAAGACAATCATAACTACACAATGGGCAGTATTTGCATCAGTATTTGCAGTATTTTCATACTTTTATACTCTTTAATGAAAGGTGATACAAGGCGGAAGTCCGCGCCGTTTTTCAGCAGTCGCGTCACATGACCAACGCCAGCGAATCAGGAAGGTGGATGTCACAGTGACGTTGTCCAATGATGACGTCAGCTAGAGCTCAGCACAGCGTATCCGCGTATCCTCAATGTTTACACAGCACCGGACCAGACACGAACTGGGTTGAATACGTGGGCCCTGGCGGATTCCCGTTTCCCGGCGTTTTAATGTGAATGGACAGTGCATCCGCGAAGAAAACGAGACAGATACGGTCTAATGTAAACTTGGCCTTAGATATATTCAGAAGATTGCTATGCGCAATGGAACAGACGCCTACAGTCTGGGAAGGAAGGATGGGTCATATGCTCTTGAAAACTACCCTTCAGTCAAGTTCCCCGACATCTCGAACTATCTGGTGTTGCAGATGTCCTTCTACACCGCAAAACAGATGAAAGTGTGGAAGAGTATGGAGGCTTACAACTTTTTTTGTATGTGGCTGGGTAAAGGACCTCGGTATCAAGTCACTGCCGAATGAATTCTGTATTGTTTTTGCCCATGCAAGTGTGTGTTTTTTTAAAGCTTTTTGTTCATGTCTTTACAACGAAGGATAGATTAGGGATAAAATTAGCTCATGTTTTAAGTTGCTCAAATTCTGTAAAGCTGCTTTGCGACAATGTTTATTGTTAAAAGCGCTATAAAAATTAATTTGCAGCACTTCGTTCAAGTTTAAGTATAAATAAAACAGTTCGCTTGATTCTCACTTGTGTTGGCTCTTATCGCTCAGGTAGATCATTCGCAAAGATCAGGAACCCCTTTAAAGACCTGATCTTAGTTAAGCAAGATGGAGAAGTGATCACAGCGCATTGTAACTGTACGGCTGGGTAAGAATTTTGTTGCGACCTTCATGCATATGGACTTTGTGAGGAGTAAACAAAGAAACAGCTGGGGACTTTCACACTGACTAAAAAAAAAAAAATTGCAAACTAATGACACACAGCAAGAAAAGTACTCGGAAAACACTAAGGACATAGCTGAGACGGAGATACAAACCTTTCACGAAGTGACCATTGCAAACTCTAGCATGCTTTGACTCTGCTCCCTTCGATTTCAGTGAGGGGTTCAAAAGCCACCTTTCTCAACGTCTTTGTGAAATCCTGTGTTCATTCACCCTTTTTTAAATTTTTTTTTTTATTATTAGTTCATGGGGAACCCTGAAGAAACATCAGCTTCATGGTTTGATCAATTCAATCAACCTAAAACAACGCAAGCGTAAGGCATTTTTCATGCGAGCAATGCACCTTCTCCATACAAATGCTTTGTCAACTGAGCTTTGGTAGACCACCAGCTAAAGTTCTGAATAACTAATGAGGTGGATGTGACATCTGACACCCAGCAATACAGCTAAGGTTACAGTGGGGGGCTGGTCCTCTGGTAACCATGAGAGTTTGACTCCCCACTCGCATGTATATTGCAGTGTACCTTGCCAGACGGCAGTCCATTTTTATGATGGTCTCTGGTATGACCCGACTGCGAGTAGAACTTGTGATCTCCTGATTAAGTGGCGGACACGCTAACCACTAGGCCAGCTCACGGTGATGCATCATGAGTAGCAGTTTGGGGGGGGAGGTAGCTCGTTGGCTTTGTACATCTCCAAAGAAGCATCTGTTGGCCTTAATCCTCTCTGGTTGGTGGCCGTTATCTGATCGGGGAGAGCTGTCTGGTGGGGGACCAAATTAGGAATTACTATAACTACAATCACCACCACCAATGTGAAGCGAAGAAGCAGAACAATAAAATGGGCAACTTCTTGCGTGGGATAATGTAAACCAAACAAACATTAAAAAAGTCCAGACGTGGTGCTGCCCTAAACCAGCATGAATAACAAAGCACCCCAAGGACACCCAGAAACTAGGTCATATAATGCAATCCACAACCTACCTGGAAACAGAGGTTAAAATCATTATTTCCACCTATGAGAGAAGGAAGCAGAGATATCCGTGGTAAATGTTTAGCGCTTGTGAAGTATGTGTATTTTTTTTTTAGGGGTCGTGATAGTATCAGGCCTTGCTGGCTGACAGAAATGATAAATCTTGCCCTTGTCTCGAGGAAAGAAATAAAAAAAAAAAAAAACGCCCCGTTCCTTTTATGCTAAAAATACTCTGCAAAAGTAGAACGTCCTCCAGCACTATCACACATGGATCTTCTTTACAACTCCCTTTCTTTCCTTCACCCCCTCCCATTCTTTCCATAGAACTCCATCTCTATTACATTCACATTACACAAGTTGGACATTTTAACGTGCACATTATCACCCAAATTTCTCCTAAATTCCGTGGAACCTGGTTTATTGTCCTTGTTTCAAAGTGGAACGCCCAGTTAATTAATGAGACGCATTCAGGGGAGGATTCATTAAAGGCTTGCTACTGAGGGTTAGAGCACATAATACATTCAAAATTACAAAGGCATAAATGCCTGAGAATAGGTGTCTCAGCCACCAGTGCGTTTGTTCCCAACTTCACTGCTGTTCTGGGCTCACGATGGAATGAGTACCAATAAAACTCCTCTACAATATGTTCAGCTTTATACACACAATAGCTATTTACTGTTGTGGGCCATGGCCAAATTGAGAAGTCCACTCAAACTGAAAAAATCACCCCGACATAGAAGGCAGCAAAATCTTTACACTTTATAGTAGACAAAAGAGAGAATAATTACTTTTTGATGTGCTGCAGACTATAAACCTGGGACGATGCTTTCAAAGCCTGGTTGTCCACAGCCTACTCCCTCCCCGGTCAGTGGGAGGTATCTCCCACTAGCGTTTGCCTTCCTGCCACAATCTCAAAACACACTCGGTGGAATGTAATCAAAATCAGGCAGGAACAGTGCCCTGTTGTTGTAGGCAGTTGCCCTGGTGTTGTGCTCTCTACCGCTCTTTTTATCCCTCTTTCTCATCTATCCTGGTGTGTGTGAGAGAGAGAGAGAGAGAGAGAGAGAGAGAGAGAGAGAGAGAGAGGTGTCCACACTGGATGACCGTGTAATTACAGTAATGTACTGCTATCAGTGGCATAGACCAAAGAAAAAATGTTCAAAAAGTGTTTTGACCATAAGAAAGGCAGACGTCACATCATGGTAGAATTAAAAGAACCACACTATGGCATTCAGTATACAGGACACCAAAACCAATCAAAAATCTAGCACGATTGCAAAAGATAAATAAATAAATAATATAAATGTGCAGTGGTGCTTGAAAGTTTGTGAACCCTTTAGAATTTTCTATATTTCTGCATAAATAGGACCTAAAACATCATCAGATTTTCACACAAGTCCTAAAAGTAGATAAAGAGAACCCAGTTAAACAAATGAGACAAAAGTATTACACTTGGTCATTTATTTACTGAGGAAAATGATCCAATATTACATCTCTGTGAGTGGCAAAAGTATGTGAACCTCTAGGATTAGCAGTTAATTTGAAAGTGAAATTAGAGTCAGGTGTTTTCAATCAATGGGATGAAAATCAGGTGTGAGTGGGCACCCTGTTTTATTTAAAGAACAGGGATCTATCAAAGTCTGATCTTCACAACACATGTTTGTGGAAGTGCATCATGACACGAACAAAGGAGATTTCTGAGGACCTCAGAAAAAGCGTCGTTGATGCTCATCAGGCTGGAAAAGGTTACAAAACCATCTCTAAAGAGTTTGGACTCCACCAATCCACAGTCAGACAGATTGTCTACAAATGGAGGAAATTCAAGACCATTGTTACCCTCTCCAGGAGTGGTCGACCAACAAAGATCACTCCAAGAGCAAGGCGTGTAATAGCCGGCGAGGTCACAAAGGACCCCAGGGTAACTTCTAAGCAACTGAGGCCACATCCACACAACAACGAGATTTTTTTTTTAGCGGGTAAAAAAAAAAAATATCGCGTCCACATGGGCAACGGATCAGTAAAATATCAGGTCCATATGGCAACGCAACGCTTGCTGAAAACGATGCAATACACATGCCACACCTCTACGTGCGCTGTACGACGGTCCCATCGGAGACACCAGAACAATAGAAGAAGTAGGACGCATGCGCATGTAACGGGTTTATTTTTTTCCACTTGCCATTGTGTGTAGTGGTGGGGAAATTCTGTGCTGGCCCTTTAAGAGCGCAGGTAGTTATGGGAACGAGGCACTGGCCTCTTTCAGTTCGTTTTGGAAATGTAAGCGCCAATGCCACTGGACGTTTGCAGCCCGTCCTCAGCAGTGTATTTGTGTCTCATTTCTTCAGAATAAAAAGACTGGTGAACAACACAACGCAACGTCTGTTACACACATAAACCCCTTCTTCTACCCGGTGTGAAGCACTCACAGGAACAAACACAACAAGAAGAAGATGGCTGCGACTACGCGAGGAAATCGTGCCTTCTGTGTGTACAAATTAGTTTTATTAGTGTGCATAGTTTTATATAACTTAATTTTATCGTGTGTGAACATTTTGAAAAGCATTTTTATATAATTTATATCACTTTTTATATTGTGTGTGAACATTTTGAAAAGCAGTCTTATCCAATAAAAGAAAAATTCAAGAAATGGTTCAGTTACTTGTTTATTTAAAAGAAAAGCTGTATACAAAAGTGAATGCAATGCAGTGGTTCATACAAAACAGTCTGTTGAAGGGTCTTCTGACCCTTTTCCCCTCTGCCTCCATTATAGTCAGGTAACTGTTGCTTTGTGTGGAAGGCTGTACTTTCTGTTCATCAAAGCAGGTGTAAATTGTCTGTCTGGCAGGTCAGTCAGGTTAATGTATAAACAATTTCAATTTCTGTTGTTACGAATGATGCGCGCGAGAGTGCTGCTTGTTCTAGTCATGTGGTTGTGACGTCATCGTAAACAAATCCGTTCTACTCATCCAGATGACTTCGTAATGGCTCTGTTGCCAGATTTTTTCACTCTAGATCCCGTTCTCAAAAGATTTCGTTTTGGGGCACCCAAAACGCCGGTGCCGTGTGGACGCCAGGCCGAAACGATAAATTTTATCAGATTCACCTGAATCCGTTAACATGTGGACAGGGCCTGAAGGCCTCTCTCACATTGGCTAATGTTCATGAGTCCACCATCAGGAGAACACTGAACAACAAATGGTGTGCATGGCAGGGTTGCAAGGAGAAAGCCACTGCTCTCCAAAAAGAACATTGCTGCTCGTCTGCAGTTTGCTAAAGATCACGTGGACAAGCCGGAAGGCTATTGGAAAAATGTTTTGTGGACAGATGAGACCAAAATAGAACTTTTTGGTTTAAATGAGAAGTGTTATGTTTGAAGAAAGGAAAACCCTGCATTCCAGCATAAGAACCTTATCCCATCTGTGAAACATGGTGGTGGGAGTATCATGGTTTGGGCCTGTTTTGCTGCATCTGGGCCAGGACGGCTTGCCATCATTGATGGAACAATGAATTCTGAATTATACCAGCGAATTCTAAAGGAAAATGTCAGGATATCTGTCCATGAACTGAATCTCAAGAGAAGGTGGGTCATGCAGCAAGACAACGACCCTAAGCACACAAGTCGTTCTACCAAAGAATGGTTAAAGAAGAATAAAAGTGGGGGCGTCGTGGCTCAGGTGGATAAGGCGCCATACCATAAATCCGGGGACCCGTGTTCGATTCCGACCCGAGGTCATTTCCCAATCCCTCCCCGTCTCTCTCCCGCTCATTTCCTGTCTCTACACGGTCCTATCCAATAAAGGTGGAAAAAGCCCAAAAAAAAAATCTTTAAAAAAGAAGAATAAAGTTAATGTTTTGGAATGGCCAAGTCAAAGTCCTGACCTTAATCCAGTTGAAATGTTGTGGAAGGACCTGAAGCGAGCAGTTCATGTGAGGAAACCCACCAACATCCCAGAGTTGAAGCTGTTCTGTACGGAGGAATGGGCTAAAATTCCTCCAAGCCAGTGTGCAGGACTCAACAGTTACCGGAAAGACTTTGTTGCAGTTATTGCTGCACAAGGGGGTCACACCAGATACTGAAAGCAAAGGTTCACAGAGTACTTTTGCCCCTCACAGATGTGTAATATTGGATCGTTTTCCTCAATAAATAAATGAACAAGTATAATATTTTGTCTCATTTGTTTAACTGATTTCTCTTTATCTACTTTTAGGACTTGTGTGAAAATCTGATGTTTTAAGTCATATTTATGCAGAAATATAGAAAATTCTAAAGGGTTCACAAACTTTCAAGCACCACTGTATGTACACACACACACACACACACACACACACACACACACTTCATACACTAGAAATACACAGGATATGAAAATATAATCCCCATAAACATATGCTTTATCAGGAACACTCCTGTTCAGCTCACCCACAGTGTGGCGCCTAATCTTGACTCTTGATGTCAATCACTTTTGTGGACCTGGACATACAGTATGTTTTGGATCAAGTGTTGTAGCTGAGTCACCAAACCTCGAGCCCGAGTCCAGTCTCGAGTCCCCAGTGTTCAAGTCAGTCATTCAAGAAAATTTCGAGTCAAGTCCACTACTGACCAGAGTTGAGTCCAAGAACAAGACTCCAAATGCACCATTTGACAGTGGCTGTTGCTACCTTTATGTGAAACCGTCTCTGCTACTGTGTTGGACTAACGTTACTGCTTGACTGCCCTGCCTCCTCGATAGTCAGTCAATAGGCTACAGACAGTTCATCACTTAGGCCAAGTTTACATTAGACCGTATCTGTCTCGTTTTCTTCGCGGATGCACTGTCTGTTTACATTAAACCGCCTGGAAACGGGAATCCGCCAGGGTCCACGTATTCAATCCAGATCGTGCCAGCTCCGGTGCTGTGTAAACATTGAGATACGCGGATACGCTGTGCTGAGCTCTAGCTGGCGTCGTCATTGGACAATGTAACTGTGACATCCACCTTCCTGATTCGCTGGCGTTGGTCATGTGACGCGACTGCTGAAAAACGGCGCGGACTTCCGCCTTGTATCATCTTTCATTAAAGAGTATAAAAGTATGAAAATACTGCAAATACTGATGCAAATACTGCCCATTGTGTAGTTATGATTGTCTTTAGGCTTGCCAGCCTTCCACTTGCAAGTAGTAAGTGATATGCGCTGGGATCACACACACAGCGGCTCAGTCCTGAATCACAGCTTGTGCACTTCACTCGCGTGCTCTGTGAGCTGCGCAAGGCCGGAGTGCGCACCCTCCAGAGGGCACTCGCTGTTCAGGGCGGAGTGATTTGGAGCGCAGGATGCCTGCGGAGCCGAGCGTATCCGTGTATTGGTGTTGCTGTGTGCACGCAAATCGTGTATTGGTGTTGCTGTGTGCACATTAATCGTTTTAAAAACGTTAATCTGATGATCCGCTGATACGGTCTAATGTAAACATGGGCTTAGCAAGCCCCGTCCACTATCAGCAGGGCAAATAACATGAGAGAGGGTTAACACTAGCTAGTTCATCACTCAGCAAGCAAGCCCCGCTATCAACAGAGCAATGAACATAGCATGTCACCTATTTCTCTGGGTGTAGTTTTGCCAAATGAGGAGTGAAGTTGGAGGTTGTCCCCGTCGTCTTCCCGATAGTTCTTCTACACATGGAACACATTAGCAGTGCATTTTTCCCCCCACTGCACGAGAAGTCTGTATAAACAAAGCGGACAATCCTAGGGGCTTCTCTCCAGGCATTTTAGCGCCATTAACATTAGTTTGTTCCTGAACACGATGTATGAACAGGTGAATGTGCATGCTCTTGCACGAAAATTAGTATAACAAGCATGCTCTGAGAGCACCATAACCCCTGCTGGTAACTATGCCATAACTCTGGTAAAATGCAGCTGAATTTGACATAAAAAAATCCTGTCTAGTTTTGTGAAATTCCTCCAAAAATTGAGAGAGGAGTTGACTTCAGAAAGCGAGTACCCTTCCTGGGACAGACAGACACAACATAATCCCCCTTCGGGCCTTTTGGCCAAGGGGGGATTAAAAATTGTGAGGGAAGTCGATTTCAGAAAGCAAGCACACCTTGATGAAATTGCCAAACTTTGTTAATAATCAAGGGCATAACTCTGGTAAAATTTGCCCAAATTAAACGAAATTTCAATGCATGTGTATAAGTGTCATATAACAAAGCCTTTTGCCAAGTTTGGTGAAATTCCTCCACAAATTGTGAGAGGAGTTGATTTCAGAAGAATGTACATCCTCATGAAGTTGTCAAAGTACAAGGTTGTTCATCAAGGGCCACAACTCTAGTAAAATTGTGACCAAACTGAACAAAATAATACGCACAGTATTGACAACGCCTTTTGCCAAGTTTTGTGAAATTCCTCCAACAATTGTGAAAGGAGTTGATTTCAGAAGGGGGGGGGGGACCTCATGAAATTGTCAAATTCTAATTGTTAGTCAAGGGCTGTAACTCTGGTCAAATGTGACCCAATTTAACAAAATTACAATATGCGTAGCACCGACAAGGAATCCTACCAAGTTCCATGAAATTCCTCCAAAAATTGTGAGAGGAGTTGATTTCAGAAGGTGAGCACCCTTCCTGGGACGGACGGAAGTCGCCACGACATAAGCCCCCTCTGGGCCTTTTGGCCAGCGGGAGATAAAAGTTAATGTAAATATAAAATAATATCTTGTGCCAAATTATTATGGCATGTTACAAAAAATAAAGAAAAAATCCGAGTCCTTGTCTCCAATTTATAAGTCCGAATGCAGTTAATGCACAAGTCCGAGTCATCAGTGCTCAAGTCCAAATCAAGTCACAAGTCCTTAAAAATTAGGGCATGAGTCGGACTCTAGTCCGAGTCCTGGACTTGAGTATTACAAGCCTGTTTGGACAACGGTCCTGCTCCAAGATATAACACTGTCCAAGTTGCAGCTTCCTGGCAAAGGCAGCCAGATTTTCACAGAAAAATCTCCTGGTACTTCATAGAGTCCATGATGTAATGCATTTTTCACATCCTTGACTCATCATTGGGGGGTGGGGGTCCCAAAAGAAAACAAATTGGAATAAATTGGTTAATTAAAGGCCAGAATTCTGTCATTTTTGTGTGTGAGATTAAGCTAAATAAACCAGAGCATCAGTGACGCAGTAGTTCATACGGCCGTACCATGAGAAACCAGACTCGTTTATAATTAGCCAAGTTGTTCAGGAGAATGCTTAGATCTTCCAGACAAAACAATCAGAATCCAAATCCAGCGAAAACTGAAGGAGGAGTAGCAATTTTCCTCAAAGTTCGTTAACAGGCCTAATTAGCAACTCCTTCATAAGAAATCACAAAACCAGGGAGTAACTTTTGTGCAGATGGATTAGATCTTCCAAACAAAATCAAAATCCAGTGAAAACTCAGGGAGGAGTAGCAATTTTTGTGAATTGTGGATGGATGGACAGATGCTGTGTGATGGCAACAGCTCATCGCCCTACAGTCGGTGAGCTAATAACCTCCTTTACCAAGGGGACCTGACTGAAGCTGCAAGTAAACTAGTTTATATATTTCTCAGTAGATGCAAGTAGGATTTCATATTGGGGGGGGGGGGGGGGGGGGGAAGACACCCCCAAAACATTACCCCATGTGCAACATTCCCCAAATTGGTTTGCAGAAGTGCTGTGACTATTTTAGCCTTAAATAAAAGCGATGACTCTTGCATGGTGTTAACAAATTTGACCCAAACAAATACCAAACTATATAAATAAATGAATGAATGAAAGAATAATCAAAACAACCATACAACCCCATTTATACTTTGCTTCAAATGCATTTTGAAGTGACTGGATCACCTGTGGACATTCGAAACATCATCGTTTATGCCGGTGTATTGTGTCTAGAAGGCGTCCAGCTGACCACCTATATTCAGATTTCGTTACTGCCGACATCATTTCTGTTAGAAGGTCAAAGGGCCCGGTTATTTTTTAAAAAACCTGCAACCTGCTTTTTCTTGCACTCCAACCACACAGATCAGTGTTGCATTTCTTTATGCGTTAGCATACAGGTCACCAAAACGACCACCACATCTCGCATTAATGACGTATTTTCCTGTTACAGCCTTCTCAGGGATACATCAGGTTGTACGAGTCTTTACACTATAAAAGATGTGTGGGCAAATGCGTCCTAGACCAGTTAGATAAATAGATCGATGGTGTCTTGAATGCGTCTTTGTGGTCATTTACACCTTAGTGCTGTCCATTTGTGATCCAATCGCCAGAGACACATTTTAAAAATCAAGTGTAAATAGTGTGAGAAATATTGACCGCTCTCATTTTGGAGTTCAGAAGTACTTTCATGCTATACTGTTTTTTTTTTTTTTTTTTTTTTTTAAGTGTGCATGTCTGTGGGGCAGAGAGATTAAACCATGACAATTGCTTCAATCTTCTTTACAGCCAAGAGACTACAAATTGCACATTTACATATGTACATTTACATTCCCTTCTTACCCTGACTCAGGAACAGGGTAAATCTGGACTTCAGATCACATGACCATTTTCCATTGCTCCAGAGTCCAATCTTTATGCTCTCTAGCAAAGTGAAGCCTTTTCTTCTGATTAGTCTCACTAACAAGTGGTTTTCTTATGACCACACAGCTGTTCAGTCCCAATCCTGTGAGTAATGGCCCTTTTCCACTACCCTTTTTCAGCTCGCTTCAGCTCGCTTCAGCTCACTTCAGCCCGACACGGCTCGCGTTTCGACTACCAAAAACCAGCACGACTCAGCTCGTTTCAGCCCTGCTTAGCCCCCAAAACTCGCACCGTTTTGGAGTGGGGCTGAAGCGAGCCAAACCGTGCCGAGTGAGGTTGGGGGCGTGAGCAGACACTCCCCTGTGCACTGATTGGTGAGGAGGCGTGTCCTCACATGCCCACACACGCCCCGCGAGCGCGCTGGGATCTGTAAACACCGCAAACCCGGAAGAAGAAGAATTACGAGAATTTCTGAAGCCTTATGCGCCTCGCCTCATCTATACACTCTTGCCAGTATCTGTTGGCGTTGTCGGTGACAACAACCCACAGCACCAAGACCAGCAACACTAACGACTCCATGTTCTCCATGTTGATTGTTTACTATTCGGGTCGTGAGACTACCGCTTAAAAGCTCACTGAATCAGTGACATACAGAGCATCGTGGACGAGTTCGCGGAGCGCAAGGCTCGTCGTATGCCCTTCAAATAATGCGCGCAGTAGGCTATTGATGTTTTATTATGAGCCATGTACAGTATGTCGCCTAATGTTTTTTTGTTTCTGAGTTACATGTTCGTTTGAAGGACTTAATGTACAAAATAACATAATAGTTGCACCCCGTAGTGTTGAAATTGGTAAACACAGTGCATTCAGTGAGGTTTGCACCGCCCTCCTTTTATTTCTGACTCTTCCTGCCACCACTCTGAGCGCTCATTCGTATGCCCTTCAAATAATGTGCGCAGTATAGGCTATTGATGTTTTATTATGAGCCATGTACAGTATCCTAATGTTTTTTGTTTCTGAGTTACATGTTCATTTGAAGGACTTGATGTACTAAATAACATAGTTGCACCCGGTAGTGTTGAAATTGGTAAACACCGCAGTTGCGGACATTTTGTAGCCTAAAATGATGTTATGATAAGCTTTAATAAAGGGCCCGGTCATTTGCCCCGCCCCCGGCCCGGCTCTGACTTGTTCCGCCACTGTCACTGATGTCACTGTTTGCGCTGCTTAACGACATCACGTGACGTCCACCCACTTTCACTAACTCCACCCAATGTGTCCACCCACTTCCAGCCAGCACGGTTCAGCGCGGTTGTAGTCGAAATGCAACTCCAACAGCCCCGCTCAGCTCGACTCAGCTCGACTCGGCACGGCACGGCTCAGCCGCGTTTGTAGTGGAAAAGCGGCATTAGTGTCACATTGTGCATGTGTGGAAATGATCTTACTTTCACGATTACCGTATAAACATAGCTGAGAGTTCTACTGTTGATGGTTTATGATTTGACTTCAAGCATACGTGATCTCTGATCATGGCCAATCAAGAGTCCCCCCAAACCACATTTCTTCCATGAAGTTGACGGTTGACCATTGAACTTCCAGGTTTTAATAAATGCATTGGACAGTTCTTAACCCAATTCCAGTAATTGCAGCAAATCTCCTTAGTTGTTTTCTTTGCTTGATCCAGGCCAATAAGTTGACCTTTCTGAAACACACCAATATCTTTTCCATGAGCACAGGATACGTCTTCTGACTTGGTTGTTTTTAAAAAAAAAGGCAGCTACTCACTGCATCAATTAGGGTTAAAAGAATTGCTGCCAAGCTTAAACACATTAATTACTGCAGTATTTATCCAATTAAAAAGGCTCTTATGCATTTGCTTATTTAAATAAAAAAAATAATAATAATAATAATAAAAATAAATAAAATAGTGAATTCTTTGGCCTGACAGGCTCCAAGACAAATCTGATATACAGGGAGCTGCAAAAGTAGGTATACAGTAATAAACAAAATGTTAGTATTAAATGAAACCTACCATCACTTATAATACTGGAATAATCCTTACTGTATACCTTCTTTTGCAGCCCCCTGTACATGCTCTGTTCTTGTGGTAGGAGCAGAGTGCAGAAGAGCTTCTATTGTTTAATGTACTTATATATATATATATATATATAAAAACCCACACACCCCACCACCCTAAACCCTCAAATTTCAGAAATATACAAAATCATGTATACTATATAATATTCACTATACTATATACTGAAACATTATCATTCATATGAAGAGCTGCACACAGAACACACCAGGTAATATTTGCAGCTAAGTGTAGAGTTATCAGATGTAGGAGGAGGCACAAAGCCCATTACAGCTGATCAAATCTCAGAGTAAGAAGATCCACAGCATGCACCACAGCATGCACAGTTTAAAAAAAAATCCCAGATTTTATCCACAGAGGATGAACGCATTGTGCAAACAGAAGCCTCAGAGAAATGCATCATGGGTGTTATCAGAGTGCAAGGAAAACACGTGAACTTAATAGGGCATTGTTCATTTCCTGTAAGGTCATTTGACCAACATGTATCCCATCTACAGAGAATACACTCTGAGTACTCGCCATGTGTAAGAAGTGCATCAAGGCACATGGCATGGGTAGTAAATGAGTGATCATTGCAGTCATACATGTCAATAAGATGGCCATAAGCAGGCAAAGACATTCATTTTCTTTCTTTCTCTCTCTCTCTCTCTCTCTCTCTCTCAAAAAAGTCATACTGACCTGGTTTCCAGTTTAGAGTATTGCTCACATGTTGCACTACTACACTGAAACCAGCGCGCCCATATTTAAAAAGAGAATCAAATTACCAAAGAGGTATGCAAAAGGGAAATCTCTTTCAGTACCAGGGTCTTTTCAGAAAGGCCTGACAGGAGAGGAAGGAAATTCCTGCTGGACACCAACTGTCACTTCCAGTATGCAGTTCCATCATAAAATAATCCCCTAATCAAATGTCCACAAAAGATAATGAACAGATGGCAAAGTGCTGTTGAGTAGGACACAGCATGAGCTTTTAGTGACGTGAAAGAAGCATATATGACAGCATGGCTATGTTGCTTGTAAATAAATGTTCTTGCTCAGTAGGGTGTGTGTTCTGGTTACTGGTAGACTGTAGTGGTGTTGAATGGGGAGGCAGCATTGTGTTATTGCTAGAGGGAAATTGACTATGGAAAGGTATTTGGCATTACTTATGAGGGTAGATAGTATGATGTATAAATATTGCCCTTCTTTTTTTAAACTACCATTATGTGCAACTTTCACAAAAATGAGCAAAGAAAAATCATATACAAAATATTCCATCCACATTCACTGGATATGAGCAATCATGTACTCTGACTGGCTACTCTACTACTAGGATATCAGCTGATATACCATGAGTAGAGAGAAACAAAAATGGTGGAGCGTGTTGCTGAACCAACCGAGGATGGGGGAAGAAAGGGGAAAAAATTAAATAAAAAACGAAGACAACCCAGGGGCGGCACGGTGGTGTAGTGGTTAGCGCTGTCGCCTCACAGCAAGAAGGTCTGGGTTCGAGCCCCGTGGCTGGCGAGGGCCTTTCTGTGCGGAGTTTGCATGTTCTCCCCGTGTCCGCGTGGGTTTCCTCCGGGTGCTCCGGTTTCCCCCACAGTCCAAAGACATGCAGGTTAGGTTAACTAGCGACTCTAAATTGACCGTAGGTGTGAATGTGAATGGTTGTCTGTGTCTATGTGTCAGCCCTGTGATGACCTGGCGACTTGTCCAGGGTGTACCCCGCCTTTCGCCCGTAGTCAGCTGGGATAGGCTCCAGCTTGCCTGCGACCCTGTAGAAGGATAAAGCGGCTAGAGATGAGATGAGACGAAGACAACCCTCCCCCCCCCCAAAAAAAAAAGGAGCAACAAAACATAGAATAAAAGTATCTGATCGTAAGAACATTTTTATTTTTCAAGAATCATTATAGCACTTTTCACAAATTGCTACTGTCATTTCGCCGGTTTGTCTAATTCTAAGTGGAAATGATTTTGTCAGACGTTTTGTATAAAAAGTTATTTAGCGAATTTGAAAAAAAAAAAATACTCCATTTCTCAAAATCCAGTGAATGTGGATAGAATAAAATGGTTATTTTACTCACTCATTGTACATGGCTTATAGTCAACCTGCCGCTATACACCTTGTTGGCCATCAGCTCACAACAATGAGGAGATCGAATGGAATAACTTAAATATACAACATTTAGTTCTGGTCCACTAATGTGATCAGTCAAGAGACGTTCCATGAGGGCTGATTTCATACAAGAGCCCTGAGACATTTTACTGTCTGTATCATGCCACTTTAATACATAAAATTCCAAATTTAGCAATAGTTTGTTAGATTGAAAACCTGGGCGTGGCAACATGCAACTATCCAGCTGTGGCTTCTTTGGGAATTCTGTTTTGTTGGAGCTAAATAAAATCACCACATTGGGGTCATAAATGTCAGTTACTCTATATTAATTTCCTATTAATATAACTGTTGTATAAAAGCAACATCACACTCTTAACCATGCTGCTTTACTGAATATCGGCACAGCTGCGATTACCTCTGGCCTCATGCCTATATTCAGTATAACAGAACTCTTTCTTCTGCGATTTTTTTTAGCGCAAACATACAGTGACTCTGTAGTTTTCTTTAAACTTTTTAAATGTTTACACCTCACGCAGGCTACTTTATTAGGAAAGCCTATACACCTGTTCATTCATGCAACTATCCAGTCAGCCAAATCATGTGGCAGCAGCGCCATGCATACAAACATGCAGATACAGGCCAAGAGCTTCTGTTAATATTCAGATGTCAGAACATATTTTGGGGGGATTCTTCGTGACTTACTATGGCATGGTTGTTAATGCCAAACAGACAGGTATTTAAAAAAAAAAAAAAAAAAAGGGACAACCCACACTGCTGATATTCTGGGATTTTCTCTCACCCCCCCCCAAACTTTAGAGGATTACTCAATGTTGTATTTAAAAAAAAGGACATCCATTGAGCAACAGTTTTGCTAGTGGAAGCGCCTTGTTGAAGAGAGGTTAGTGGAGAACTGCCAAACTGGATTGAGCTGCCAAGAAAGCCATGTTTATAAAGAGTGGCTATTTAAACTATCACCATGAGCAGAAAAGCATCCCAGTTGAATGGGATACCATGTCAGGTTCCACTCCTGTTAACAAAGAACAGGATTCTGAGGCTACATTGGGCACAGGTTCACGCAAACTGGGCTGCTGAAGTTAAATTACATTAATGGCATTTAGCAGATGCTCTTATCCAGAGCAACGTACAACATACCCAGAGCAGCCTTGGGGAGCAGTTGGGGGTTATGAAGGGGGGGGAAAAAATTTGATCACATTACCTAGTCTTTCTAATTTTCGACAACTTTTAATGAGCCTGTATCCATGGTAACTTCAGATTCTCCTCACACCATCCATCCATCCCTCCATCCATCCATCCAATACATACCATATATTACATGCATGATACAGTAGTTAGCAGGACTAAGCTTATTTCTGTAATATCGCACATTAGAAGGATCTTGGTTCACTCCTCCATGCAGAACATTTAAAAATCCTTTAGATCCTTAGGTTTGTCCATGTTGACTTCCTACTTCAATTCAAAGCACGGGTTCTCAGTCAGGCTTCTTTAACCACCTGTTCCTCATTTGGGTTTGTGTGTTGCAAATTCTTTGGTGACATGTGTGCAACATCATAGTTACACCCCGGAGGAACAGGACAGTGTTTCAAGTTTTTCAAGAATGACACTTTGTTTGCATTTATTTAAATTATTCTTTAGGAACGCAAATCATTTTGGTATATGTATGTTTTTGAAAGAAAATAGTATTACTTAAAACAAAAGTAGAGTCTCGAATTAAAATGTCTTTTTGGTTTGGGAAAAACAAATTGATTTGTCCCATGTCCATTTTACACAGTGAACTTCACTGCATTTGTGCTTTAACTATGACTAACCTTATTTTAAAACCCTCATCTTTTCAACACGGGCGGCACGGTGGTGTAGTGGTTAGCGCCATCACCTCACAGCAAGAAGGTCCGGGTTCGAGCCCCGTGGCCGGCGAGGGCCTTTCTGTGCGGAGTTTGCATGTTCTCCCCGTGTCCGCGTGGGTTTCCTCCGGGTGCTCCGGTTTCCCCCACAGTCCAAAGACATGCAGGTTAGGTTAACTGGTGACTCTAAATTGAGCGTAGGTGTGAATGTGAGTGTGAATGGTTGTCTGTGTCTATGTGTCAGCCCTGTGATGACCTGGCGACTTGTCCAGGGTGTACCCCGCCTTTCGCCCGTAGTCAGCTGGGATAGGCTCCAGCTTGCCTGCGACTCTGTAGAACAGGATAAAGCGGCTAGAGATAATGAGGAAGAGATCTCATCTCATAGCACCAGAGTCTCTCCTCACTCTCTCTTAACACACTCCATTACTATCAGGGTGGAAGCAGGGAAAGAGGAGGCAGCGAGCCTCAGCTCCTTTCACAGAGAGCAGTTCTTCTGTTCTCTTGTGGAGAAATCCATAGAGAAGGGAGGAGACATGACGGAGTGGAATGAGTCTGATCTGTCCTGACCCAGAGTAAAAAATTGAAATGGCCACAAGGGAAAGCTGTCTGTCTGACACCTTCCCTTAGCTGCCTCAATGGACAAGCTTGTGTAGAAATTCGAGAGAAAAGGGACTGAGAATTAGAAAGTACCACCGTTACAACAGGACTGTTCATGTGTCCCTCAGGTTCTGGCAGATTTAGTGCATAGATTGGGATATTACCTACAAGTCTAATCTGATTATTAGGGATAGGAACTGAATGCCAATACTGTGATTACTGTACAAATCAAAAATGAGTTATAACGAGTCATGTTTCTTTTACAAAAGTATCGTACTAGAGTAGTTGCCCAAATATCACAGTTTCTGGCTTCCTTTATTAAACAAACATAAATGATTGAAACTGGTGAATTGAGATAGATAACTGGCAAACATTAGGTAATAGTTATTATTATTATTATTATTATTATTATTATCTATCCATCCATCCATTTACCTACATTTAAGTTATTCCACGAAATTGAGTCGCACATGAGCTGATAGCTGACGAGTAGCGTAGCACCAAGGTGGCTAGAAGCTATGTACGACGAGACTGAGTGAAAATTTTTCATTATATCCACATTCACTGGATTTTGAGAAATGGAGCATTTTTATTTTTCTGCGAATTCGATAAATAAAAACCTTATACAGAACATCTGACAGACAATCAATTCTGTTTAGAATGTAAACAAACCGGCAAAACGACAACAGAAATTTGTGAAAAATGCTCCAATAATTATTCGGGGGGGGGGGGGGGGGGGGGGGGCACTTTGTTTTCGAGTAGAGTTTTTATTTCGTCCCCGGTTGGTTTAGCAACACGCGCCACCATTTTGTTTTTCCGTACTCACAGTATATGAGCTGATATCCAAGTATTAGAGTATCCAAGTATTACAGTCACCAATCAGAGCACGTGATTGCTCATATCCAGTGAATGCGGATAGAAACCCCCCCCCACACGTATGTGTATTTATATTTAGCTAAAAGTTATTACATCTTCCTATTGTACTAACGTCCCCAACAGGGTTTTTAGAACTGAAGATACTCAGTCCCTGACCCACAGAACTAGTATGATGATAGGAGGGTGCATGTGTGCGTGCACTTTTTTTTTTTAAATTATACAAGATTAATTCAAAAACACTTCTCCAAGTTGCTCTGGATAAAGATATTTCTGTATTTCACGAACACTTCCATTTCTGACTTATATTTATACAATTACAGAACCAAAATTCCGCAAACAAATACAAAAGCCCCCCATTCATAAACTTTAACTGGCTATTTGGATGCATACTGTGCTGATTTTCAGCCAGTGTTACAGTTCTTCGATCTTTGATTCATGATTTAATAATAAAATATGGTCCAATAAAATTATGTTGCTCGTAATTTGTATGAATAACTGCTTTAAATATTATTGTAGCTGTTCTGAACCCCCTAATTACAGTACATTCTATTATAGTTTCTCATAATACTGTATTACAGCTTTAGTTGGAACTGCTTTGGGAGCAATTTAGGACGGTTTTACTGCTTTTAGAACATTTTTGCATTTGTCTATTCAATAACTGAGAAGTTAGCAGCTTCGATGAAGACTAGATTTTTAAATAGGCAGCTTGGAGGAAAAAAAAAAAAAAGCTGGCTAAGCTAGTCAAATAACACTAGCTAGCAAGTTATATATTCTGCCTGTCAGGATGCAGTACATTAGCTCTGTTAGCTATATTTAGCAAATAAATAAATAAATAAATAAATAAATATTTGGCAGTCTACTAAAGCAAATATCACACTCAAAACTGCGAGAATTTTTTTTTTAGGTATAAGACAGGCAGTTAGGTTTACAAATATAAGCTAATCAGGATGTTATCATGGCTGTAGTGATCATTCTGTTCACGATGCTTTTCAGATTTGCAAGGTTTTATGTAGCTCTTTTCGAGTGAGCAGAATTATGGGATTGCCTTTGCTAAGACAGACCAATATTTAATGCGGTCTACCTAGGCAGCTGGAATAGACGGTCTGAATGGAATGCAGGGAGATATGTTTATTTTGCCAAGTGTCCATCTCATCTCATTATCTGTAGCCGCTTTATCCTGTTCTACAGGGTCGCAGGCAAGCTGGAGCCTATCCCAGCTGACTACGGGCGAAAGGCGGGGTACACCCTGGACAAGTCGCCAGGTCATCACAGGGCTGACACATACTAGACACAGACAACCATTCACACTCATTTACACCTACGGTCAATTTAGAGAGTCACCAGTTAACCTAACCTGCATGTCTTTGGACTGTGGGGGAAACCGGAGCACCCGGAGGAAACCCACGCGGACACGGGGAGAACATGCAAACTCCACACAGAAAGGCCCTCGCCGGCCACAGGGCTCGAACCCGGACCTTCTTGCTCTGAGGCGACAGCGCTAACCACTACGCCACTGTACCCAAGTGTCCACAAAAGTCATAATGTTTGCTTTCATTGCTGGGTATATTGACTAGCCAAAGACTAACATATGCTAATTTGCATCATTACATTAATGTAAAAATAGTCAGGGCTGGAGATTGATGAAGGTTAAAAGTTAACCAACATCTGGTTCAGCTGGTCTCCTGCTACAGTACACAACCTGCCTGTGTGTCTCCTCTCAATGTTACAACCCATTATTCTTACCTACCAATTACTCATACACAAACACTTGGCCTGCAAACAAAGTGAAACTTCACCCCCTGTGGAGACAGCCGTGATAACCAAACAAAACTCAAATGAGACAGTCAGCCTGCCTGTAGACAAAGCACTCCTGCATAACTTCTTCCCCCTGTACTCAATTAGTCCTGCACCTATCATACTGGATATTTCTTCTCCGGATGATTAAATGACCAGTCAACATCTCGACCTAGAGATGAACATGAAAAGTAAACTGTGGGAGTCCAAGGCAAACCAAACAGATCTATTATTTCCTATGCATCTTAGTGGGACCCCACAAGGATAGGAAGATCTGACATTTATGAACATGTGGGGATATTTGGTTGGTCCCCATGAGGAAATGTATTATTTTGACAAAATGGCAACTTTTGTTTTAAATAAAAGGTTTCTTTTGGTTAAGTCAATGGATTCCTCACAAGGATAGTAGTGCGTGTGTGTTCGTTCCCTCAACTGTTTAAATTGGCTGAAAAAAGTGAAAAAAGCTCCTCTTCCGACATATTCTCTTCACAGAGTTTCCCTGAAGGATGCTGTCGGATTGCATGCAATTACGGTTGTTCTGAAGAAGAGCAGAGAAATTCAAGACTGTCAGTCTAACAGATGCTTCCTGATTCTGTGTGTCCTTAAAAAGATGCTCAGGTGGCTCAGGTGGATAAGGCGCCATACCATAAATCCGGGGACCTGGGTTCGATTCCGACCCGAGGTCATTTCCCGATCCCTCCCCGTCTCAATCGCCCGCTCATTTCCTGTCTCTACACTGTCCTATCCAATAAAGGTGAAAAAAAAAGCCCCCCAAAAATCTTTAAAAATAAATAAATAAAGATGCTCCTGCCTGTCAAGGTCTAATGACGATCACTCGGAGCGTGTGAATACCGCATGCTAACAGGAAGAACGCTATCCAACGGCAGCATGCTTCATAAGCTCCCGTACTAATAAACCACTAGAGTGCATTTACGCTCACTCCATCAGAGCTGAGGCCAGGAGAGTCCAGGCTCTCTGCACAGCCAACCATGCATTTCCTGTGCTGTATACCCCAGAGAGCAGAGCAGAGCAAAGGGCTCTTTGAGCTTCTCTGCTACAGTGATTGAAGTAGTGTGAGAGAGAACACCAGAGGATTAGAGCCTTAGCCCTTGAAGGAGGGAAGGATGCTGCCATGCTTTGTTAGCAACTGGCAGCCACTACTATGTCATGCGCCACATACTCTGGTCGCCATGGCAACTGCAGCCCAGGCCTTTTTCCTGGGGGCCGGGTGGCTTTTGGTCAGCTCTAGTCACAGAGCATAAGGCCCCTTTCTGAGTAGCACAGGACTATTCAGAGTGCCGAGCCCCTGCTAGGAACGACAAAAGGGCCCCGAATTTCATTACCAGTTCTGAGAAAAAGAGTCAGTGCCCATTCACGGAGACATTTAACACTGATCGGCAGAAAGACTGTGCACCCTTTGACTGAGAACACCTGGCCCTGCAGACAGGAAAACTGAACAGCCAACTGTTTAATAAAACGCAACCATAAAAAAAAAAAATCCAACTGTTCTGTTTTTTGCCCTTTCATTAAATATTGTACACTGTGCACTTTCCTCTTCGAAGCAAATGGGTCTTACCTTATTGTTTGCACATACAATGGCAAAGCACCTCAGCGGCTCTCCACAGCTGAGGAAAAAAAAAAAAAGAAACAGAAAGCCAGTTAGAAACAGGAAGACTAATCAGCAGGATTCCTGCTGAATCACTGGTTCTGAGCAAAACACTTTCCCTAATAGAAGTTGACAGGTTTAGCCTCAAACTATACAACACTAATAATTAAACTAATTTATTTTGTTGCCACTACAGCTACATTTCCTCATTTAATTCCAGAGAAAACTGCCATTAAGAATAGCTCATTATTTCAGTGCGAGTGCCAGTGTGAAGCTCTGAGGGCATCACAGGTCATCTGAAGCAGTCATTAGTGGAGGAAAGCATGGTTAAAGGTTAAGGGAGAAATCTGCAAGAGGTTAGGGAGGGGGAGAGAGATATGGCAAGAGGTCTGGAAGAAGCCGGAGAGTGGGAAAGGGGGAAGATTTTTTTTAAATGATGGGAGGTGCAGAAAGAACGCCAGGTAATAAAATCTAGATTTGCAAACATTCCCACTTAGGCTGTGGGAAAAATATTTCCAGGCTTTTTCTTAAGTAGACAATCCAACAAATGCTCTTTTGTATTGACTCTCATCCAAACTAAGCATTGGCACAGTGTTAAAAGGCTGAGCACTAAGGATGTTCAAAAGGGCATATCAGAGGAACAGGATTTCTGGAGGCTTTAAGTAAGCTATTGTCTTCCTATCACAAGTACAGTCAACATTCATATTACCGGCGTATAGCCTACTGACGATCAAGCCTGAGCTTGGACACCAGCCTTACCACAAGCAGTTATAATGAAGGTCAAAGTAGCTAGTTTACGACTGAACATGGAAGATAAGAATACAGAAGCTATACATAGCACTTTTTTCCCCTAACCTCAGTAAATTGCTCCACGCCAATATAGAAAGTAAATAAATCCCTTTCATATTTCTGCTGCATTTCAGCTATATTTAAAAAAAAAAAAAAAGTTTATACCAGATTGGCTTTTAAAAATATGATCTCATTTATTCTATCCACGTTCACTGGATATGAGCAATTGCACGCTCTGACTGGCTACTCTACTACTAGGCTATCAGCTCATATACTGTGAGTACAGCAAAACAAAGTGGCGGCGCATGTTGCTGAATTAACCGAGCACTAAATAAAAACTCTACTCGAACCCCCCCCCAAAAAAAAATGGGCAACAAAATATGGATTAAAAAGTATTTGATGGTAAGAATGTGTCTTTTGCATTTTTCAATAATTATAGCAGCATTTTTTTCACAAATTGCTACTGTTACTTCCCTGGTTTGTTTCCATTCTAAGCGGAAATTATTTTGTTGGACGTTTTGGATAAATTTATCAAATTTGCAAAAAATAAAAATGCTCCATTTCTCAAAATCCAGTGAATGTGGATAGAATAAAACCGTTATTCCACTCACTCATCACATGGCTTATAGCCAACTCCGCACCACACGCCTCGTTAGCTATCAGCTCATGTACGACTCAATTTCGTGGAATAACTTAAAATATCAACCTAAACCAATGGCAGAGAGATGTTACAGTCAAGTGAGCATGTACAACCATTTTTCTACTAACCCCCTTTGGGGTTTTAGATTTGGGGGAGACTTTGGAGCGAGACTGGACATTGGGGAGTGTGGAAAAAGGTCCAGAATGGTTAGGGAACAATTAGGTAGGCTGGTCGGGATGTTGATTGGGACCGCTAACTTCATACTTTTTCATTTTACAACCCATCAGTAACTCCCAGGGAGTTGTGGAACGCTGTGCCCCAACTTCTATTATAAAACCACTAGGGCCTCAATGTATAAGCATCAGACTTAAAAGAATTACACATACGCGCACACTGAATAACAGGCAAGCTGCACCATTCATGCTTCCTGCATTTTTTTTTTTAAAGTTGTTTCCAGGTCTATAATCCTGGTGTGCCTCTTCCAAATAGCAAATGCAGTAAACTGAAAAGCTGCACTGGACTTTAACCAGCTCTTTCGTTCAAGACGAAAAACACAATTTATGATTTTTTTTTGGTAATCCCCATTTTGTGTGTTTCATGTGTATTTGTTTCTATGATCACCAAAAGACATTAGGTTGGGGGGGAGGGGGGGGAATTGAGAAAGTAATGCACCCAGTCTGTCTTTATTAAAAGCCTTTTATTGTATTTCATGTTAAACTTCTCAAAACAAAACACTGCTGACAAACAAGGCAGGCTTAGGCCACATCCACACGACAACAGCAACGAGGTTTTCTTAAAAAAATATCGTGTCCACATGGGCAACGGATCAGTAAAATATCAGGTACATATGGCAATGAAACGCTTGCTGAAAACGATGCAATACACATGCCACACCTCTAGGGGCGCTGTAAGATGGGCCCATCGGAGACACCAGAACAATAGAAGAAGTACACGCATGCGCATAAACCCCTTCTTCTACCCGGTGTGAAGCACTGTCAGGAACAAACACACAACAACAAGAAGATGGCTGCGACTACGCGAGGAAATCGTGCCTTCTGTGTGTACAAATTAGTTTTATTAGTGTGCATAGTTTTATATAACTTAATTTTCTTATTGTGTGTGAACATTTTGAAAAGCAGTCTTATCCAATAAAAAAAAAGAAATTCAAGAAATGGTTCAGTTACTTGTTTATTTAAAAGAAAAGCTGTATACAAAAGTGAATGCAATGCAGTGGTTCATACAAAACAGCGAGAGTGCTGCTTGTTCTAGTCATGTGGTTGTGACGTCATCGTAAACATCCGTTCTACTCATCCAGACGACTTTGCAACGGCGCCGTTGCCAGATTTTTCCACTCTGGAACCCGTTCTCAAAAAATATCGTTGTGGGGCACCCAAAATGCCGATGCCGTGTGGACGCCAGGCTGAAACGATAAACAATTTTATCAGATTCACCTGAATCCGTTGCCGTGTGGACAGGGCCTTAAATAGATTTACTCCAATTGAAACTAAACCTCAGCGTTTCGCCATGTGTAATCACTTGACAACAGGTCAATGACAGCCAGTTTGAATCTACAAGCTAGAGAAAAAAAAAAAAAAAAAAGAAGAAATCAGGCCCAGTCTTTATATGTAGAGTTGGAGGGATGAAGAGGCTCCCTGGCTGGATGTACTACAGGCTGACATTTTTTTGGAAATCCTGTGGGATTCCTGTAGGATTGGAGTCAATTTCACTATTCATCATGACCGATGGGACAGGAAGAAAGTCAACGGGAACGGGCAGGACAGGAATGATAATCAAAATAGGTCTGTTTTTATATACAAATATCTAGTTCCAATATAATTTCTTTATTTTGAACATGGGAACAGAATGGGATGGGAGGCATTCTTCTGGGATTGGGACGAGACAGGAAATCTTTTTTTTTTTAATTCGTTCATGGGTTTGGGAAAGTCCAGGAGTATTTTTTTTTTGTGGGAGTGGGACGGGACAGGAGTGAAAATCCACTCCTGTGTCACCCTCTAGCATGTACAGTACCAGTCAAAAATTTGGACACACCTAATTCAATGTTTTTTTTCTTTATTTTTATTAATTAAAAGACACTTCATGTCTTAAAGTAAATGATGGATGTCGTTTCTCTTTACTTAGTTGAGTGGTTCTTGACATAATATGGATTACTACAGTTATGGAATAGGGCTATTCACTGTTTTTTTGGTTCAGCCTTTGGCTGAAGCCTATAGAGGATTTCGACGTGACGTCACGCCCCGGTGTCCGCCATTTTGAAGGTCAAGCTAGCTAATGTCAACAACAGTAGCTGGTATGTTACTGTAGCAATGTTTACGCTCAGTCATTTGGATGACTGTTAAAACCTTTCAGTCTCAAGTTTTTCCTTTACTGTATTTACTAGTTTACTGCGCTAGCGCGCTCGGGCAGGCTGGGAGCGAGCGCGCTAGCTCAGGCAGGCTGGGAGCGAACGAGCACGCTCGCTCCGAGCCTGCCCGAGCTAGCGCGCTCGCTCCCAGCCTACCCGAGCTAGCGCGCTCGCTCCCAGCCTACCCGAGCTAGCGCGCTCGCTCCCAGCCTACCCGAGCTAGCGCGCTCGCTCCCAGCCTGCCCGAGCTAGCGCGCTCGCTCCCAGCCTGCCCGAGCTAGCGCGCTCGCTCCCAGCCTGCCCGAGCTAGCGCGCTCGTTCCCAGCCTGCCCGAGTGCGCTAGCTCAGTAAACTAGTAAATACAGTAAAGGAAAAACTTGAGACTGAAAGGTTTTAACAGTCATCCAAATGACTGAGCGTAAACATTGCTACAGTAACATACCAGCTACTGTTGTTGACATTAGCTAGTGCTAACAGCTAGCTGCTAGTGCACTACTACAACTACACCGACCCTAATAATACAGTTCTTGGTCATTGCCTGGTAACAGCAAATTTATAACGGGCCATGTCTTAACAGACTAAGAAGTTATTTCAATGACATTTAATAACATTTTGTTTATCCTGAGGACCGAAAGTAAATGAAAATGTGAACAAACCTTAGCTGTAATAAGATGGCGACCACCGGCTCCAGGGACGACCCGCTGATGTAGGCATGTTACCCAGCCTGGTTTTTAACGACATAGGTATACAGATCATGTGGGCCGAAGTCAGGTAAAGACGAGGGCTTCGTGTACTTCCGTACGTCAGTGAACAATCCTGATGGAAGCAGGTAAACGTCGTTCTCTAAGCCTGCTAACCTCAATTTTTGCAAATACCTCTCCCTCTGCTCGCCCTGTAAATGCCCTACGTCGCTGGATAGTGAAGATGTTTTCTGCATCTCGCTCCTTTTTCTTTTATGTTTTTTCCCTGGTATTTCCCACACGCCTGACTGCAGGTCAGGAAGATCACCCGCGCTGCAGCGCTGCAAAGCCAGAAAAAGATAGCCTGGTAACGTGTACGGATCACGTACACCAGCATCATTGATTTTCTGGTGATATCGCTTCTTACTCGCGTCATCTAGGCCGGATAAAATACTCGACAATGAGACTTCGTCATGATCAACAGTATATCGCTACCGGTAGTCGCCATATTTGTGACCGTCAAAATGGTGCCGGCTACTTGTTGACATGGCAACGGTCACGTGGGTCGAAAACCTCTATAGAGGCACCTGTCTGTATGTGCATGTTTAACCGAGTTCGAGCGTGTTGAAGAATGCAAGGTGGTCATTGGCATACCAGCCTCAGGTAGCGATTCCACAGTTGCAGTGTGGCACCACTGCGTACTGACTACGTAAGGGTCACGTTACATAACCTCAGTTTGCAATGTAACCCTCTGAGCGGTCTAGAGCGCTGTCCAGGAAAGGAACAGATTTTGCAACATTGGTTCGAATCCTGGCGTCGGCCCAAAAGACTGAGCACAGACCTGCACAGGTCTCTAGGTTATTTACCATTTAATCTCAAAACACATTAAGAAGGCAAGAAATTGCACTAATCAACTTCTGACGAGGCACAGCTGTTAATTGAAGAGCATTCCAGGGGACTACCTCATGAAGCTGGTTAATGCCAGTAGTGTGCAAAGCATCAAGGTAAACCCTGGCTACTTAGAAGAATCTAAAATATGAAACTTTGGGTTTTTCTTTTCATACTTTTTTTGTTGCCTACTACAAAATTCCATATAAAAAAAAAAGTGTTCCATGTGTTACGTCATAGTTTTGATGTCTTCAGTATTGTTCTACAATGTAGAAAATAGTCAAAATACAGAAAAATGAATGAACGAGTAGGTGTGTTTAAACTTTTGACTGGCACTGTACCTCAACAAGAGACTTCACATGAGGTGATGCCCAATCATTTGCAAAGCTGAAGAAGAGCCTAAAGCCCAGTTGTTCCTCTAACCAGATTAGTGTAATGAGCTTAGAGGCCCAATACTGAGCTCAAAAAACACAGACCACTCATGCAGTTGCTTCCATTGCACATGGCACTAAATTTGGACAAAGCTGGTTGTAATCATTAGCTCAGACATGCCAAATTGTTCCTGGAGCTCTGATGACAAAAATGTTCTTTAACCGCTCAAACAAAAAGAAATTGAGTTATCAGATGTTGAGAAAACAAACACAAAACAGGCAAAATCACAACAGTACACAGCTCGACTAACCACAAAACTCCAAAACAGTCATGGCTATACTGGCCAGGGAAACTGTACATGTGGGACCTAATTGGTAACTGGTGAGAGGACGGCCATGTCGCTATGAAGGAATGACATGGTGTAGGGTGAGGATCGTTTACATAAAACAGCCTGGGAGCATTTACAAGTTTTCAAGGCACAGTTGAAACCAAGCTTTAGAGTAGATACAGAGCAGATGAGCAACACACAGCTCTATAAGAAACTGTAAATTAAGAATGGATTTCTGTTGGTGTATGACATTTTCATCTCATCTCATTATCTCTAGCCGCTTTATCCTGTTCTACAGGGTCGCAGGCAAGCTGGAGCCTATCCCAGCTGACTATGGGCGAAAGGCGGGGTACACCCTGGACAAGTCGCCAGGTCATCACAGGGCTGACACAGACAACCATTCACACTCACACATACAGTCAATTTAGAGTCACCAGTTAACCTAACCTGCATGTCTTTGGACTGTGGGGGAAACCGGAGCACCCGGAGGAAACCCACGCGGACACGGGGAGAACATGCAAACTCCACACAGAAAGGCCCTCGCCGGCCACGGGGCTCGAACCCGGACCTTCTTGCTGTGAGGCGACAGCGCTAACCATTACACCACCGTGCCGCCGTATGACATCTCATCTCCTCATTATCTCTAGCCGCTTTATCCTTCTACAGGGTCGCAGGCAAGCTGGAGCCTATCCCAGCTGACTATGGGCGAAAGGCGGGGTACACCCTGGACAAGTCGCCAGGTCATCACAGAGCTGACACATAGACACAGACAACCATTCACACTCACATTCACACCTACGGTCAATTTTAGAGTCACCAGTTAACCTAACCTGCATGTCTTTGGACTGTGGGGGAAACCCACGCGGACACGGGGAGAACATGCAAACTCCACACAGAAAGGCCCTCGCCGGCCCCGGGGCTCGAACCCAGGACCTTCTTGCTGTGAGGCAACAGCGCTAACCACTATGCCACCGTGCCGCCCCCCCCGTATGACATTTTATATTTAAAAAAATCTTGTGTAAATAAAACAAATATAGTGGGTGTTATCAAGTTTCCAGCAAAAGACTCCTGGTAATACACCATAGTAATTTGATGGAAGAGCAAACAATACTATTGAACCATCCAAAATGAAATGTACACACATTAAATGGTACACCAGTTAATTTTATCCATCAACTAAATTAAGCACTAGAATTAAAGTGATGGATCAGCTGAGTAAGACTGTATTGATTTCTTTTCACAGAATCAGAGATGGCGGCACGGTGGTGTAGTGGTTAGCGCTGTCGCCTCACAGCAAGAAGGTCCTGGGTTCGAGCCCCGGGTCCGGCGAGGGCCTTTCTGTGTGGAGTTTGCATGTTCTCCCCGTGTCCGCGTGGGTTTCCTCCGGGTGCTCCGGTTTCCCCCACAGTCCAAAAACATGCAGGTTAGGTTAACTGGTGACTCTAAATTGACCGTAGGTGTGAATGTGAGTGTGAATGGTTGTCTGTGTCTATGTGTCAGCCCTGTGATGACCTGGCGACTTGTCCAGGGTGTACCCCGCCTTTCGCCCGTAGTCAGCTGGGATAGGCTCCAGCTTGCCTGCGACCCTGTAGAAGGATAAAGCGGCTAGAGATAATGAGATGAGATGAGAATCAGAGATGATCAAATTTTATTACATTTCCATATGAATACAGAGTCACACAATTATATGTTCTTAATTAAAGAACAGATTCATAACATATACTGGCATAATATCACCTAGAGCTACACTGGATCATACAAGTAGCATTCAAATTTAACTTTTGCCTTGCATTGCTAGAGTTGGTTTCCTAATGCATGCGAGACTGAAGTGCACACATATTGTCAAAGTCTTTATGGTTAAATCAGCCGCCATCTTGGCAACGCTCCCAGGCGGTTATTTCCAGTCATACAAGATCAGGTTTCTATCTACGTGATTAGAGAGTGACCTATAAACCCAAAACAGATCAACAAGACAATATGAAGTCACCGCTAATACTTGACCAAAATATATGGCATAAATAATTTATCATAATATTTGGTTTCAAAAATCTCCCTCTCTGAAAAGGGGCAAAAACCTGACAACACCTTTTTATGGCAGTTTCTATGGCAACCATAACTGTCTTACAAGAAAGCAGGCAAAGTCACAAGGTACCTACTCCATACATACATACATGCATGCATTACATAGGGCAATACGTTATATAGCTATAAACATGGCTGATAGAAATTTAGGATTATCTGTGTGGCTCAGTAGTTAGCTTTTAGAGTTCATTTCCTTTACTATTCTCACATCTTTTTAATCTGAAAGATATTTTTGGTAATAGATTAGCCAGTGTGCTACCATTAAATGGACTATGCTATAAAATTTTGGCTCCTGCTTTTGGCACAGATAGAAAACTAAAGAATAATGTTTCTGGTTTAAAAAAAAAAAAAGTTTATATATATATATATATATATATATATATATATATATATATATATATATATATATATATATGAATGATGCTTTTTCTTGCTTACAAATTGACCAATAAGGTGGCACGCTTGGCCTTTTCATTTTTCAAGCAGTTAACAGTCTACACTTCATAAAAGTCTTGATTTTATTTTTTTAAATCTTGCAAGATGTCCGATAAGTGGCAGGTTCAACATCAGTATTCAGTTGTTGAAATGCTTTTTTTTCCAGTGTTCTGCAATATTGCAGAATGTCAATTTTGTTCTGCAATTTGGAAATATTTTCTGCAAATACACAAGCCTCCATACTACACCCTTCTCAACCTAATAATGCCTATATTTACATCATATCTAGCTTTACAACTCATAGCATTACTGTAATTCTTTATTCTCTCACTATTTTTAATTTCAGTCTTCACAGATCCTTCTCTGCAGCAAAGTTATCATTCCATGATACCTCCACAGGTCTTTCATCCCCCTCGCCCTGACACTACGGGCTACTACAACTTGAAGTATATCAACTAATCCATAAATGTACTAGTTATCACACCCACACATTAACCTTCCACACAACATACTAATAAAGGTATCACCACAATAAAAAATAGAACACAACTGTTCAAGAAACAAAGCATTAATTTTCATGTTACATGTCATGTTACATTTTGTCAAGATTAAGTTTCTAGCTTGAACAACAGATTGTTACCCAAAATGTACTTCATTCACAGTGTTTGCATCTGCAACCTATAGTTTTAAATTGAAAACAAGGTTTGAATTCTACACTCGGTTACATCTTACGATGATGCAAAGAATTGATGCCATTAAGGAATAAAACCCAACTGGCAAATGGAAAGACATTTGGGTTCATTGTGTTTGCCTGGCTTCTAAAGTGCAAGGTCATGAACTGAACCAAGAACGACTGCAGGGGCTTCACTGCTCTAAACCAACAACAGAGAACTGGGTACAAACTAATCATGGCAGAACTGAGAGCTACAGAACTGAACCTACGAGTTTTGTCTTACAGGGCAACCGTTTTACTTTGTGCTAGTCTGCACCACAGGCAAGACAGCACTAGTTAAAACCAAAAAAAACATGTACACAAAACATGTATTAGTGTAGCTTGGTATGAGAACACAAAATATTCAAAAGTATCTATGAATAAAGGTAAAATACTGTTGCTGTCTTCAAAAGAGATACAATATCAGTATAATTTTGCATGATTCAACAATACAATATACACAAACCTATACAATTTACCAATATATATGTATGCAACTATAACAGCGACCGTCTTCATTTTTGTCACCCTCGCGGACGCGCGATCTGTCTCTGTTGTTGTTGGAGTCACGCTGGCTGCCGGTTTTGCCGAGATACGACAAAATCGTCCTTGTTTTCTGGGCGTTTTTGTCGTACTCTTGCCCCAAAGAACCAATCCTCTTCTTGGGAGCCATGTTTGTTGTGCCACATTGAATTCTGGGAGATGCATGGCAGAAACTGCCGAACACTGCCGAGGTACAGTGGTGCTTGAAAGTTTGTGAACCCTTAAGAATTTTCTATATTTCTGCATAAATATGACCTAAAACATCATCAGATTTTCACACAAGTCCTAAAAGTAGATAAAGAGAACCCAGTTAAACAAATGAGACAAAAAAAATTATACTTGGTCATTTATTTATTGAGGAAAATAACCGAATAGTACACATCTGTGAGTGGCAAAAGTATGTGAACCTCTACGATTAGCAGTTAATTTGAAGATGAAATTAGAGTCAGGTGTTTTCAATCAATGGAATGACAATCAGGTGTGAGAGGGCACCCTGTTTTATTTAAAGAACAGGGATCTATCAAAGTCTGATCTTCACAACACGTTTGTGGAAGTGTATCATGGCACGAACAAAGGAGATTTCTGAGGACCTCAGAAAAAGCGTTGTTGATGCTCATCAGGCTGGAAAAGGTTATAAAACCATCTCTAAAGAGTTTGGACTCTACCAATCCACAGTCAGACAGATTGTGTACAAATGGAGGAAATTCAAGACCATTGTTACCCTCCCCAGGAGTGGTCAACCAACAAAGATCACTCCAAGAGCAAGGCATGTGATAGTCGGCGAGGTCACAAATTACCCCAGAGTAACTTCTAAGCAACTGAAGGCCTCTCTCACATTGGCTAATGTTAATGTTGATGAGTCCACCATCAGGAGAACATTGAACAACAATGGTGTGCATGGCAGGGTTGCAAGGAGAAAGTCACCGCTCTCCAAAAAGAACATTGCTGCTCGTCTGCAGTTTGCTAAAGATCACATGGACAAGCCAGAAGGCTATTGGAAAAATGTTTTGTGGACGGATGAGACCAAAATAGAACTTTTTGGTTTAAATGAGAAGCATTATGTTTGGAGAAAGGAAAACACTGCATTCCAGCATAAGAACCTTATCCCATCTGTGAAACATGGTGGTGGTAGTATCATGGTTTGGGCCTGTTTTGCTGCATCTGGGCCAGGACGGCTTGCCATCATTGATGGAGCAATGAATTCTGAATTATACCAGCGAATTCTAAAGGAAAATGTCAGGACATCTGTCCATGAACTGAATCTCAAGAGATGGTGGGTCATGTAGCAAGACAACAACCCTAAGCATACAAGTCGTTCTACCAAAGAATGGTTAAAGAAGAATAAAGTTAATGTTTTGGAATGGCCAAGTCAAAGTCCTGACCTTAATCCAATTGAAATGTTGTGGAAGGACCTGAAGCGAGCAGTTCATGTGAGGAAACCCACCAACATCCCAGAGTTGAAGCTGTTCTGTACGGAAGAATGGGCTAAAATTCCTCCAAGCCGGTGTGCAGGACTGATCAACAGTTACCAGAAACATTTAGTAGCAGTTATTGCTGCACAAGGGGATCACACCAGATACTGAAAACAAAGGTTCACATACTTTTGCCACTCACAGATATGTAATATTAGATCATTTTCTTCAATAAATAAATGACCAAGTATAATATTTTTGTCTCATTTGTTTAACTGGGTTCTCAATATCTACTTTTAGGACTTGTGTGAAAATCTGATGATGTTTTAGGTCATATTTATGCAGAAATATAGAAAATTATAAAGGGTTCACAAACTTTCAAGCACCACTGTAGTTGTCGGGTCCTCCCGGCAGGTATTAAAAGTGACGAAATCTTACATCGGAAAATGGCAACTGCCCTTATTTGGTTGTCGTCGCCTTTC
Organism: Neoarius graeffei; assembly: GCF_027579695.1. Classification (NCBI taxonomy): domain Eukaryota; kingdom Metazoa; phylum Chordata; class Actinopteri; order Siluriformes; family Ariidae; genus Neoarius; species Neoarius graeffei. Next base: position 70,436,187 of record NC_083570.1, read on the forward strand.
GTCAGTATTACGTAAATATTGCTCAACTTTGACCTGGGAAACGCCGTCAGGTTCGCACGGCGCAGGTTTCAGTTTATTTACAGCGCTGCTAGTTTGCTAAATTGAGAACCACTGAATCCCGAGCCTGATTTTTTCATTCTGCAAAATTGCCGGTTGTTTAATTTTTCTTCTGCAATCTTGAAAATCATTCTGCAAACGGGTATTTCGAACACTGGTATTGTAGCACCTTATATTATTTTTAACTGCATCATCTATTTTCCATTATATATTCTCTTAAATCCTTTTTTTAAAAATCCAGAAATGTTTGGAGGTGTCTGGTGAAAGAAAGAACAAACAAAAACAAAAAACTGCTGCAGCATCCATAATTGTGAGTCTGCTCATGCAGCTTGCCTTGAAAGAATGAAAGAAAATAAATGAAGAAAATCAATGGGCAGCCATGGCCTGAAGGTTAGAGAAGCAGCCTTTGGCCCAAAGGGTCACTAGTTTGATTCCTGGGACCAGCAGGAAAAATGTGAGGGATGCTGAGTGAATGAACAGCACTTTCCCCTCCCTCTGTATCATGGCTGAAGTGCCCTTGAGCAAGGCACCTAACCCCCAACTGCTCCCCAGGCGCTGTAGCATCTCTGCTCACTACTGTATATGTGTGTGTATATGTGTGTGTGTGTGTGTGTGTGTGTGTGTGTGTGTGTGTGTGTGTGTGTGTGCACGCGCGTGTGTGTGTGTTCATTGCTCACGTGTGCTCACTGCTTCAGATGGGTTAAATGGAGAGGAGGAATTTCACTCTGCTTGAGTGGACATGTGACAAAAATAAAGGCTTCTTCTTCAATGCAAGTTTTATTCAATATAACAATGATATTGAATAAACTGACCAAATGACATCATCAGGAAAAATCATTCAGGTGGTCCATTTGCTAAGGGTGACACCACTACTGCAAATCCAAAATCCTTTTTCAGTCTTCATCTTGAGGATGCAAATCTGTCACAAAATCAAACTGCATATGCTGCCGAGTATAGAATAACAGTGACCGTTGTTTTGCAAAGAAGAATAAAATTATATAATCAGTAATACCAGAAAAACAAGCCTCTGACTGACACTCTTCCCCTATAGACCTGTGCTGGTTGTCTTAAACAGAACCTATAGCAAATCTGCATCTCAGCCTGCTCGAATGAGTTTTAGACAAAGTCTTTTACTTCTATTCCATGCCAGATACAGCTCAACTAGTTCCCTGTACTATCTGAAAGATGTAAACAAGAGAAGAGAACTCTGAGATGAGAGAAAAGGTGCTGCTGACAGGGTGGTGTTGCCTGGAACATTTGAGGAGCACGCTTTTTAAAGCACACTTCCAGAAATGTCTATGTGCTGATCCTAACTCTTCCTGCCCAGCATGCACTTTTAAAAGTTCTGTGCACTTTGCAAGATGAATCAATAAAAAGGTGGATAATGATTTAATTTTTTTTTTTTTTTGCTGCAGCCTGGGGACTACTAGATAGCCATTTTGCAGCCTATCCATTCCAGTGGGTCTGACATGAAAGGAGAGAGAGAGAGAGCGCGAGAGAGAGACCACAGGAGGACATTTCTTCATACCTCATAGAAAACAGACAGCTGAGCTCACTCAATTACAAACTGACAACATTCCTTATGGATAATCTAAATCTTACATGATAAAACGTTCAACTCTGTTAGGAAATTTACGTGCAGCAGGCCATGGGAAATTCTTACTGAACAACAATGTACATTTTCAGATGTGCTCCAGCATTTAGGAAACCATTTTCCTCCAAGATGCAGATCATGAAATGAGGCATTGTCCACCAACACATTCCTCCAAACAGCCCAGAAAAATCCAGCACCAATTCAAAGCAATACAGACACCCAGATCCCACAGAATCAATCCAAACACTAAAAATTCAAGGCCATGCAAATAAAAGCTGCACTCTGTCAGGGTCAGCAGTGATGACGCCATGGTTCAGCTAGCAGCTTTTCTGTGACATCAGATCCAGAGAGCATTGAAGGAATCTTTCTGTGCTGTGGAACATGTCCCTTGTTCGGAATTGATCTTGAAGGAAGCCGGGTCTCGGCCCTGGAAGAACGAAGGCACTATTCATGGACATGATAAATGAGAGGAATGAGCAGTGTCACAGAGGACAACCATCATTGGCAAAAGTAGGAGAAGGAAAACTGGGTTATACCATTCTCACTCCTACAACTCCTGCAGTTGCACATATAGTTCTACACAATGTGGGACCTTGGTATTATAAGGTTTTATTTGGGTTAAGAACAAATGGGGAACCTTATAATACTAAGGTCACAAACTTTCAAATGAAAAATATGAATATTTTTCATTATTAAAATATCAAGACTAGGACAGAATACCATATACAGCCTTAGTGTACAGTTCCGGTCAAAAAAAAAAAAAAGTTTGGACAATTATTCATAGTAAAATATAAAATACACACACACACACACACACACACAAAATAACTTGTGTACACAAATGTGTTTGAAGAATCCAATCCAGTTTATGGGACCAGTAAATCACCAGTACAGTGAACAGATCCGTGCTGAACAGAGGGAACACAGAACCATATTATTATAGGATACACTAATGTAAGCTTTCATGTTAGAATCAGTTTTACTCAAGTCTTCTTAAGAACCCACGGTTGCTACTGTATGCTAGTTCAGACGACAAATTATTGGATCATTTTTACTAGGTATGTAACGATTCACCCAATTCATGATACTGGACTCACGATTTGATTTTGCCCATGATATTTTGCAAAAAATATTAAATGAAAATTTTATTACCAAAAAACAAATTTATTTTCCTATTCTTTATCAACTTGAGCATTCCTTTTTTTTCCTTCCAAAAAAAAAAAAATTATTGACCCACATTTGTAATGGTTGGAGTAAAATAGAACCTATTAACTAAAATCTCTTTTTAAAATGTTAATAGGCAAATAGACCAAACAAATAGGCCTTTTCTTAAACTTTCATGAAAAATACCCTCTACCACCATTTTTCTTTCGACAGTCTGTAAAAAAGAGAGCTCAGGTTTATTTGTACAAATGCTCGTGTTTTCTCGTGGCATTAGAGCCATGTTACTTCCGCCTAGGGTGAAGTGACGTTTATTCCCGTAATGCAATTACAGCTAGGAAAATCGAAGAGATTACACAGCCTGATAATCGCAATTCATTTTTAAAAATTATTTCATTCATTCAGTGTCAAATTTGTAACAATTTATTGTTGCACCATACATTACATCAGGGGTCTTCAATCCTATCCGCAAAGGGCCGGTGTAGCTGCAGGCTTTCATTACAGCCAAATTGGAGGCTCGATTGTTGATTGGAGACGAGGGTGAAATGATTAAACAAGTGAAATCAGGTGTAGCTCCTGCTTGGTTGGAATGAAAGCCTGCAGCCACACTGGCCCTTTGTGGATAGGATTGAAGACCCCTGCATTACATGATATGTTACATGACTAATTTTTTACCAAAGCAGTATCACAGCTTATAACCAACTCAACCTACTTATAGCATCATATAGTCTTAGTCACTGAGAAAGAAGAAAAATTCATATACTTTCACACCAAGTTCACACCAAATGAGGTGAGAGAGTGTCAAAACATCCTGAAGTTACTAATTTTCTATGAGAGCCAGGGTCTCTCAGGGATGAACAGCAGCATTATTGCTGGCAGCGCCTCTTGGGTAGTAGGGGCGTCAGAATAAAGTTGAAGTCCAGACAACTTTATAGTAATGAGATATGATGCAACCAATCAGAATTTAGAAGTGCTCCGCTTTAAAGAATGCTAAGAGAACAGTAGTCTAAAATTTGGTTTCATTCAAACCGTTCCCAAGTACAACAGAGAAATTAATAATTGCAGTGGCAGGTTTCCCTATTATTTGTGTTCCTGTTGCAGAGGTGGACAGTAACAAAGTACATTTACTTGAGTACTGTATTTAAGTACAGATACTCAGTGTACTTGAGTATTTTTTTTTTTAAACTTATGACTAACTTCACTACATTTGAAAAGGCAAATATCGTACTTTTCACTCCATTACATTTCTATCAAGGTCCTCATTACTATGAAGCAGCTTTGAAAGTGGATTTTTTCTTCTTTTTTTTTCCCCCTAAAACGTGATTGGTTTTTTCACAGGTGACACTGAGACAGCCCATCAGTAATCACTAGGGTCACATGTCCATAGACTATATAAAATCAAGTTAACTGATTTCTCCGCAGTATTATTTAACACAATCAGTTGATGGCAGAATGGAAGGAGGCGGTTTTTCTGGGGAATGCACACACCCATGGCTATACCTGGAACTAAAGTTTCAGCTTTCTGAAAGGATTAAACATTTGTTTCGTTTTAAATGTTTGCCGAAAACAAACCACATCACAGCCTATAAAAACTCACCATCCAACCTGCGGAAGCATATTGAGGCATGTAAACATTTTATTCCAAGAGAAAGCTTGCAACGAAGTTGTCTGTGCTTTTAGAATTAGCAATAATGTTGCAATAGCTATGCAATCTGGTTAGTCAAATGACTTCCTATGGATTTGCCTGCCAAGTCGCCATCACCTTGGCCATGGCTAACATTTACACATAGCTAGTTAACTTGGACACTTAGCATCTAAAAATGGAGTTACGCTAACATGAATAACATTAATTTATCTGAAGTCCTTTCAGAAACACAGTACATGTTTTAGCAAATCTTGCCAAATAAACAATGTAGAAATCTCTTTTCTAGTAGCATTAGCTACCCAATATGATTTCAAGTTTGAAAAGAGTTTGCTAGCATGTCAGGTGGAGTTTCACTGACTAGCTAGCTTAACGTTAAACCACCATGATGGCACAGCATGCGTTCATTTTGTAAACCCAGTCGGTTGCTTCAGAGGCATTAGCTTTTGTAAGCGTCGTGGCAATAATGTAATGATGCATTGACAGAAAATGTACTTTTAATACTTAAGCATTTTTAAAATCAAGTACTTCAGTACTTTAACTTAAGTAAAAAAAAATTTGACTGGACAACTTTTCACTTGTATCAGAGTAACATTTGACCAGTGGGATCTGTACTTTGACTTAAGTCATAAAGTAGGGTGCTTGGTCTACCTCTGCTTTGTTTGCATAAACTAGATATTGAAATTCGACTTGGCACTTAGCATCAGCACAAAAAAGATACCCCACACAAATGGGTTTTACTCAATTTATGTCATCATTAGATCATTTTCTTACCAAACATGTAATTACAATTGTTCATTATTTTCCTTCATCAATCGATTTCTTACCTTCACATTTAAAATCTTTCATGAGGTTACCTTGTCGCAAGTCTGCACAAAGATAATGGTTGACATGCACGTTTGCTTTGTGGCCCTTTTAAATAAAAGTTTGCAAGACGAAACATTCTGAACAAACTTGTAGCTGCCTGTTTCATTTACATCACAGAGCATCCAAGAAGTTAACAGTGTTGTTGGCAGGGCATCCAGAGCGAATTTTAACGCTTTTGGTGTGAATGTACCATTACTCATGCAGTTACAGTTCACACACACAGTTCTAAATGTAGAAAACCGATACAGATTTAACAAGGATTAAACTGGTGATTGACCAAACATGTAGTATGTGCATTAAGAAACCATAATTTAAGCTGATGGGCCTCAGGATTGACTACTGAGGGCCTGGCAGAAAGGTTTTACACAAATTTCTTTTGAAAAAAAAAAAAAGAAAGGGGGGGCACCACAAACATGCCTACCGTACCTGTACATTATCTCTCTTCAGTGAAGAAAACATTGTTGAGAGGGGGAAAAAAAAAAAAGGTCAGGAGAATAGTCAGACTGATTCTATTTCACTAAGACAAGTAGCTTCCATTCACTAAGGCATGTCCCAATCCAGCAACTTGATTAAAACATAGGATTTACAGCGTTTTTTTTTTTTAAACAAACACCCCACCCACAACAACTATAGGGGAATTAGCCTCTCTCAGGTTGCTGCAAAGGTCTACAACCGTATAATCCTCAACAGGATTAGACCAGTCATAGATCAACTTCTCCGCCCTGGTCAAAATGGTTTTCGACCATCACGCTCAACCTCTGCTCACATCCTTGCACTGAGAAGGATTGTCGAGGAGGTCAAAAACCACAACAAGGAAGCAGTTCTAGTGTTTATAGACTTCAAAAAAGCCTTCGACTCGATCGACAGGGCCAAAATGCTGAAAATACTCCTGGCCTATGGAATACCACCAACCATCGTTGAGGCTATACGGGTCATGTATGTCAACACCTCAGCCGTCGTCATGACATCTGAAGGAAACAGACTGTTTCCCGATTAACACCGGAGTACTCCAAGGTGATCCGTTAGCGCCTTTCCTATTTATCATCTGCTTGGATTATGCCCTCAGGAGAGCGAGAACACCTACTGACGGATTGACCCTCAGACGTCGGAGGAGTAGAAGGCACCCCGAGGAAGTCCTCCCGGAACTGGCGTATGCTGATGACATTGCGCTCATGGAAGACACACTACATGATGCCAGAGATTTACTACATCGTGTGGAGAGGGAAACTCAACAAATTGGCCTCTTCTTGAACCCCACCAAGACAAAAGTCATGCACCTTAACCCAACATCTGAGGAGTCACTGCATACACTAGACGGGTCGAGCATCGAAAAAGTCGATGAGTTTCTTTACCTTGGAGGCTATACCAATACTGCCCATGACGTGAAGACAAGGTTAGGGAAAGCATGGGGAGCAATACACTCCCTCTCGAAGGTATGGTCCTCCCCCATAAAGCGGTCTACAAAGATGAGAGTGTTTAAAGCATCTGTTGAATCCATCCTTCTGTATAGTTTGGAGTCATGGTCATTAACAAATTCGCTTTCGAGAAAGATTGAGGATACTTACACCTCGATGCTGCGGAAGGTCCAGAATACATCTTGGAGGAAACATCCTACTAACAAGTCACTCTACGGATCCTATCCGCGTATCTCTACCATCATTCGACAGCGTCGACTAACCCTCGCTGGTCATGTGATGAGACATAAAGAGGCGGCAGGAAGAGTATTGCTATGGACTCCAGACGCCAGCAGAAGGCGTGGCAGACCCTGCACAACGCTTAGGGACATTCTGCAGGAAGACACCGGCCTCGAAGTTGGGGAACTCCGGACTGCAATGCAGGACCGAGAGTGCTGGAAGACGAAATTCACACGTGGCACCGACTCTGTCGGATGAGTAGTAGTAGTACCCCACCCACAGCTAGTTAGGAATGTTAAATGTATTTAAGCAGAGTTTTTACAGCTGTTTGTTAAACTAGCTCCTTATACAGATCATGAGCTTCAAATGAAGATAACCAATGTAAAAGTTGTAAAGTAAACAGAACACTGCATTATAGTGTTGGTGAAAGATATTAATGGTTTCTTCAAGTTGTGGTGTCAAAATTAGGCAGAATTTTTTAAATTTTTGCTAAACATAGGATTTTTTCATCATCTTCGGCCGTTTGTCAGAATTCAGCCTCGGTGACATTTGGCAAGCTTTCCCAAACCATCCACTGACTCCGGGACCAAGTGAACCTGATGCAAATGCAGATGCTATAATAATGTGCGTTTTGTTGCTTGCACAGCAGGGCATTAGCTATAGTTTGCCTGCTGCTTCTGTTAATCTGATACTCAGGTGGCATAAATTTGCCTCCACTCTGGAAGGAGGAGTGATGGCACTTTGCAATTTCTGCCAGCTGAACCAAAGGTTTAGTGTTTCACCATTAGTAGTCCACTGAAAACACATGACTCTCTCAAAGCTCCAGTACCCTCTTGCTAAGCTTGTCTACAACACCACTGCCATTAAATTGCTGGATTCAGATGATTGTTGGAAGTCAGTGGGAGTGAAGATTTAGGCCTGCATTTCCTGAGCGCTCTGCTATTCTGAGTCACTCCACCCCAAAGAGCTGGTACCACATTAATTAATTGTTTAAGGCTCTGTGTGTGTGTGTGTGTGTGTGTGTGTGTGTGTGTGTGTGTGTGTGTGTGTGTGTGTGAGGCCAGCATCAAAGGGGAAAATGGAATTGGTTCAAAAAGTACTTCATGAGCCAAATCGGTTAATAAAGGGATCTATGTTACTACAAGTAGTCCCTTAGCTCCTTAGCCTCATTTAATGTCCCTCTCTTCTGGCAAAGGAAACCTAATTGTCTAGTCAACTGTGCATGTTACTCAGAACACACCATCTTACAAATGAGCTCTTTGGGCTAAAAGTTAGGCAGGACAAGAAGAAAACTTCTAAGGCTACATCCACACGGCAACGAGATGTTATTTAAAAATATATCGCCTCCAAATGGGCAACGATCAGTAAAATATCAGGTCCATATGGCAACGCAACGCTTACTGAAAATGATGCAATACACATGCCACACCTCTAGGGGCGCTGTAAGACGGTCCCTTCGGAGACACCAGAACAATAGAAGTAGTAAGGACGCATGCGCATAAACTATTATTATGCGCGAGACTTCATATTAGCCACAAAGTCAGGAAAATCTGTTCGTAAAATTACATTATAATGACCAAATACAATGAAAAGTAGTTTTCCAGTCTCACCTGTGAAAGGTAATCCCATGTGATCTCGTTTGGACGGCAAACCTACAGTTAAACGCAGCTAATCTTTATTCTCCGCTTTGACCTTTCCAATATGGCGGCGAGGATGACGTATGATTCTACGCGGAAGGCGGCGTCTTTAATGGTCCGGAATAAATTGAATACTACACGTTGGATTAATTTGCTCCTCTACGCCCTTTTTGAGGAATGTACTGTAGGACTAAAACCAACATCTGAAGAGGTGAGATCGCTCCTTTTTTCCCCTATTTTTGCTGGCGGGATTGACTCTGCCCTAAGGGCTAATCTCTCTCTCTCTCTCTCTCTTTGCACCATTACACAATAAATATTCACAGTGAAAATATTTTGTAAGCGTGTTTCATGAACCAATTTATAGGATTTGTTGACAACTCGCATCGCATCGCAATGAGAAGATCATTGGCACTACTGGTGTTAAGAATCAGACCATTTCATAAATGAATATTTTGCTGTAGAGCTGCAGTGTTTGTACAATTGCATGTTTTTGCTTCACTATTACTGTCACTATTCTGCTTCTTGCATTACTACTGTGAACTAACACTGAACATAATAATAATAATAATAATAATAATAATATCCAAGCTCGTGTTTCACTCTCACTAGTGCTCTGTAAGGCTTTTTCCTGGTGATATTCGTTACACTTCTACCCGGCGTGAAGCACTCAGTCATGTGGTTGTGACGTCATCGTAAACAAATCCGTTCTACTCATCCAGACGACTTCACAACAGCAACGTTGCCAGATCTTTCCACTCTGGAACCCGTTCTCAAAAAGATTGCGTTTTGGGCACCCAAAACGCCGGTGCCGTGTGGATGCCAGGCCTAAACGATAAGCAATTGTATCAGAGTCACCTGAATCCATTGCCGTGTGGACAGGGCCTAAAGCTGGTGAAAAAACTGCTCAGAAACACAAACCGCTCATGAACGCTGATTCTGCTGTAGAGAGGCAGTAATTAGCTAAATGGCTGCTTGTCTTTAGCTACAGGATGAATACATGCCATGCTTCTCCAATTCACCTTATTAAAGAACCAAGGAGGTCTGGTCTCATTACTGTGTGTATGCACCAAGATCTGGTCATTAACCTACACCCCCTCAGTAGTTAGTGGACAAACAGCCCAGAATTACAGCAATGCCATATAAATACTGAGATAATATAACTGATTATCAAGAACACAAAAATGATCTGGTTCTTATTGAACAACTAATACTGCCTGTTCAATCCACAGCAAAACTGTGCTGTAACACTCCCCCCCCCCCCATATCATAATTAATATATATGCAGGGAAGCTACACAAGCTGTGACTCCTCAAGTGTATTGCTTCTGAAAGGAAATTTAAGAGCACGCTGTACATGTATTCATGTTACACCACCAGAAGGTAGGCCTTTCCCAGACAGTGTGACCATAGGAATCAAGAAACTTCACCTCAGGGAAAACCACAACAGGAACCAGGACTCTGAACTCCAGAGGAATGGGCGATAAGAAGAAAACAGAACTCAATCCTCCTCTTGGGCAAATACAGTTCGGGATTCAGCCACAGTGGAGAGAAAAAAGGCTGCGACAATCTCACATTTCCACAGGGCTCCAACAGTGTGAGCATTTCACCCACATTTGCAAGTGAAAATTGCTGTGTGCAAGTGTTCAAGTTTAAGAGAACCCACAGATATAGGAAAAACACGACAGGCCACATTAGCCCCTGTTGCTAGCTACTGTGATTTGTCAGAGCAACCGCTTCAACTGGAGCCAGAATCAATTGTCAGCCAGTGAAAACATGCAGACCTCAAGTTTATATTAAAAAAAATAAATAAATATAAAAAAAAAAGCGCTGTAATTCACTTCATGTACAATAGACTACCAAAATGTGCTTTGTTAACGTCAGCATAAATTTTAATCATAAAGTGATGTTAATACACATTCTGAGTGAGCCAAACTGCCAAGCAAAGCAGCTAAATGTTAGCCAAATGTGAATCATAAGCCAAGATAACACTGGGCAGTTTTGTAGATTTTTACCGCCATCTACTACACACAGAAAGGAAATCTCCACCCTAAAACACACCAAATGTGTTTATTCTGAAATATTTGTGATGCATTTGGTGATTCCAGTGCTAATCTTGGAGGCAAGTTCTACATTTTCATTATGCGCAGGAGAAATTAGTGGGTGTGTGACACCAGCATCATGGGGACATTGCTGGTGCAGTTACTTTAAACAACCTCCTAAAAACAAAAGCACAGCAGACCCCCCCCCCCCCCCCCCCATTTTCAGCAACTTTAATGATGGAGGTTTAAACTACAAAATCAAATTTTTCATTCACAAATTAAACCTTGGACACGACTGAAGTCCGGTGTTATTTTACGAAACAGCATACAAGTTCAAGCATTTCGGAGTGGCGTTTTCTTTTCAATTTAACCATCAAAAAAAAAAAAAAGGAAGACTGCAAACGGTGATTCTGTGGCAAAATTCATGGTCTAGTCAGTGTCTGGAAAATATCTGGTTCACACTAATTCACAAATGCAGTGACCTTTAGCTCACCTGTCAGAGGAGTCTCCTGCTATGATACATAACACTGAGGATAACGATAGGACGAACTAAAGAGTCATTTGAAAATTCGCAGAGAATTTCTACCACCCTTAAATCAGCCCTTGGCATTTCACATAACTATTACTCACACAAGATGAAATGCACACAAGTAACCCAGCAGCAGGCTTAATGAATGTCACCACAGAGGATGATTTATTTATGCTATCGCTAGATCACTGGGTCAGGTATAAAAGCTACACAAGGTAAAAATGCAAAGAACATTCAAAACGGATTCAAACGTTTGGACAGGTGTGCGTGCGCACAAGTATACACACAACTTGCTTGGTGTTTCAGCAGCACTATCAAAGTTCACATGGTCAGATCTCATATTAGAGAGAAGTCAACTAGAAGGAAGACTAGTATATTAACAGCATAAACAAGAATGAGTTTATTTGCATTAAAAAAAAAAAAAGAAAAAAGGGAGGGGCGCACACTAAGATTAGCTACCTACCTTACCTTGTAAGGTAGGACACACCCCCTCATTCCCAGTGGACATCGGTTTCTGTAGTCTCTCCTCCTACACATGACAGAGCTATGTAGCCTGCTTCCAAGAATGCAGAGGGCAATTCCCAGAGACGGGGAATAAAATCAATTCCCCTCCATGTCCATACATTCATTAGAATGAGTACAGATGTAGCTGTGAATCTTATTTATGCACAGACCGACAAATCTGCTTAGTTTTATAAGCAATGACAAAACTGCTTTAAGAAAAGCTCAGACATGCCAGACAATTTTCAAGCATTGCTTCCCTCAACCAAGTGGGTTACTACCATGCCTGTAACATGCCACATGCTCTTGGTTCAACATGAAATGTACACCATCATGAGGTTATTTACTTTGCAGTCATCTATAGGGGGCTAGGATTCAATCCAACTGCAGACATATGCCAGTGGCTTTAAATACAGTGTAGTATATCGCATACACAATGAAACAGAAAACAGATTTCAAGACAGCCATTTGATAAACAACAGGCCTCATTTGTCAAACTGGATATGAAACTATTTAGTCATAAGTCTAGGAGCATTTACACAAGAAAATTGGTATTCATGAAAATCCAGTTCAGTTGGAAAAACAAACATTCGTATCACCTCCCGAGTTTGTATAATTATACCTTGTAATGAGAATATAACGTGAACCTCCGTTGATTATGCTGACGACTTCTGCTCCTCAGATCTGCCTGATCCATCCTGATGCCCTATGCCTGGCTGGAGTCTCATGTCATTGCTCCTGTGGAAGACGGCCCCATACACACAGTCAAAAGTCTCACTTGGAAGATTGGACACTTATAGTAATGCATTTGTGTCTGAGGACTAAAGTTGACTTGCTAACTTTAGGACTGCAGTTGTCATGAACAGTTTTGCACTCAAGTTTCCACCAACGAACGGTTTATAACTTCAATAAAACAGACTTCATGTTAAAACTATAATGATTTTCCTGGTTTCACAGTTATATGTTGTGACTATACAGGACACAGTTATAGAAGCGAGTTATTATAAATCACGCCATCTTATCACCCAAATGAGGATGGGTTCCCTTTTGAGTCTGGTTCCTCTCGAGGTTTCTTCATGTCGTCTGAGGGAGTTTTTCCCTTACCACCATCGCCACAGGCTTGCTCATTGGGGATAAAATTAGCTCGTATTTAAAGCCTTTAATTTTCTGTAAAGCTGCTTTGCGACAATGTCTATTGTTAAAAGTGCTATAAAAATTTAACTTGACAGACTAGGATTGACCCGAGTAACTGCAATTTTACATATAGATTACATTGAGGACCAAGTAGCTTATTTATTTCAAGTGCACAATTTTATAAACATTTTGGGAATCTCATTAGTCTTACATTATTGACTTCCAACCCAAAGGAATGCCAAATAAGACTCTCTTTTGTCTTTAAATCAAGACAAAACTGCAGTAGCTCACATGAATTGATAGCAGAGCAATATTAAAAAAAAAAAAAAAAAAAAAAGAAAGATTTAGTGCACTTCATCGTTAGGAGGTGCACTTTCCCCAATTGTCATTTTCAGCTCTCCACTAGCTTAAATCTAGTAGGATTTTTTTTTTCAAATATTGTTTGGCCTAGTAGTGCAGTAGTAGTGATGGTAGGCATTCAATATTAGGGGTTACACATTAATCCACAAATTTATGACAGCATCCTTCAAGCATCTTGAAACAGGAGCAATTCACCAGCAAGTGGTGACATTATATAATTATGGTTGAAACATGTTGAAGACTATGGTATACTCAGCAATTCTAATTTTCCCTTCAGTATTTGGCTCACGAATCTTTCATTAGTGGATGGTGGAACCTTTTTCCGCGGCACATCTGTGGAACAGCTGCTCCTGGTCGTTTTTAGGGGTCACTGGGTGAAGATGGAGCCTTCTGGAAAAATGCCATTTAATCCAGGCCATGAAGATTCCCTGGAAAATTAAACCCTCGACCACACTGGTGAGGCACTTAGTCAGAAGCCCCCATTCTGGAAAAAGACATTCAGAATGATTAGTGATGCCCTCCTGTAGGGGGTCAGGGAGATATGTGCATACGTAGGAGGGGCCTTTGTAATTCAATTAGTCCCAGTGCTCAGCTCACAAGCAAAGAGGCATGAAAAGGATTCATATGTCCATCCACACATGGCCAAGTACGCCTTGCACCAATTTTTCCTAACAGCTTTCTGCTTACCACATACTCATCTACTAAACGTCCTTCATGGCTGTGACATTCCGTATGACCTTCCCACAGCTCGGGCTCGGACGTGCTAACAAAATACTGCCAGGAATCTGTCTGAGAACAGAGCCTGAAGCCCAACACTGACAAAAGAACACAAAAAGCTACTGTCCATCATAACTCTTAGCTTCACTGGCCCTTGTAAAATGCATCTTGTTGCTCCAAAACACCCCTCCCCAAGCTACACAGTGTTAATCCACTGCAGAGCTCCCTCTGAGTGACCTCGTAATAATTTATCGCAGCTGCATTTTCTCCCAGCTAACACAGAAATCAAACAGTAGCCTGAACACTTTTCATGTTTCCCTGGGTGGATCTTATTCTACCAGCAGATGCCCAATGCTCACATCAATAATCCTGTTCAGAACAAGGACCTGGAAGAGGAACTGGATTGATAGGAAATGCTGGGCAAAGACACTTGCATCTGAACAACACTGAACCCATAATCGATCACTTGCAATTTGATCCAGCACATGCCAATGCTTCAACCAGAGCAATATTGCAATTTTAACGATGCTCCAGGTACAGGTTATATCAGCAGATTTCTGGAGTCTCTGAACCATTTTCTACAGGCCAACAACTCTATTCCAATAACATACAGGTTGCCTCAAACAGCCAAGTGTACAGATGAAACATCTTGTAGATCCCAGAGATCCCAACCAGGTGGATTCATGAGAGGTTGGCAGAAAATGCATTCTTGCAAAAAATCTCTCAGACAAATCAATCCCTACTAGTCCAGGATGTTCAGTGTTTAGTGCCTCCATGGCAGGTCAGCAAGGGCAACAATGGCCTCTGCTACAGAGTGAAAGGTCAGGGCAGAGCCTCTGAGGGGGATTACAGCTCTGCACACTGAGCCTTCCTCTGGGGAAACTCAACCCTGCCATGTTGGGATCCTTCACAGCTGCCCTGAAACACCAACAGCAGATGGTGGAGGTGGTTAGGATTTAGCATGGTATCATTTTAAACTTGCGCACAGAATTTTATTTCAGGTGCTACAAAGAAAGCCCACCAAAGGAAGCTGAAAAGAGTGTTGCATCAGTTTGTTTCGAGTGTGTACGAAGAAAAAAAAAACATATCTGCTCGGAGCTGTGGCATTTTTAAAACACACGATTTTCTAGTGTTATTTTACCAAAATACATATTTTGATTACTTCATCTGTAGCCCTAAAAAGATCTGTCAGAAGCCATTTGTGATTCATCAGAATATAAACTGAACATCGGACAGGTCATTGTTTTGTCTAGTGCATACGTACACATTAAAATAGTGTGCAAAACCACCTGGCACTGTTTAATGAAGTGAGATTTCTTCCTCATATTGTCAACGGAATTTCTTTCCTAACGCATCTCCACCCTAGCTCACTCTTTAGAAATCGAAATCTACATCCGGATTTCTGTAAAGCCGCTTTCCGATGATGACGATGACCATTACCATTAAAAAGATCCATAAAAATAAAACTGAAGTGAACCGAATGCATATGCAAGACTTGCTCTGACAGAAGAGCACAATATGATCCACCACTACTAACTGTAAATGCAATTATCATCCTCTCAACGCTATCAATAATATAATAAAACAATACTGGCTTTAATACATCCATATTTTCCCCAGTATCACGTCAATTACATTTTACATAGGAAGTGTGGGCTTGGTCATACTATAGTCTTTGTTAGCCCCTGTTGAGCTAAAATCAGGGTCACCACTATTGGATGTGAACGCTGAACATTTAAATGGGATATGAAAATGCTTACATCAAGTTTCATTTCAATGATAAGACAAATAGAATATAAACAAAAAAAAAAAACGCATATGAAAGGGTATCATGTGGGATTCAACATCATTAAAAAGGTATATAAAGGGCTTGAAAGGTTTGTGGTTTTCAGGAAAAACTCGAGCAAAAATTCAAACCCTTTTCAATGTCAAACTTGAAAGTTTTACAGTTTCAGATATGTGTTCAAGGTTTTAAAGCTGCTCAAAAATGTGTTCGTACCAGACATGAATACTGATCAAGGTCTTCTATTAGTGCTATGAAATAAACAAGAACAACTGAACATTACTGTTTGGGGTATGCATTAAACACTCCCAGACTTCAGATGTTTGAAGCCGTTTCTTGAACTATTTTGGTTGTGTTTCATATTTGTTGAATGTAGTAAAATAACTAAAAAAAGATGAATAGTGTGCCATGACAAAATGATTGCAACATAGTTCTTTAATGGAGCATCTGCTGTAGCTCTAAACAATGTCAAATTATAGTAGTAGTAGTAGCAGCAGCAGCAGCAGCAATAGTAGTTATTAATAAACTCATAAGAAAATCAGTCCAGTTTTACAGAACAGTGCATTTTTGTGGCTACTGCCTCATGGCTGTGGCTACTACTGTCATCGTGTTGTAAGAATGTATGTAACAAATAGTGCACTGCACATACAGGTGTTCCTATTAAAGAGACCGGTGAGTGTATACAATTCGGTTCACCATTCGAAATAAATGGACTAGACTAAAGAAATCGCTTTCAGACATGTTTATGCTCATTACTGAGGGAAAGTACAGTCCTATTTTAAAATATACTCCAGGTTGTCCCCCTTTCCTTGCCTTCTTCAGCCAGTGGTCCCATGTGTGATGTAGATGTGACACGCTTCCAAGTTGTTACAGGAAGTTGTCAGAAAGAGCATTGAGACCACTGAGCTCTAGCACCAGGCCTTTTCCAGGAAATAAGAGTTTCGGTCATGGCGACAGCGTGTGTATGCCAGCCTCGGTTCGGAGGTTTCAGTTTCAAAAACTGTAAGAGGTACAAGATAAAAAGTAGAGTCACTTGGTATATTTTACTTCTGTGATTTTTAAAATTGCTCATTTTCAGATTATGCTTCATTTTTGTGGCTACTGCCTCAGAGAGTGTGTGTGTGTGTGTGTGTGTGTGTGTGTGTGTGTGTGTGTGTGTACGCGCTATATTTACTGTATGGACACGGCATCAGAAAGCAATTTTCTTTATAAGCAGTAGCCACATGTACCCATAGGGTACCCATTTTTCATTGGTGAAATGGCTGGAGCTGGAACATTATCCAACAATCATTTCATCATGAAAACAGTTCAAAGTTAAGCAATCCCTGAAATCAATTCTAAAAAGCTATAGGTGACTAGTGAAGGGATTTAAGAGATGTAATGTAATCTCTAGTTCTGGAATGTGTCAGGTTCTGATAAACGTTGTCAATGTAACCAGAGCTCTTGGGTAGCCCAGACTTTGTACATGCTCGGAGATCTATAGATAGTAAACATGCTAAACGGCTAGCAACTGCTTGTGGTTCAGCAAGTAACTGACCTGCATCAAATAGTTGTCATATTCAATGCATGAGCGATATTAGGAACAAGATTTATACAGATTTTGGTGAGTCAGTTACGACCGCTGGTTAGTACTCAAGTGGACTCTCCTAAAAGGATGAAAGAACTCTTCTCAGGGGAGTTAGAGAAAATCAGATTAATTGAAAATGGTGGTGATTTTTGCCTATTGCAAACAAAGGAAGGAACTGCAGCCCAGATGGGTCAAAAATTGACTACACTGGTGAATTAAAAAAAAAAAAAAAAAAGCGGGGGGGCGGAAGAGAGAGAAAAAAATAAAATATCATACGCGTCTTATTGTTTGAAAACAAAAATGACCCATTAATCCATTTCATTTCCTTAATAAACATGGGGCCATACTGGTCTCTGGTTTTCAAAGTTTCTTACAATTAATGTCAGGCAGACAGAGAGAAGTTTCCAATAATGTACTGTTGATGTGGGCCTGAGAGTCAGTGATACACAGCGCTGTCACTGTTTCATCTCCAGACACATTCAGTCCTTGAATAAGCCGTATTGTGAACTGCCAGTTGTGGTAACACAGGCATTCAGTCTTGGCTTGCATGGGAAGACATTTGCTGCACTGACACCACTAATTTCCATCCGCCCTGGGCTTTCAACTTCTGAACCAGCTGACTCAATACTCTCTCTCTCTCTCTCTTCTGAATCTCTCCTCATGAATACACTGCAATTCTGCATATGTATCTTCCAGTTTTAATGGATACCATTTAAAAAAATAAAAATAAAATAAAATCTGGGATGGTTTAGAAATAAATGACCTTTTCAACATCCTCATACTTACTCACTCCCCCCTCTCACAGTAACTACCACATGTTAAATAAAAATATAATCTGTAAAATCAAAGAGTAGTATATCCCACTTTAACTAGTTGGACTGGCTCCAGCTAGAGGACACCGAGATAACCAGAGGATACCGACTTATACGGATAAGAAAATATAGGATACTTGATCTTTCTAGAATGCATAATACGCATCATGATATGTAGGTTTGCATATTTTTTTTTTATATAAAACGCTTCAGAGCAAAATTTCTAAAAATCAGCTTCACAGTTTGTAAAAACACTAAACATATCTTGAGACACACAACGCATCAGAAATGTTTCTCAAGCAACAGAAAATTACACCCAAGCAAATTAGTAAGCAACAAAACGATGCAAAAAGTCTAGTGTGACCACCACGTAATAATTAGCACAGCTCCTCCATTTATTTTAATCGAAAACAGACACACCACACACCCACATTCTTGTTTTCTGTCAGCTCACAACTTCACAGATTTCACTTTAATTGCATTTGGTCTGACAGCTGAAAACACTAAAGTCTGCTGTATCTCTGTAGCAAGAGGCCAAAAATCAAAATCAAATGCTACTGCTGCATACAACTTGCCTCAGAATTGCTAATTTGCAGGTTGAGGTCATTTTAGGTGGGGTTTACATTAGACCGTATCAGCGGATCATCAGATTAACGTTTTTAAAACGATTAGTGTGCACACAGCAACACCAATACACGATTCGCGTGCACACAGCAACGCCAATACACGGATACGCTCGGCTCCGCAGGCATCCTGCGCTCCAAATCACTCCGCCCTGAACAGCGAGTGCCCTCTGGAGGGTGCGCACTCCGGCCCTGCGCAGCTCACAGAGCACGCGAGTGAAGTGCACAACCAGTGATTCGGGACTGAGCCGCTGTGTGTGTGATCCCAGCGCATATCACTTACCACTTGCAAGTGGAAGGATGGCAAGCCTAAAGACAATCATAACTACACAATGGGCAGTATTTGCATCAGTATTTTCATACTTTTATACTCTTTAATGAAAGGTGATACAAGGCGGAAGTCCGCGCCGTTTTTCAGCAGTCGCGTCACATGACCAACGCCAGCGAATCAGGAAGGTGGATGTCACAGTGACGTTGTCCAATGACGATGCCAGCTAGAGCTCAGCACAGCGTATCTGCATATCCTCAATGTTTACACAGAACCGGACCAGACACGATCTGGATTGAATACGTGGACCCTGGCGGATTCCCGTTTCCCGGCGTTTTAATGTAAACGGACAGTGCATCCGCGAAGAAAACGAGACAGATACGGTCTAATGTAAACTTGGCCTTAGACCTTGGCAAATTCGACATACAAAACGGGGCAGGGCGGGACATGACACTTCTCCATATGTGTCTTTTGTTAGTAATGAACTACTCTATCTGATGAGTAAGGTGCATCTTCCTTCCTAAACCGTGAACTGTATCATTGTTACAGATTTAACAAGCGAATGTGTCACTGTCTTGATTGATCTAAAGCAAATATTCCACGAAATCGAGCCGTACATGAGCTGATAGCTGATGAGGCACGGAGTGGTGAGTTGGCTGTAAGCCATGTATGAGGAGTGAGTAGAATAACTTATTCTATCCACATTCACTGGATTTTGAGAAACAGAGCATTTTATTTTTAGCAAACATGATAGATAAAAACTTCATACAAAACATCCGATAAAATTTCCGCTTAGAATGTAAACAAACCAGCAAAATGACAGTAGCAATTTGTGAAAAATGCAATAATTCTTGAAAAATGATACGTTCTTACCATCAAATACTTTTATTCCAGATGTTGTTGCTTTTTTTTTTTGTATTTTTTGGGGTTTTGTTTTCGAGTAGAGTTTTTATTTCATCCTCGGTTGGTTCAGCAACGCGCTCTGCCATTTTGTTTCTCTCTACTCATGGTATATGAGCTGACTGGCTACTCTACCACTGGACTATCAGAGCACACAAGTGAGCCCCGTAGTTGACGAGGCCCTTTCTGTGCGGAGTTTGCATGTTCTCCCCGTGTCCGCGTGGGTTTCCTCCGGGTGCTCCGGTTTCCCCCACAGTCCAAAGACATGCAGGTTAGGTTAACTGGTGACTAAATTGAGCGTAGGTGTGAATGTGAGTGTGAATGGTTGTCTGTGTCAGCCCAGTGATGACCTGGCGACTTGTCCAGGGTGTACCCCGCCTTTCGCCCGTAGTCAGCTGGGATAGGCTCCAGCTTGCCTGCAGAACAGGATAAAGCAGAGATATATATACACTTTTTTTTTTTTTGTGCGTGCTACTGTTTACTTCTGATGCAGTACATAGCCATGTTGACATTACTCTGCAAACAAAAAAGGAACCTGTAGTTGAGAAGCCTTCCCTAGCCTTGAAATTTCCAGTTGAGGAGGCTGGTTCGGTGACTTTTACTGGCTGTAGGCAGGAAATTGCAACTTCACCTTGAATGCAGCAGAAGTCTAAACTGAAACCGCAAGCAAAACCTTCTCAGGTCTCATCTCATTATCTCTAGCCACTTTATCCTGTTCTACAGGGTCGCAGGCAAGCTGGAGCCTATCCCAGCTGACTACGGGCGAAAGGCGGGGTACACCCTGGACAAGTCGCCAGGTCATCACAGGGCTGACACATAGACAACCATTCACACTCACGGTCAATTTAGAGTCACCAGTTAACCTAACCTGCATGTCTTTGGACTGTGGGGGAAACCGGAGCACCCGGAGGAAACCCACGCAGACACGGGGAGAACATGCAAACTCCGCACAGAAAGGCCCTCGCCGGCCACGGGGCTTGAACCCGGAACTTCTTGCTGTGAGGCGACAGCACTAACCACTACACCACTGTGCCACCCACCTTCTCAGGTCAATTGTGTTATGTATCTTGTTCTCGATTGGCATAAAGCAACGCATTTACAAATTTTTGTGCAAAAGCTTTGTGAGGTAGCTGTTAGAGGCTTCAAATAACTAGAATGGTGCACTTTACAAGGAGCTTTACAGAAATAAATCTAAAGGACTCCATTTAGTTCACAGTGAGTTATGCAGACATTATGAAAGAAAAAGTGGAACTCCCCACTGACTTATTATTTAAGGATACTATTAGAGGCATTTTCCTTTACAATAGTTACATGAATTCATCTTTTTTTAAACTGATGTATGGGCAAGGCTGCGCACGCTTGTGGGTTGCCCTGTGTTCTTATTCCATGTGTAGAAAAAGCTCAAAGGCTCAGACCACAGATATATTGCACACTTTTAAAAAAAAAAAAGTTTCATCTATTCAGCATAAGCGAGAAAGAAAACCAGAGGGAAAGGAAAGCGATTTCTGTATGATGCTCCTAATACTTGTATTTAGACAGAATCTCCTCTTGAACTTTGCTGTTTCGTTTCTTCCATGGCCGTATTCTGTCCACATTTATGCCGCCTACACTGCATTGTTATTTCCTTTTCAGTTCTCTAGTGGATTCAAAATCTGCTCGCTTCCAGAACCATTCCCATTTGTCCTTTACGCTGAGGTTTTCATAGATTCAGATATAAAGGGCAGGTTAAAAGGGAGAATTCAACCTTAACCATCAGATGCTAATGAGGTCCTGGCTCGTCTGTGTGTATGGTACCTGTCTGACTCTTTAGCTAATCCCAACTAAACAGAGCTGCCATTTACAGACAGACAAATCACATCTGTGATGAATAGTTTCTTCAAGGTAAAATGCAAAAGACAGGCCTGAATTTATGCAGCTAGAATGGGTATGTTGATTCTGGTGTCTTGTCACAGTATGTTGAGCTAAAGCCTATGGGAAGCAAGGCACGACATTCAGAACAAAAGCGAGGACTCCGGTATAGAATGTCCCGTAATATGATACACAGCCATTGTGCATGATACAATCGCAGCTCAAAGGCGATTCAATCATAGCCCTGTGCTAGGTCCTCCCTCTCTCCCCTAATAGATACTCCACAATCCCTTACCGCAGAGTTGCAAAAACAAACACAAACACACCCACACGCCGACACACATATGCAAGTACATACCGCATGCTGCATATTTCAAAATCTTTGGAGCGCAGGATAAATGAGAGCAGTATCATGTGAAAGCCCTTTCCTCACAGCCTTTTAGAAGAATGCAAACAGACACATGGCTGCATATAATGTTGCTAATTACTCAGGCCATAAGAATGAACATTTGGATGGAGGGGTGGGGGTCAGTAACATGAGCGCTCATGCAAAAAGCAGACCTGCACTACTGACACACACACACACACACACACACACACACACAGAGGCTCAAATAAACTACTTGACCAAAGATAGATCAGTGAATGTTCTTGCGTTACAGTTGGCAGTCTGTACAAATAGCACACATTCTATACAGCAAAAGGATAAACACTAATAAAAATAATCCTGGATTTTAGCTGGATGTAGTAACTACATTAACAATTTATCCATCAAGCCACATTTTCCAACTGTACATAGCAGAAATTTCAAACCACTCAGAACATCATCTAATACACGTTTTAATAGTGAATTTAACCTTAATCTTATGTTCACTAGCAAGTGATGAATCATTTGTTTACTGCTACCTGTTTAGCTCTTTGGCGTCACGGTGGTGTAGTGGTTAGCGCTGTCGCCTCACAGCAAGAAGGTTCTGGGTTCAAGCCCAGTGGCTAACAGGGGCCTTTCTGTGCAGAGTTTGCATGTTCTCCCCGTATCCACGTGGGTTTCCTCCGGGTGCTCCGGTTTCCCCCACAGTCCAAAGACATGCAGGTTAGGCTAACTGGTGGCTCTAAATTGACTGTAGGTGTGAATGGTTGTTTGTCTCCATGTGTCAGCCCTGCAGCAACTTGTCCAGGGTGTACCCTGCCTCTCGCCCATAGTCAACTGAGATAGGGTCCAACTTGCCCGCGACCCTGCACAGGATAAGCAGTTCTGGATAATGGATGGATGTTTGTTTGTTTGTTTATCTCTATCTGTACCAATCATTAATTCTTATAATGCTGCTAATTACCAAGTATCTTGCGGACATGCTCTGTCCAGCATTTACACAAGTGCTCATTTAAAGCTGACTAGTTTAAGAGAAATTTCATTTTAAATTTTTTTTGCACATCAAACAGGAAACGAGAAGCAGGTAGGAACTAAAGATGTGACTAGAAAAAAAAAAGTAGGATTTCTGTTTGAATTTCTCTTTACCACGTCATGCTTAATTTGGACAGAATTACGAAAAAATCAACTGGAAAAAAAAAAAAAAAAAATCACTTGTTGCACTGTTGCTTTGTCACTCCTGAGCTGGCCACCGTCTTAGAAATTGTGGTTCCACGTCATGCATAGAAAGTAAACATCATCTGTGTCACTTACTAGTGTGAACACAGGGTGACAACAGACCATGGCAAACCTACTTTTTTTAAAAGCATTCGTGAAATCAAATTAGACCTCCATTACTTTTGATTATGTGCCTATATGTAGCTATACAGACTTATGGCATATTATGGACATACAATATGGACACGAGTGTTTAACTGGGAAATACACCACTCATTTTTCATACGGTACGAGCTACATCCAGGACATGGAGATCCAAAACCATGACATAAATCTCTAGGTCACTCGTGGAGAAATTGAGGAGTTGTTTCGATAAATTTGGGTACTTTGTTTTAGAATGCATCTACATAATAACAGGGTTCTCCAGAAAATCTGAAGTAGCTGGCTTTAAATAAAAAGTAGGCAGCTCTGGAACTTGCAGTAGCAAAGCCAAAGGCATGTGTGGGGGCATGCCCCCCCAAGAAAATTTTGAAATTTCACATGCCTTCTGGTGCATTCTCAGCTAATAAATTACCAACCATCTCCCTGTAAAATACAACCCCGATTCCAAAAAAGTTGGGACAAAGTACAAATTGTAAATAAAAATGGAATGCAATGATGTGGAAGTTTCAAAATTCCATATTTTATTCAGAATAGAACATAGATGACAAATTAAATGTTTAAACTGAGAAAATGTATCATTTAAAAGAGAAAAATTAGGTGATTTTAAATTTCATGACAACAACACATCTCAAAAAAGTTGGGACAAAGCCATGTTTACCACTGTGAGACATCCCCTTTTCTCTTTACAACAGTCTGTAAACATCTGGGGACTGAGGAGACAAGTTGCTCAAGTTTAGGGATAGGAATGTTAACCCATTCTTGTCTAATGTAGGATTCTAGTTGCTCAACTGTCTTAGATCTTTTTTGTCGTATCTTCCGTTTTATGATGCGCCAAATGTTTTCTATGGGTGAAAGATCTGGACTGCAGGCTGGCCAGTTCAGTACCCGGACCCTTCTTCTACACAGCCATGATGCTGTAATTGATGCAGTATGTGGTTTGGCATTGTCATGTTGGAAAATGCAAGGTCTTCCCTGAAAGAGACGTCGTCTGGATGGGAGCATATGTTGCTCTAGAACCTGGATATACCTTTCAGCATTGATGGTGTCTTTCCAGATGTGTAAGCTGCCCATGCCACACGCACTAATGCAACCCCATACCATCAGAGATGCAGGCTTCTGAACTGAGCGCTGATAACAACTTGGGTCGTCCTTCTCCTCTTTAGTCCGAATGACACGGCGTCCCTGATTTCCATAAAGAACTTCAAATTTTGATTCGTCTGACCACAGAACAGTTTTCCACTTTGCCACAGTCCATTTTAAAATGAGCCTTGGCCCAGAGAAGACGTCTGCGCGTCTGGATCATGTTTAGATACGGCTTCTTCTTTGAACTATAGAGTTTTAGCTGGCAACGGCGGACGGCACGGTGAATTGTGTTCACAGATAATGTTCTCTGGAAATATTCCTGAGCCCATTTTGTGATTTCCAATACAGAAGCATGCCTGTATGTGATGCAGTGCCGTCTAAGGGCCCGAAGATCACGGGCACCCAGTATGGTTTTCCAGCCTTGACCCTTACGCACAGATTCTTCCAGATTCTCTGAATCTTTTGATATTATGCACTGTAGATGATGATGTTCAAACTCTTTGCAATTTTACACTGTCGAACTCCTTTCTGATATTGCTCCACTATTTGTCGGCACAGAATTAGGGGGATTGGTGATCCTCTTCCCATCTTTACTTCTGAGAGCCGCTGCCACTCCAAGATGCTCTTTTTATACCCAGTCATGTTAATGACCTATTGCCAATTGACCTAATGAGTTGCAATTTGGTCCTCCAGCTGTTCCTTTTTTGTACCTTTAACTTTTCCAGCCTCTTATTGCCCCTGTCCCAACTTTTTTGAGATGTGTTGCTGTCATGAAATTTCAAATGAGCCAATATTTGGCATGAAATTTCAAAATGTCTCACTTTCGACATTTGATATGTTGTCTATGTTCTATTGTGAATACAATATCAGTTTTGAGATTTCTAAGTTATTGCATTCCATTTTTATTTACAATTTGTACTTTTGTCCCAACTTTTTTGGAATTGGGGTTGTACATGTATGAAATTTCCCTCCAGATGTGTGTGCTTGGCTTTCTCAGTTACCCTCTGTAGTACGCTGCCTGGTTCTGTAACATAACTACATATGCTACAGTGTAGTCACATGGTCTGGCTCAGCCAATCAGAGCATGAAAATTGATCAATAAATATGGCATCGCTTCCAGTCATGACCCGAATCAAAGACAATTTCGTGGTGGAATAATTGGATTTGCAGCAAATTATGGGCAGCAGAGATATTATTTAAAATAATAATAATAATAATAATAATAATAATAATAATAATAATAATAAAATAAAATCACTTGAACATCGAAAAGGCAGGGTTTCCCCCCCCCTTGGGATCGAATAGCCAGCACAGACAGTCTGTGTAGGCAGAGAACACTGGTCTCTGAATAAAAACAACAAAATCACATGTTGGCTTCAAGATATGAAGAAGTTTATCTTCTCACATTGAAAAAGTTACATTTTTCATACCTAAATAAATCACAGATCTGAGGACATACTTCTTAATATTTCACTCTGATGACGTCACTCCCAGTGTTTTCCTGCTGACTGGATGCACGTTGTCAAAATGGTGAACCGGTTCAAAATTTAACTTCTGTTAATTAACTTGCATATATTTTTCTTTTTTGTGGCTGTATCCATATAATATAAAGAACATTACATGGTGGTGCGAAGATAAGAAGCTTATCTTCTCAATGTTTTCAACACTTCACTCATGAATATGTTCACCACTCAAAGATAAACTTCATATCTTTGCACCACCATGTAATAGCCTCTATATATCAAATACAGACCTATATCAAACCTTTATTATTTTATCCACATTCACTGGATGAGCAATCGCATGCTCTGATTGGTTACTCTACTACAAGGCTATCAGCTCATATACCGTGAGTAAAGAAAAACATGGTGGAGTGTGTTGCTGAACCAACCGAGGACGAAATAAAAGCTCTACTCAAAAACAAACCCCCCCAAGACACAAAAGGAATAAAACCTTTAATCTTCAATAATTATAGGAGCAATTTGTGAAAAATGCTATAGTCATTTCGCCGGTTTGTTTACATTAAGTGGAAATGATTTTGTCAGACGTTTTGTAGAAAAAAAAAAAAAAAAAAGTTATCGAATTTGAAAAAAAAAAAAAAAAAGGAGCTCCATTTCTTAAAATCCAGTGAATGTGGATAGAATAAAACAGTTATTCTACTTAATCTCGTCATACATGACTTATAGCTAAGTCGGCGCTATGCACCTTGTCGGCTATCAGCTCATGTACGACTCAGTTTCATGGAATAACTTAAATATACTGCAAAGGTCAAAGAACAAGAAGTTGTCAGTCAATTAAAAATCATTAGTCAGAGTGATAAATGGCATTTGTTTTAGCCTGCAATTAAATCAGTGGTCAGACTTTAGCTTGGTTTAGGTCTTAAGACCCTAAAAAGACCTTAAAAAGGTCTTATTAGCCCCCTGCTGATCATGAACTGCTTTAGTGTGTAAATACGATACTTTTAAACCACAGAATGCACCATTTACGCTATGTTCACACTGCAAGGCTTAATGCTGAATTCCGATTTTTTTGTGAAATCCGATTTTTTTGTGAGGTCGTTCACATTAACAAATATATGCGACTTGTATGTGATCCTCAGTATGAACGAAAAGCGACCTAAAAGTGTTCCGCATGCGCATTGCAGGATACGACAACGTCACACGCAGTGAGCATGGCCAGTGTTTACGGAAGTAACCTAAAGTTTCCTGTGTATGACAGTAGCCAGCATGGAGTACCTGGTGATGATGCAGTTGTTGTTGTGACAGAGCCAGAACATGCACAATAGCCTGATGTTAAGGAGGAGGTTGAGAAGGAAGAGGGCAAGGGTTTTGGCTCAGGCGTTCTGCGGGGTAGTGACTGCAACCTCCGTTCAAAGGAACGTGTCATGCGCCATGTTTTTGTAACTTTCGAGAGACCCGCCGCCTACTTCAGCGCAGAATAGTGACGTTTGTGGCTTGCTGATGACATGTAAGTCAGATGAATGCGACCTGGCGGTTCAGACTGAAGTCGCATATGAAAAGATCGGATAGGAATCGGAATTAGGACCACATATCCAAACGGCCTGGATCGGATTTGAAAAAAAATCGGATCTGTGTCGTTAAAAGATCGGATACAGGTCACATATGGGCGAAAAAATCGGATTTGAGTCACTTCAGCCTGCAGTGTGAACGTAGTGTTAGAGTTGATGCAAGATCTGAATGTATATATTTGTACTAAACCTATGCTAGATATTTGATTCACTTAATTGCTTTTTGTCTTGGTCATTCATTCATTCTTACTACTTCTATCTCTGTTGGTTGTATCCCTGCCATAACTTCACATTGTGTGTACTGCCGTAACCCTCTGGGGATGCGGACGGTGTCTCTAAAAGCAGAAGTGAGGGAAGGGAAAGACAGGGGTTGCTGTAAGTATTGCTGGCTCAGCAACATACAACCGAATGCCTCAGCACCTCAGCTTACTTAGAACAAGAGGGATGCCTCCACTAGGCACACTGACAAGGACATTATCCAGCTATGTGATGGCTTAACAAGACAAGCAGAGCAGCGGTATCATTTTCAGAAAGTGTACACTGGATACTAGAGTTGTATCTACTGTTACCTTTATAAGAGCACTTACGATTCAGGCTGATATTTAAATTTGTCTTTGCTGCTGCCTATTACCCGTTTCCACAGAGTGAGCATCTCCATTACTGAGAGAGAGAACTGAAAAACATAGTCGCTGACTAAAACATCATTAGAAAAGTAATGTTTTGCAAGAATGAGCTTGAAAGCTTCTTGGCATCGAAATCCCTTTCTTGTGCCGTTTATCCTCCCCCCCGGCCACTTTATGAAGGAGCTGCACACGGAGCAATCTCTTAAGCAGCACTGCTATTAACCCCATACTCCAAAGAACCAGGCTTTCAACAAGGGCTACACCAAGCCTCTGCATCAGTTTGTCTCAGGGCTGGCCTGATGATTCAAAGGGAGAACCCTAGTAGTCTGGCACTAGGAGAGCCCCCATGCTAATTCTCTTAATGGACTTTCAGTTTCACTGGGACGTTGCCAAGAGTACAGTTAACACTCATTCTGAGAGCTGGAGAGCTGCTTCAGGAGAGACCAAGGCTAAAACCCAATAAACACATGGGCTCGCCACATGACACAAAATAAATCCATTTGAATGGGCGGGGGTGGATATTATCCTCGTATTAATGCTGTCACCTTTATTCCTTGTATACTGACAATACAAAATGGATGTAAATTTTGATTGATTTCACTGTACTAAACCTACAGAAGGTGTGATACATGATGTTTTCAGACCATTTACAAGCTGACATTCTTCCAAGTAGAACTCTTTCAGAAAGCTAGAAGCCTTTAACCAGTCCAAGAACATCTGTGAGAACAACAAATAATTACAGCTTCAATTTCTGGAGTAAATTGGAGGGGGGGGGGGAGGCAAACACAAAAACCACAGGAATAATATAAACACGGATTTTTTTTTTTTTGGGGGGGGACCCTGCAACATTTTCTAGTTGCCTAGTTTAAATAAATACAGTTCTCAAATTTGTTTCAAGCCAGTGCAGCTTGCCAATCATTTTTTTTAATTAATTGGGTGCACTTTTAAGGCGACTTAATAAGATCCATATGAACCAGCTTCTAATCAGGCACTTTTAATATGCCCTTAAATCAAAGCTTAAGGACACCATTGCACAAAAAAAGTCACTATTAACAAGTTTCCTGTCCACTCCACAATAAGCTGAATATCCAGCAGTGGAGTACAGAGCAGTTGGCTTGCTGCAGTCAGGCACGTTACATGACGGTATGGAGTAAAGGCACTTCCACTCCATGATCTTGACTTCATGGAGAACTACCAAAGTATGCCCTGATGTCACATCACGAGTAGTGCTGCTGGTACTGGGAACCTACAAATTTGAGACACCAACCAGAAATATTTTCAAATACTATTTCTGTTACAGCTGAATAAAAGTACAATGGCAACTCATGCTGGGGCCCTAAAACGTGTCTCAAAAGTGCAAAAAACATGCAGATAAGATTGGTTGGTTAAATAAATAAAATTATTTACTAACACAGCCGGCGGCATGGTGGTGTAGTGGTTAGCGCTGTCGCCTCACAGCAAGAAGGTCCGGGTTCGAGCCCCGTGGCCGGCGAGGGCCTTTCTGTGCGGAGTTTGCATGTTCTCCCCGTGTCCGCGTGGGTTTCCTCCGGGTGCTCCGGTTTCCCCCACATTCCAAAGACATGCAGGTTAGGTTAACTGGTGACTCTAAATTGACCGTAGGTGTGAATGTGAGTGTGAATGGTTGTCTGTGTCTATGTGTCAGCCCTGTGATGACCTGGCGACTTGTCCAGGGTGTACCCCGCCTTTCACCCGTAGTCAGCTGGGATAGGCTCCAGCTTGCCTGCGACCCTGTAGAAGGATAAAGGGGCTAGAGATAATGAGATGAGATGAGACTTAACACAGCCACTGGGGTTGCGCAAGCCAGTGAATACTTAGTGCTGAGCAAAATTGGCTATTTCTCAAATATACAGGTTTCTAATATCATTTATACAGGTAGTCATCGACTTACGACTGCATTTGGTTATGACTGACCGGTTGTAAACCGATCTGGTCATAAGTCGGCCTGTGTTAAATGAACGTAAGTATACTGTGATGTGTAATGATATTGTAATCATCTTAAAAGTCTTATTTTATCAACATTATTTCATTACCTTGGCTCATTATTTGGTTTAAGTCAAACACTGCATACTACACTGTGTACAGTACAATTCGTTTAATATGTGCAAAACAAAATATACGAAATACAGGTGTGAAAAATAGAAAACATTTTAGTTTGAAACATACCAATATACCTACGTAAAACATAGCAAAATACAAAACTTGGTGACCGCTGGCATCACTGGTGCTTGGCTGTGGGTCGTCTACATCATCAGCTGTTGCAGCACTCAGGCCAGTGGGAGGATTTGCTCGTTTCATAAACCAGGAGCTGGGGCGGAAACTGTTGTATGCGGCGAGAGGCTGGATGCTGGGCGCTGCCAGGAGCTGGGGCGGAAACTGTTGTACGCTCAGCTAGGAAACACTTGCCAGTCATAACCAGACGGTCGTAAAGTCGATCGGTCGTAAGTTGCATAGGTCGTAAGTCGACGACTACCTGTACATTGACTGGACAGCTTCTGGAGGTTATGGAATATATTGGTGAGGACCTCAGCTAGCTAGTAATAATAAGAGAATGGCAAGGAATAAGTGTGGTGTGACCACTAAGTAAAAGGGAATGGCTTTTCCGCTAGTGAATTTCATTTCACATTTTGGTCTGATTGCTGCTTTGAGAAATTACAAAAGCATCATTTTCAGGTGACTTACATAACCAGCTTCATCAAATTAATCCATCCCTCCATCCATCCATTCTCCATAACCACTTATCCTGTGCAGGGCCGCAGGCAAGCTGGAGCCTATCCCAACTGACTATGGGTGAGAGGCGGGGTACACCCTGGACAAGTCACCAGATCATCGCAGGGCTGCACAGAGACAAACAACCATTCACACTCATGCACACCTACGGTCAATTTAGAGCCACTAATTAACCTAACCTGCATGTCTTTGGACTGTGGGGGAAACCAGAGCACCCGGAGGAAACCCACGCGGACACGGGGAGAACATGCAAACTCCACACAGAAAGGCCCTCATCTGCCACTAGGCTCGAACCCAGAACCTTCTTGCTGTGAGGTGACCATGCTAACCACTACACCACTGTACAACAATCATCATCAAATTAATTCCAATCCAAAATATTATTTTGTCCCCATTCTTTGTGCGGACTGCTCGGTTTATTCTGCTAGTTCAATAACTAGCATCAGAAGAGAAAGCACATCCACAGTTTATAGGTCAAATTCATTCTCCCCATACTCCATTTTTTTAAAATCTCATCTCATTATCTGTAGCCGCTTTATCCTGTTCTATAGGGTCGCAGGCAAGCTGGAGCCTATCCCAGCTGACTACGGGCGAAAGGCGGGGTACACCCTGGACAAGTCGCCAGGTCATCACAGGGCTGACACATAGACACAGACAACCATTCACACTCACATTCACACCTACGGTCAATTTAGAGTCACCAGTTAACCTAACCTGCATGTCTTTGGACTGTGGGGGAAACCGGAGCACCCGGAGGAAACCCACAAGGACATCATGCAAACTCCGCACAGAAAGGCCCTTGCCGGCCACGGGGCTCGAACCCAGACCTTCTTGCTGTGAGGTGACCGTGCTAACCACTACACCACCGTACAATCATCATCAAATTAATTCCAATCCAAAATACTAAAAATATTTTGTCCCCATTCTTTACGCAGACTGCTTGGTTTATTCTGCTAGTTCAATAACTAGGATCAGAAGAGAAAGCACATCCACAGTTTATAGGTCAAATTAATTCCCCCCATACTCCATTTGTTTTATGTTATTTAAAACATCTCCATGAGCAAATACAAATGTTGAATTCTATATTGTGACAATCCATACAATTATCCAAAATCACATGACACTATACTAATATATGGATACAAGTGTTTAACTGGGAACTACTACATCCAGGACATGGAGAACGGCAACCATGACACCTCTAAATATCACTTGTAAGGAAATCAATGAATTGTTTGATAAATTTGGGTACTTTGTTAGTGAATGTGTCTATATAATAAATAAATAAATAAATAAATAAATAAAATACAGCCCTGTGATGACCTGGCGACTTGTCCAGGGTGTACCCCGCCTTTCGCCCGTAGTCAGCTGGGATAGGCTCCAGCTTGCCAGCGACCCTGTAGAAGGATAAAGCGGCTAGAGATAATGAGATGAGATAAATAAAATAAAATGCAATTAATTAATTTACATTCACTAGCGGAAAAGCCATTCCCTTTTACTTAGTGGTCACACCACACTTATTCCTTGCCACTCTCTTATTACTAGCTAGCTGAGGTCCTCACCAATATATTCCATAACCTCCAGAAGCTGTCCAGTCAATATATAAATGACTTTAACCCTTTGGTGACTGACCCCTTGAAAATGGTTCCTCCAGGAACGATGACTTTTCAGTTGTCAAGACAACGGAAAACCTAAAATACAAAAACAGAAAGATACGTCACAATGCTCTTGTATTTTAGTTTTTCCATTGTCTTGACAACTGAAATGTCATCGTTCCTGGAGGAACCATTTTCAAGGGGTCAGTCACCAAAGGGTTAAAAACCTGTATATTGAGAAATATCCAATTATGCTCAGCACTAAGTATTCACTGGCTTGTGCAACCCCAGTGGCTGTGTTAAGTAAGTAAATAAATTACATTTATTTATTTAACCAACCAACCTAATCTGCAGGTCTTTTGCACTTTTGAGACACGTTTTAGGGCCCCAACATGAGTTGCCTTTGTACTGTACTTTTATTCAGCTGTAACAGAAATGGTATTTGAAAATATTTCTGGTTGGTGTCTCAAATTTGGAGGTTCCCAGTACCAGCAGCACTACTCGTGATGTGACATCAGGGCATACTTTGGTAGTTCTCCATGAAGTCAAGATCATGGAGTGGAAGTGCCTTTACTCCATACCGTCATGTAACGTGCCTGACTGCAGCAAGCCAACTGCTCTGTACTCCACTGCTGGATATTCAGCTTATTGTGGAGTGGACAGGAAACTTGTTAATAGTGACTTTTTTTGTGCAATGGTGTCCTTAAGCTTTGATTTAAGGGCATATTAAAAGTGCCTGATTAGAAGCTGGTTCATATGGATCTTAAGTCGCCTTAAAAGTGCACCCAATGGATTTAAAAAAAAAAAAATATATATATATATATATATATATATATATATATATATATATATATATATATATATATATATATATAAAGTGATTGGCAAGCTGCACTGGCTTGAAACAAATTTGAGAACTGTATTTAAACTATGCAACGAGAAAGGGTTGCAGGGTCCCCCCCGAATCTGTGTTTATACTATTCCTGTGGTTTTTGTGTTTTGCCTCCCCCCCCCCTCCAATTTACTCCAGAAATTGAAGCTGTAATTATTTGTTGTTCTTACAGATGTTCTTGGACTGGTTAAAGGCTTCTATCTTTCTGAAAGAGTTCTACTTGGAAGAATGTCAGCTTGTAAATAGTCTCAAAACATGTCACATTACATTTTCCATACAAAATACCTCTCAGAGCTGAGAGATATTTCCCTATATTTCACGCCGATGACGTCATTCCCAGTATTTTCCCGCAGACTAGACATGCATTATCAAAATGGTGTACCGGTTCAAAATTAAAATTCTTTTGATTAACTTGCATTTTTTTGTGGATGTGTCCATAAAGATTACACGATTGCGTGAAGCTATGAAGTTTATTTTCTCCTGTTGAAAAATACATCACTCGCTCACTTATGATATGTACACTCACCACTTGAAAATTTAATATATTTGTGCAACTGTGTAATATCTTTCATTAGCATTTGATTACAGTATACAAAAAAGTAGTAATATGACAATTATAAAAATGTCCCAATGTGAATCAAAACATTTCAGGATTAGGACTTGTGCTCAGTACAGGATTGTAAGACAGAGCACGCAGTCTTCTAAGAATCAGCACATAAAGAGGGAAGAAGAATGGCCAGATGGACCTCTGAATCAGTGATTCGGTTCTGCCGTTTCTCTTACTCACTTCATTGCCTCTCAGCATTTATTCACACAGCGTTAGCACTAGGTTTTGGGAGTTCGATTACAAAATGCTGCCCTTTTCAAGTCTGCTTGAGAGCACACAAGACAGTATCTCATAATCTTTAGCATAAAATCAATGATCCTCAGCAGTGAACGGAAAGGAGCTCTAGATTTCCCAAGGAAACTGTGCTTTATTTACACTGTGGCTGTCCCTGTTCTAAAGGAACCCTTTTTAAGGAGGTAATTAGCACCGCCACCCTCCAATACACTGGTGGTGGTGCCAATTACCTCCATGAAGGTCTGAGGAGGAACCCTGGCCTTGTGCTCAATGCCTGGTCTGATTGGTGTGGTTACACAGCAGTAGAAACACCAGAGGCAAGTCTCTGAGTAAACGTTATTTAGCAACTGAAAAGCCAGGGTGGTCTGTAACTAAACAAGTAATTGGATTCCCCCCAAAGAGCCAAGCCTTTTCTCATTTTTCAATGAAATGTTATGCCACTTAACTTTAGCCCATGGGTTTTTACCCCTGGTCCTGGAATACACCCTGTATCATACATTTTAGTGCGTTTCCTGCACTAGCACACCCACTTTAATTCACGAAGGACTGTTACATCACTGATTTGAATCAGGTGTGTTGGAACAGGAAAAAATACTAAAAATGTCCAGGACAGGAGGCACACCAGGACAAGGGAACCAAAGATAGGAAAAGGCTGGGAACCTGTACTTAGCATGCAGTGCCCAAAATACATTAATAACGCTGATAAAACAAATTCTGGAACCAGTCTGGCATTTCAGACCAATATCAGTCCAATGCTGAAACCCAAACTCATCCCTGTTTTGTAAAACAAAAGTAGCCTTTCTTTGAAATAATAGTTTGATTATGAAGGACAGTCACCAACTTGTTAACATAAAATACAAACGAGACCGGTGATGACTGTCACTCACTCCGACCCCGTCTAGTCCAGAAGGAACG
The DNA here is from genome assembly GCF_027579695.1 of Neoarius graeffei. Lineage (NCBI taxonomy): Eukaryota > Metazoa > Chordata > Actinopteri > Siluriformes > Ariidae > Neoarius > Neoarius graeffei. The sequence goes on from NC_083570.1 coordinate 70,471,328, forward strand.
ATCTAAAGTGGGCCACCTTGCACCAAAATAAATAAATAAATTTGTTGCAGGCTACAGACGCACTATATACAGCAACTCTAGGAATACCAACCTATTTGCCAGAAAGAATCCAAAACTGTGGAATTAACAGAGAAGCAGCAATTTTTGTTGAACTGCTCATTAAGGCTTGGTCAGTTAATAACTTCATTATGAATTGTAATTAAGCAAATCTGGGTAGAAATTATATGCACCCTAGGTACCCCTACTGCAAGTTGGCCTAGTGGTTAGCGTATTTGCCTCTCGACTGGGAGATCGCGAGTTTCAGTCAGGTCATACCAAAGACCACTGTAAAAATGGTACCTACTGCCATCTGGCAAGGCATGCTGCAATACAGATGCGAGTAGGGAAGTCAAACTTTCAGTTACCAGAGGACTAAGCCCCCCCATTGTAACCCTAGCTGTACAGGCGAGAAGCTGAAGGCTATGGAAACAGATCAGTGCCGCACCCACACGCCTCAAAAGAGCTGGTTAGTATAGTACTGGGATAGGAGACTGACTGGGAAGACTTTGATTTTTGATTAGGTACCCCTACCCTCATGTCAGGAAAAAAAAAAAAAAAAAAAAGTTTGTGAAGAATTGAGGGAGAAGAAGCAATTTGTGTGGAAACTGCTTGTTAGGGCTTAATTACTCCATATCTTCATTATTAACTGCAATTATGCAAATTTGGCTAGAAGATATATGCACCCCAGGCAGACCTACCTTCCTGCCAAAAAGAAAAATCAGTGAAGAATTGAGAGAACAAGCAATTTCCGTGAAATGTGGATGACGGACAACATGATGGCATAAGCTTATTGCCTGTCAGCCAGACGACCTAGTAACGCTATTTATTCCTTAAATGAAAGTGCGATTAGCTATATAATGCACATATTTATTTGTCCTGAGCTCTACCACCTTGCACTTTCTTCACCTTCTGATGGATGACAAATGAATAGAAAAAAAAACGACTCTGTAAACTAGGTTATGTTGTGGGAGGCTTTTTCCCGGCATGGTTTAAAGTTCACTTGTCCCCTTAGAGGGCCGTCACTATAAATTAATACAAATTTATTCTGACTGATCACTTTTATCCTATGATGAAACGTTTCTATCCTGATGGGTGTGGTCTCAGTTTCTTCCAGGATGATTCCGCTCCTATCCACAGTGCACCATTTCCCCACAGAATGGTTTGAGGAGCGGGGGGGGACTCCACATACTATGGCTGTCTCAGTCAGCAGTTCTCAACCAGAATAAATACCTATGGGAAATTGGTGTTTTGCTGTTAGATAGTATCTCATACCACCATCAACATTATCTTTTGAAAGATGTTCCAGAGACCTGCAGACTCCATGCAGTGGCACACCGAATCTGTTCTGGCAGATCTCTGTGGGCCAACATCTTACTAAAACACTTGCTTTTCCCCTTTATCATCCATCTCCTGTTCCTGCATGCACACACAGCATGGATATAGGTGTGATCCATCTTCGAGTCCTGGTGGAATCTTTCTCCTGCACATCAGCATCATGGTCATCATCTTTAATCTCGCTTGTCATTATAAATCATGTTTGTTTATGATCATCATCAAATGCAGAAACACTATGATCATCATCATCAAGCACTTTTTCCATCACCAGCACTACCCCATTTGTAAGAACCTTTCCCGAGTTACACCGCATTAACAGTGGCCGTCTTCATTCTTACAGCTGGATGCTATAAAAAGTCCACCATAGTGAGGCAAACAATGACTCCCATAATGGAAACTTTCACCAACATGCAGCAAACCCCCCCCCCCAAGAAACTGTAACCCAGCAACAGATTTTATAACAAAACTCAAGATATACATAGGTCCTAATCATTCAGTAATGTCCTGCCTGGCCTCTTCAGAACACTGTTGCTCTTCCTTTTATTATGCTCACTCCTGAGCCGAAAGTCCCTCGGAAAAGCTTGGTCTTTGTGGGAGGACAGGAAATGAGAAGAGTGCTGGAAAATGTGGACGAGGCGTGAATAATTTCAACAATGAGACCCTCACTGTGAATCCCCACCCCCACCCTAGAGAACCAGGGAACAAGCGATATTACTGTTCAGTGAAATCCACCTCTTTTCCTCAAAACATGCTTAGCTCATCTGGAAGGGTGCTGGGTGGGGATGAGTGGAGGTGTGCTCTGTTCTAATGCTTCTAGAAGAAATAAATCACACACAGACCTTATTTATACATTGTGTGTCTTCAGTGAAACAAATGGTGTCACTAATGTGTCCCATACCCAAGACCTTTAAGAGAAGGTCCACAGAATCAACCGCTCTTTAAGGACACTCAAGTGGTCTTATGAACACCAATGTATTCGTCTGTATTAAGCAGCACCAGAGGCTAAAGACAGCATGGTTCCTTCCTTCACTTTGCTTAGTGGTCTATATTTAAAAAAAAAAAGCCTCTGGATTGCACTTTAAAAGAATCCTATATGCATAAATCATTAGAAAATGCTCTATGGAGGTCTTTACCATTGGGTAACAATGCTTGGAAAGCTTTTGCATAAATTCTAATGTCTCATAAAGCTAAAATACAATAATTAACTTCCTTGATCATTTTTAAATTTTAAAACAAGGCAGTTTATGAACAGATTTACAAAGCATTGCTGCTCAATTACCAAAGTGTCAAAGTATGTACTACGTTTTATCAGGAGGAGTCATGATCAAACCTTGCAAAAGTGAATGCTACTAAAGAATTCACTCTCTCATTGCAGTTATGCAGTCATTGTCACTATTAAAATTTGATATAAAAGAGAGAGAGAGAGAGAGAGAAAGGAAATTCCAACCCTGGCATGGGCATACTGTACTCGTCAGGCCTGGCCTACCACCAGACAGTAAGCACAAAGACCCAACCAGACTGGGCGTGTGGCAGTACAGCAATTTTTGGGGGGTAACCCTCACCCACACAACTGCACATTAACAAACACTTCAGCACAATCATCTCTCTCTTCCCATAGCACCTACTAACATTTTCCTGAGTGGTACACATGATGGGCTTTATTTTTCAACGTTGCAAAGTAAAGGTTCCAAATTGTTTATGCGTAAACTTTTGATTTCTTATACGCACACATTTGATTACCATTTTTATTGTGTGTAAAACATCTAAAGTACATTATCAGAAAAAGGGGTACAGTAGGAGTCCATTTCTGTCCCCCAAGCCAAAAAGACTTTGTCACATGTACACTCAAGCACTAAGCACACAGTGAAATTTAACCTCTGCATTTAACCCATCTGAAGCAATGAACACACACACACACACACACACACGCACCCGGGGAGCAGTTGGGGGTTAGGTGTCCTTGCTCAAGGGTGCCCAACCTCAGGCCATGGCCACCCCATGTTAACCTAACTGCACATCTTTGGACTGTGGGGGAAACCAGAGCATCCAGAGGAAACCCACGCAGCCACTGGTACCCCTTTTCCACCAAATCAGTTCCAGGGCTGGTTCAGAGCCAGTGCTGGTTCACAACTCGTTCAACTTGCGAGCCAGCTGAGAACCAGTTTGCTTTTCCATAGCTCACGGAGCTACGTCAGTTACGTCGCTGTATACGTCAGTTACATCGCTACGTTTGCATAAACCTTGGCGTGAATATCAAAGCAAAAACAACGATAATAAATGACTTCACGTTTGTACAGCTGCGGCTTCTCGTCGCTTAAAAATGGCGATCTTTCGCAGTCTTGTTATTGTTGTTGGTCTTAACAACTCCGCCCCCCCGCTGACGTAAGCGGTTCTTTCCTCTGGCCCAGCAGAGAGTTTGTGCTAGCCTGGAACCGGTTTGTCTGGCCCCAGAGCCAGTTCTTTATAATAAATAAATAAAATAAAAATAAATAAAATAAATAGTCTCCTCGCAAAGCTTGGAGGACATTCGTAGTGCAGCTACCAGTTTTTCATCAAGTATTTCACAAACCCATCACGAGCTATAGTGTGACCAGGGCCTTATGCAGGAATTGCTTCAAATGGTACCCAAAAAACCATAACATTTAGTTAGTGCGACCAGGAAATGTGCAAGACACTTTATTAAATTTTTTATATTAATCAGTAAAATGGGGAGAGATTAAGCTGAGCCATTTATAAACTTTGCGTTTACGTTCTTCTGAACATAAGAAATAACATTCACAAAACAGAAACTGTTTGGCTTTCTAGAACCAAATGCATTTTCAGATGGCACTTTAAATACGGCAAAACTAAACCCATGTTACTATTGTCAGGAAAACCAGCGATTCCATTCAAGTCCTGATTCACTGCTGTATGTTCTGCATCAGTGTAGCAGCATTGTATAGACTGGAGTCTCCATTTTCTTGGCCCAAACACCACAAGCACAATCTTCTACAATGGTTGTTGCGCAAACAGGTACATTATTTTCAATTACTCTTTGCACCCAAAAAAAGTTTGGCTGTTCCTTAAAGTTTAATGATCCAAATAACCCTTAAAAGAACATCTTTAAGGTGCTGTTGAGAGGAGCTTAACTTATGGGTATTGCATTACATCTCATTTCCCCTCATCAACTTGGTTCGTCCAACTGGTGACGAAAATATATTTCATTTTACTAGCACTGGTTTCAGGAGTAGGTATCGGCATAAACCACCTGGCGCTGACAACCAAGTAATTGGACTGATCCCTAAAAACAGCCTTGCCAAATGGCCCAATATCCACTAGTGATGCAGGATCTTTAGTCTCATCCTTGAACACCCCATCTGTGTTAATACCAAGTAACCACAAACATGCTTGTCTTCAACATTACCGCTATGTTAATTGAAAAATAACCAATGGGTTCCATAGACAAGTCAAATTATTAGCAGTTCAGCTACACGATTAAGCAACATCAATATAGAACCCTTTGCTTACGTTGTGTGAATTTTGATCATATACACACACAAAGCACCAAACATTTATTTTAACAAATCCCATATTTTGCACTGAAGGGGCACATACATGTGAAAATGCACAATTAAAGGTAGACCGCCTTTCAGGTTTTTCAAGTGTAGGTCATAAAAAGAATTTTCCCTGACACCCAATTATTTTTGTTTAGTGCACCAAAAGCTACCGAATTCAAAATCACAAACTTCCAATTTTATTATTTTTTTAAAATAGAACAATTAATTAATTTAGGGCCCCATGGCCCTAAATTCACTGCTATTTTTTCTTGCTTCACCATGACCCAATTCAAGATACTACGTCATGCATCACGTGGTGAGCTTTCCCCACTCACACAAGGCATTGTGGGATACAAATTTGAAACAGGAGAGAACAATGGAGGATGTGAGTGCATAAATGAAACACTGACTACAGTAACGGAAAGCGAGGAGAAAAAGATGTTGTGAAGGAAAGGAAATGCAGGACCAAACTAATAAATACTGGCAGTCAGCGAGCACCTCAGTGTGATCAGCTGTTCGTTTAATGACAGAATGATGCAACCGTCAGTGCACAATCAAGGTAAACCTGCACATGTGCACACAGACTTCCTGTGTCTGCTTGACTGAGCGAAGTGAGCAATTTCATGCACATTATTTGCAAGGGAATCCTCTCAAATTAAATAACTTCTCAGCCACAGAATGGCCTGATATTTTGTGAAGTATTACAGAAATAAAACATCACAATGACCAAATTTCAGAGGGCACTAAATTTCACCGATTTTATGAAATCGAAAGGCCATCTAGCTTTAATACACGAGGCCCAGGCCTGTTATTGTGGGGACATGAAACAAGTGCATCAATAAGATCACTTTCTCAGTGGATTATAGTAGGAAACTGAACATCTCTCTGGCTAATACATGATAACTTATCATTCACAGCCATTTATAGGCTACAATTGTGTTTGGAAAGGAAATGGCCAGTCTGTACAATGAATGAACTGCAGGAGTGTCACCTTCCTTCTCCAGAATGACCGGACATAAGGTCTCTTAGTTTCTCATTCATCATAACTGTACATCTCTCGAACAAAGAATACAGAAAGAAAAAAAAAAATCAGTTAATGTTCCACTGTGAGAGAACATTAGTCAAATAATGCATGACCGCTATTATGCAAGGTAGAGTATAAAAGATGTCTGACATGGTTCATGTAGCATTTCACTGAAGGCAAGAATGCACCAAGCCAAGTGAAATAAGACCTCAACCACTACTATAGTATTTCAAAAGGGCCATTAAAATATCAGTCATAACTAATAGTCGAGATTAAACTGCATAAGAGTAAATTAATTGAATTCAGATAATCAAATGAATCATGCTATGAATGATGCAGTAAACAACCTTTGTATTTTCCCCTCTACAATGCTGAGCCATGCAGGCTCCCTAGTGGCACATCATCTCAAGTGTTGGCTCCATTATCAGGAGGTTAGGGGTTTGAATCCTGACAAATCCACAACCACCTCCAGGAACCTGGATACCAAGAAAGATCCATCAACTCTGCTCTCTGGGTCAGAAGGATATTACTTTACACCAGTCAACCAGAACAATACTAACTAATTATGGCAAGAATAACACAGAAGTCTCCAAGTGTATACAGCCGTCCTGTGGCACTGTACGAACAGCAGTTTGCAAAGCTGCAGTGAAGTCACAGCTTTTTGAAAGGTAACGATTATGCAGTAAGAGAGAAACGTGTAGAGATCAGTTCTAACAAAAATGAGCAATTAACACAAATGGATGAAAATTTAAGACTTCGTGAATTACATTTAGCAGAGTTAATATTCAACATTGAATGCACTGAGGGATATTGTAGCTAGACATTGGTATTCTTCTTCTTCCTATGAATAATACTAAATCCAAGTCATCTATAAAAAGGTTAGCCACACTGAAATTTACCATTAAATCTTAGTATACAACGACAGACCCATGATGCAATATGAAAATGAAATGACAAATCCAGTTTATCTGATAATCTCTTATGGTACATGCACAGTACCTTGCAAAAGTATACACTCCACATTTTTTTTTGTCCCCACCCCCAATTTGTTGTATTACAACCTGGACCTAAAAGTAGATTTTTATTTATTTATTTATTTATTTATTTTGGGGGGGGGGGGGTCCTGTACCATTTGATTTACACAACATACCTACCACTTTGAAGGTGCTTTCCTCCCCCACCAACACAAGCAACATGTGGCAGCATGGGCGTGGTCGAGCGTCAGCTGTGAACTGCAAGGAATCAGGTGCACTGGCAGGTAACATGCAGTGAGTGACACCAGTGATTGACTACTGGCTAACTACTAATGTGTGTCTTTCAGTGGCCAATAACGAGAGAGAGAGAGAGAGAGAGAGAGACACACAAATTACCAAGTGTGATGTGTGTGTGTGTGTGTGTGTGTGTGTGTGTGTGTGTAGCAAAGATCACTGAAAAGTAAAGACAGTTTAAAAACAAAACACAAAAACACCCACCTGTGACACCCGCCTCCCTGTTCCTCATTACCTGAACAATAAAGGAGAACTGAAGGCAAATTTATCAAAATTCTATTCCTCATTTTATTAAATATAGGAATGCATTTTTGATAGATATTTCATCACTGCTATAGCAAGTTATGAGTGTTTGAAACATGCTACGTAATATATCAGTCCATATGTCAAGGCAGTGGCCGTAAACGAGATTCGTTGAGACCTGCGAGACTTCGTATGACGGCAGTAAAAGATACAGCAGAAATCAAAGTGACCAACCCCGTGTCCGAAATCGCTCACTCGTTCACTACTCCCTACATAGGGAGTTACTATATAGAGGACTATATAGTGAACTCATTGGTAAAATGTGTGTGTGTGGGGGGGAATAAATAAATAAAAACCACACTTTCGAACACTAGTAGTCCGTTGTACTGGCATTTACGTCATTATTGTCGCACAATTAAAACGTGCCAGATCAGTCGGCTGGTGGGTTTTCAAAATAATAAAAACACATGCATTTATTTTTGTGATAAACCCATATTATACTGAGTGTATTTCCCACATTAATAAAAAGTACCTGCATCTTTCAGTTCTTTTCAAAATCAAGGCTGAATACTTTCTCCTTTGCCGCTGCCTTTTATTAAATCAAATTTGAGACTTAATTTGATTTTTCAGCATGACTGCAATGCATGATGGGATATATTACTTATATATTATATTAGTATAAGTATATTATAGCTGGTTAGTGACCATCGTTGTACACTACTTTTCGTGATGCATTGTGGGATACTTTGAGTGCACTATATAGTGCGTAAATAATCCTCACTAAGGTTTCGGACAACACTACAAAATGGTGTCCCCACTATATAGGGCACTATATAGTGGAGTAGGGAGCGATTTTGGACACAGGGCAACATCTGCCAACATTGTCAAGACACGCACACCCTCTTTTGAATGCTGATGTAATCAAGCCAGAAGTTATTTGTTTTGATAGCAAGCAGGAAAGTTTGAAAAAAGTAGGCAGTAATCGTCATTTAAACTCGTTTTTGGGCAATGATTCATTTGGAAAACAGTTTTCAAAATGGTGGCACTGACACCTGGCTGACACTTCATGTTTCAACGTCTTGCAAAGATCGTGTGGATAAGCGACGCCTGCCGTGGACCAAACGAACTAAATTGAACACGGCTAAAAACCAAATATGCCGATAAATATAATATTTAATTGCAATTAGTTGTCAATACAAGTCATAAGGTTACTAAAACCGAAAACGTAACTGAACATGTTAAGAAATAAAGCAAGTTTAAAAATGACTTCAGTTCCCTTTTAAGCATTGCTCCACAAAAATTAAGACAAAAACAGAAACCTTGTGTGCGCACAGGTATTCACACTCCTTTTCCTCATGAACTGCCCTGTATTTAGTACCATCCATCTTTCCTTCAATCCTGACCCCTGATGAACAGCATCCCTACAGCATGACGTTGCCACCACCATACTTCACTGTGGGAATGGTATTCTTGGGTGATGCGAGGTGTTGGGTTTACACCATACAAGGTTTCCCATGATGGCCAAAAAGTAAAATTTTAGCATTATCTGACCAGAGAACCTTATTTCACGAGGGGGTGTTTGCCAAATGGCATGCATTTTTATGGACAGATCTCTGCTGTGGTTCTTTGCAGCTCCTTCTGTATCCTTGTCTTTGTTGAAACTCTAATGGCCCTTTTCCACTACCCTTTTTCAGCTCACTTCAGCTCGCTTCAGCTCACTTCAGCCCGACACGGCTCGCGTTTCGACTACCAAAAACCAGCACGACTCAGCTCGTTTCAGCCCTGCTTAGCCCCTAAAACTCGCACCGTTTTGGAGTGGGGCTGAAGCGAGCCAAGCCGTGCCGAGTGAGGTTGGGGGCGTGAGCAGACACTCCCCTGTGCACTGATTGGTGAGGAGGAGTGTCCTCACATGCCCACACACGCCCCGCGAGCGCGCTGGGATCTGTAAACACCGCAAACCCGGAAGAAGAATAATTACGAATTACGAGAATTTCTGAAGCCTTATGCGCCTCGCCTCATCTATACGCTCTTGCCAGTATCTGTCCGCGTTGTCGGTGACAACAAGCCACAGCACCAAGACCAGCAACACTAACGACTCCATGTTTATTGTTTACTATTCGGGTCGTGAGACTACCGCTTAAAAGATCACTGAATCAGTGACATACAGAGCATCGTGGACGAGTTCGCGGAGCGCAAAATTCGCCGTATGCCCTTCAAATAATGCGCGCAGTAGGCTATTGATGTTTTATTATGAGCCATGTACAGTATGTCACCTAATGTTTTTTTGTTTCTGAGTTACATGTTCGTTTGAAGGACTTAATGTACAAAATAACATAGTTGCACCCGGTAGTGTTGAAATTGGTAAACACAGTGCATTCAGTGAGGTTTGCACCGCCCTCCTTTTATTTCTGACTCTTCCTGTCACCATTGCAACCTCTGAGCGCTCATTCGTATGCCCTTCAAATAATGTGCGCAGTATAGGCTATTGATGTTTTATTATGAGCCATGTACAGTATCCTAATGTTTTTTGTTTCTGAGTTACATGTTCGTTTGAAGGACTTGATGTACTAAATAACATAGTTGCACCCGGTAGTGTTGAAATTGGTAAACACCGCAGTTGCGGACATTTTGTAGCCTAAAATGATGTTATGATAAGCTTTAATAAAGGGCCCGGTCATTTGCCCCGCCCCCGGCCCGGCTCTGACTTGTTCCGCCACTGTCACTGATGTCACTGTTTGCGCTGCTTAACGACATCACGTGACGTCCACCCACTTTCGCTAACTCCACCCAATGTGTCCACCCACTTCCAGCCAGCACGGTTCAGCGCGGTTGTAGTCAAAATGCAACTCCAACAGCCCCACTCAGCTCGACTCAGCACGGCACGGCTCAGCCGCGTTTGTAGTGGAAAAGCGGCATAAATGTCTTCCTTGCCTAGTATGTGAATTTTGGTAGACAGCTTTCTTTCTATTTTGTTATAATGGATTTAATGGTGCTCTGTGGGTTGTTCAAAAAGTTTAGGAATTTATTTTTTAAAGAACCCAACCGTAAGCTATACTTGTAAGACCTCTTTGGAAAGCTTCTTGGTCTTCATATTGTCTTTCAGAACAGAACAGGTGTATTTATATTGACATCATGTGACACTGATTGCCCACAGGTGGACCTTAATCAATTAATTATGGTGACTTCTGATGTGAATTGGTTTCACCAGATCTTATTTAGGGCATTCATAGCAAAGGGGGTGAATACATATGTACCCAACTTTTCAGTTTTTAATTTATTTTAAACAAAGGTATTTTTTTCCATTTCACTTCAACAATTTGGACTATATTGTTTGGTCCATTACATAAAAATAATAATACATTTTAATTCCAAGTTGTAGTGCAACAAAACAGGAGAAATCCCAATGGGGATGAATACTTTTGCAAGGCACAGTAATATGTAATGATCTCAGACAAAAAGACTTTCAGTATATCATACAATCACCCCCCCCCCCCCCCCCCCCAAAAAAAAAAAAAAAAAAAATTTACACAGGCAGGAAAAGAGGAGCGTTTCTAGTGCTGTTTGCCTTTACTCTTCTACAACTCTATCGTAAATGATTTATAATTGCACTATCCAGTGTCACCCAGAGGAGGATGGGTTCCCATTGGAGTCTGGTTCCTCTCAAAATTTATTCCTCATGCCATGTCAGGGAGTTTTTTTTTTCCTTCTTCTCACAGTCACCTCTGGCTTGAATATTGAGGCTCTAAATCTAAATTTGTATTTCTGTAAAGCTGCTTTATGACGATGCCTTTTGTAAAAAGGCACTGCACAAATAAAATTGGACTGAACTGAATATAGCACATGCCCAAGCTGAGGATACTGTTTGTTGTGGTTTCATAAATTAGCTAGCTACCTTAAGCAGCTGGGTAATAATCTAGCATATTTCCATAACACAAATTTATATTTAAAAAAGAAAAAAAAGTTATATATGGGTAAGTGGGTTTATTTAAGGGCTATTCGTTGTTTATACTTTAGGCCATCCCCATAATCTATGATTGAACACAAAGTCAGGTGGCACGGTGGTGCAATGGTTAGCACTATCACCTCACAGCAAGAAGGTTCTGGGTTCGAGCCCAGTGGCCAATGGGGGCCTTTCTGTGTGGAGTCCGCATGTTCTCCCAGTGTCTGCTTGGGTCTCCTTTGGGTGGTCTGGTTTCCTCCACAGTCCAAAGACATGCAGGTTAGGCTAATTGGTGGCTCCAAATTGACCGTAGGTGTGAGCGTGAACGGTTGTTTGACTATGTGTCAGCCCTGCGACGATCTGGTGACTTGTCCAGGGTGTACCCCACCTCTCGCCCATAGTCAGCTGGGATAGGCTCCAACTTGCCCATGACTCTGCACAGGATAAGCGGCTACAGATAATGGATGGAACACAAAGTCTAGGCTGGTTGGGTGGAAAGGAACAAGACCCATTAACATCTTCATTGTAACTGTGATTCAAAATCACACACAGTAGAGGGCTTAGCCTTCCAAACTGCTCTTTTAAAAAGAGAAAGTCCTACAGGGCACAGCTACAAAAACAACCCTGACAGCTAACAAGATGAGGTAAAGTCTCATCTCATCTCATTATCTCTAGCCGCTTTATCCTGTTCTACAGGGTCGCAGGCAAGCCAGAGCCTATCCCAGCTGACTACGGGCGAAAGGCGGGGTACACCCTGGACAAGTCGCCAGGTCATCACAGGGCTGATACAGACAACCATTCACACTCACATTCACACCTACAGTCAATTTAAAGTCACCAGTTAACCTAACCTGCATGTCTTTGGACTGTGGGGGAAACCGGAGCACCCGGAGGAAACCCACGTGGACACGGGGAGAACATGCAAACTCCGCACAGAAAGGCCCTCGCCGGCCACAGGGCTCAAACCCGGACCTTCTTGCTGTGAGGCGACAGTGCTAACCACTACACCACCGTGCCGCCCATGAGGTAAAGTGATTGTCAGTATGTTTACCATACTCTACAAATGATACATTTTCTTTTGAAGCTAAGTACATCCCATATATGTCTGAGCATACAGTTATAATCTTGTAAATGGAGGCATGAGGGAACTTTTCTCCAAGTCTGTTAAAAAAAAAAAAAACGATGCCTTTGACATTCCAATCATACAATGTTTAGTGGACTACCTTGGATAAACAACTTCCTATACACAAACACTTAATGACTCTCCATAATCCAGTCATTTTGATAATTGCCTCATTAACAGTACATTTGTGATCAAGCACCTCAATAGACTAGTCCTTTGGCGAGCCTGATTTTAATTACTCCTGCAATGAAGACAGCATTTCGGGGGGTGCTACAATAAGGGGTACGTCAAGATCACTTACAATAATTACCCTATATACTTCATCCCAGCTTTATCAAGGCTCCATGCAGGTTGGGATGTTATGAAGATGCTTCACTGAGCTTGAGTGTCTGGTAAGAGCAATGTGTTTGTTTTTGACTTGCATTTTCAATCTCAGAAAAACATACTCCAAAATGTACTTAAAACAAGAGGCAGAACTTGTGTCCCACATCATTCTGCCTCCAAACATGAGCCAACCTCCGATTTATTACGAATTTTTGTTTAAATTTCCCCAGTGTGAACCTTGCTTCTTCACATGGCCACATTTTTTTGCAGCTGCCATATTGGTTATGTACAAGTAAAAATGCATAAAGTACATTTGTGAAAGCAACCAGATTCATACGTTTACATGAGTGATTCATCCTCCATTTACTAAATATATTAGTTAAATGGACCGATTAAAAAAAAAAAAAAAATATTATATATATATATATATATATATATATATATATATATATATATATATATATAATTCAGACTGATGTCGATCCATATAGGTTGTTTGGATAAGTAAAGTTTCTTCCCCCTCTGACTGAGCCATCAGTAGGGCCATTATTGGACAGCATTTAAACGTAGCCTACTTAAAATAAAAGGACAAAAATCACTGCTTGACTCTGAGATCTTCCATCGCTGAACTGTAAACACTCAAGTTTACAAGAGTAAAGCAAAAGACCATGCAATCAGGTATGACTTCATCGGGCTTTCGACAGTCATCGGAGCTCTGGTTTATCCAGAGCCACAAGCTGGTGGAGAACCTCATGATCTCATGCATCAGCAAGAGTGAGTAGCATCATGCCATGTTGGCCATGATCCAATAATGATACCTGTACAGCAATTGAAAGGCTCCGAAATACTACATCCATCTTGTTTTGTGCTCATTTAAAACAGAGCATGAATACAAACCTAAAACCATCACTAATTTTTGTCTTTGCAGTATAGTATAGGGGACAAATGCTGTCATGTTCTCCTCTCTGCTCTTATTTGGGGCATGATGTCACTGGAATCATCAAATTTTATCAGCACATCTGTAGAGGCAAGAACCATATCCCAGCTTGAGACACTTACTGCGCAGAGAACTAATTACAGACACGTATAAGGGGGAAGGAAAAAAAAAAAAAAAAAGAGCAGGCGTTAGTAAAAGTTGCATGAATATGAGCAAAGGAAAGTGGTCACACAAAGTGGCTAGGGATAACCTTAAAATTTTTGTACAAATCCTCAAAGATTTCCCTCTTTTGGTCTGAGTCTAAGTGTGTCATCTTTGCCAGTCACCCTCTATAATGTAAACATTAATAGAATTGTAGGTCTATCACTCATTGACCAAAACCTCATAACACAGCATGCCTTGGTGACATTGGAATGCATTTTAAAGAGGGATTTTTTTTTTTTTAAATTACAGCAGGTTGCCTTGGCAAAAAATAAAAAACCAACCTATTGCAGAACCAATCACACAATCGTAATTATGCTCCTCAATCACAAGTCTCTTCACTTCCACAAATTCATATTCCTCACACATCAGCCAGCCTGTAACACAATCAGCTCGGCACGAAGTGCACCAAGTGTAGGATTGTCCTTAGTCTTTTTCAGGAGGGGAAAAAGTGAACAGCATTCAGATCATAAGCTTGACCCCATAGAACTGCAAGAAAGTCCATTGCACAGCAGTATTAAACATCCGTCTCTTCCTGTCATACAGCATGACTGGCTTCCCACCCACTGCCTGCATTACCTACCACACACACAGAGCACTGATATTGAGGGTGTTGCAGGAATAAAAAGTCGCAGCAAGAACTCCAAGGTTCAATTATATTAAAAATCACACTGTTTTACAGTAAGACTACCCTTTTTAAAATGTACATTGCAGATAGTAATTCCGATCCAAGCTTCTGCTGCAGCATTGCTACAATAAACGCATCAAATCTGTTTAGTGGCAAGAAAACACAGCACTATTTGAATGAATATACAAGACAACAGAAATTTGTAAGGAGGCCATTATGGGAATATCACTTTCTAGAAAATTGCACAATTTTCATGCAAAATCACATTTCCCCCTTATTCGACGCAATACCACTTCTGCCAACACCTAGTATTGAACAGTATCTAATAAAAGAACATGTTCACGACTCTGCTCCAGGAGAACCCAAGCCCTGCACATATTAATGTTCTCCCTGTTCTAACACACCCACTTCAACACAGGATAGGCCATTAAACAGTGGATTAATAAAATCAGGGGTGTTCGAGCAGGGTAAAAGGCTAAAAAAACAGAGAGGACAGGGGTACTCCAGGATTAGGAACCTGTACAATATAACCATCCTCATAATAACCAAGCCAACAATCTGCAAATCATCCAAAGGCGTGACCGTGGCATGCTTCAACACTGTGTACCCTCCAACTGTGCATCATATCAGTCAACATGACATGTTCAGGATTAGAAAAAAAAAAAAAAATGAAACCAGTGCACCATTTTAGGTCAGGATCATAGAAAACCTATCGCAAATTGAGTACCATCCTATCCTGCTCATATTTACATATAGGAACAGGGACTAAAAAGGAAAGAACATCCACACAAGGTCAAGTCTTGAAATGTTTCGATAGAGAAAAACAGGGTGTCTGGGCTTAGCAGCGGGTTCTGCTTGATTGGGACGAAAAGGTGCAGTTTTTGAAAATAGAATGATAAACGTCCAAAGTAAGGCCTGGATTCAGACATGCTGAGATGAAGGTGACTGAATCCCTCAGAGGGGTGTGGCACTTTTTCAGCTACATCATCATGAGGGATCATGCAAGAACTGCACCTCTTCTTCAAGGACAACTTGAGACAAAATTAGTTTCTTATTTCGATGACTGAAGGTGAGCAGGTTTTTGCCTGGATGGCTAAATAAATACCTAGACAAGTAGATAGGCTTGTTTTTTCTCCTCAGCAGCCACACACACTGTACTGTCATATATATATGCATGCGTGTGTGCATGTGTGTGTGCGCCATCCGATATTGCAGTGAAACAGCTGGAGAGTCACAGAGAGAAACATGGGCTGAATTGGGTTTAGGATCACACCAGATTTGGTTAGGATTGAAATGCACGGTTGGGGAATTAATGCGAGGATAAAATACCTCTCCAGGATGAATGGCAGTCCATTTAAGCAACCTACATCCATGAGTGCACAGTATATCGACCACAAAACCATCTGAAATAAATCAGCTTCAATGATGATCTGGACCTCCATGTTCAAGCGGCTCCTCTGCCTTTATACACAGCGGTTTGGAACATTAACGGTGTCTCACACATCCGGCGGGGTGTTTCAGAGTTTTTAGACAGGGGCCTCGATAGATACGGCTTGGAAATGTGACGATGGGTATCGACAGGATACCAGAGATAGCGTTAATATGGCGGCGTCAAATTTCGCCCTTTAGCGATGACCCCCCATCGACTGGGAGAAGAAACACCACGAGCTGATCAGCTCAGATCTGCCCGACATAAACAAGCGGTGGACTAGAACAAGCATTAAAGCCCCAGGGTGCCACAGCACCGTAATGTTGCTGGCTCGATCTCTTTGAACACATCAAAGCGAGTGATCAGAAATCACAACTGCATGCAACAATGTATACACAGAGTCGCCAAATAAGGACCACCTTGTGCACACGTCCAGTTTTAGAGAGAGAGACACACACACACTCCGCCAAGCCAGAAGTAACGAGCCACATTTCACATTTAGAAACACGCTTCCTGAGATCAGACTCCACCACCATCACACTGCATCCTGCACTTCCCAGCGTGTCCAAAAAAAAACCCCCAAAACCCAGCACTGGATAAACAGAACCGCCAGAAAAGCAGAGTTCCTACCTGAAACCCAGCAGCGTGGTGCATGAGTGTGGAGGAGCAGCAGCAGGCTGTGGGCTACTCCAGCCTCTGTACACTAGAGCTCCGCCCTGCTTATTAAGCTCCCTCATCCAAATCAAACACTACTAATGGCAGTCGAGAAGAACAGGCCATGTATCTGCACCCCAATCACATCTCCTTCACCGCCAACCTCACTCTGTGCACTTTATTTATATGTGCTTTGTGTGCATTTCATTAAAGCGGGTTGAAGAGGAGTGCACAGCCTTATTTCACTCTTAAAGGTATATGAACTGTGCATTTGCTTCTTATGATGGTACCAGTAGTGTATCTTTCCTGTGGGAAATGCGATGTTCACTTTATTTACCTTGTCTTACAACATTTTCCTTTTGGAGATGAGATGTTGGCAAACGATTTGAAGTCAGTGGCCACACAAGGGGAAAATCTTACTAAAAACATATTAATTTTAAGAACACAATCCAACTGTTGCAATTTCAGAATTATTATTATTATTATTATTATAGGGTTCATCGGTTTCATTTCTATACAAGTTATATCTGGGTATATACCATACACCTGGCGAATATAACTGTCGATCATGTAGTAAAAAGCACTTTCCATAGGATATGTGCAGTTCCCAACAATGCTATTTTCTGAATTTGGTTGATCTCACTACCTCCTGGTATTCTCCCAAGGTACTCACTCACTCCCTTTTTTAATCACCCCAAGTGCTCCAGTTACAACTGGGATCATTTTAGTCTTCCTACCCCACGTTCTAGATACTCTGATTTCCAGATCTTATTATTTTTTTCCCCCTGCACCTACACTTAGTTAAAAATATAGATTCACAATATATTATTATTATTATTATTATTATTATTATTATTATTATTATTATTATTATAGGGTTCATCAGTTTTATTTCTATACAAGTTATATCCAGGTATATACCATACACCTAGGGAATATAACTGTCGATCATGTAATAAAAAGCACTTTCCTTAGGATATGTGCAGTTCCCAACAACGCTATTTTCTGAATTTGGTTGATCTCACTACCTCCTGGTATTCTCCCAAGGTACTCACTCACTCCCTTTTTTTATCACCCCAAGCACTCCAATTACAACTGGGATCATTTTAGTATTCATACCCCACATTCTAGACACTTCGATTTCCAGATTATTATTATTATTATTATTATTATTATTATTATTATTATTATTAACACTTTTTTGTTTTATTAAAATTGCAGTATGATTCAAATTGACATTCAAGTATTTATTATTGTTGTAGGTTTTTTTTGTTGTTATTGATCTTTAGATTAAAACCTATTTAGTTGAAATGACCAAACATTTAACATTAGAACTATAATAATAAATAAAGCCACTTTAAACAACCATAATGTGAAGTAATTGCAGTCCCCTAGATATCCTTCATGGACCATTGGGGGTCCCCAGACCCTAACTTGTAAATTATGACAATAGAGTCTATATTTCTCACACTAGGCATGGGTGATATGGCAAAAATATCACAATATTCATATATAATATCAATAGTTCCTCCCCGCCCTATACACTACTTGAGTTTTTGCTGACCATAAATTCCAACAGCCAATAAAATCTAGTGCTGCCCAGGGCAGACTCAGCCTGACTCTGAATCAGGGCTGTATTTGGAGTTAAAGCCATGTAGGGCTCCCCCCCCCCATCAGCCCTGTGATAACCTGGCGACTTGTCCAGGGTGTACCCCGCCTCTCGCCCATAGTCAGCCGGGATAGGCTCCAGCTTGCCTGCGACCCTGTAGAACAGGATAAGTGGCTACAGATAATGGATGGGCTCCCCCCCCCCAACACACACACACTGCTGATCCATCTCATGATACCTTAATAACTAGATAATCAATTGGCTCATGTGTTTCAGCAGGGTTCAAGGCAGAGTTCCTGAGAACTGGGATGAAAACTAAGGACAACAGTGGTCCTAGGTTTTCATTATTTATGTACATACAGTAGTTATGAGATTTATCATACATATTAATAGTAATAAAGGCATACTGTTGAGGTACCACCACAGTGACAAGCAACGGTACAAATGATTAGACAAAACCAGCAAAAAATGATCCTCCTGCTTGATCTGAATTAATTACTAATTAATTCCTTGGAAAATAATCACTTGGAAAGCTTAAATGTGCTGCAATAAGGTCTATCCTGATGATCAAATGTGACTAGCTGTGCCTTTTCTCTCTTCTTTTCTTATCATGACTGATATACGGCAAACTTCAAACATTTTATAGGGGTTATAGTCTGCCTTCGCTACACAGCATAAAAGCACTCTCCAGTGTCTTTCTATAAAATAACCTGTAATGACCTGTTTAAAAGCCCTTCTACAACAACAAATCCCTGTGAAAAATAAACTTTGCTTTTGTCAACCATGGCAGGTTTAATCACAAACATATCCTCCCATCTTGTGCATCCGTAACTGAGAGCATTATCTCAGGTATTAATTTTTGAGCCACTGCCTGTGTACATTGAGAATATGCAGAGCTTGATAATGAGCCCCCCCCCCCCCCCCCAAAAAAAAGTATGCAGACTGAAGTCTAAAGGGAAATTGGAATTCAATGTTATTTGCATGTATCACCAAGTAGTACATTTTAGATGCAAATAATCCCATGGACCCAGTGTGAAATAACGTCTTAATCCTGAAGTACACTTTAATGTGTGGTCAGAAAATTCTTGTTGTGTTCTTGCTGGTCAAAAAATTCCAGCCACATTGTTCCAGTTCAGTATCAACCAGTGTAGGAGAACTAGATAGTTGAAATTAATGGAGTAATAGTCTTGTGTATAATGTACTGGGGATATGTGCTGCTAAATACAGGTCCAGAGACCAAATAAAAGTGAACGTGGTTAAGTAAAATCATGTGCAATATGCAAGTTTACGTAGCCTATGTTACTGTACCATCGGGGGAAAAATATGCAAAACCATATTGCTTCAACCTTCATTTTATATTAATCTTTATGTCCTGATCACTACACTCTTGGAAAAAGGCTTCTTCAAGGATTCCTTTCTATATCAGAAGGTTCTTAGTTTCTTAACAGGGTTCTGCTTTCTGCTAGGGGAATTCCACATAGAACAACTGAGGGACAACCAAAGAACCTATAAGTGTTTCGATACAAATGTAAAAGTAATTTAAAAATATCCATTATAGGGGCAGCATAGTGTCACAGCTTCAGGGTCTCTGGTTCGACCCTGAGGTCAGATGTGGTCTGTGTGGGCTTCTGCATGTTCTTTCTGAGTCTGTGTGAGTTTTTTCTGTGTTCGTTCCACCACCTACCTTGATATATAATCAAAATGAGCAAGTTTTATAGTGGAAAAAGTAATTTAGAATTTACTGAGAACATCCAATATTGTTCCACAGAACAGAAGCAGTAACCAAACTGGTCTTTCTCATCATCTTTCTGGTTTTGTTGTCAGAACCACGACAACGACAGCTAGCTTGTCTTGTCTGATCCCACAGAAGAGCTACTGTCACACGAATTGCTGGCAAATGTGTCAAAACACACAGTGCATCACAGCTTCCTGCATATGGGGCTGTGTATGCACAGACTGGTCAGAGTGCCCATGCTGGTCCATATCCATCGGTGAAACTGCTTACAGTGGACACATAAGCATCAGAACTGAACCAGGAAGCACAGGAAGAATGTGGCTTGGTCTGATGAATCACATTGTCTGTTATATCATGTGGATGGCCAGTTTGTGTGTGCTACTTGGGGAAGAGATGGCACCAGAATACACTATGGGAAGAAGGCAAGCCAGCAGAAGCAGAGTGATGCATTAGGCAATGTTCTGCTGGGAAATTTTGTTTCCTGGCATTCCTGTGGATGTTACTTTGACACATACCACCTACCTAAAGATTGTTGCAGACCAAGTACACCCCTTCATGACAATGGTATTGTCTAATAGCAGTGACCTCTTTTCAATAAATAATGTGCCCTGCCACACTGCAAAAAAAATTGTTCAGGAATGGTTTGAGGAACATGACAAAAGGTTCCAGGTGTTGACTTGGCCTCCAAATGTCCAGATCTCAATCCAATCAAGCATCTGTGGGACAAATAAATCAGATCTATGGAGGTCCCGCCTTGCAACCTACAGGATGCTGCTTTGCACACTATTGGCATTATCTTAACCAGCTTCTTGAGGTAGTCACCTGGAATGCTTTTCAATTAACAAGTGTGCCTTGTATATATACATATATGTCATATATGTAGAGGATTTTACATGGTGGCGAGAAGATATGAAGTTTATTTTTGAGGGGTGAATGCATAATTCATGAGTGAGTGAAGTGAACAAGTAAATGAGAAGATAACCTTCATAGCTTCATGCAGCCATGTAATGTTCTTTATATTATATAGACACAGCCACAAAAAAATATGTGCAAGTTAATCAAAAGAATTTTAATTTTGAACCGGTCGCCATTTTGACAATGTGTGTCAAGTCAGCAGGAAAACACTGGGAGTGATGTCATCGGAGTGAAATATTGGGAATTATTATACATACAGGACACTTTTGCGATGGAATAAAAACGTGTATTCTATTCCCTCCTAGTGGGTTTCATTAATTTGGTTTGATAGCATGCAATATTGTTAGCATATTGCTTATCCTATGTGTATTACATCACTCTACCCAGTGGAGAATCAGTGTTGAATATGGCTTATGATATTGCATGATTGTCAAGACAACATGATGGCACACGTTGGAGAAGTAAAACTTCCACGCTAGCAAACAATTGTGACAATTTGTAAACAAACATGGCCACCAGGTTTGCTATATTAAATACGGAAGATTTTGAGAGAATTTTGGCTGCCAGGTTGTGCCATTGTGTGTAGTTGTCAATGTTGATTTTAAAAGTAACTAAGTAAATTACAGTAGGGAAATTAATATTTAAGTCTGAGTGAAAAATACTGTGGCGAGCATGCATGGAAGAAGAGTCTGGAGACAGAAATCTTAGTTTCTCAGTCATTAGTCTGTGCTACTAGCTCTCGATAGTACTGGCTTGACTGCACTAGTGTTGGCCTTCGCTAACACTACTGATGAATGCTACACCGGCTGGAAGGTTAACTGGACTGCCACGCTAACAACACTGAGTTGCGGGTAAGCTAGTGTTGGCCTTCAAGAATGCTGATATGAAGAGAGTGTATGTATAATAATAAGAATATTGGCTGGCTTTTTTCATGATATATCGGATATATTCCATTCAGCTAGCATGATATTTAACTTATCTTCGACTCATTCAATATGATGTTGCTGAATGGAATATATCTGATATAACACTCAAAGCCAGCCAATATTACTTATATATGCCACTCAGATCTGTGATGCATTTTGTATCAAAAATGTGAATTTTTCAACATGAGAAGATAAACTTTATATCTTCAAGCCAGTGTGTGATTTTCTTTTTATGTTGACACATTCACAAACAAAAAGTATGTAGTGTGTATGAAAAAATACGAATGGCATATTTCTCAGTAAGACACTCATGTCATTATATATATATATATATATATATATATATATATATATATATATATATATATATATATATATATATATATATGGTATGTATGTATAATGCTACTGCCATCTAGTGTTCACATTGAAAATTACCACATTATCCCATGGCTCTTCATTCACATTGAAATAGGTAGATGGCAGCATTTAGCCATGCTTTGAAATCAGGGAAAAGTATAGCAAAGAAGTAGAGTTATTTTGTAGTGGGACAGCAAGATCTTATTTAGAGGTCATGCTGAAACCTAGGTGATATTTTCTAACATTGTTGGTTCTATTTTGACAAAACATTAATGAATTTGGGACACTACAGTGGTGCAGCATGCAGTGCTGCCACTTGTTCCAGGGTCCCTATTCATCCACTGCAACACTCACCAGGATACAGCACTTACTGATGAATGAATGAATGAATTATCTAATCCATAGCAACCCTGATCAGTATAAAACATGCATGAGAACAGCATCACCCTGCTGAAAAATCCAGTTTAGTCTGACCAGCTACCAGCTGGTATAAGTCTCTGAGCTGCTTAAACTGGTAGCTCGTCTTTGCCAGCTGGTAAGTGCTGATAGAATGGAAAAGTTTCTGAATTACTTCTACTAATGCTGTATTGTAGACAAGCTGTTTTTTTTTAAGAAAATAACACTAAGGCAATTAGAAAATCTTAAACATTTATTTATTGATTTGAATAATTCATCTGATGGTCAACTCAGTGCAACTCAACTCAACTCAACTTTGTCATTCTTCCACATATGCAGTATACAGAAGAACAAAATGGCAATTTCATACGGACCAAGGTGTGTAGACCGTGCAAACAACAAATATCAAGACAGAACAGTAAACATTAAATATTCCAAGAGCTGATAAAGAGCTGTGCAAACATCTCATAACATAACATAACACGACCGAACATAAGATGACATAAGACAACAACCTAACACAACCTGACATAACTTGGCTAGCATGTATGCCATCGCACAACATACCGCAACCTAGCACAACACAACATGACACATCATAACATAAAATGAGTTGCTGAAGGCAGGTGTGATGAGGTAGACAGGTATAGAACAAAGTGCCAATGCACAATTTAAAATGACTGTGTGCAGTCTGTGTGCTTAATGTCCATCAATACAGATGGTCTACCAGTTTGGCAGCTGGTAGGTGGTCAGACTAAACTGGATTTTTCAGGAGGGTAGCCATTAGTCTACATATAAAAGCTTATTTATCCTCAGTGCAAACTGTCACAGGCCATAAAACGCAAAACAATGCAAAACAAATAGCACTCATTCTGCTGATAACATAAAAAATCTATAAGTGTCTTCAATGACGAAAACATTTTTAAGAGCGAGTTGGAAAAATATATATCTATATTTTTACTATTTTAATGTTTTTTTTTTTTTTTATCTCTATAGACCAGCTGTCTAATGATGTAGTTTCCCAGAGTTGCCAAGATACTGCACTTGAACTCTGGTCCAAAGCTGAGAAAAAGAAATTAATTGATGAGATGTGAATCCCATAATTGAAACAACAAAACATTTAACTCTCCTATGCCACCTACAAAGGAGAACTAGTAAAATGTATAAAAAGCAGTATAAACCGCAATATGTTATAAATATAATCATTAATCCTTATTCCATTTAGTGCATTAAAATGCTAAATTAAATTGTAATGTACTGAAGAAAGGGACAGCATTTTTTTTTTCTACCACAAGAGGGTACATTTGAGAGAGGGATTTGTAGCTGGACTTTGATAACGTGTTCACAGAATTCCCAGAATGTTCTCGAATAGCCCAAGAAATCAATATTGGTCTATTAAAAGGCCAAAAGTTATTATGGATCTCGGTTTGATTTTATCACTAATTCTCGTGACTGCAATGCTTGAAAGCACTGCTATGTAAATCATTTATTATGTATCATGTGACCAAATGAACAGAACACTAACAGAATACACTGTTTTATCTATTACTAGTTGTTATTTGCCATTAAATGAAAAGATATGAATTATGTTTGCATACTCTTTTTGTACTTATCTTTTTATACATTTCTTTGTCTCTGAATTTTTAGGTATGAGACTTGTTTTTTTTATTATTAAAAAAAACACTAAGGCAATTAGAAAATCTTAAACATATACAATATGTTGTAGTTCATCAGGGATGGCTAGTTAGAATAGTTTGCATTATGTATTATGACTTTTATATACTTTATTTACCTGTAATATAGGATTAGGATGGACAAACCTAGATATTATGTCACATGTCATATGTGCCACTGTTATATTGATCGCATGCCAGTTTGGTAAGTACTGAAGGTCATTAAACCTCTATCCAACCAGTTACATTCTTGACCATCATGCAATGTTATGTTCTCTTTGAAAAATGGAAAGTTAAACATACTAACACACAGGTGGATTTTATCAGACTGATTCATTACCTTCTCCAGCAATTTGCTTATCATGCTAACCTTTACTTTTCCAAGCTTGGGGTTCAGATTATAATGTTATGGTTTGTGTGTTCCTATGGGAACTGTAGCCAGTGTTAGTGGGAGAACTGAGCCTGAGCTGTTGGAGGTGTGCACATTGAGCCTAAAACTCCACCCACCCTCCACGGCTGCAGTATAAGTAGCCAAGAGCTTTTTATCCGTTACAGAAACGCCATTCTGAGATGAGACAGAAAGCCTGCTAGTCAGAAAACCACATCTGTCACCAGGAAGACCTACTTCAATGTGCCAAGCAGGGTACTGAACAAACCTACTGAAGTACTGCACATGACTACGAAGGTAAGCAAAATACAGAAAACTTTATAACATTTCTGATGAGTTACATTTGCCATTTTGTCAATTAACAATTCAGAAACTAAACATCTATGCCAGTACTAACTATTAAATCTGACATCTTTCACTTTTGATAGATTTTTAAAGCTGATCCTATGTGGTTGGTTGAAAAGATCTGTCTATCAGTAGAGAAAACCAATCTGCTCCTTCCTGCGATGGAATACAGCATCAAAATTAGAAACATGTTTGGAGAAAAAGCTTCTGCTGATAAAGCCAAGAAAGCTACCCTGTGTCCCAACATCATCACTCCAGACACCATTCCTGAGTTCTGCATCCCACCTAAAATCTCAAGTCCATTGGAAGTGAAGACTGTGGAGCAAGGAAAGCCAACTCCATGCATCATGGTTTCTTGCAGTGAAAGTTGCAGCTCAAAGAGTGAGATTCCCTTCCGAGAACTGATCAATAGTCACATCATCCAAGTCGAGAGTGTGGATGATGGGCCATGCAACAAAGGTTGTAGTGATGAGGATAACACCAATGCAGACCCCCAGAGCCAGGCCGCTCTCTCTTTGCCCCACTTGGCCAAAGCCCAGACGTGCTATGGCTTCTGCACACTGCTAGAGAGCCCACACACCAGAAGGAAGGAGTCCCTGTTCCACAATGATCCCAATTCCTGTGGGATTCCACTGCTTCTGTCTAGGAGCAGGTCTGATATATGCTCCAGATCTTCTTCATCTCCTGTTTTCCCAGCCTCCACCTCACCCTCCTCCTTCAGTCTGAACAACTTCACCTCTAGACTGACACGGAAGAGCTTTGGTCTGCACAGGCAAGGCACGCAGGACAGTGACACCACCTCCTCAGCTGAATCCTCACCATTCAGCTCTCCTCTCCTGGCCAGATCATTACCTAAACCTTCTCTTTTCAAAACCCTCAGCCATGAGAAGCTACTCTCCTATAATATCCAGAAGACCACTGTTTCCAGGAACAACTCCCTGTCAACGGATGAAGCCAGCTCCACAGATAACAGCCCTAACGTCATGAGGAGATCATCAGAGGTACTCATAGAACCTCTTTCCTCAAGCTTTGGCCTGGCACCTCCTGCCATCTTCCCCTTGGACTTGGTTCTGCACAGGGAACTGGTGATGAAGGAAAGCCTGGTGCCAGTAGGAAGGGATGGGACCCTGCGTCTTTCAGCAGAATACTGTCCAGAGAACCAGAGACTCCGGGTCCGACTCATCAGCGCTGAGGGGCTGTACTCTCTCTCTGTGGAACCTAAGAGCATAAACTGCAGCATCAGTCTTTCCCTAATGCCTGGGAAATTCCAGAAACAGCGTAGCACTGTCATTAGGAAGAGCCGTAATCCAATCTTCAATGAGGACTTTTTCTTTGATGGCATAACTGAGGAGGACCTCAGCCACTGGTCACTGAGATTTAAAGTAGTCAACAAAATGTCCACCATGAAAAGAGACTATATTTTGGGCACTTGTGATCTTCCTCTGACTTGTATTGTCAATGTTTAAAAAGAAAATTGAACTTTCTATATTTATTTGATTTGTTAAGATTCATTATTTATTTACACTTTTATAATGCCAGAGATTTTATTTCTATTAAAAAGTTGAAAAGCAAATTTGCTTCTCTCTCTCTCTCTATCTCTCTCTCTCTCTCTGTTTCTCAAGAGCTCAATGGGAAAAGGGGTTCATTGAAAGAAGTGATAATTTATTCACAGCTAAACCAACCTCTATGAATAGAAACAGTGCAGCCCTAAAAGCTTCTTTGCAGCCTTAATGGCTTGCATTACTGTTTCTGGAAAAATAAAATGTCCATGATCAGACCCACTCATTAATGTAATAAGACTCATGTAATGTAATAAATTATCATAATCATAGAGTCATGCACTCATTACAAACATGAATAGAGACACCTATACCGGTATGAACTAATTTAATACATTTGTCTGGCCAGTTGCATCACCTCTTCTACAACCCCAATTCCATAAATTTGGGACACTGTAAAGCATTTAAAAAAAAAACCAAACAACCCAGAATATAACAGTCAACAAAAGACTGAAAAAGTTGTGTAATGCTAAAAAAAAAAAAAAAGAACTTAATTTGGTGCATTGGCAAAAGGTCAGTAACATGATTGGATATAAAAAGAGCATCCCAGAGAGGCGGAGTCTCTCAGAAGTAAAGATGGGGAGGGGTTCACCACTCTGTGAAAGACTGCGTGGGCAAACAGTGCAACAATTTAAGAATAACATTCCTCAATGTAAAATTGCAAATAATTTGGGGATCACATCATCTATGGTCCATAATATCATTAAAAGATTTAGAGAATCTGGAGAAATCTCTGTATGCAAGAGACAAGGCTGAAAACTGACATTGGATGGCTGTGATCTTCAGGCCCTCAGGCGACACTGCATTAAAAGCAGACACGTGTCTGTAGTGGAAATCACTGTATGGGCTCAGGAACACTTCAGAAAACCATAGTCTGTGAAAACAGTTCATTACTGCATTCACAAATGCAAGTTAAAATCAAATATAAACAATATCCAGAAACACTGCCACCTTCTCTGGGCCCGAGCTCTTTTAAGATGGACTGAGGCGAAGTGGAAAACTGTCCTGAGGTCTGATGAATCAAAAGTAGAAATTCTTTTTAGAAATCATGGACACCACGTTCTCCAGGTTAAAGAAGAGAGGGACCATCCGGCTTGTTATCAGTGTACAGTTCAATAGCCAGCATCTGTGATAGTATGAGGGTGCATTAGTGCACATGACATGGGTAGCTTGTACATCTGGGAAGGCATCGTTAATGCTGAATGATACACATTTCAGAGCAATATGCTACCATCCAGACAAAATCTTTTTAGGGAAGGCCTTCCTTCTTTCAGCAAGACAATGCCAAACTGCTTTCTGAACATATTAAAACTGCATGGCTCCATAGTAAAAGAGTCTGGGTGCTAAAGTGGCCTGCCTGCAGTCCAGACCTGTCTCCCATTCAAAACATTTGGCACATTATGAAATGCAAAATACGACAAAGGAGACCCCAAACTGTTGAGCAGCTGAAACTGTATATCAGGCAAGAATGGGACAGCATTTCTCTTTCAAAACTACAGCAATTGATCTCCTCAGTTTCTAAACATTTACAGACTGTTGTTAAAAGTAGAGGTGATGCAACACAGCGGTAAACATACCCCTGTCCCAACTTTTTTGCAATGTGTTGCTGATATCAAATTCAAAATGAGCATATATTAAAAAAAAAAAATAAATCAAATTTCTCAGTTACAACATTTGACATGTTGTCTTTGTACTATTTTCAGAGAAATATAGGGTTTCCATTATTTGCAAATTATTGCATGCTGTTTTTATTTACAGCTGACACAGTGACACAGGAAAAAAAGTACTCAAAGTGTCCATCTTTGGTGTTTAAGTTTTAATAGTAAAATAGATAGCTACATTGTGAAATAACATACATGAAGAATTTTTTCATTAATAAGACTAGTAATATAAAAATATAATTCACAAAGCCGTAATCCTGATTGACTTTGTTGCTAACTGTCTTGATGAGGGAGACCACAAAACAGTTTAGCTCATGTTTTAAGTCATTCAAATTCTGTAAAGCTGCTTTGCGACAATGTTTATTGTTAAAAGCGCTATACAAATAAACTTGACTTGACTTGATAAATAAATAAATAAATAAATAAATTGTACCAGTCAGAATTTTGGATACACCTTCTCATTCAATGGTTTGTCTTTATTTTTATTAATTCAAAGACACATCATGTCTTAAAGTAATGATGGATGTTGTTTCTCTTTACTTAGTTGAGCGGTTCTTGACATGATATGGATTACTACAGTTGTGGAATAGGGCTATTTACTGTATTATTTATTTACTATTTACTGTTTGATCTCAAATGTATTAAGAAAGCAAAAAATTGCATTAGTTAACTTTTGATGAAGCATATCTGTTAATTGAAAAGCATTCCAGGTGACTACCTCATGAAGCTGGTTATGATAACGCCAATAGTGTGCAAAGCGTCATCAAGGTAAACCGAGACTACTTTGGATAATCTAAAATATGAAACATATTTTGTTTACCAAATAAGTCTATATACGGTATGTTCCATATGTTATTTCATAGTTTTGATTTCTTCAGTATTGTTCTACAATGTAGAAAATAATCAAAATACAGCAATACTTATGAATGAGTAAGTGCCCAAACTTTTGACTGGTGAAATTAAAAAATTAATCATTACTTGATGACAGAGGCAATCTCAAATCAAATCCATATACATCTACACTCATTAAAAAACTAACTAACTAACTAACTAACTAACTAACTAACTAACTAACTAACTAACTAACTAACTAACTAAACCCTGTAATATTCTTTGTAGCTTGCATATTGTCATCATGGGTACAACCTTTGTACCTTTCGTATGTCTGTTTTGCCTAGACAGGTGCATGTAGAGTAGAATAAAGCTTTAGAAGTACATAAGTGTGTCTTTAAGATTGATTTAAGTATACCTTAAATTGTTTTTAAAGCTACACTATATTATAACTATAACATTTCCAAGTCAAATGTACATCGTAAAGGTAGATGTATGTTGATGCTACTGTGTCAGCAACAAGGAAAAGTGCACATGTATGCATACTGTACATATGTTTTAATATTTTGTGGATTAGTGGGTCTCTGCTCTGAAAACAGATCTTAAAACTGAGTTGTAGAATTGCTTCATTCCCTAAAACAATGTTTTTAGAGAAAGAAATAAGAAAAAGAGAAATATATGTCTCTTTGTTAGATCATTTATTACTGTAAGGGAACTACTGTATGTATTTGTCATGCTGATGGGGACAGGTTTAATGATAAGTATGTTTTCCTCAATGAGTCAATTCAGAAAGAATAACCTTCTCTGATTTCCTGTAAGTCTGTTGTTTCCTACTGACCTTTAAAGGGATTAAAAATACCTGGAGTAGCCTGAAACCTGAAGCTGATTAAAAAAGCTGGTTGATTTTCAGAAAAACAAAAACTGATCTTGCTCCAGGTCTTCCCTTACTCATTCATATAAGGAATGATGAAACAGATCTCATATAAAACAAACAAGCAAGCAAACAAACAAACAAACAAAACCCCAGTAACTTCAGATGATAGCATGGGTTAATGCAATTTGTTGGTAAAGATGCATTCATGCTTACTTCCCTGATTGTGTCCAAAGACTCCCTGCAGACATCACCTCTCATGAAGTAATGAAGGCTGGATTAATAATATAGGCTATAATTTACTTCAGATACCCATCCATTTATGCATTTATACATAGCTTTTACTCATTGCAAACATTTGCACATTGATCACATTTCTTAAAAAAAAAAAACACCACCACTTGGATTAATCATGAGTATGCTCTCCACTGGCACATGTTGATAATATGCAGCAGCAGTTAAAATCCAAACAACTAACCATGTGTATGTACGGTAGGGTTTTCGCTTTTGAAAATGATGCTGGGGATATATACATAAGTCACAGTGCGCTGGTGAAATGAATGGAAGCGAATGGAAGAGCCCTTTTGATATATGTATGAAGTGGTACATTCTAAAAGAGCTGGGCAGATGGTCACTGAATTACAATTTTCATGGTTTGATTAGGTCCAATTAGATAAGAGTGCGTAATAAATTTTCCAAACATGCTTATACTGGGTCAGAATGGCCTCTGCAGGAAGACATAACAACGGATGGCATGCTAGATCAAATGTCAGAAATCAACATACTCATGAATCTAGGGAGAAATCTAAAATAAACATGTGTACTGTGGATGATGTTTGTGCTAAGAAACCTAGCACTTTGCATATGTCAAGAGTTTCTTGTTAAAACTGATTGCAATTTTTAAATTTGTGATAAATATGAACACTCAGATATCACATTTGTTTTTCAGACTTACCGTACAAGCAGTGCTAACATAAAATAAGCAGGAAAGTTAAGAGAAAGCACAAGTTAGAGATGGCGATTGATTCAATCAATCAATCAATCAATCAATCAATCAATCAATCAATCAATAAAGAAGTGTCATGTATATACAGTACTGTGCAAAAGTCTTAGGCACATGTAAAGAAATGCTGTCGACCAAAAATGGCTTAAAATTAATGAAATTAAATGTTTCAACATTTAAAAAAATACTATAAACAGCAGTAAACCATAATAAATGAAACAAAGTCAATATTTGGTGTGAGACGACCCTTTGACCCTTTGTTTAAAAAATAGTCTCAGGTACAATGAGTGCAGTTTTATGCGGAAATGAGCTGTAGGTTTTACTGAGCATCTTACAGAACCAGCCCCAGTTCTTCTGGACACTTTGACTGTCACAGTCGCGTCTTCATTTTGCACCAAAACCCAGCAGCCTTCATTATGTTTTCTTTTTTAATCTGAAAAGTGCTCTCTTATCTAATATACTGCTCAGATACAAACTTTTTTTTCCTGTAACATTTAATTTTGTGCTGGAAAATGAATGTTTGGAACTCTAAAACTTTTTTTTTGTACTGACTTGATAATGTAGATTTCATAAAATAGAAATCTATAAACAAAGTTTGTATGAAAAAAAAATAGGGTGCCTCAGACTTTTGCACAGTACTGTAACTCCTAGAGTTTTCATTCTAAAATGAATGGTAGATATTGACAGACACTGACAGCTAAGGAAAAGATGTTAATTGAGATGGTGGATGCGCACTATTATCTATGGTGTATCCAGTCCAGCTTCTAAAGAGATTAAGGACAGTTGCCAAGCAACTCCTTTCAACTTGGTCAGGCCTAAAGCACTGCCACGTCAGGGGCTGCACACTGAAGCACTATGAACAGCCTTCCAGATGAACTCACTGTTCCTTCTCATATGCCATGAAAGAATTTCCTCGTGATTATTATTATTTTTTTTTTTGTTATACACTCATTATGCACTGATCGCCAGTTCAAATGAGTCCATGGTTTCACTGAACTGATCTGTGGTACTCATCACTAATAGATTTCTGATTGAACACTTTTATTAAAGAAGAAAAAATAAAGGCTATCATATTTTGAGTTACCTCTCCCATAAGAAGAAACCTACCACGATTTTGTAAATCCACAAATACCTGTAATAAATATGCAAATGATTTTTATTCCAGAGAGCTGAGAATCTTGTAAAGTAGACCTGAGAGAGAGAGAGAGAGAGAGAGAGAGAGAGAGAGAGAGAGATCCTGCTCAACTCAGCAGAACACATCTGTTTCTAAAAGTGCTGGCTTCTATTTCCAGTTTGTAGATTTTATGGTTAAAGATTAACATGAAGGCTCTTTGGTCTTTCCTGAGATGAGCTTGGAAGCACAGGGACATGGACGATGGGTCACGTCGGAGTGTGCTTGGCTTCTAAATTGGCCAGGGTGCTGCAGTGCAATGAAGTAGCAAATGAATCCTGTCCTAGTTTGATGTAATGAATTGACATGATAAATGCACACTGTAATTTCACTACGCTACCTGTCAAAAGAAACCTGAATCACTATAATGATCTGCTTTACAAAACATTGATGGCCATGCTGCTGACAAAAGCGTGTGGGGGAAACCTCCTCTTGAATTGTGTATGACGCACACATCACATGGAAATGCAGATATCTATTCAACAATAACAGAAAAAAGGGGAATGCTCTTCACGTCATGGTGCTTTCACTGTGCACCATAATCAGTGCTGGCTCAATTATCAGTGTCGGCTGCTTCTCTTTTGTCCTTTTCACACCTAGATGTAGATAGTGATTAAGGCTTAGGGTGGTGTTATGTCTCTCTGTATCACCGGGTCTCTGCAGGAACTGATATGGGAGTCATCTTTGTATTCAGTGTTGATTCAGGTGGCATGGTCTCCTACATGGAGATTTTCAGGGAATTCCCACAGCCTGGTGTTCACTGATTGCTTTGCTCAGTGTTTGATTCGGTTGCTTGTTTCGTTTTTGTCAGGTACTCTTGGCAATATGTCACCAGCAAATAAATAACCAGATAGTCAATATAAGGGGTTATGAAAGTGAGAGCTTGAATGTAAACTGTTATTCAAGGGGATTGACCACATATACTAGAGATCTGGAGAATGTGGTTGTTCATTTCTTCAGTCTTTACTTTGAAGAAAGAAAGAAAGAAAGAAAGAAAGAAAAGAACCCCCTCGGGACTAAAAAATAGAACAAATGAAAAGTTAACAAGTAAAGCCTGAAGCAATATGCAGACAGCCTTTAACGCATGAATATGTCAATGTTGTTCTAAGTTTTAATAACCTCCCAGAGATGATAGACAGGCTGTCAGTGAGCTATGGTAGGAATATTAACATGTAGATCATGGGTCTTAACTTTGACCTTGGCCCACTTTTTTTCACCTTGTTGCTATCAGTTACAAAATGACCTTGTACATAATCTCTGCAATATAAAGAGGATTTTCAGTTGAATGTAGTTGACTTTGTATCCCCTATGGTTTCAGTGTAAAGGAAAAAGATATTTAACCTCTATTTTACAAATTATCTAAAAAAAATACAAGTACAAATGTTAAAATGAAATCTTAGGTATCTTAGAACAAAACAACATCCATAACAATAGGGAGAAATGAACAGAAAAATATCCTTTGCCGTGATCTTCAGTTCAATTCGTCTCCAGATACGATATAAAATTTGCATTGTAACAGAAATGTATAAGAGGTTATGAAAGAGGTTGTAGGCAGTTACTGTAGAGAAGCAAAGGATGGGGATGCATGTTATTAGAGAATATTTACAGTATCAGTCAAAAGTTTGGACACACCTCATAGGTTTTCATAGATTTCTGTATTTTGACCATTTTCTACATTGCAGAACAATACAAGACAAATCACAACTATAAAAAAAACATGGAACATGTATGGAATGTGGTAAACAAAAAAAGTGTTAAAAATGTTTCATGTTTTAGATTCTAAGGAGTCACTGTTTACCTTGATGATGCTTTGCACACTTTTGGCATTATCTTTGAGTCAAACAGTAAATAAAAATACAGCAAATAGCCCAATTCCACAACTGTAGTAATCCATATTATGTCAAGAACCGCTCAACTAAGTAAATAGTAATGACTTCCATCATTACTTTAAGACATGAAGCATCTTAATACAAATAAAGAAAACCACTGAATTAGGAGTATCCAAAATTTTGACTGGTATTACAGTATACCACATTCAGAAACTTAATATTCTAACATACACTAGTGACCTTCAGTATAACTTATGCTAATAAAGTAACATCTGTACAACCTAACACTAAACAGCTCAGACAAATAATATTCCTTGGTTTCTTTATTTTGTCACAAGAGCATGAAACACTTTGCACTTAACTTTATTACGCATGTTTATTTAAAAAAAAGCAGCCCTATAAAAGATGAAAAATGAGTATATTTGAATTTTTAATAATTGTCAAAGGCAGGCATGGATGTAAAAGCAGAAAAGAGTTTAATCAGACAAATTGGCAGAGAAATCCAAAACATTAGGCAAAAGGCAGTCAAAAAACAGGCAATGGTCAGGTGAGGCACAAACAGGATATCAAATGCACAGAGGCAAAAGAGCAAAAACACAAACCATGTCAAAACCAGAATAACAGCTCAGACTATCATAAGCTTGATACCATGGAACCAACAGTAACCAAGTATTTACATCACAGTAAACTGAGAAACTGAAGTCCTTAAATAGTGAGCTGTGAGACTGTGCCGTGATTGTGAACATGTGAGTGCAATTAGTAATCAGGGTGGTGAGTGGTGAGGTCTAGGGTGGGTGCTGTAGTCCATGGCAGACATATTTGAAGGCCATTGTGAATGCTGGGAAGTGGAGTCTAGAGTGCGAGACTCAAGTCTAGTGCCGGCGCGACAATAATAAAAAAGAGAATCACAAGACATTTATGTAAATGCACTTAAGCAGCATTGAAAAGGATACCAGTCAGCATTATAGTTAGAGTTGTTTTCTTATACTTCTTATTATTATGTATGCCTTTATCAATTACCCTGGGCGATACAGTGGTGCAGTGACTCGCGTTGCCAGGTTCCAGGATCGATCCTATGATTGCTTTACTGCACAGTTTCACGTTTTCCCTGTGTTCTCCATGTTATGTGGGTTCTCCAGCATTCTCCAACCTCCTAAAACCATGTAGCTACTCATATTTGCTGTACTAAATTGCTCATAGGTGTGATTATGTGAACTGTGTTCTGCAAAAATGCCTAGTTTTCTTTGTGTTGGCTCCAGAGGTAGCATTTTTGAGTTGGAACAGGCAATATTATTTTATGAGTGTGGGAAAAAAAAGAAGGAGATTAGCTATGATTAAGGCAAGTAGGCACTTTTGGTCTCTTTTCTTATGGGCCTTTAACATTATGATACTTTTGTGTTCTCCTGGATTTTTACACAGTGGGCACTTTACAGAGGCGCTGTACACAGCGAGGGAGAGAGAAAAGGCAAGTGATTCAGTTGTTGCTTAGCTACACAGGTGCTCAATATCTCTCTCTCTCTCTCTCTCTCTCTCTCTCCATCCACTCTAATTAACTAATAGAGAGACATGCAACATACATAAAGCAACACGCAGCACTATAGATCATCTGAAATATCTTTAAATGTATGCCTCAGTAATATTCAAAAGCTTTTTTCTGTTTACACAAGATGGAACACACACACACACACACACACAGCCAAACACACATAAATATACATACTGTATATACATTACACACACACACACACAATGTACTACTGTACATACACAAAGAGTGAATAATGTGACTGAAAAAGATAAGCAAAATAATAATCAAAAGCAGTTTTGAAAGTAATTGGAAATGTGCTGGGGTGGCACGGTGGTGTAGTGGTTAGCGCTGTCGCCTCACAGCAAGAAGGTCCTGGGTTCGAGCCCCGTGGCCGGCGAGGGCCTTTCTGTGCGGAGTTTGCATGTTCTCCCCGTGTCCGCGTGGGTTTCCTCCGGGTGCTCCGGTTTCCCACACAGTCCAAAGACATGCAGGTTAGGCTAACTGGTGACTCTAAATTGAGCGTAGGTGTGAATGTGAGTGTGAATGGTTGTCTGTGTCTATGGCCCTTTTCCACTACCCTTTTTCAGCTCACTTCGGCCCGACACGGCTCGCGTTTCGACTACCAAAAACCAGCACGACTCAGCTCGTTTCAGCCCTGCTTAGCCCCTAAAACTCGCACGGTTTTGGAGTGGGGCTGAAGCGAGCCAAGCCGTGCCGAGTGAGGTTGGGGGCGTGAGCAGACACTCCCCTGTGCACTGATTGGTGAGGAGGAGTGTCCTCACATGCCCACACACGCCCCGCGAGCGCGCTGGGATCTGTAAACACCGCAAACCCGGAAGGAGAATAATTACGAGAATTTCTGAAGCCTTATGCGCCTCGCCTCGCCTCATCTATACGCTCTTGCCAGTATCTGTTGGCGTTGTCAAGCCACAGCACCAAGACCAGCCACACTAACGACTCCATGTCCTCCATGTTTATTGTTTACTATCCGGGTCGTGAGACTACCGCTTAAAAGATCACTGAATCAGTGACATACAGAGCATCGTGCACGAGTTCGCGGAGCGCAAGGCTCGTCGTATGCCCTTCAAATAATGCGCGCAGTAGGCTATTGATGTTTTATTATGAGCCATGTACAGTATGTCGCCGAATGTTTTTTTGTTTCTGAGTTACATGCTCGTTTGAAGGACTTAATGTACAAAATAACATAGTTGCACCCCGCAGTGTTGAAATTGGTAAACACAGTGCATTCAGTGAGGTTTGCACCGCCCTCCTTTTATTTCTGACTCTTCCTGTCACCACTCTGAGCGCTCATTCGTATGCCCTTCAAATAATGTGCGCAGTATAGGCTATTGATGTTTTATTATGAGCCATGTACAGTATCCTAATGTTTTTTGTTTCTGAGTTACATGTTCGTTTGAAGGACTTGAGGTACTAAATAACATAGTTGCACCCGGTAGTGTTGAAATTGGTAAACACCGCAGTTGCGGACATTTTGTAGCCTAAAATGATGTTATGATAAGCTTTAATAAAGGGCCCGGTCATTTGCCCCGCCCCCGGCCCGGCTCTGACTTGTTCCGCCACTGTCACTGATGTCACTGTTTGCGCTGCTTAACGACATCACATGACGTCCACCCACTTTCGCTAACTCCACCCAATGTGTCCACCCACTTCCAGCCAGCACGGTTCAGCGCGGTTGTAGTCGAAATGCAACTCCAACAGCCCCGCTCAGCCCGACTCAGCTCGACTCGGCACGGCACGGCTCAGCCGCGTTTGTAGTGGAAAAGCGGCATATGTGTCAGCCCTGTGATGACCTGGCGACTTGTCCAGGGTGTACCCTGCTTTTCGCCCGTAGTCAGCTGGGATAGGCTCCAGCTTGCCTGCGACCCTGTAGAACAGGATAAAGCGGCTAGAGATAATGAGATGAGATGGAAATGTGCTATAACTACGACAGCAAATGTGGTCACTAGTATAGTATAATATGACTGTTGCAGTGTAAATGATTCACAAGTTCACATTTTGAGCTCCTGTTGTAAAAGTCTGCATGATCTGCAAATTCAAATATGAATTTTTTTCTCTGGTATTCTGAACAATGAAATGAAATGTTGAATTTCTTTCTTTCTTTCTTTCTTTCTTTCTTTCTTTCTTTCGCTCTTTTAAACATTCATGTTCAGGAACTGCTGTCTGAAATTAAATTTCTTTATTTCATCTTATATTTATCCATACCAGTGTGCATGCAAATCTTTTGCTCCTTTTGAAGGCTGTCTTGTTGGTTCGCTCTTGACGTAGATTGAGGCTGAGTGTTTTTCTCAAGGACACAATGTCCCTGCACAGAGGAAGGAAAACAGTAGACTTACAATATTACCTCAGCTTCCATTGTTAAACAGGACCACCTCCTAAAATGCTTGATCTCATTCAGAATTTGTAGGGTTAATTTAAATGAAGGCTAGTTAAGTGTTGTACGTATTCTTGTGTAAACATGCAGTACAATACAGGGATTATGTACACATCAAGTGAATAATGTGACTGGGGAAAAGATAAGCAAGATAATAATCAAAAGCAGTTTTGAAAGTAATTGGAAATGTGCTATAACTACAACGGCAAATGTGGTCACTGACTATAACTGTTGCAGTGTAAATGATTCACAAGTTCACATTTTGAGCTCCTGCTGTAAATGCTCTATTTAGCTGAGGTACAGTGATTGGGAGCAGCACAGTAGTGTAGTGGTTAGCACTGGCACCTCACAAGAAGGTTCCACATTCTGTGTGGAGTTTGTATGTTCTCCCCGTGTCTGCACGGGTTTCTTCCGGGTGCTCCGGTTTCCTCCCACCATCCAAGGACATGCAGTTAGGTTAACTGGCTACTCTAAATTGCCTATAGGTGTGTGTGTGTGTGTGTGTGTGTGTGTGTGTGTGTGTGAATGGTTGAAAGGAGAAAACCTCTATAATAATCCAGTAGAAGGCAACAGGAAACCACTACTGTAATGTTCCCTAGAAACTGATGGCTGGAGCCGTCATAGTGGCCACGTCACTGCAGTGACATCCCAAATACATATCCAATGAAGTGGATTGATGCATCTATTTAAACTGAAATGAATCAAGGCAACAAATCTGAATAAATAATTATTAATTAAAATTGATAATAAATCAATTAATATTGAAAAATGACAAATACAACTGGTGTGAAAAGAGTTGACACAACTGGTGTTGAATTGTATTGCATTGTATCATAGCAGATTCAGTGACATCATCAAATATCTAATTGTTGCCTTATGATTAGAAATCAAATTGCATAATCCGGAAGCCTGAGGTTCCTCTAGTACTTAATATGAAAAAAAGCACAATTCATCATGTGTTCATTATTACTTTAAGCAGATTGTGTTTGTCCATAATTGTTACTTAGATGAAGATTGGACCAATTTTATGAGTAATTATTGTAAAAATCCTGGCAAGTACATCACAGGCATTCTTATCCAGAGCGACGTACAACATATTTGGAGCAGGTGGGGGTTAGGTGCCTTGCTCAAGGGCACTTCAGCCATTCCTGCTGGTCTAGGGAATCAAACTGGCAATCTTTTGGTCCCAAAGTTGCTTCTCTAACCATTAGGCCATGGCTTCCTGGCTAATGGCGAAGTCTAAAAGTTTCAAAAAATGTTCTTGCAACTGTGAGATACCACTCACATTCTCCCTGCTGGCCAAACACAATAGCACACAACTAAAACAAGATCAAATTTCTGTCCTATCTGGCATATCTACGATGATTAGAGTCAATTAAGTCTTTGTAATTATGTAAAATTATATAATAACATCTTATCTCATTATCTGTAGCCGCTTTATCCTGTTCTACAGGGTCACAGGCAAGCTGGAGCCTATCCCAGCTGACTACGGGCGAAAGGCGGGGTACACCCTGGAGAAGTCGCCAGGTCATCACAGGGCTGACACACAGTGTTGCCAGATTGGGCGGTTTTAAGTGCATTTTGGCGGATTTGAACATATTTTGGGCTGGAAAACGTCAGCAGTATCTGGCAACACTGCTGACACATAGACACACAACCATTCACACTCACATTCACACCTACGGTCAATTTAGAGTCACCAGTTAACCTAACCTGCATGTCTTTGGGGGAAACCGGAGCACCCGGAGGAAACCCACGCGGACACGGGGAGAACATGCAAACTCCGCACAGAAAGGCCCTCGCCGGCCACGGGGCTCGAACCCGGACCTTCTTGCTGTGAGGCGACAGCGCTAACCACTACACCACCGTGCCGCCACATATAATAACATGTAAAACACTAAACCTAACCACGTATCTAGAAAATACTGAGACATAAAATTACATAAAATGTACAAAACTCTGTGCTGAAATTGGTGATTTATAGTTTCTATGCTATTATTGTTCTTGCCACTCACACACTATCAGTCTGTAATGTATTGAATACGTTTGACCTGACGTCAGGCCTTTCCAGCAAGTGGTAAAGCGGAACTGTAACAAAACAAACCAGTGATGAAGAACACGTATGGGTAACAGGAAAATGGCAGGTCTTATCGGCATTGTAAGAGGAAGTCATCTGTTTTTACCAAACAGAGCTCAGTAGCAGTAAAGATGATTATCTAGGAACCAAGCCAGGCCTATTGTTTAGATTTCTACCAAAAGTAGGCTGTGCCTATTTGATGACACCATGTCAGAGTTCCCCAGCAACCTACTCTTTTCACACATGATATGGAAGAATGATGGTACTAAAAACCATGGGGAAGCCATCACCTAATGGTTACAGAAGCAGCTTTAGGACCAAAAAATGGCTGGTTTATTCCCTGCACCAGCAGGAATGGATGAAGTGCCCTTGAACGAGGCACCTAACCCCCAACTGCTCCCCAGGCTGCTCTGGGTATGTTGTACGTTGCTCTGGATAAGAACGTCTGCTAAATGCCATTAATATAATGTTTTGGATCTAGTACTTGAACTAGACTGTGTGTAGAAGCATATGCATGGTTTATGAACAAGGGCTTGTCATTATACATTGATCTATAGCTGGTAGATATGCGTGACAACTGTGTGTATTAAAACTCCACTTTACAGATGCTGGCTTGGGCTGTTATTTGCACTGTTTTAAAAGTCAACATTGGCTTTGGCTGACAATTCTAAGGTAATAATGGCATGGCAAGTATTCCGTATTTGGCATGACATCATGTATTACAAGCAATTCAAATTAACATAGACACCTGTTTGCACAGTGTTGACTAAAGGTTCAGTACTAAAACGTTTTCATTGTCATCTGCTTTCCAAGCGTGAATAAACTATTTTCACGTTTTCAAAGTTCTGTAAAGAAACACTTCCAACTTATAAATAATGGGAGGAGAACAAACACAACATTACCGTACTGGTCCTGCCTACTTCTTATCTGCACTTGGCCTGAATTTTCCATAACATAACATTCTTTATCACAGATTTATGTTTTGTCAGGCTTGTTGGAATAATCTGGTGCAAAGCCTTTAATTAAAAAAAAAGAAGTTTTGTCAGATTTTTAGATAGGTTTATGTTTAGCTGCCTGGAAAACCTTCGAAACAAACTGTGCCTTTCTCTACATTGACCTTTTCATCTTTCATCACAGCTGCTTGAGGAAAGTATAGCAATATTTACAGGATAGATTTTCTTAAATACACTCGTCTCATCTCATTATCTCTAGCTGCTTTATCCTGTTCTACAGGGTTGCAGGCAAGCTGGAGCCTATCCCAGCTGACTACGGGTGAAAGGCGGGGTACACCCTGGACAAGTTGCCAGGTCATCACAGGGCTGACACATAGACACAGACAACCATTCACACTCACATTCACACCTACGGTCAATTTAGAGTCACCAGTTAACCTAACCTGCATGTCTTTGGACTGTGGGGGAAACCGGAGCACCCGGAGGAAACCCACGCGGACATGGAGAGAACATGCAAACTCCACACAGAAAGGCCCTCGCCGGCCACGGGGCTCGAACCCAGAACCTTCTTGCTGTGAGGCGACAGTGCTAATCACTACACCACCATGCCGCCCATAATAATAATAATAATAATAATAATACATTATCTCTAGCCGCTTTATCCTGTTCTACAGGGTCACGGGCAAGCTGGAGCCTATTCCAGCTGACTACAGGCGAAAGGCGGGGTACACCCTGGACAAGTCGCTAGGTCATCACAGAGCTGACACATAGACACAGACAACCATTCACACTCACATTCACACCTACGGTCAATTTAGAGCCACCAGTTAACCTAACCTGCATGTCTTTGGACTGTGGGGGAAACCAGAGCACCCAGAGGAAACCCACGCGGACACGGGGAGAACATACAAACTCCACACAGAAAGGCCCTCACTGGCCACGGGGCTCGAACCCAGGACATTTTTGCTGTGAGGCGACAGTGCTAACCACTACACCACCGTGCCGCCCTAAATACACTCATGAAAATGAAAATGAAAATGAAAACTTGCACGAACAACAACTTTGAGCCTCTTCCTGTAAAGTCCATCAATGTTTAGATCTCTTCTAGATGATCTTTTGATTTCCTCCATGAAGAATATTTTTCTGAAGATTCTATATGGTGTCTGGGAGCATTTCTGAGTGTCCTGTTCTCAGATTTGTGCATGTAGATTTGTGCATCAGCTTCAATTAATACTACAGGCATTCCATAGGGTTCAGAGACTAAAGCTTTGATGAGTCTTACGTATATGG
Source organism: Neoarius graeffei (assembly GCF_027579695.1). Classification (NCBI taxonomy): domain Eukaryota; kingdom Metazoa; phylum Chordata; class Actinopteri; order Siluriformes; family Ariidae; genus Neoarius; species Neoarius graeffei. Next base: position 70,513,521 of record NC_083570.1, read on the forward strand.
GAGGCCCATACATCTTTAATGGTGGGACAAATATTTTTACCATGGCAGATCCAACCAAGTATATACAAGCAACTTATTGCGTTATTGATCATAAGTCCAAAGACATGCAGTTAGGTTAACATGGGACGGCCTTGGAGTGAAGTGCCCGAGAGTGGTGGCATGCACGTATGCAGCAGCTTTGATCTCTTATGATGAACTAAATTTCGTTGTACATTTGTGCAGTGACAATAAAGGCATTCTATTCTATTCTATTCTATTCTATTCTATTCTATTCTATTCTAAATAATGAGTTGTCAACAGAAAGAAACAACAGTGATTCAAAAATTACCTGCTGGCTGATTGGGTGCATGCTAAATATATTTTTATTTGTATTCAATCATTTAATTTTACTTCCTTTTATAAGGCTTAAACTTAGAGACTCTTAAGGCTCATAGCAACATTGGGAGAAATCTCACTTCAGTCCTATCTCAACCTATTCTCAACCCTAGTTAAGTACAGTATTCACCTTTTCGCTCTCATGCTCATACCCACATATTTCAAAAGCTTTCAATTAATTTTTTTAAATTAAAACATATCACAAATTTACACCTAAACAGTAAGGTTTGCATAAGAACTTTCCAATAGCAGAAACCCCAATTTCATTTGCAACCTTACTTAGCCTGTGCTCACTGCTGCTTTTGCAGAAGATCTAGTGCAAGCACTTGTTGAAATGGCTTTGGTAGACTTCCATCCATTTTTTGGCATATCACTACAGTCAGTGCGTTTACATGCACATCCAAATCGAGCTACTGTCGGTAATCGAGCTAAGGGTCCCAACAGGGGCGCCAGAGAAATCCAATCCTACATGCACACAAGGAAATCGAGCTATTGTGTGAGGTACATTGTGCACCCGAGCCACAGGTGGCGCTACACACCCCATCGTGTTGGTACACTTCCGGTTGTCGTCATGAAGAAGAGCTATTCAAGAGTATAAACACAGTTATCAGTTCCGTGTTCACAAGAAGAACGACGATGTTCGTTCTCCTTGTTCCTCCTGACCTCTTCTGCTGCTCGCTACTACTACTGTTGTCATGCCGACCGAGGCTGTTGTGTTTCCCACTTGTGGTCTAGTCACTCGTCACTTCCGGAAGGGGCAGTGCTGAAGTAAGTAGCTCGACTACGTAGCTCGATAGGGTTTACATGCACTAAGTAGCTTGGCTACAATCGCATAATCTAGGTCGCGTAGCTCGATTACGAGAAATCCAGTTCGGTTCGATTTCAGCCGAGCTAAGGTGTTTCCATGGCATTTAGAACTTCGATTTCAGTCGAGCAACGGCAGAAATTCGATTTTCTCTATGTGCATGTAAACACACTGAGTGACATGGCCACTCTGACGGCTTCAGTCATCAAAGTCTCTAGGGAACATTACAATAGTGGTTTCCTGTTGCCTTCTACTGGATTATTGTAGAGGTTTTCTCCTTTCAACCATTCACACTCACGGTCAATTTAGAGCCACCAATTAGCCTAAACTGCATGTCTTTGGACTGTAGGGAGCACTGGAGCACCCAGAGGAAACCCATGCAGACATGGAGAGAACATGCAAACTCCACACAGAAAGCCCCCCCCTCCATCAGCCACTGGGCTTGAACCCAGAACCTTCTTGCTGTAAGGCAACAGTGCTAACCACTACACCACCGTGCCACCCTTTGGTAGACTTACTTACAACCCCGATTCCAAAAAAGTTGGGACAAAGTACAAATTGCAAATAAAAACGGAATGCAATAATTTACAAATCTCAAAAACTGATATTGTATTCACAATAGAACATAGACAACATATCAAATGTCGAAAGTGAGACATTTTGAAATTTCATGCCAAATATTGGTCCATTTGAAATTTCATGACAGCAACACATCTCAAAAAAGTTGGGACAGGGGCAATAAGTGGTTGGAAAAGTTAAAGGTACAAATAAGGAACAGCTGGAGGACCACATTGCAACTCATTAGGTCAATTGGCAATAGATCATTAACATGACTGGGTATAAAAAGAGCATCTTGGAGTGGCAGCGGCTCTCAGAAGTAAAGATGGGAAGAGGATCACCAATCCCCCTAATTCTGCGCTGACAAATAGTGGAGCAATATCAGAAAGGAGTTCGACAGTGTAAAATTGCAAAGAGTTTGAACATATCATCATCTACAGTGCATAATATCATCAAAAGATTCAGAGAATCTGGAAGAATCTCTGTGCATAAGGGTCAAGGCCGGAAAACCATACTGGGTACCCGTGATCTTCAGGCCCTTAGACGGCACTGCATCACATACAAGCATGCTTCTGTATTGGAAATCACAAAATGGGCTCAGGAATATTTCCAGAGAACATTATCTGTGAACACAGTTCACCGTGCCATCCGCTGTTGCCAGCTAAAACTCTATAGTTCAAAGAAGAAGCCGTATCTAAACATGATCCAGAAGCGCAGACGTCTTCTCTGGGCCAAGGCTCATTTAAAATGGACTGTGGCAAAGTGGAAAACTGTTCTGTGGTCAGACGAATCAAAATTTGAAGTTCTTTATGGAAATCAGGGACGCCGTGTCATTCGGACTAAAGAGGAGAAGGACTACTCAAGTTGTTATCAGCGCTCAGTTCAGAAGCCTGCATCTCTGATGGTATGGGGTTGCATTAGTGCGTGTGGCATTTGCAGCTTACACATCTGGAAAGACACCATCAATGTTGAAAGGTATATCCAGATTCTAGAGCAACATATGCTCCCATCCAGACGACGTCTCTTTCAGGGAAGACCTTGCATTTTCCAACATGACAATGCCAAACCACATACTGCATCAATTACAGCATCATGGCTGTGTAGAAGAAGGGTCCGGGTACTGAACTGGTCAGCCTGCAGTCCAGATCTTTCACCCATAGAAAACATTTGGCGCATCATAAAACGGAAGATACAACAAAAAAAGACCTAAGACAGTTGAGCAACTAGAATCCTACATTAGACAAGAATGGGTTAACATTCCTATTCCTAAACTTGAGCAACTTGTCTCCTCCCCAGACGTTTACAGACTGTTGTAAAGAGAAAAGGGGATGTCTCACAGTGGTAAACATGGCCTTGTCCCAACTTTTTTTTTGAGATGTGTTGTTGTCATGAAATTTAAAATCACCTAATTTTTCTCTTTAAATGATACATTTTCTCATTTTAAACATTTGATATGTCATCTATGTTCTATTCTGAATAAAATATGGAATTTTGAAACTTCCACATCATAGCATTCCGTTTTTATTTACAATTTGTACTTTGTCACAACTTTTTTGGAATCGAAGTTGTATAATAAAATTGGTTTTGACATGCAATAAAGTAAAACAGGACATTTTTTTAACCATATATCTATCCACAAATTATTCATTTACATGTCTTTGAAAATTCTCAGTCATCCAGGTCATAGTAAACTGTGGGTGGTAAAAGAGAGCAACTGGACTTGCTTGAAGATTATTGAAGACATTTCACCTCTCATCTGAAAGGCTTCTTCAGTTCTGTCTGACTGGTAGGGAGTATCAGGTATTTATCCTCTCATGGACGAAAAGCTCATCTAAGGTGTCGTTGAGTCATCCTGTTGGTGTGGGTCACTGGGGGCTGGTTGTGAACGGCCTCGAGAGTCGTTTGGATGATCAATGGATTGCCCGTTAGGGTGATCAATGGAATGCTGATTCTCTCTGTCCTCCTGTGAGTCACTGAAAATAGCTGGGTTTTGGTGTGCATTCAGTTGTCTGGGAAGTGTGCCAAGGACTGCATTGTAGGTGGCTGATAAATGATGTCTTCGACCCCCACCTCTGTTCAGTGATGGCCGTTCCAGGTTGACAAAAATGGCTTCTTTAACTCCTCGCTCATACCAACGATCCTCTCTGGCTAAAATGCGTACGTTGCAATCCTGAAATGAGTGTCCTTTGTTGTTAAGATGAAGGTTGACAGCAGAGTCCTGGCCTGAGGAACTGGCTCTTCTGTGTTGAGCCATGCGCCTGTGAAGCGGTTGTTTTGTTTCCCCAATATATGAGTCTGTGCATTCCTCACTGCACTGAATTGCATACACTACATTGTCCTGTTTGTGTCTGGGTATTCTGTCCTTAGGCTAGACCAGTTTCTGCTTCAGGGTGTTACTGGGTCTGAAATATACCGGAATGTTGTGTTTGTAGAAGATCCTCCTGAGTTTCTCAGATAGACCAGAAATGTAGGGAATGACAATGTTCTTGCGTTTGTTCCTGTTATCCTCCTTGTCCATTCTGTTCCTTTTTCTGCTCTTGAGGAAAGACCAGTTGGGATACCCGCAGTTCTGAAGTGCTTTCTTGATGTGATTCTGCTCCTTCTCTTTTCCCTCTATCGTTGTAGGGATGTTCTGAGCCCTGTGTTGTAAGGTCCTAATGACCCCCAATTTGTGTTCCAGTGGGTGGTGAGAGTAAGTTGTTAGCTGCCTGCAACAACTAGAAAAGGACCAAGCCATCAACCGATCTCCGTACTACAGATTGTACCCTGGGGAAGCCGTTCCTCTCATATACGGACTCCCCAAGATTCACAAGGAAGGAGCTCCACTCAGACCTATCATCAGCAGTATAAACTCTGTTACTTACAACATTGCCAAACACCTAGCCACCATCCTGGCTCCTCTCATTGGGAATACGCCACATCACGTCAAAAACTCCCAAGATTTTGCTACTAAAGTTGCAGACCTCAAACTAGACTCAGATGAAACCATGGTTTCCTACGACGTCACTACTCTGTTCACCTGCATTCCCACCACAGAAGCAGTTGAATCTGTTAGAAAATGAGTCCTTCGAGACAGCACCTTATTGGATAGAACGAACCTCACCACGGACCAGATTTTCACCCTGCTTGACCTCTGCCTGACTACCACTTATTTCCAGTTTAATGAAAGTATCTACAGACAGAAGCATGGATGCGCCATGGGCTCACTGGTATCCCCTGTTGTGGCCAATCTTTACATGGAGGAAGTGGAACATAAAGCTTTGACCACTTTTTCAGGAGTTGCTCACAGCCACTGGTTCAGATATGTGGATAACACCTGGGTTAAAATCAAAACCCATGAGGTGGAAGCCTTCTCTAAGCACATCAGTGCAGTGGATATTAACATCAACTTCACTCGGGAGGACATCAGTGGGAATAATCTAGCCTTCTTGGATTGTGATGTACACATTAGGCAAGCCAGAAGCCTGAGCATCGAGGTCTACCGGAAACCCACACACACAGACCAGTACCTACTCTTTGACTCTCACCACCCACTGGAACACAAATTGGGGGTCATTAGGACCTTGCAACACAGGGCTCAGAACATCCCTACAACGATAGAGGGAAAAGAGAAGGAGCAGAATCACATCAAGAAAACACTTCAGAACTGCAGGTATCCCAACTGGTCTTTCCTCAAGAGCAGAAAAAGGAACAGAATGGACAAGGAGAATAAGAACATTGTCATTCCCTACATTTCTGGTCTATTTGAGAAACTCAGGAGGATCCTCTACAAACACAACATTCCGTACATTTCAGACCCAGTAACACCCTGAAGCAGAAACTGGTCCACCCTAAGGACAGAATACCCAGACACAAACAGGACAACGTAATGTATGCAATTCAGTGCAGTGAGGAATGCACAGACTCGTATATTGGGGAAACAAAACAACCGCTTCACAGGCGCATGGCTCAACACAGGAGAGCCAGTTCCTCAGGCCAGGACTCTGCTGTCTACCTTCATCTTAACAACAAAGGACACTCATTTCAGGATTGCAACATATGCATTTTGGCCAGAGAGGATCGTTGGTATGAGCGAGGAGTTAAAGAAGCCATTTTTGTCAACCTGGAACGGCCATCACTGAACAGAGGTGGGGGTCGAAGACATCATTTATCAGCCACCTACAATGCAGTCCTTGGCACACTTCCCAGACAACTGAATGCACGCCAAAACCCAGCTGTTTTCAGTGACTCACAGGAGGACAGAGAGAATCAGCATTCCATTGATCACCCTAACGGGCAATCCACTGATAATCCTAATGACTCTCGAGGCCGTTCACAACCAGTCCCCAGTGACCCACACCAACAGGATGACTCAATGACACCTTAGGTGAGCTTTTCGTCCATGAGAGGATAAATACCTGATACTCCCTACCAGTCAGACAGAACTGAAGAAGCCTTTCGGATGAGAGGTGAAACATCTTCAAGAATCTTCAAGCAAGTCCAGTTGCTCTCTTTTACCACCCACAGTAATCATTTACATATTACTTACTTCTTAGTAATCTTAATTAGAAGTGAAGATCTTTTTTAATAGATTCTCCATCCATCCATTATCAATACCACATATCAGTCTAGGTCACAGGGTAAGCTGGATCCTATCCCAGCTGACTTTGGGTGACAATCAGGGCACATCTTAGGCAGGTCACCAATCTATCTTTGGGCTAACACAGAGACAAACAATCATTCACACCTATGGTAAATTTACAGTAATTTACAGATGACCTAATCTGCATGTCTTTGGAATGTGGAAGGAAACCAGAGCACCTGGGGGAAACTTACACAAATACAAGGAGAACATGCAAACTCCACACAGAAAGGCCCCATTTGACCATGAGTTTTGAACCCAGAACCTTCTGGGTTCAAAACCTAAAGGTGAGAGTGCTAACCACTGCACCTCCATGTGTCCCAGTAGGTTCCTCATTTCCAGGAAAATCTAATTTTGTTGAGGTTTAGTTATGATGTCTAAATCTCACAGGTTGTTTTAGTCACCAGGACAAAAACAAGACATCAGTGCAATTTAATATCAATTCATTCTCCTGCCCTTTGAGACAAGGCTTGTGTTTGCAATACATTTAGACTTAATTGAGCTTGTCCACTCCTGGCTTAAAATTCAGCCTGAGTCTCTGGTGGTAATCTGTGAATTTGAAAGTCCGTATCGTGTCCCTGGAGAACATGTGAGACAGAACTGACCACAGTCACTCATGCACATTACCCATTAGAGCACAACAGGGCTAGAAGTAGAGTGGCAGATTGGCAAACCACATCAAATGTGTCATCTGGATCTCTGGAGCTTGCTACACTTGTACTTCATGGGACTAAAGCCATAGATTCATCCCCATACTCTTCATGAAAAGCACCAAAAAAAAAATGGCATTAAGACAAGAAAACATAAATTAACAATGCATTTTATGGAATTTTGTATAACTGTTGCATCATTCTCTTTTTAACCTTATAGACATCACCACTACTAATACTTATTATCGGTTTCAGTATAGATTACACCACCTGCAATAAAGATTCAGAATATTGTAAATGTTTTGATGTAAATCATAAACACGGCAAACTAATCTTACCACAATGCACATATGCATTATTGTATGATACTCAATAAGTACTAACTTATCAGATGACTGAGTGTGCAAATTACTCATCAGTATTTAGCAAACCGAAAGTAATGTGGCCTTGAAAGTGGCGCTTAGTTTCTAATAACTTATTCATAGTTCCTTTTGCTCAGTGGATTGATTTCATTCATGCAAGTCAACAAAGCCCTGGAGAATGCCAGAAAGCACATGGTGGATAAGGTCTTACTAGTAATAAACACGAGTTTAATTACATCTAGAATTTTTCCTGTATAATTTTAAAGTGTTAAACTAGACAGTTAGGAAAATGTATGTAGTGATTCATTTGGAAGAATGTTTTGTTTAGACTGGTAAACTGGCATAATTTACCATTTAGTGCATAGTGATGCCAATGTAGTGGTCTTATCACTATATGCCAGTGGCGGCTGGTAGTCTTTCAAACAGGGGAGGCTGGTCGGTTACGATATTTCCAGATTTTAAAAGAAAAAAGAAAAAACACATCAATTTTGCCCATACTCTTGCCTCTGATCTGGCTGATTGTTGGCAGGGTCACAAACTGTGAAATAACAGGTTCTTTTGGCCCATTAGCTTACTGTCCAATATACATGATGGTGGTGTTGGGGGGGGTATATTTTAACATTTTATATTTTAAAATTGCGGCATGTTGTTTAAAAATTGATCATTACTGAAAGCAGCTCTTTGTCAGGAACCTCAGCAGTAACAGCAGAGTGTTCTGGAATAGGCACAAGCACTGACCTTGGGGAGCCAAACATAGAGCTGGCTGCCACACATTTCATTCAATGACACTTTCCCTATATTTTACTTATTTTGACTGAGAAATGTTTTATTGACAATTTTGATAACCCTTCACTTTTAATCCAGGTCTGTAGTGTGAAATGTTCTCGGCTGTGTTTTTGTTTAAAAATGTTTTCCAAATTGTATCTGTGTTTAATTCATATCCAGAAAAATATATATTCCAATATAATATACTCAGCATAAACATTTTAAATAGATTCTATATTTTTGGTCCATCCATGACATATTACTAAAGTAGCCTATTTACTGTTGTTGATGTGGGTCACTTGCTGTTAGCCAATTCACTTTCTCGTACCAGGAGAGCTGAAAGGAATGAGTATTATTCCCTACCTTTTTCACCAAGTCAATTTGAGGCGTTGGTCTACCCTGCTCTTTAATTTTTTCCTCGAAAGGAAGACTGGCAAATGGCTTCGCCAAAATTAAATCAGCAATGCTTGGCATCCATGCGCAGCTTTCTTGCTAGCTGACTAGCCCCCTCAAGTTCAGTCACTCAAATAAACAAAATTTCTGGAACTAAGATAGCAAATTTGACAACACTATATTTACACTTTATTTACAATGAAAATATATACAAACTAAAAAAGCTGGTAGAAACCGTATGTAATGAATGAAATCGAAATGTAAGCTGATCTCTTACAATACACCACAGCACTTGCGAATCCGCATGGGACTGAACTGAAATTCACTGCTGCCTGTCTATACTTCAAACGAGCTGTCAATCAAAGAAAATATCCGTCCGCTTTCACCAATCACCAGTCTCCTCGTGGAAACTGCCATGTCCCTCCCACTGTGAGGCTGGGAGTCCGTGGGGCAGGCGTTTTCGCAGTATTTGTCCAATAATCGTCTTGCATTTTGATATTGAAAAGCACATAGCTCCCAAATGACATTGAAGTCCACTGAGGCTGGGAGTCCGGTGGGCGGGCGTTTTCGAAGTATTTGTCCAATAACTGTCTTGCATTTTGAGATTGAAAAGCGCATAGCTCCCAAATGCCATTGAAGTCCACTGAGGCTGGGCTGCATCGCGCTGTCACGAGGGGGAAAAACTCACGTGCACATTAGGCGAACTGGGGAAAGTTATAACGGAATGATTTCGCACTGTAGTTGGGTTGAGCACATATATTTCTATGATTCTGGATCTGAAATAGCAATGTTATAAGGTCGGCTATAACATAAGCCTAGCGCAATTCATCCTACACGATGTTCGTCATTTTTAGAGGAGGCTGAGCCTCCCTCGTTGTCTTAGAGCAATCGCCCGTGCTATATGCTGTGTGAAATAAATTTTGATTCACATTTTGTCCACTCTAGTAATGTGAAGCAGGTAAGTAATGGCACAGTCACATTTGATTATTTTTCTTCCACAGCCCCAATTCCAAAAAAGTTGGGACGCTGTGCAAACTGTAAATAAAAACAGAATGCGATAATTTGCAAATCATGGAAACCCTATATTTCACTGAAAATAGTACAAAGACAACATATCAAATGTTGAAACTGAGAAATTTGATTGTTTTTTAAAAATATATGCTCATTTTGAATTTGATGTCAGCAACACGTTTCAAAAAAATTAGGACAGGGGCATGTTTACGACTGTGATGCATCACCTCTACTTCTCACAATACTGTGTAAACATTTGGGAACTAAGGAGACCAATTGCTGTAGTTTTGAAAGAGAAATGCTGTCCCATTCTTACCTGATATACAGGCCAAGTTTACATTAGACCGTATCTGTCTTGTTTTCTTCGAGGATGCACTGTCCGTTTACATTAAAACGCCTGGAAACGCCGGGAAACGGGAATCCGCCAGGGTCCACGTATTCAATCCAGTTCGTGTCTGGTCCGGTGCTGTGTAAACATTGAGAATATGCGGATACGCTGTGCTGAGCTCTAGCTGACGTCGTCATTGGACAACGTCACTGTGACATCCACCTTCCTGATTCATTGGCGTTGGGATCACACACACAGCGGCTCAGTCCCGAATCACTGCTCGTGCGCTTCACTCGCGCGCTCTGTGAGCTGCGCAGGGCCGGAGTGCGCACCCTCCAGAGGGCACTCGCTGTTCAGGGCGGAGTGATTTGGAGCGCAGGAGGAAGTGCTGAGCTGCACTGAGGTTTATTTACACATTTCAACCTCCTTCAGGCGCTTAAACTCAGTGAGAACATGAACATCACAGCCAGGTGTGTTTATCTGCTGGAGAAGGTGTTCGCTTGCCATCCTTCCACTTGCAAGTGGTGAGTGACTTGTGCATGCCCGATATGCACTGGGATCATGTGATGTGCCGTCTAATTAGTTATGTGATTAGTGTATCCGTGTATTGGCGTTGCTGTGTGCACGCGAATCGTGTATTGGCGTTGCTGTGTGCACGCGAATCGTTTTAAAAACGTTAATCTGATGATCCGCTGATTCAAAATAATATAAACAGGGCCACAGTTTCAGCTGCTCAACAGTTCAGGGTCTCCTTTGTCATATTTTGAGCTTTATAATGTGACAAATATTTTAAATGGGAGACAGGTCTGGACTGCAGGCAGGCCAATTTAGCACCTGGACTCTTTTACTACAGAGCCATGCAGTTTTGATATGTTCAGAAAGCAGTTTGGCATTGTCTTGCTGAAAGCAGGAAGGCCTTCCCTAAAAAGATTTTGTCTGGATGGTAGCATATTGCTCTGAAACATGTATATATCATTCAGCATTAATGATGCCTTCCCAGATGTACAAGCTACCCATGTCATGTGCACTAATGCACCCTCATACTATCACAGATGCTGGCTTTTGAACTGTGCACTGATAACAAGCCAGATGGTCCCTCTCCTCTTTAGCCTGGAGGACGTGGTCTCCATGATTTCTAAAAAGAATTTCTACTTTTGATTCGTTAGACCTCGGGACAATTTTCCACTTTGCCTCAGTCCATCGTAAAAGAGCTCGGGCCCAGAGAAGGTGGCGGTGTTTCTGGATATTGCTTATATTTGGGTGTAACTTGCATTTCTGGATGCAGTAATGAACTGTTTTCATAGACAATGGTTTTCTGAAGTGTTCCTGAGCCCATACAGTGATTTCCACTACAGACACGTGTCTGCTTTTAATGCAGTGTCGCCTGAGAGCCTGAAGATCACAGGCATCCAATGTCAGTTTTCAGCCTTGTCTCTTGCATACAGAGATTTCTCCAGATTCTCTGAATCTTTTAATGATATTATGGACCATAGATGATGTGATCCCCAAATTATTTGCAATTTTACATTGAAGAACGTTTTTCTTAAATTGTTGCACTGTTTGCCCATGCAGTCTTTCACAGAGCAGTGAACCCCTCCCCATCTTTACTTCTGAGAGACTCCACCTCTCTGGGATGCTCTTTTTATATCCAATCATGTTACTGACCTGTTGCCAATTAACGAAATTAGTTTTGTTTTTTTTTAGCATTGCACAACTTTTGTAGTCTTTTGTTGCCCCTGTCCCAACTTTTCTGAAACGTGTTCCTGACATCAAATTCAAATGAGCATATTTTTCCAAAATAAATAAATAAATAAATAAATTCTCAGTTTCAGCATTTGATATGTTGTCTTTGTACTATTTTCAATGAAATATATGGTTTCCATGATTTGCAAATCTTCATATTCTGTTTTTATTTATGTTTTACACAGTGTCCCAACTTTTTGGAATTGGGATTGTAAGTGCTATCACTATATGTTGACTGGAAGTCTGTGAGATGACCTAGATAGTAGTATGATGTTCTTTATATTGATTGCCAGTGTCTTCTGATATAGTGGTATGATTCATCTGTCATGATGTCAGTGTCATAAATATTGCCACATTTATGACTTATGAGTAACAGGTGACGACAGCATCTGTTTTGGCAATCACTTCCTTTATTGCCATAATTTGAGCTTCTGTCATTTTGAGTTTAACATTTTTAAGATTTATGAAGCAGCTTTCAATGAAAAAGTATGAAACTCTGCTAAAAGTGGAAGCCCGGTCATAAGGAAGTAACTATATTGTGTTTTTGTTTTTTGACAGTTAGTAATATTCAGCTTGCCAACTTCATTGCTACATTAAAACACACACACACACACACACACACACACACACACACACACACACACACACACACACACACACACACACTGTGTGTCTGAAAATGCTAATATAGAATTCGAAACAAACCCATTTAGGGCAGATGGGCAAAGGGAAAAAAGCTATATATAGAATATGCTAATGAATAACTCATTGAAAATCAGCTGTGGATTTACACTTGACAAACCTCAGTGTACCGTAATATTTGACAGTAAATATTTAACATGTTTATATTAATATGCAGTCGCAAAAAGCAATTAGCAGCATCTCTCACAGTAGTCTGACCATGATGACCTCATTACCTCATGCTTAGTCTGTGATAAAATCACAATGCTTGAGCATGTTGGCTGGACGTGAGACTTGCACATACCGGATCAGTCTGGCGAGAGCTGCACCTGTCTGACTTGGCTGTTGTAGCTGCTATAATCTCTCTCTCTCTCTCTCTCTCTCTCTCTCTCTCTCTCACACACGCAACTTGATCTGTATACAATGCATTTGGACGGCACAGTGGTGTAGTGGTTAGCACTGTCACCTCACAGCAAGAAGGTTCTGGGTTCAAGCCCAGTGGCTGACAGGGGCCTTTCTATGTGGAATTTGCATGTTCTCCCCGTGTCTGTGTGGGTTTCCTCTGGGTGCTCCAGTTTCCCCCACAGTCCAAAGACATGCAGTTAGGTTAACATGGAGCAGCCATGGGCTGAGGTTGGGCTGAAGTGCCCCAACTGCTCCCTGGCTGCTGTAGCATAGCTGCCACTGCTCTGGGAGAGTGTATGTTCATGTGTGCTTTCACTGCTTCAGATGGGTTAAATGCAGAGGAAACATTTCACTGTGTGCTTAAGTTTGTGCTTGAGTGTACGTGTGACAAATAAAAGCTTCTTCATTTGAATATAATTTAAATTTAACCAAATATGTAAATCTCATCTCATTATCTCTAGCCACTTTATCCTGTTCTACAGGGTCGCAGGCAAGCTGGAGCCTATCCCAACTGACTACGGGCGAAAGGCGGGGTACACCCTGGACAAGTCGCCAGGTCATCGCAGGGCTGACACATAGACACAGACAACCATTCACACCTACGGTCAATTTAGAGTCACCAGTTAACCTAACCTGCATGTCTTTGGACTGTGGGGGAAACCGGAGCACCCGGAGGAAACCCATGCGGACACGGGGAGAACATGCAAACTCCACACAGAAAGGCCCTCGCCGGCCACGGGGCTCGAACCCAGACCTTCTTGCTGTGAGGCGACAGCGCTAACCACTACACCACCGTGCCACCCAATATGTAAATCCTTAAATTAATTTAATCTACAAACAAATCATATTTAATGTACACCAAAATAAGATCTGTATCCTTTTCAGTTTTCAGAGTATATTCTGAAGGTCATTAGTAATCTCAGTCCTCAGTTTACTTGAAAGACCTTTTTTTATTGTTAAATGTCAGGGTATGCTTTGCCTCCAGTTTCTCGTAGTGCATCACTATAGAGGAAGAAGTGCCTGTAAACAGTCTGTGTAACTATAGTGCAAGCAATTACTTAATACTTTCTTAATAGCCATTAAGTCAAATGCAAACAGAAGTGCTGGTTGACTGTTTTTTCTGATGCATAATGGACAAGTTATACGTTTCTGCATGGCGCGACTGCAAGTCTGAATGAAGGTTAGTGTAAAGGACAGTTACTGTTCATGATCAGTTTTCATCAAGCTGAAAAAAAATTGCAAGTGAAGATAAATTAACATTCAGACATAACCATTTGCGTTGCTGTTTTTGTATGCCCCTTACTCTTATATCACCTCCTGCTCTCCATGGTAACAAGGCCTAGTTAGCATGGATACCATGGAGATCCTGCCTTTAATGCGAGCGCTGCTTTTATCTGCACACCTACACTAACATGGGATAGACCTTAATTATGCTTTCTGACACGTTTCATATTGCAAACAATGATGCGGTCCATTTTACCTCACTTGGTTAGCGTCATGCTTAATAACACTACATTTTTTCCAGCATTATTCATTCAGTGCATTCATTCAGTGCATGCTATTATCTGGGGTAATTTCCCCTTCTAGCATGAACTATAATAAACAATAATAAATCTTTTTTTATTACAATTTGTAATCACTGACAGCCTGATGGGGCTGATTTCATCTTTGTTAATAAATGTTTATACATAAAGGTGGTTGTGAAATGACTGATGTGACAGAAATAGTGATGATGATGATAATGATGATGATGATGATGATGATGATGATGATGATGATACTATTAAAAATATCACATATCACATGCATTAATAAGTAAATGGGTTGTGAATGTATAGGAATATCATGAGTAAAAAAAGTGTCAAAACAACAACAAAAAATGTGTTTATAAACACAAATAGTTAATATTCAGGTCTAAAAAATATAATGTTGATAACCAAAACTACAGAAAATAAACTAGAGCGGTGGCTACAATTATCGACACCTTAACGATCTTTTGGCCATTGCAAAAGTAGAAAAGACTTTCAATATGTAAATTGTGCATGAATAATTACTCAAACTTCCACTGGAAAAAAATGAGCTGATTTCCAATTACTTAGCATGTCGGATCATGTGACACCGTTCCACAAGTATTGACACGTTTGTCCACAGTTATCGACACCATTCCACAATTACTGACACCCAGATTATTATTTATATAAAAAAAAAAATCGGTATGTGGTATTAAAGGAACAGTCCACCGTACTTCCATAATGAAATATGCTCTTATCTGAATTGAGACAAGCTGCTCCGTACCTCTCCGAGCTTTGCGCGACCTCCCAGTCAGTCAGACGCAGTCAGACGTGCTGTCACTCCTGTTAGCAATGTAGCTACGCTCAGCATGGCCAATGGTATTTTTTGGGGCTGTAGTTAGATGCGACCAAACTCTTCCGTGTTTTTCCTGTTTACATAGGTTTATATGACCAGTGATATGAAACAAGTTCAGTTACACAACTTGAAACGTAGCGATTTTCTATGCTATGGAAAGTCCGCACTATAATGACAGGCGTACTAACACCTTCTGCGCGCTTCGGCAGCGCATTGATACGGAGCTCAGATATCAATGCGCTGTCGAAGCGCGCAGAAGGTGTTAGTACGCCTGTCATTATAGTGCGGACTTTCCATAGCATAGAAAATCGCTACGTTTCAAGTTGTGTAACTGAACTTGTTTCATATCACTGGTCATATAAACCTATGTAAACAGGAAAAACGCGGAAGAGTTTGGTCGCATCTAACTACAGCCCCAAAAAATACCATTGGCCATACTGAGCGTAGCTACATTGCTAACAGGAGTGACAGCGCGTCTGACTGCATCTGACTGACTGGGAGGTCGCGCAAAGCTCGGAGAGGTACGGAGCAGCTCGTCTCAATTCAGATAAGAGCATATTTCATTATGGAAGTACGGTGGACTGTTCCTTTAAGTTAACAAAACATAGTTTTTATTAAAAATTTGTTTTACATAGACTTATATTTAGTACAAAATATATTTTATATAAATATATTGATGCTGGTGCTTACGTAAATGAGGAAGTAATTCTAATGTTTGTAAACAAATGAACTGATAATGTTCAACCTGTCAGAAAATCTTTTTTGTTCCACTTTCTAAGTATTTTCATAGATCACATTTTGTTAATCATTCGTTGTTGTTTGTATAATAAAATTTGTAAAATTTTATTAATTTCTAGTTTTGCAGTTTACCAATAAATGTCAACAGGCAATTGACATTGTAACCGCATGAAAATCCAGGTCAAAGGTCGCATGTCATTCCTCGAACCAAAAAAAATCTAAAATGTCTACTGATATTGTAATATGTGGTCGATATTTACAAACTAAAAAAAATAATGATAATAATAAATTCTGAATGGGGGTGGCACGGTGGTGTAGTGGTTAGCGCTGTCGCCTCACAGCAAGAAGGTCCGGGTTCGAGCCCCGTGGCCGGCGAGGGCCTTTCTGTGTGGAGTTTGCATGTTCTCCCCGTGTCCGCATGGGTTTCCTCTGGGTGCTCCGGTTTCCCCCACAGTCCAAAGACATGCAGGTTAGGTTAACTGGTGACTCTAAATTGACCGTAGGTGTGAATGTGAGTGTGAATGGTTGTCTGTGTCTATGTGTCAGCCCTGTGATGACCTGGCGACTTGTCCAGGGTGTACCCCGCCTTTCGCCCGTAGTCAGCTGGGATAGGCTCCAGCTTGCCTGCGACCCTGTAGAACAGGATAAAGCGGCTAGAGATAATGAGATGAGATGAAATTCTGAATGGAACAGAAGAATCTGAATATTTCAAGCATGTAATTTTTTATATGCTAGGAATTTAATTCTGGTCTACTTCTATTTATTGCAATAGGATTCCAAATACTCTATAATCATTCCATTCTGTTATGAATCAGAAAAAATATTATTATAAAATCACAGCACTTTTATTTTTTTTCAAGTATTTCATCTACTTCAACAATGTTACACAAAGATCGATATATAGCAGTTGTAAATGTCACTTAATTCCACAGGGTGTCAATAATGGTGGACACCAGTGAAAGTGATCACTATTATCGACACCTCACATGACTTCTCAAACACACATTTAGATACAAAATGGCAACTGTCAAATAAAAGAGTAAGAAACAAAGTAGGTTTCGAAAAGGAGATCATGAAATATCAGTGAATTTGATAAGTAAAAACATGTCCATGATTTTTCTACCATGCTTACCTGCTATGATAATGTCCGGGTTTTCCTCAAATTGCTGATCGTGCTAAAAAAAATTCCATCTCAGGTAACGAGCTGTGTCATCAGATGACAAGATAAAAGGGCGAGGGGGGGGATCTTCCAGTTGATTAATTAACCGATAATAACTGTTGTAGCTGAAACTCACGTTTGTAAAATTGTTTTTTATTGGTAAATCTGAAAAGGTGTCGATAATTATGGACTGTCGATAATTGTCACCACCGCTCTATATGGCCAAATGTTTGTAGACACCTGACAATCACACCCATATGTGGTTCTTCTTCAAACTCTTGCTACAAAGTTGGAAGCTCATGATTATATCTAACGTTTTTGGTATTCTGTATCATTACAATTTCCATTCCCTGGAACTAAGCGGTCCAAACATGTTCCAGTATGACAATGCCCTGATACACAAAGTGAGCTCCATGAAGACATTGTTTGTCTGGAGAAAAGGTTGGTGTGGAAGACCTGGAGTGTCCTGATTAGAGCCCTGACCTCAGCCTGAACACTGAACGTATTTGGGATGAACTAGAACACTGGCTGTGTGCCAGACCTCCTCACCCAACATCAGTGCCCTGACCTTGCTAATGCTCTTGTGGCTGAATGAGCACAAATCCCCTCAGCCACACTCCAAAATTTACTGGAAAGCTTTGATAGAAGCATGGAGGTTATTATAACAGCAAAGGAGGACTAAACACAGCAATATGGTGAACATGTGTCATGCAGCTGCATTCTGGATCAGTTGCAGGGGTTGGATGGTAAGCAGGGGAAGACCTGCCAGGAGCTGATTGTAGTAGTCCAACCGTGATATGACAAAAGACTGAACAAGCACCTGAGTGGTCTCTGTGAAGAGGAAAATTTGGATCCTCCTGATGTTATAAAGGAGAAACCCTGAGAGGCCTTCTAAATGAACTGGCATACTTCCTGCTGTGACCAAGACAACAGCTAATTCTGGAAACAGTCATCTATTTGACATGCACATTAATGTTACACTTATGCTACTTCATGGAGACCACTGCCTATAAAAAGCACTGAATAAGTACTTCACACTCTATGAAATGAAAATGATCCACTTTACCTCAATAGAAAAATGGAACAACATCCTTTGGATTAACAACCTACCACAAAAAGAAAGGCTGTGTGCATCTCAGTGCATGCCTGGCTCTCTTAGTGGAGATTATCATTGGAGCTGGAAATAAACCTGGATGTGGGGACGTGCCAACAGCACCGTGTTTGCTGTCACCATGCTTAACACGAGCTCTCTGAGCAAGTGCTTGAGAAGAGGCTCCAATTAGAGTCACAGTGCATGAAGTGATTTAAAGTGCCCTTTGGTTTTCTCTCACTGTTGTTTGGACTCTCTCACTATGTTCTTTTCATCATACAATGTACAGTACAGCTCCATGCTGATGCAGTCACAGTGCTTTATTTAGTACATGTATAAACAGTTTTAGATATAACAGCGTCAATAAAGGTTATCTATGATCGTCGGTTTATGATTAGAATGAAAAGATGCAACTTTGCATGTTTAGTTTTTATCAAGGAAGGAAAGCCGTGGCAGTGTACGTGTTAATGTAAGAGCTTCCACTGGAACCAAACACTTGAGGTTTTAAAGCTGACTCATGAGGCTAAATGGAGAGGGATGGGTCCTGATTGTAGTTCTACACCAAGAGATGAAGCCATTTGACCCAGATTGGATATAGCCCAGGATTCACTGGTCTGAGAGCACTTTACACTATTTACTGGTTGCTCAAGATGCTTTAATGGAAAGAAGGCCAGCTGACTCAGTTCATGTGCAGTGCAGTCATACTGAAAAGCTTTTACCATGCTTATATTTAGTGAAAGAGTTATATCAATACAGTATATTTCCATCTTCAACTGTGACTATAGTACTTGAACTGGCCTAGCAGATTTATGACTGATTTGAATCATATGACAAAGCTAAATTTTCCTTTGTTTGATTTGTAGCCTATTATGGTGTAGATGAAACTGTGTCTTAGTGCTAATGGCATCATAAAATGTCTTATCTGACTCTGCTGGAGATACAGTATACAGAGACATACAGTATACAGTATATACAGTTCAATTTAGAAACTAAAAACGTTTTTGCATACAACCTAGAAAAGATACACAGCTATAATTATATCCTAAAACACTGGCTTATCTGTTAAATGTCAGCTCACAGGCATCAATAACAACAATAAAGCAACTATACAGCGATGGAAAATTTTAAGAGACTAATTTAGATGGTGGTCACCATTAAAAGCGGTCTCTTAATTTTTTTTCCATAGCTGTATATTATTACAAGACATAACAAATAGAAATACCTGTATTTTATTATTTATCTCCTCCAACACTCAGTGGTTTGGAAATGCAATGCATTGTGTGGGTGAGGACGCTAATCACATGTAGAGAGCTAGTCAAAACACAGCAGCCCACACACTGTCGCACTCACGCCTCTGCCAAACATCCATCTAAGCTTTCAACAAAGGACAAACTGAGAGAGAAAGACACTTCTCTTATGAACAGTGAAACACTCAATTACTGCTGTCTTTCAATAGAAATCAGTACAAGGGCGTGGTTAGGGTTAAAGCTTGACCAGGCTAACTGCATATGCCCAGGGATTGCAGATAGAGATTAGCTTGTAGCTAAATCTGGTTCAAAGTATCTTTATACTTTATGTGATGGATGCATTTTGCACATGATCCTAGTAAGAAATAAATTGAATAAAATAAAAATAAAATCAATATATCTGCAGGTAACGAGACATTAACTAATTTAAAATTACGGGAGAGAGTTGGCTTATCCAGCTTTTCTTTATTTATTTTTTTACATAACACACAGAAAACATTTTTAAATCACTAAGTGAAGTCCAATTTTCCTTCAATTTTCAATTATCTTTAAATAGTCAAATGCTTACAATGTTGTTTTTTTTAACTGCTATTTGCCTCTCTACTATCTTATTTCTGTATTTGCTAATCATCATTGTTCCTTAGGCAAAACAAACCGGTTCAACTAACTGCCAAATATCATGTTTAGTCAAGCTCTTTTAATTTAGATGCCCTGTAAGAAGATTAAGTTATTTTTATTTCACGTTTACAAGGCAGCACAGTTGTGCAGTGATTAGCACTGTTGCCTCACAGCAAGAATGTTCTGGGTTCGAGCCCAGTGGTCGATGAGGGCCTTTCTGTGCGGAGTTTGCATGTTCTCCCTGTGTCCGCGTGGGTTTCCTCCGGGTGCTCCGGTTTCCCCCACAGTCCAAAGACATGCAGGTTAGGTTAACTGGTGACTCTAAATTGACCATAGGTGTGAATGTGAATGGTTGTCTGTGTCTATGTGTCAGCCCTGTGATGACCTGGCGACTTGTCCAGGGTGTACCCCGCCTTTCGCCCGTAGTCAGCTGGGATAGGCTCCAGCTTGTCTGCGACCCTGTAGAACAGGATAAAGTGGCTACAGATAATGGATGGATGGATGGGTGTTTACAGGGCTGCATTCACTGGCCTGAGAGCACTTCACATTGTTTACTGGCTGCTCAAGACATTTTCAGTTATTCATAGATAGATAGATAGATAGATAGATAGATAGATAGATAGATAGATAGATAGATAGATAGATAGATAGATAGATAGATAGATAGATAGATAGATAGATAGATAGATAGATAGATAGATAGATAGATAGATAGATAGATAGATAGATAGATGTTTTCCCTGCTTTACATTCCCACTCCAACTCAGGAAGGGCTGTAATTTGGCTGATTAGTTGAATCAATTGTGTTGAGAGCAGGGAAAACACTACAACGTGTAGGGCAGGGGCTACTCCTGTGATATAATCTAATCTCTAATCTAATCTCATCTCAACTATGGCATAGTTAAGGGAAAAGTCAGCACAGAATCAGTACCTTGTTCAACAGTGTAATACATTTGGGTGTTA
Source organism: Neoarius graeffei (assembly GCF_027579695.1). Taxonomy (NCBI): domain Eukaryota; kingdom Metazoa; phylum Chordata; class Actinopteri; order Siluriformes; family Ariidae; genus Neoarius; species Neoarius graeffei. The sequence continues at coordinate 70,534,400 of NC_083570.1, forward strand.
TTTTAAAGTGGTAGCAGTTAATTGTAACAGCCAACCAACCATTATTATTATTATTATTATTATTATTATTATTATTATTGTTGTTGTTGTTGTTGCTGCTGCTGTTGTTTACATTGTTCTGTATTTTTGCAGCATCACAGTATGTGTGAAAAGTACAATATTCATGTGCTATTACAAATTGTATAACAGAGAGGGTGTTAGCTACAGTAACAGGGAGGTGAAGAGATCAGGAAACAAGGAAGTATGTGAGAATTAAACACAATTTTTAGATAGGTCCTTAAACCTTTAGGTTCAGCACTAGGATTATTTATGAGAAAGAAGAAATAGGAATATGTTCTGATAAACTTCAGGTCAAACCAGGTTCACATAAACTATGATGTGAGAGGTGAAGAAAAGCAGAGCAAACAGCTTTGTCTGACATGTAAAGCAGTTTTGTCAAAATGGAGGTGGTGTTTAATCATCAGGCCCTTAGTTACTGTGTAGATATGTATATAGAATATATACTAGATTAGGTATATTGTATAAATTACCTGCCTTAAATATCTTCTTATTAAAATTACTTGACTTTTTGGCATGTACCAAATAGATTAGAAAGATTAGAAATTTGAACATTCGTCAAAATAGGTATCAAAACTGCGTCCATATTGTGTAAAAATGTGTATTGTAAAAATACTTTTTCAAAGCTGAACAGAATTAAGTTGATTCAAGAGCAGATGAAAGTAGTGGTGAATTAGTCTGAGGCAATTACTTTAAATGGTTGCTAGGTTATATTAAAGGAATATGGGTTTAGTTACAAGAAAGAACATTTTTCCTTGTAAAGTTGTAAAATCATTAACTGGATCCCTGTGCTTTGTGCAACTTTTACCAACTTATTTTTTGGTGAATCAATAATAAGATTACTTTGTAATTAAATTTGTTGGAATATATGATGATCTGTCAAATAAATTAGTTCATGAATGCTTCAAAAATCAGTGGTACCATGTTTATTTCTTTATTTTTAAAAGTAATTTATTTTTTAAATTTGCACCCATTCACCATTGGCTATACTTACCTTCATTATTAATTTACTCACACCCTATAATAAGGCTGTTACAATAAATACTAAATATATACATCCTACATAATAAATCATACATAATCATACATACCAGGGCTTTACATTAACTTTTTTGCTCACCGGCCACTGTGGCTAGTGGTTTTCCCGAGTCACTAGCCATTCAGCCTTTTCACAAGCCACAATTTTGTTGCCAGGAAATCGCAGTTTTTTCTTCAACATGATACATTAAAGTTCGGAAGATCTAGATTTAATTATGAATGGCAGCACTCATATATAATGTACATACATATACATACATACATATACATACATACTTAATATATAATGTAGCACTCAAGTATTCGGTGCTGTTAAGGTAGCTCCCTATATGAAAACATGCAACCAATTCAGACAAAAATATTAACAGAGTATTCTGTTCATTGAACTCAAATTCAAGCCCCTTACAATATGAAATATCGTATAATATGAAAAATAACATTCAGTACAAATGAACTGATTCTAATATTAAAAGTCCAATTCAAAACATTTATCATTGAAAAACATTTGATGTTTTGATATGCAAGTATTATGTGTATTATCAAGTATTATGTATATTGTGTATTATCTACGGTATTAATAGTGTGTGTGTGTGTGTGTGTGTGTGTGTGTGTGTGTGTGTGTGTGTGTGTGTGTGTGTGTGAACATGTGTAGAGAGAGAGACATTAAATGTCCTCATTACATTCATCATCAGATGAGTCTGAATGGTCCATGAAAAATGGTCTTCGTGACCTGAGGCTTCCAGCAGGCCATAAGTTGATAGCTGGGGCAAGATCAACTTCTTTCCAATTGCGTGAACATTTCTAAACAGCAGCTCCATCCTCTCCAGCTCAGCCGACTTCATGACAGCCAGCGACTTGAAAGCAATGCTGTCCTGTAGTGAACCAGCCGTCTTCACCGGTTTTGATGTTATAGTACCGATGTGTGCATTTGACTTTTCGTGGTCCTTTATAGTTTTGAGTTTAAAATTGCTGGTGCCTGTCTTTGCCATACTTTCTACAGTCTTCGCAGTACATGGTATTTTCGGTTTTGCTATGAACTAGCCAATCTCGCCTGAACTTTCATTTGTCATTGAACTGTCTTATCTTCCTATTAGCATCTTGTTCATCTCTTGTTCATCTCTGAGGCCCCCGCAGTCCAGACCTCGGTCATTTTTAAGAACTGAAAATACATTTGTACGCTAAATATTCAACTGGATAAAAACATAAAGAATAACATTAGAACATCTCTGTAAAAAGTGCATTGTTAATTATGTTAAACATTGATTCTGTCTTCTGTGTCTGTTTCGTGCGCACGGCTCTGAGACCAAGAACACAAAAGTGAATGAGCGTGCGACTCAGGGGAGGAACGCAGTGCAGCAGACATGTTTTTTTCATGGTAACCATCAGCGCACTTTCATGAAGCTGTTAAATTTACATTTTCGAAGCAGTGCAGTTGTAGCCTGCCTCGTTTGTGATTTTAAAAATAAATCATTCGATAAGCCAAAACAATAGAGTGGAAAGTTTCAACTTACAGTATGTTTGCCTTGGATAACTTTGCCTAAAACATGGTGGTGTATACAGATTTTTTTCCCAGAATGTTTTTTGTGTAGGTGTAACAGATGCCAGATTGTTAATGTATCTTAGTTACATAGGCTACATGGTTAAGGTATCTTTTGTCCTCATTGCTTGGGCCAGATCAAACCATTAAACAAGCTTAAATTATTCTTACTCTTGCCATATACATGATTTTTTTTATTCAAAACTGATGATATTCAAGCCCTGTGGTAACCTGGCGACTTGTCCAGGGTGTACCCCGCCTTTCGCCCGTAGTCAGCTGGGATAGGCTCCAGCTTGCCTGCGACCCTGTAGAACAGGATAAAGCGGCTACAGATAATGAGCTGAGATGAGATGATATTCAGTTCAAACACTATTAAAAGTAATTTTAGGAATAGATCTCTTGCGTGGCTTGTAATTCACCCCTCTCATTTAAATATGTCGAACATTTTTTGGCGTGCGCTTTGCGCATCACGGACCTCGGTGATTTTAAAATGCTGCTCCGGCCCTGCTCATCTCTGCCCCTTTTTTCCTGAGCAGCAGGATTTGAAACTCCAGCTATATGCTGCCACATAGTGCGCTTGTCAGTCTTCAGCAACTTTTTGCTTTGTTCATTAACCGCAGGTTACCGTATCATTGATTTTATCTTAGACATTAACGAACATTCTAAACAATTCTAACATGTTGTGTCAGAATGTTTATGCAGGTGCTCATGGGAGTTGTAGGCGCGTAATATTACATTGCAATGCGTTTATTATATCAGATGCCTTCAGAGAAAACTACAATTAAAATATATTGTCATACCCCAGAATAAATCACCCGCCAAAGTGGCTAGTGGGACTAAAGTCATTACCCGCCAAAGCCGAATTTTACCCGCATTTGGCGGGTGGGTGGGTGCTAATGTAAAGCCCTGATACATACATACATACATACATACATACATGCATAGATAAATACATTCTCAATAGGGTACAGTATTAATGGTTTGATTTATTCTCATCCTCTGTAGAGTACTAAAACATTTTAGTATAAATGCGGAGGTGATTATAAAAAATTGTGCATGCTGACTGGTCGAGAGATTCAGACTATTTTTTGATAACCACCTTGAGTGACTCAGCAAATTCCCGGCCAATCGTGTTGTTACCGTAAGTGAGGAAGAATTACAAATTATGAAAGAAAATGCTGTTCCTAAAAGCACTAAAGATGCTATGCAGTTTGGTCTAAAACTATTCAAAGGTAAGGTGGAATTGTGATTTATTTTATCTATTTCAAAACAAAGTATTTTATGAGAGTCGGCATCGATAAGTGACACAAGTCTGCGCCGCGCCGTTATTACATTTGCATGCCACTTTTGAAGATTGAAATAAGTTATTTTTTAATACAATTAAAAAACACAAATATAATCACCAGTGTATTTATACTAAAACAATTATCTGCCTCAGGCTCAGGGAATATTGGTGAAGAATAACCTCGACTTAGTCTTGCTTATTCTTCACCGATATTCACCTCACCTTCAGCAAACAATTGTTAAATACTGAGTGATTTTCTTCATCAGAAGAGTACTAACAGATTGATTGATTTTCTTTATCACTAGCGTTTAGTACAAATAGACTGAACGATTCTCATCAAGATTACAGTACAAATCGATAGATTGATTCTCAAAATCAATAGAATACTGTACTAATAGCTTGAGTGATTCTCATAATCAGTATAGTATTAAAAGATTGAATGATTCTCATACAGTACTGATTGAGTGAAACTTATAATCATTAAAATACTAATCGATTGAATGATCAAGATTACAATGTAGAGTGATTGATTCTCACCATTAATAAATTACAGTACTAATAGTGTGATTCTCATCACCATCCATCCATCCATCCATCCATCCATCCATAACCGTTTATCCTGTACAGGGTCGCAGGCAAGCTGGAGCCTATCGCAGCTGACTACGGGCGAAAGACGGGGTACACCCTGGACAAGTCGCCAGGTCATCACAGGGCTGACACACAGACACAGACAACCATTCACACTCACATTCACACCTACGGTCAATTTAGAGTCACCAGTTAACCTAACCTGCATGTCTTTGGACTGTGGGGGAAACCGGAGCACCCGGAGGAAACCCATGCAGACACGGGGAGAACATGCCAACTCCACACAGAAAGGCCCTCGTTGGCCACTTGAAGCTAGAACCTTCTTGCTGTGAGGTGACAGTGCTAACCACTACACCAGCGTGCCACCCAATTCTCATCATCAGTATAGTTTTAATAGATTGACTGATTCGCATCATCAATAGAGTACAGGTAGTCGTCGACTTACGGCTGCGTTTGTTTATGACTGACCGGTCGTAAACCGATCTGGTCGTAAGTCGGCCTATGTTAAATGAACGTAAGTATATTGTGATGTGTAATGATATTGTAATCATCTTAAAGTCTTATTTTATCAACATTTTCTTATTTCATTACCTTGGCTCATTATTTGGTTTAAGTCAAACACTGCATACTACACTGCGTACAGTACAATTCGTTTAATATGTGCAAAACAAAAAATACGAAATACAGGTGTGAAAAATAGAAAACATTTAGTTTGAAACATAACAAAATACAAATGTAAAACATAGCAAAATACAAAATTTAGTAACCGCTGGTATCACTGGTGCTTGGCTGTGGGTCGTCTACGTCATCATCAGCTGTTGCAGCGCTCGGGCTGGCTGGAGCATTTGCTCGTTTCATAAACCAGGAGCTGAGGCGGAAACTGTATGACGGAGTGCGTGAGGGAGCACGAGAGAGACTGCGCATGTGCCTGGAGCTGGGGCGGAAACTGTATGACGGAGTGCGCGAGGGCGCGCGAGAGAGACTGCGCATGTGCCTGGAGCTGGGGCGGAAACTGTTGTACGCGGCGAGAGGCGCTGCCGGGAGCTGGGGCGGAAACTGTCATACGCTCAGCTAGCTCAGCTGGGAAACACTTGCCAGTCATAACCAGACGGTCGTAAAGTCGATCGGTCGTAAGTCGCATAGGTCGTTAGTCGACGACTACCTGTACAATACTAATAGAGTGAGTGATTCTTATCATCAATACAGTACAATATTCAAGTAATTCTTATTCTGAAATAAGATCCGTATCAGCACTTTAATGTCTCTTACCCTCAATAAGCACCAGCATCACACTTGACTGACTATCACACGAAAGAGGGAGCAACAGTTTGGCTGTCATCCTTTCCCACGGAAAATATATCAGCACTTATAGTACCCATTGCCCCAGGGAATGCACTGTCCATGGAATGAATCATAAAGTGTTACAAACCCTAGTGATGACTTTTATAAGCAGTCTTCACCAGAGGTGGACAGTAACGAAGTACATTTACTTGAGTACTGTACTTAAGTACACTTTTTGAGTAACTGTACTTTACTTGAGTAGTAGTTTTTTGGAAACTTGTGACTTTTACTTCACCACATTTGAAAGACAAATATCATACTTTTTACTCCACTACATTTCTATCAAGGTCCTTGTTACTCGTTACTACAAAGCAGCTTTGAAAGTGGATGTTTTTTGTTTTCTTTTATAAAACATGATTGGTTTTTCCACAGGTGACACTGAGATGGCCTATCAGTAATCATTAGGGTCACGTCACGTCCATAGACTGGATAAAATCAAGTTCAATTTCTCAGCAGTATTATTTGAACGCAATCAGTTGATTGCAGAACGGAAAGAGGCGTTTTTTTCTGGAGAATGCATGCACCCAGGGCCATACCTGGAACCCATGTTTCAGTTTTCTGAAAAGATTAAAGATTCATTTTGTTTTAAATGTTTGTTTTGTTTGCCTAAAACGAACCACATCACAGCCTTCAAAAACTCACCGTCCAACCTGCGGAAGCATATTGAGGGATGTAAATGTTTTATTCCAAGAGAAAGCTTGCAATTAAGTTGTCTGTGCTTTTAGAGCTAGTGATAATGTTGCAATAGCTATGCAATCTGGTTAGTCAAATGACTTTCTATGGATTTGCCCGCCAAGTTGCCGTAGCCTTGTCCACAGCAAGTTAACACATGGCTAGTTAACTTGGACACTGTTAGTTAGTATGTAAAAACAGAGTCACGCTAACATGAATAACATTAACTTTAGCATAATCTTGCCAAATAAACAGAATGTAGAAATCTTTCTTTTCTAGTAATATTAGCTACCCAATATGATTTCGAGTTTGAAAAGAGTTTGCTAGCATGTCAGGTGGAGCTTCAGCTCTACAGGTTCTACAAGCTAGTCATAAAATCCAGTCGGTTGCTTCAGAGGCATTAGGTTTTGTAAGTGTTATGGCAATAATACAACAGTGCGTTGACAGAAAATGTCCTTTTAATACTTAAAGCATATACGCAGAACCACAGCCTCACTTTTTGTTTATAAATGCCTTGAGACCTCAGGAATGGCACAGGGAATGGTTTTAAGTGTTAACAATAAATCTAATATAGTAATTTTTACGATTAAAGTGATTCATATAGGTAGTGGTCTGAGTGAATGACCTTGACATCTGTAATGTCACAGCAGGAAGTCCATCGGTCTCATCGCCATTTCCGCTATACTAAAACACAGAGCTGACTGCAACTTCGATTCTCAATTTTGAGCTAATTTATGAGCTATGCCACGTAGATGTGTTGCTGGCGGGTGCAGCAACACAACAGAAGGTGGATTTACGTTGCATTCATGGTCCAAGAATGTTCAAACTGCAAAGATTTGGACGCGTTTTGCGAGAAGATCACGGGCACATTGGGCGCCTACGAAGTGGTCTCTCCTCTGCTCTGCACATTTTACTGAAGACTCGTACGAGACCTCTGATCTGTTGAGGAGTGTTGGCTATAAGCCTGTATTGAAAGAGGGTGCAGTACCAACAATTAAAGGAAAACTACAAGAAAAAGAAAGTTTTTATTTGGGTTTTTTTAAAAAGGAAAAGAAGTTCAGTTGCACCAGTTCTCCCGGAGTGTGAGCCGAGGGTTGTTGCTAAAACCCGGCATGGAACGGGACGTGAGATATTATCTCTTGGGCAGTGACCTCCCCACGGTTGTTGCTAAAACCGGTGACGTCCCGTCCCGGGTTTTAGTATTTGCCTGAGCTGAGCAGTAATGGCGGAGTTCTCAGTATGGAGACAATGGAGAATGAGTGGACCCAGCCATCTGATTTCTCCACTGGATATACTTGCCACAGCAGCAATATCTCGCCCTTACATGGAAGAAATGAATGAACGGAGAACTGAACGAACAAGTGAAAGCCAGATTGTTTCAAAACAATCGGCCACAAGATCGGCCTTCAAGAAATGAGAACACAGTTGGGTAAGCTACGATTCTCATTTGGATACAAAACAACAAAAACAACATGTTGTTTACCTGCATTTAGATTAATACATGTAACTTGTATTGTGTGTTTAAGTTACCGGTATAAGATTATTTAATTTGCTTCAGAATGTGATTGTCTCAGTTCATCTGATTATTTAATTAGCCTTTTACATTTTATCAGTGAAAATGCATGCATGTACATGTATGTTGCATAAGTTATAACACCTATCCTGTTTTAATGAGAGTCAACCCACAATCAATGAAGCCAAATCAGTCTTAGTTGAGGAAGTCGGTAATGGTATTTCTTACTTTCACTATAAATTTTTATTTATATGACCAGAGGCTCCAACTCTCCCGCCGTGGGCGGGAGATCTCCCGCTTTAGGGAACATTTAGAAAATCCTCCCGACCTCCCACTGACAGCATAAAAATCTCCCGCCCGCCCTTACTACACATGATTAGTTAAAAAATATATAACTTGATACATTTATGCTGATGAAAATTAATAGTTGACTTTCCGCTTTTTGTGTGCCTGACATTGTATGGGTGGACTCAAGTGTGTAACCTGTGGTATATGCCGATTCTTCAGTCGGTACACCGATTGGCGTAACGGGGGGATTGGAATGAATGCTGGAGGCATGCGCGCGCAGATCAAGCGCGCATATGAATCGAGTGGAATTTGGTACGCTGCGGGGTACACACTTGAACCCACCCGGTTACCAATAAAGCATACAGATGGTGCTATTAATGATATGCATGAGAGAACAAGAAAACCCGCAACACCCAACCATTTTGTTTGTTTTTTTGCGTCTGCATTTCATCTGCATTTATCGCCTGCTCATCTTTAACTTTATGTTCTCTAGAATGAGATAACGAAATGAAGTTCCATTGGTGGAAATGGCGAAAGCCAAACTACGAAGAAAAAATATCAGAAAATCACCAAGATAAAGTTCGGATTGCCCGTTGCAATGGTCGCCAGGGACGAATGCCGGACTATTTTGGACAGCAGCAAGACGACCCTATATCTGACAAGGTTAGATCACCAAACCAGATGTTAGATTCTAACGAACATGTCTGACTTTTTTTGTCTGACTTTTACTAACTTAGACTTAGAAATAGAATATTATTAGAAGAATATTATCATCAGAGGGGGCGGCACGGTGGTGTAGTGGTTAGCGCTGTCGCCTCACAGCAAGAAGGTCCTGGGTTCGAGCCCCGGGGCCGGCGAGGGCCTTTCTGTGTGGAGTTTGCATGTTCTCCCCGTGTCCGCGTGGGTTTCCTCCGGGTGCTCCGGTTTCCCCCACAGTCCAAAGACATGCAGGTTAGGTTAACTGGTGACTCTAAATTGACCGTAGGTGTGAATGTGAGTGTGAATGGTTGTCTGTGTCTATGTGTCAGCCCTGTGATGACCTGGCGACTTGTCCAGGGTGTACCCCGCCTTTCGCCCGTAGTCAGCTGGGATAGGCTCCAGCTTGCCTGCGACCCTGTAGAAGGATAAAGCGGCTAGAGATAATGAGATGAGATGAGATTATCATCAGAGGGTCTACCATTGGCAATTTCTAATAGTCATTATTGACATTAACATTGACTTTAGGCATATTAAAGTTTGGTCTATAGTCACTGGATTTATCTAGATCTGTTACTATGAATAAGATTTAATTGATACGAAATGTGGTGAATCATGCATATATACATACATACACATCATTATATATACACACACACACACACATATATATATATATATATATATATATATACAAATACAAAAAACTCGCCTTCGCGCCTACGGCGCTCAAACTTGTCTCCCTCTGAGCTACTCACAGAGAGGGAGAATCTCCCTCTTTGCAATTTCCCAAGTTGGAGCCTCTGTATGACTTTGGTCTATAGTTGTCAAAGGCCTTGGTCTTAAAACCAGTTACCGCTATGATGTCACGTACTCAGGGCTGGCTGGCTCAGCGGGGCAGCTCGAACACCAACTTTGCAGTCGATTTTAACTCTCAAAAATAAATATTTTTTATTCCCATTTATGCAGCATACAAGAGTCAAGGATGGAGATACTATCCACTCAGAAATTAATTTAAAAATAAAGGTTCTGTGTATCTCCTTTAAGTATTTTTAAAAGCAAGTACTTCAGTACTTTAACTTAAGTAAAAATTTGACTGGACAACTTTCACTTGTATGGGAGTAACATTTAACCAGTGGGATCTGTACTTTGACTTAAGTAATAAACTTGGGTACTTTGTCCACCTCTGGTCTTCGCTAGCTGTAGAAGGAAGCTGCCCTGATGGTCCAACATACAGTATACAAGGAAGTAGAATGGTAGGTTATGTAAGTAATGTGGTTTTTCAACTAAGTGGAGGCTTTCTGAGTCATTCAGTTTGACAAGAATATCAGAAGATGAATGTAGCATAGAAGGTGATGAGTTTGGTACTCGTACGCAATTACAAAATGTGCACACCAGAGAACTCTACTACTTCCAGAAGGAAATTGCCCTGATGGTCCTCCATGGTTACATATGCCTCCTACTGTTTTACAGTCTACAACAGGGACATTGCAGATCTCATCTGGTCTTACTATACAAACAAGAACACACTAATAATGTATAACATTATTAAACACATCATGTTTTATGAATGAACTTGCCTATAAAAAGGAGCATTCAGTGCTTAAATAGAATTTTCAAAGCTCATTGCAAATTGAAATGACACTCGAATCCATTTGGTGTGAATAATAAATGACTGATCTGTCTGGTGTGCAGTGAAGTGTTTATAGCTGACCACAGTGGCTGGAGCTGCACTTAACTACTGCAAATGTCACAGTGTAAAGAAGGCCACAGCATTTATGTGCAATATAATCTTTGTAAAACAATCAGCCCAGTTTGACTATACATGCACGCTCACCAGTTACAGGTTTAAAGCTACTTGTTTGTTATTATATGGTGATGATGATTATTATTTTTTAAAATTTGTTTTACTTTTCAGTAAAAAATGGTTATTGTAGATTGGGCCTTATTTTGAGTTGTGTTATCATTTGATACAGCATATACACCACCTTGCCAAGTCTTCCTGTTGTCTGATGTGAAATTTCTAATTTCATTAAAAGCTCTCTCTCACACACACATGCTTTTGTCTCAGCCATCTTTGAAGCCTGAACCTTAATATCTCCCTCTACCAATGCTTTAATGTTGTGGAAAAGTACAGAGGACTATTTGCAATGCAGAACATCCCAGAGCTTAACAGACCTGCAGCATCAGACACCATTTCTTTTTTTCCTCTCTCCCTCTTATGCAGTTTACTAATGCGAATGTATTATGAAATATAATAAGAAAATAAAGCTTGTCAGAGCATAAAATATTGATATAACTGCTAGTGATTATATTTTGGGTGGCACGGTGGTGTAGTGGTTAGCGCTGTCGCCTCACAGCAAGAAGGTCCTGGGTTCGAGCCCCGGGGCCGGCGAGGGCCTTTCTGTGTGGAGTTTGCATGTTCTCCTTGTGTCCGCGTGGGTTTCCTCCGGGTGCTCCGGTTTCCCCCACAGTCCAAAGACATGTAGGTTAGGTTAACTGGTGACTCTAAATTGACCGTAGGTGTGAGTGTGAATGGTTGTCTGTGTCTATGTGTCAGCCCTGTGATGACCTGGCAACATGTCCAGGGTGTACCCCGCCTTTCGCCCGTAGTCAGCTGGGATAGGCTCCAGTTTGCCTGCGACCCTGTAGAAGGATAAAGCGGCTAGAGATAATGAGATGAGATGATTATATTTTATTACTCTTTTCATGATCATGGATAGCATGGTCGTCACACTGTTTTTATAGGGTTGATTTGGTTTGTAAATGTGTTTCTTTTCAAACAGCTGAAGATCAGACATGGCACCTAAAGGCCAAGCAGCTCAGATCACACACTGGTACATGGGTGGTGAGGAAACATGGGCTGTTCCCTGTCAACAGCACTGGCTTCTGCACACGAATAATGGCCATTTAAGTGGTTTGTCTGTCTGGTTGTGCATTTACAGGTGTGTGTGTGTGTGTGTGTGTGTGTGTCCATCTGATTTTAGTGCTTAAAGGAGATATGCAGAACCATGGCCTCACTTTCGTTTATAAATGCCTTGAGACCTCAAGAATGGCACAGGAATAGTTTTAAGCGTTAACAATAAATCTAATATAGTAATTTTTACGATTAAAGTGATTCATATAGGTAGAGGTCTGAGTGAATGACCTTGACATCCGTAATGTCACAGCAGGAAGTCTATTGGTCTCAACGCCATTTCCACCATACTAAGGTGGGGTTTACATTAGACCATATCAGCGGATCATCAGATTAACGTTTTTAAAACGATTAGCGTGCACACAGCAACGCCAATACACGATTCGCGTGCACACAGCAACGCCAATACATGGATACGCTCGGCTCCGCAGGCATCCTGCGCTCCAAATCACTCCGCCCTGAACAGCGAGTGCCCTCTGGAGGGTGCGCACTCCGGCCCTGCGCAACTCACAGAGCACGTGACTGAAGCGCACGAGCAGTGATTCGGGACTGAGCCGCTGTGTGTGTGATCTCAGTGCATATCGGGCATGCGCGTCACTTACCACTTGCAAGCGGAAGGATGGCAAGCCTAAAGACAATCATAACTACACAATGGGCAGTATTTGCATCAGTATTTGCAGTATTTTCATACTTTTATACTCTTTAATGAAAGGTGATACAAGGCGGAAGTCCGCGCCGTTTTTCAGCAGTCGCGTCACATGACCAACGCCAGCGAATCAGGAAGGTAGATGTCACAGTGACGTTGTCCAATGACGACGCCAGCTAGAGCTCAGCACAGTGTATCCGCGTATTCTCAATGTTTACACAGCACCGGACCAGACACGATCTGGACTGAATACGTGGACCCTGGCGGATTCCCGTTTCCCAGCTTTTCCAGGCATTTTAATGTAAACGGACAGTGCATCCGCGAAGAAAACGAGACAGATACGGTCTAATGTAAACTTGGCCTAAAACACAGAGCTGACTGCAACTCTGATCCTCCATTTTGAGCTAATTTATCGCCATGCCACGTAGATGTGTTTTTGGCCGGTGCAGCAACATGACAGAAGGTGGATTTATGTTGCATTCATGGCCCAAGAATGTTCAAACTGCAAAGATTTGGACGCGTTTTGCGAGAAGTTCACGGGCACATTGGGCGCCTACGAAGTGGTCTCTCCTCTGCTCTGCACATTTTACTGAAGACTCGTATGAGACCTCTGATCTGTTGAGGAGTGTTGGCTATAAGCTCGTATTGAAAGAGGGTGCAGTACCAACAATTAAATAAAACTACAAGAAAAGGAAAGTATTTATTTATTTATAAAAAGAAAGTAAGTTCAGTTGCACCAGTTCTCCCGGAGTGTGAGCCGAGGGTCATTGGTAAAACCCGGGACGGAACGGGATGTAACATATTGCTCGGTCAGTGACTTCCCTGCGTTTGTTGCTAAAACCAGTGATGTCCCGTCCCGTCCCAGGTTTTAGTAATTGCCTGAGCTGAGCAGTAATGACGGAGTACTCATTAGGGAGAAAATAGAGAATGAGTGGACCAGCCGTCTGATATCTCCGCTGCATATGCTTGCCTCAGCAGCAATATCTCGCCCTTACGTGAAAGAAGCAAATGAACGGAGAACTGAACGAACAACTGAAAGTCAGATTGTTTCAAAACAATCAGCCACAAGATCGGCTTTCAAGAAGCGAGAACACAGACGGGTAAGCTGCGATTATCATTTGTTTACCTGCATTTAGATTAATACATGTAACTTGTATTGTGTGTTTAAGATTATTTAATTTGCTTCAGAATGCGATTGTCTCAGTTCATCTGATTATTAAATTAGCCTTTTATGTTTTATCAGTGAAAATGCGGGGCGGCACAGTGGTGTAGTGGTTAGCGCTGTCGCCTCACAGCAAGAAGGTCCGGGTTCGAGCCCCGTGGCTGGCGAGGGCCTTTCTGTGCGGAGTTTGCATGTTCTCCCCGTGTCTGCGTGGGTTTCCTCCGGGTGCTCCAGTTTCCCCCACAGTCCAAAGACATGCAGGTTAGGTTAACTGGTGACTCTAAATTGACCGTAGGTGTGAATGTGAGTATGAATGGTTGTCTGTGTCTATGTGTCAGCCCTGTGATGACCTGGCGACTTGTCCAGGGTGTACCCCGACTTTCGCCCGTAGTCAGCTGGGATAGGCTCCAGCTTGCCTGCGACCCTGTAGAACAGGATAAAGCGGCTAGAGATGATGAGATGAGACAAGAGTCAAGGATATCCACTCAGAAATTTATTTAAAAATAAAGGTTCTGCATATCTCCTTTAAGTGCTTGCTTCAGACATTTTGTGTGAATGGAAGATATTGAACCACAGGACAATTTATATATGTTTGTGTCTGGTTGAGAAAGAGATGACATATTGCATTCATATGTATAAGTGTGTATATGTGTTGGAAGGGCGTTAGGGTAGTTGTGGTGACATCCTGTATACTGACAGCTCACTGTAGCCTATGGCGTTTGCGCAGCTCATCAAATGCTAAACAGCGCCGTGTGAGGCTTCAGTCTGTGTTTAATTGCCACACGTGCTGTCACCAGCTAAACTAATGAGGAGTTCATGTCATTTGTTTAATAGAACAAAATCACTATGTCGTTATTCTTCTGCTGAAACATCATGTCTGTCTGATAGCAGATTTCCTGCTGCGGTCAGGTCTATCTTATTCCTTTTTTAAGAAATAAATCTTAGACCACTGTAGATAGATGTATGAATAACCGTAAGGCTTTGCATCACCCAATGTATGAGAATGACTCTTTTTCTTGAAAAAAAAGACAAAAAAAAATGCAGTTTGTCATGTTACTGACAAACAGTAGTCAAAAATAGTCTTCTGTCCTGAAGACTCTCCTGTGGTAGGAAACCTACTGACAGTTGCAGTGCTAAAATAGCTAAGGAAAAAATTAAGAGACCACTTTTAATGAAAGAAAGCTTCATGTTATCACTGATTATACATTAAAAAAATCTTTGCATCATGAACTTACTTAAATGATACACAGTACTTAGATTATGTTGAACACTGGAGTTGGAAGCATGCAAATGTAGAGAATGTCTTTGTTCCAGCATGACAACGCCCTTGTGCACAAAGCAAGATCCATGAAGACATGGTTTGCCGAGGCTGAAATGAAGAAGGTACAGAGGTATGACCTCAACCCTCAACACCTTTGTGTTGGAAAAACTGGAATGCCGACTGCGTGCCAGGCCTCCTCACCCATTTTGGCTGAATGAGCACAAATCCCCAAAACCACACTCCAAAATCTATTGGAAGGCCTTCCCAGAAGAGTGGAAATTAATATAACAGCAAAAGGGGACTAAATCTGGAATGGTGTCTTTAACAATTACATATAGGTGTGATGGTCAAGTTTCCTCAAACCTTTGGCCATACAATGTATTTCTTACTGCAGTATGTAAAGCAACATTAGATAGGATTTTACCTTCAAATATCAGCTTCGAAATCATTTTGATGGGACATGACTTGTAACAGGGAGAATGGCTTGTAACTCTGGTGAGCGTCCTGGAGCAAGTGCTTGTGAGAACTGACATCCCACAAGAACTGCATTATGCTTTATGGCACCATGTAACACGCCAATAACTATTGAGTATGCAGTTAGGTAATAACTATAAAAAGAAGCGAGGTCAGTATTCTCAGTATGGACATCATAGCAAAAGAATGACTGAGCAAGAGATCAGACAAGAGTAAATCTTGGACTGGTTTTTACTCGTTGGCCAGAGCTAAGAGAGATAAAAGGCTGCAAGATAAAAGGATGCTGAGCTGGACTTCTTTCTGCCAGACTAGTAAGTAATATTACATTAGCTGCCTTGCTATGTGTTGTGTTGTTGCACTTGCTTGACGTTTGGCTGTGTTACCAAAGTTGTCGATTCACTGGTTAGTCAGTCCAGGTTTGATAGAGGTTCAGCTGCTAGCTACATCTCTAGGTGATGTGAGCAAACTTGCAGGATAACACACTGAAATCAGTACTGTTAATAAGTGCTCTTGCGTCAAGTTGTTGCCTAGCATTGTTGGTTATTTTACCATCAACAGTGGCATCATTTTGTGCCAGGGGCTTCCAGGTTTTCCATCCATCCATCCATCCATCCATCCATCCATCATCTGTAACCACTTATCCTGTACAGGGTCGCAGGCAAGCTGGATCCTATCCCAGCTAACTATGAGTGAGAAGTGGGGTACACCCTGGACAAGTCACCAGGTTATCACAGGGCTGACACATAGACAAACAACCATTCACACTCACATTCACACCTACGGTCAATTTAGAGCCACCAGTTAGCCTAACCTGCATGTCTTTGGACTGTGGGGGAAACCGGAGCACCCGGAGGAAACCCACGCAGACACGGGGAGAACATGCAAACTCCACACAGAAAGGCCCTCGCTGGCCACTGGGCTCGAAGCCGGACCTTCTTGCTGTGAGGCGACAGCACTAACCACTACACCACCGTGCCGCCCACTGTAATATACATACTAACCACAAAAAAACTCCGCAGCATCATAACAATGTTATGTCTTGAAAACTTATGTCTTGAAGTAAATATTCAGTAGTCAAAGTTTGCACAAGTGTTGCACAAAACTCAGAATAGTAGCCTGCAAACCAATGTGACCAGAGCCTTAATCTCAATAGTCAACTAAATTAACCTTACAAAACCAGGAAGCGGGTGGCACAGTGGTGTAGTGGTTAGCACTGTCGCCTCACAGCAAGAAGGTCCGGCTTCGAGCCCAGTGGCCAGCGAGGGCCTTTCTGTGTGGAGTTTGCATGTTCTCCCCGTGTCTGCGTGGGTTTCCTCCGGGTGCTCCGGTTTCCCCCACAGTCCAAAGACATGCAGGTTAGGCTAACTGGTGGCTCTAAATTGAGCGTAGGTGTGAATGTGAGTGTGAATGGTTGTCTGTGTCTATGTGTCAGCCCTGTGATGACCTGGCGACTTGTCCAGGGTGTACCCCGCCTTTCGCCCGTAGTCAGCTGGGATAGGCTCCAGCTTGCCTGCGACCCTGTAGAACAGGATAAAGTGGCTAGAGATAATGAGATGAGATGTACATTACATTTGACAAGATTATTACAGAAACCATATCATGTTGATTACACACATAGTCCACATTCAAACACTTGGCAAACAATGTACTGTATATGGCCTGAAAATGTAATGTTATGAAAACTTTGCCATTCTTTTTTGTTATTCATTTTGTTATGTTCCTGTTCATCTCTGATGTCACAATAAATAAAACTTCATCTGCCTGCTCCTGTTAGGGGTCGCCACAGCAGATTTGTTCTGCACATGTGATTTGGCATAGGTTTTACACCAGATGCCCTTCCTGACGCAACCCTCCCAAGTCTGTCCAGGCTTGGGACCAGCACTAAGTATGCACTGTCTTGTGCAACCCCAGCGGCTGGGTATTTTACCTAACTTGCATGTCTTTGAACTGTGGGGGAAACCAGAGCACCCGGAGGAAACCCATGCAGAGAACATGCACACTCCACACAGAAAGGCCCCCATCAGCCATGAGGTTCAAACCCAAAACCTTCTTGCTCTGAGGCGACAGTGCTAACCACTACATCACCACACCACCTGTCACAGGAAATAAAACTATGCAGTCATATTTGAGTAAAATCCTGTAATATTAATCTAACTTGGGGCGGCACGGTGGTGTAGTGGTTAGCGCTGTCGCCTCACAGCAAGAAGGTCCGGGTTCGAGCCCCGTGGCCGGCGAGGGCCTTTCTGTGCGGAGTTTGCATGTTCTCCCCGTGTCCACGTGGGTTTCCTCCGGGTGCTCCGGTTTCCCCCACAGTCCAAAGACATGCAGGTTAGGTTAACTGGTGACTCTAAATTGACCGTAGGTGTGAATGTGAGTGTGAATGGTTGTCTTTGTCTATGTGTCAGCCCTGCGATGACCTGGCGACTTGTCCAGGGTGTACCCCGCCTTTCGCCCGTAGTCAGCTGGGATAGGCTCCAGCTTGCCTGCGACCCTGTAGAACAGGATAAAGCGGCTACAGATAATGAGATGAGATGAGATTAATCTAACTTGTAATCTACCTTGTCAATAGACATTTCTTTGGCTTCTGGTGTTGTCTTTGCCTGACCACTCCAGAGCAAATAAATACACATTTTGTCCTTTTTGTGTGTTTATGTCTTGAGAAATAGAAGAGAGAACCTCAAATATGTAGTGAATGCCCAATATAAAAGCAGCTTTACTGCAGTCTATGAGTTTACGTTGTTTGTGTAATGAACTTGTCTGTGTGAGAGAGTTCAAGCTGCTCAGTGGCCACAACACCTTCAAAATAATGATGGTTGCAGAATTCAGAGTTACACTGCTTCTGTATCCTTCAGCTTGTCAGCAAATGCACGTGTACAGTTGCACAGGGAGGCTCAAAGCATGACTTGTATTTACGTCAGTAGTGTAAAAGTGAATTTTGCTCCACAACTGTAGGGGGAGCCCAGGAGCAAAAAATACAAATTCTCACATCAATGGTTTATTTGATTGAACTGCATATCTTAATACAGTATATCTTGACATGAATTACCATACAGCAGTGGCAAGGTCAGAAATTGAACAGTGGGTTATCCTGGGTAAAACAGGGAGAAAAAGGGTTTGAAAAGAAACCTCAAATGCCAGCAGTCACTCAAAAGAACTTAAATGATTGCAGAAAGTGTCCATTAAAGACTATCACTCAAGTGGTTTGTTGTTTTGCCTGTTCATCACCAATTCCAGTTGTTTACACACACACACACACACACACACACACACACACACACACACACAAAACCATGCTGCCACAACTGTAAGAGATCTCATCTCATCTCCTTATCTCTAGCCGCTTTATCCTTCTACAGGGTCGCAGGCAAGCTGGAGCCTATCCCAGCTGACTACGGGCGAAAGGCGGGGTACACCCTGGACGAGTCGCCAGGTCATCACAGGGCTGACACATAGACACAGACAACCATTCACACTCACACCTACAGTCAATTTAGAGCCACCAGTTAGCCTAACCTGCATGTCTTTGGGGGAAACCGGAGCACCCGGAGGAAACCCACACGGACACAGGGAGAACATGCAAACTCCGCACAGAAAGGCCCTCACTGGCCACAGGGCTCGAACCCAGACCTTCTTGCTGTGAGGCGACAGTGCTAACCACTACACCACCGTGCCGCCACTGTAAGAGATTAAAAAAAAAAAAAGACCCCACACATTTCAGAAACTTTGTCAAATTATGGGCTTAACACAACCACAGATATTTTAAGTTTGTTTCTTAGACAAGGATTTTTTTTAAGCTTGTTACCTCGTTAACAGTTTCGGCGAGAATCTCCCGCCTTTTTCAGAAACAGTCACCAGATGTCGAGTGGTGACGTGCCTTATCAGCTGATGTTGCGTTACGGAGGCGTGAACGTCCCGCCCAATTTGACAGGTAGTTCACGCCTCCTGCTGTCAGGTCGCTCCTCCAGGACGGCGCTCCAGGTGTGCGACAGCGCGTACGCTCCCTCATCCCGGTTCAACGCAACATCAGCTGATAAGGCACGTCACCACTCGACATCTGGTGACTGTTTCTGAAGAAGGCGGGAGATTCTCGCCGAAACTGTTAACGAGGTAACAAGCTTATAAAAAATAAAAAAAAAAATCCTTGTCTAAGAAACGAACTTAAAATATCTGTAATAGTTAGACATAATGAACATCCACTACATACAGTGGTGCTTGAAAGTTTGTGAACCCTTTAGAATTTTCGATATTTCTGCATAAATATGACCGAAAACATCATCAGATTTCCACACAAGTCCTAAAAGTAGATAAAGAGAACCCACTTAAACAAATGAGACAAAAATATTATACTTGGTCATTTACTTATTGAGGAAAATGATCCAATATTACATATCTGTGAGTGGCAAAAGTATGTGAACCCCTAGGATTAGCAGTTAATTTGAAGGTGAAATTAGAGTCAGGTGTTTTCAATCAATGGGAAGACAATCAGGTGTGAGTGGGCACCCTGTTTTATTTAAAGAACAGGGATCTATCAACATCTGATCTTCACAACACATGTTTGTGGAAGTGTATCATGCCACGAACAAAGGAGATTTCTGAGGACCTCAGAAAAAGCGTTGTTGATGCTCATCAGGCTGGAAAAGGTTACAAAACCATCTCTAAAGAGTTTGGACTCCACCCATCCACAGTCAGACACATTGTGAACAAATGGAGGAAATTCAAGACCATTGTTACCCTCCCCAGGAGTGGTCGACCAACAAAGATCACTCCAAGAGCAAGGCGTGTAATAGTCGGCGAGGTCACAAAGGACCCCAGGGTAACTTCTAAGCAACTGAAGGCCTCTCTCACATTGGCTAATGTTAATGTTCATGAGTCCACCATCAGGAGAACACTGAACAACAATGGTGTGCATGGCAGGGTTGCAAGGAGAAAGTCACTGCTCTCCAAAAAGAACATTGCTGCTCGTCTGTAGTTTGCTAAAGATCACTTGGACAAGCCAGAAGGCTATTGAAAATGTTTTGTGGACAGATGAGACCAAAATATAACTTTTTGGTTTAAATGAGAAGCGTTATGTTTGGAGAAAGGAAAAACACTGCATTCCAGCATAAGAACCTTATCCCATCTGTGAAACATGGTGGTGGTAGTATCATGGTTTGGGCCTGTTTTGCTGCATCTGGGCCAGGACAGCTTGCCATCATTGCTGGAACAATGAATTCTGAATTATAGCAGCGAATTCTAAAGGAAAATGTCAGGACATCTGTCCATCTCAAGAGAAGGTGGGTCATGCAGCAAGACAACGACCCTAAGCACACAAGTCGTTCTACCAAAGAATGGTTAAAGAAGAATAAAGTTAATGTTTTGGAATGGCCAAGTCAAAGTCCTGACCTTAATCCAATCAAAATATTGTGGAAGGACCTGAAGCGAGCAGTTCATGTGAGGAAACCCACCAACATCCCAGAGTTGAAGCTGTTCTGTACAGAGGAACGGGCTAAAATTCCTCCAAGCCGGTGTGCAGGACTGATCAACAGTTACCGCAAACGTTTAGTTGCAGTTATTGCTGCACAAGGGGGTCACACCAGATACTGAAAGCAAAGGTTCACATACTTTTGCCACTCACAGATATGTAATATTGGATCATTTTCCTCAATAAATAAATGACCAAGTATAATATTTTTGCCTCATTTGTTTGACTGGGTTCTCTTTATCTACTTTTAGGACTTGTGTGAAAATCTGATGATGTTTTCGGTCATATTTATGCAGAAATATAGAAAATTCTAAAGGGTTCACAAACTTTCAAGCACCACTGTATTAACACAACCACAGCAAAACTGCTGTCACAGAAAGCACTGATGCACTGAGCAGTGCCAAGCATTGCTTTTTGACACATCAGTAAGAGCAGAATTCAATTTCAATGAAACACCAGTTACAGCTACGGCTTTCCCAATTAATACAGATGCAACATAAACAAAAAGAGGTTCCCACCTTTCAGTAGTTTAACATTATCCTACATAAGTGAGTTGTGCATTGACAGAAGTAGGGTTGAACATAGACACAGGCGGATTTATCTTCATGAAAACAATTTATTTATTTTTATTTTATTTATTTTATTGGTTTATTTGATAGGGACATTACATCTTAATGAACTTTAGTATAAATACACAGTGTAAAGATGTTGGAATAGGCATAACTGCTAATTTTCATCCGTATTCAAGTGTAACGTAAACTGAAAAATATTTCATATAATTATATGGTTTGATTACAGTGCAGTGCACTACACGGTGGTGTAGTGGTTAGCGCTGTCGCCTCACAGCAAGAAGGTCCTGGGTTCAAGCCCCAGGGCTGGCGAGGGCCTTTCTGTGTGGAGTTTGCATGTTGTCCGCGTGGGTTTCCTCCGGGTGCTCCGGTTTCCCCCACAGTCCAAAGACATGCAGGTTAGGTTAACTGGTGACTCTAAATTGACCGTAGGTGTGAGTGTGAATGGTTGTCTGTGTCTATGTGTCAGCCCTGTGATGACCTGGCGACTTGTTCAGGGTGTACCCCGCCTTTTGCCCGTAGTCAGCTGGGATAGGCTCCAGCTTGCCTGCGACCCTGTAGAAGGATAAAGCGGCTAGAGATAATGAGATGAGATGAGATTACAGTGTAGGAGGAAAAGGCACAGTATGGAGTGCATTTCTGAGAAGGTAAACTCTTTAACTGAACTAGTCTCCTACATGGCTACACACCACACAGAACGGTTTACAACAGTTATTGAGCAACGTCACTCAATGCGACTTCTTCAAGCAACAGCACCTGGCAAGCACCAACCTTTTTATTTATTTATTTATTTATTTATTTATTTATTTTGGGAATAGCAATGTGAACAAAAGCCCGGTGTAACCTTTAGCTACAAGAACGCTTTTTGGCAGCTTTGTCACTGCTTGGTATCAGTTTATGGATTTGTCAGAGTAGAACTACTTCAGTAGGGTTTACATGCTGGTGAGCAATAGTAAAGCAAAGAAAACATTTTCCCTTTCACTTTTTCCATGCCGCACTTTGAAATACAACAAGATGTTTATCTTTCATTTTCATATATTTGAGTATATACTTCTTGGAAGTGACGTGCATGCGTACGTGCGTTTGTGTGTGTGTGAGAGAGAGAGAGAAAGAGAGAGATGAACAGGATATTTTTCTCTTGTCTTAAGCTGTACAAATATGACATGTTAATGAGGACACAGAACTAGACTTTATGATCCAGTTGGCATTCCGTGTGTGTGTGTGTGTGTGTTAAGGTTTGCCTAAGGCATATGTAAATTTCCTGGAAGTTAGTCCTTTCTTCCCAGACACACCTATGACCTTTCAGCCATTAAGTGCAGCTATTTGTTACAAGAATTGGATGCAGACAATGATATACATCAGGAATTAGGCACTTTGTTTCCGGTAGGTACTCTGACAAATCCATAAACTGATGCCAAGGCACAGCCTAGGTTCTATTTATACAGAAGTGATGGGAAAGCAAGGACATTCCCAGTGATGGGAAAGCAAGGAAATTCTTGTTATGTTAAACAGAAATGGTTGTAAAATAAGAAACTTCTAGTTATTTAACACAGAAACCATCAATAAACAGGGAACAGCAGTGGAATTCTAGTAAAATTGCATTTCCAAAAATTACTTTACCAAATAAAATTAACATGAAATAATTGCATTTGTTTAAACATTTTAAACAGCAAATTGTTTACCAGTGACTCAATATACAACCCCTTTCCCAAAAAAGTTAGGACACTGTTTAAAATATAAATAATTAAAAAAATAAATTTCGTGGCCAAAAAAGGTAAGCTGCACGGTGGTACAGTTGTTTTTCTGTGTGGAGTTTGCGTGTTCTCCCTGTGTCTGCGTGGGTTTCCTCCCACTTCAAAGACATGCAGATTAGGTAAAAATTGTTGAACTTCTTGTACATCGCTTTAGATAAGAGTGTCTGTTAAATACCTGTAATGTAAAAACAGAATGTGATGATTTGCAAATCATGGAAACTATATATTTCATTGAAAATAGTACAAAGACAACACATCAGATGTTGAAACTGTGAATTTTTATTGTTGTTTGAAAAATATATGCTCATTTTGAATTTAGTGCCAGCCACATGTTTCAAAATAGTTGGGACAGGGGCATGTTTACCACTGTGTTGCATGACCTCTACTTTTAACAACACGCTGTAAATGTTTGGGAACTGAGGAGACCAGTTGCTTTAGTTTTCAAAGTGAAATGTTGTCCCATTCTTGCCTGACATACAGTTTCAGTAGCTCAACAGTTTGGGGTCTCCTTTGATGGAGTTTTCCTTTCATAATGTGGCAAAAGTTTTCAATGACTGGTAGGTCTGGACTGTAGGCCGGCCAGTTTAGCACCTGAACTCTTTTACTGCAGAGCCATGCAGTTGTAATACATGCAGAATGTGGTTTGGCATTGTCTTGCTGAAAGAAGCAAGTCCTTCCCTGAAAAAACATGTTGTCTGGATAGCAAGCTGGAGAGTCCTTCTTCTCTTTAGCCCAGAGGACATGATGTCCATGATTTTCAAAAAGAAATTCAAATTTCAAATTGTCAGACCAAAGGACAGTTTTCCACTTCACTTCAGTCCATTGTAAATGAGTTTGGGCCCAGAGAAAGTGGCATTGTTTCTGGATATTGTTTATGTATCGTTTCTTATTTACATGGTATAATTTAACTTCCATTTGTGGATGTAGTGATGAACTGGGTTCACAGATGATGGGTTTCTGGAAATGTTCCGGAGCCCATGCAGCGATTTCCATGATAAAATCATGTCTGTTTTTAATGCAGTGTCAATATCACAGGTATCAAGATCACGGGCAATGTTGGTTTTCGGCCTTGTCTGTTACGTACAGAAATTTCTCCTGATTCATTGAATCCTTTAAGGATATTATGTACTGTAGCTGATATGATCCCAAAATTATTTGCAATTTTACATTGAGGAACATGGCGGCACGGTGGTGTAGTGGTTAGTGCTGTCGCCTCACAGCAAGAAGGTCCGGGTTCGAGCCCCGTGGCCGGCGAGGGCCTTTCTGTGTGGAGTTTGCATGTTCTCCCCGTGTCCGTGTGGGTTTCCTCCGGGTGCTCCGATTTCCCCCACAGTCCAAAGACATGCAGGTTAGGTTAACTGGTGACTCTAAATTGACCGTAGGTGTGAATGTGAGTGTGAATGGTTGTCTGTGTCTATGTGTCAGCCCTGTGATGACCTGGCAACTTGTCCAGGGTGTACCCCGCCTTTCGCCCGTAGTCAGCTGGGATAGGCTCCAGCTTGCCTGCGACCCTGTAGAACAGGATAAAGCGGCTACAGATAATGAGATGAGACATTGAGGAACATTATTCTTAAATTGTTGCACTGTTTACCCATGCAGTCTTTCACAGAGCGGTGAACCCCTCCCCGTCTTTACTCCGCAGCAACCCCGGTGGGCAGCACGGTGGTGTAGTGGTTAGCATGGTCGCCTCACAGCAAGAAGGTTCTGGGTTCGAACCTAGCGGCCAGCGAGGGCCTTTCTGTGTGGAGTTTGCATGTTCTCGCCGTGTCTGCGTGGGTTTCCTCCGGGTGCTCTGGTTTCCCCCACAGTCCAAAGACATGCGGTTAGGTTAATATGGGATGGCCTTGGGCTGAGGTGCCCTTGAGCGAGGCACCTAACTCCCTACTGCTCCCCGGGTGCTGTTAGCATGGCTGCCCACTGCTCTGGGTGTGTGTGTGTGCTCATTGCTCACGTGTGTGTGAGTTCACTGCTTCAGATGGGTTAAATGCAGAGAGGAAATTTCACAAGTGTGTGATGAATAAAGTTGTGCTTTCTTTCTCTCTGAGAGACTCCACCTCTCTGGGATGCTCTTTTTATACCCAATCATGTTACTGACCTGTTGCCAATTAACCAAATTAGGTTTTTTGAGCATATATTTTTTATATATACCCTATTTTTATATATAAATTAGGTTTTAATGTGCATATATTTAAAAAGAACAGTAAAAATTCTCAGTTTCAACATTTGATATGCTGTCTTTGCACTATTTTCAATGGAATATAGGGTTTCCGTGATTTGCAAATCATCGCATTCCGTTTTTATTTACATTTTACACAGCAAACCTACTTTTTTGGAAACAGAGTTGTACTAAACATGGCAGGAGGCAAAGTGGCCAAGTGGTTAGAGCGCTTGACCACTAAGTGAACGGTCCCTGGTTCGAGCCTTGTCTCGGACAGTGATCTGGGGCTTGCTTCCTGTCCACCCAGCAGTGAAGGGGGACCTGGTGGAAACACTAGGGAAGTTAAAAGGCAGCGAGGAAAGGAACTGGCCACCATGCCGTGGCCTAGACAGAGTGTGCTCTCTAACAGGCACTCCCCAACGTACATACGGAAACGTATATGGGACTGACTTTGACTTTTGAAACATGGCAGAAAATAGCAAAGTCCTGAGATAGAGTTGAAAGCGTGGTGAATGTTGCCCTCTAGTGGTAGTCTTGGTGGCCTGTTCACCACAGTCTTGATTTAAAAAAAAATCCTTGGGAATTATTATCATTGAGAGAAATCTTAAGTAACGAACACGTTAATACACTGGTTATACACTGTTAACTGTAAAACCATTAATGATTCTTTGACCTTCTGGACCCTACAACAGAGGGTTTTTTTTCCCCTCTCAGAGAAGGTTCCAAGTAGAAAAGGAGAAGAACCCTTTTCTGGAGACAAATCCAGTTGTTGTTGTTTTTTTGGACCAGTTACTAGCTCTACCAAAACACTGACTGATTTCTTTAAACAGGTAGACTGTGTTTGCCAGCTGGAAAGTGCTGGTAGATGGAAACAGTTTCTAGACAAGTCATTAAGTCATTTAAGAAAATAACACAACAGGAAGGCATTTAATCACATAATAAAGAAGCTGGAATATATAATCTACTAGTTGCTACTAGTAGTTACTCCACGAAGCTTTGTGAACTAAACTGGATTTTCTGGTATGTTTGAATATAGTGCTTTACAATGTGATTAATCTGTAATGTGTTGTGGAAATTAGTTCAGATCCAAACCATGTGAAGCCTCCATTTGACATTACCGTAGTGAAGCTAGGAACACAGCAGTCTTTACATTAGCTCGGTGAGGAATATGAATGAGACATTTGTTTGCTATCACTCTTCCACGCTGTACTTTTTAATGCAGCAACGTGCTTTGTTAGATTCCTTCCCTCTGCTTGCTATTTTTAGGAGACACAAAAGTGCCTCCCAGAAAAGATCACATGAATATGGATGGCATGCTTCACTGCTGCATGAGAAAGCAGCACCATAAACCATAGACATGCTCCAAGGTAAAGCCAATGCTCCTTTGATCAATTCTTTTTCAATGTTTTTTTGGTGATATAACAAGAAGTTCTCTATTATGAAAATAAGGAGCCAGAGTAACATGTAAGCTAAAGAGTGACAGCAGGATTGTTAACTCATGACTGTTGTAAATACATCCCTGTTGATCTGATGATTTGATATAATATTGATAAAGCAAGTGTCAGGTTCTATAGCTGCCTGTTTTTTTTCCAGCTGTATAGATTGTAATGTATAAATTTTAATCAGTATAGCATTCTTTCCTTAAAATCAGCTTTTAACAGACTTGTTTCCTTTGCACACATTTTCACGAATAGAAATAAGTTTTAAGTTCAGAAAAAGCCAGGTGAAATGAATATTGTCATGATATAAGCTATTTGGGCATAGTTATTCCCCACTTTCAGGCTCATATGCATAAAAAGCATGATTTTAGCACCATGAAGCAAGTCTGTTTTAATGAGCTTTAACATTCCCCAAATTAAAAATATACCCCATTCATCTCTCAATCACTCCAGCTAGGTTTTTGTAAGAAAGTTCTGTGTCCTCAATTTACTTTGCAAGTCAATGTAGCTGAAAGTGTGTGTGTGTGTGTGTGTGTGTGTGTGTGTGTGTGTGTGTGTGTGTGTGTGTGTGTGTTATAGTCGGGAGCCAATTTGGGGCTCGGTGGGCTATATGTCTTCGAAGACAAGTTTATTTTTTGCGATAGTCGATTTTTCAAGTCTCCTTAAGCGTCAGCTGGTCTCCTTGAGAAAGAGGCCAGCGGATGATTTCCTTAATCAGGTCTCAAACTTCAGCACACAGTCTAAGAGAGAGAGAGAGAGAGAGAGAGAGAGAGAGAGAGAGAGACCCACTAGGTGCCGCTGGTGTGCTCTGTTTTTTTTCTCACATGCTCTGAGACATGTCTGATCAACCCCACCAACCTCAGAACTCAAAACATGGCCACATCCCAAATAGAAGAGTAGAATGAGAACCTGCTGAGCACTTACACCGCCAGTGCTTTCAAACACACACACACACACACGTCACTCTCAACAAGTATATACTGAAATATATGAAAATGAAAGATAAACATGTTGTATTTCGAAGTGCAGCATGGAAAAAGTGACAGGGAAAATATTTTCTTTGCTTTACTCATATTGCTCACCAGCATGTAAACCCTACTGAAGTAGTTCTACTCTGACAAATCCATAAACTGATACCAAGCAGTGACAAAGCTGCCAAAAAGCACTCTTGTAGCTAAAGGTTACACTGGGCTTTTGTTCACATTGCTATTCCCCCCAAAAAAAGGTTGGTGCTTGCCAGGTGCTGTTGCTTGAAGAAGTCGCATTGAGTGACGCTGCTCAATAACTGTTGTAAACCGTTCTGTGTGGTGTGTAGCCGTGTAGGAGACTAGTTCATGTAAAGAGTTTACCTTCTCAGAAATGCACTCCATACTGTGCCTTTTCCTCCTGCATTGTAATCAAACCATATAGTTATATGGAATGTTTTTCAGTTTACGTTACACTTGAATTATTTTAGAAATTATTTTAAAATGGCAGCACCGATCTCCGTTTCTGTAGCCCTTGGCCTCTCGCCTATTACATAGCTAGGGTTACAGTGGGGAGCTAGTCCTCTGGTAACCATGAGAGTTTGTTCCAAACTGCTCTTACTGATGTGTCAAAAAGCAATGCCTGACACTGTTCAGTGCATCAGTGCTTTCTGTGACAGCAGTTTTGCTGTGTTCAAGTTAAGCCCATAATTTGGCAAAGTTTCTGAAATGTGTGGGGTCCTTTTTTTTATGGCAGCATGGCAGCATGGCTGTGTGTGTGTGTGTGTGTGTGTGTGTGTGTGTGTGTGTGTGTGTGTGTAAAATCCTGGAATTTGTGTTGAACGGACAAAAGACACACACACACACACACACACACACACACACACACACACACAATGATGTGTAGAATAGCATTATACAACCTTTATTTATATGTATAAATATCTCTCTCTCTCTCTCTCTCTCTCTCTCTCATTATCTCTAGCCGCTTTATCCTGTTCTACAGGGTCGCAGGCAAGCTGGAGCCTATCCCAGCTGACTACGGGCGAAAGGCGGGGTACACCCTGGACAAGTCGCCAGGTCATCACAGGGCTGACACAGGGACAAACAACCATTCACACTCACATTCACACCTACGGTCAATTTAGAGTCACCAGTTAACCTAACCTGCATGTCTTTGGACTGTGGGGGAAACCGGAGCACCCGGAGGAAACCCATGGGGAGAACACGCAAACTCCACACAGAAAGGCCCTCGCCGGCCACTGGGCTTGAACCCGGACCTTCTTGCTGTGAGGCGACAGCGCTAACCACTACACCGCCCATGTATAAATCTATTTAGATATTATTATTATTATTATTATTATTGCTTGTTGTTGTTTGCTGATGACTATCTTAGTAGACCATCTTTCCCAGCTGAAAGTACTGGGGAAAAGGCAAGAATTTATTAATTACTGCTTCCAATGTTACAAGATATTTTAAAGAAAATATCCTAACATGAAGGCAATTAGAAAATCTTGAACATTTACTGAACAAATTAGTCAAGTAATAAGGGAGGATAAAATAAATTACCAGCTGGAAAACATGATCAACCAGTTTGATCAGGTTGGCAGTTTATAGCTGATCAAACCAAGGTGGAATTTTTAACAGGGTTGTTGTTGTTGTTGTTGTTGTTAATGCTGATGCTGCTGTTGTTGTAATATCTAATAACAGTGCAAGCAGATTGCAAATTAATCTGTCACATATGACTTCCCATGGTGGTTAAAGAAGTTGAAGTGCTTACGGCCATTTCTAAGTATTAAAAATGCCTAGCATGCATGTCTCACTAATTAAAATGTATTCTCAGTGAGTGGCACTGTAAATGTTACAAACAGCATTAAATGAATAAGAATCTAGATGAAAAATAGAGAAGATAAAAAAACATTAAAAATATTAAAGCGCTGGAGCATGCGGTAAAACTGTATCTTTATATGCAGGCAGTGTCGACTAAGATAAAATGAATGTCTAAATATCAGGGGGACATCAGTGGACTTGAGTTTGTGAAATGGAGGGCAGCAAGCACTGTAAACATCCCATACCCTGTTCTCAATGAAATGTTTCACAACAAGACAGGGAACTGACTGGCTTTTTAAACTCTTTGTATCAGAGGCCAAAAAATGGATTTTGCACCTTTATTCAGCATTTATTTGTGATGTCACAATCCACAGGAGTTACTCATGGATCAAAAGTAGACACTCAGGGCTTTAACAATTTGCAATTTTTCCATAAGTATTTCCTTTTTTACCTCGCCTGATAGGTTTAAATGCGACAATTTATTGTGGCAGCTGTGTTCGCTTTTACTGTCAAAAAAGCTTTAGTTGTGCTGTCTGTTTTATCTCTGTACCAGTGTTATTGTGGAGAGGTGTGAACTGTTTGCCCAGCAGGGGACTCACACCTCTCCCCTTTCCCATCGCCCTGCTCACCAGCAGCTAAACATAGGCTATGTCCACATTAATATGTTTTAGTTTTAAATAACATCACTTTTGCTACATTTGTGGCTGGTATCCACACTACTCAGGATGTTTTTTCAAGCCCCCAAAGCAGAGACTTTTGGAAACGCTGCTGGCCTCATTTTAGTTTGAGAACTCCAGGGTAGCATTTTAGAGTAGACAAGCCAAAAATGTAGATGTTTGGAAATGATGATGCATACACCCACATTTGCTTCCTGATTGGCTCTTATCTGTCACGACGCACAGTGTCTTGCAAAAGTATTCCTCCCCCTTGGTGTTTGTCCTGTTTTCTCGCATTACAAGCTGGAATGAAAATGGATTTTTGGGGGGTTAGCACCATTTGATTTACACAACATGCCTACCACTTTAAAGGTGAAAATTGTTGTTTTTATTGTGACACAAACAATAATTAAGATGAAAAAACAGAAATCTGGAGTGTGCATAGGTACTCACCCCCCCAAGTCAATACTTTGTAGAACCACCTTTTGCTGCAATTACAACTGCAAGTCTCTTGGGGCATGTCTCTATTAGCTTAACACATCTAGCTACTGGGATTTTTGCCCATTCCTTAAGGCAAAACTGCTCCAACTCCTTCAAGTTAGATGGGTTGTGTTGGTGTACAGCAAGCTTCAAGTTATGCCACAAATTCTCAATTGGATTGAGGTCTGGGCTTTGACTAGGCCATTCCAAGACATTTGAAATGTTTCCCTCTAAAACACTCCAGTGTAACTTTAGCAGTATGTTTTGAGTCATTGTCCTTCTGGAATGTGAAACTTCGTCCCAGTCTCAAACCTCTGGCCAACTCAAACAGGTTTTCCTCCAGAATTGCCCTGTATTTAGTGCCATCCATCTTCCTTTCAGTCCTGACCAGCTTTCCTGTCCCTGCAGATGAAAAATATCCCCACAGCATGATGCTCCCACCACCATGCTTCACTGTAGGAATGGTGTTCTCAGGGTGTTGGGTTTGTGCCTGTTAGGACTGGGGACTGTCTTGGCCTCTAGAGGCCGCTGTTATTGCTTTTCTTGTCATGTTTGTTTTGGCCTCTAGAGGCCACCACTGTTTCTGTGTTTTATGTTTGTTGTTTTCCATGTGTCTTGTGCCCTGCCTAGTCCTCATTAGTGTCACCTGTGTCCTATTTTAGTTTGTGTATAAATACCTCTTCAGTTTGGTCCCTAGTCATGGAGTCTTTGTGCTGTAATGCTTTTCGTTAGAACCTCTGTCCCGTGCCCTTGCTTTTGCCCTTGTGTTTTTGGCCTTTTGTTTTCTTGTTAGATTTTTCACTTAACCTTTGGTATCTTCTGAGCGTTTACATTTTTGGATTATACTTTTTGTTTTTGCCCTGGATTGTAAATAGTGTGTATTTTGTAAATAAACTGTTTTTTGCTACTTTCTACTTCCGCCTCACGCCTCTGCACTTGAGTCATTCCCTGGTGGCTTAGTGGGGGTTTGCTGGATTATCACACCAGCGACCCGGGTTCGAATCCCAGCAAAACCCTAACAGAAAAACTCCATCATGACCGACTCAGCAGAGGCTTCTTCAACTGTCTACCCGGCTAACCTTCAGGGAATGATGGCTGTGTTAACATGCCTCGGATCCACTATGGACACTCATGGACGGACTCTTGCAAGCCAACGTGAAGCCCTTGCTTGCCATGAGATACTGCTCCAGCAAATTGGGAAAACCAATTGGCACAGCTGACTTCTCTGCCCCCATCTCCTGATTCTGCTCCTGCTCCACCATCCGCTCCTGCTCCAGTGCCTCCTGCCATGCTGCCTCCTTCATCCTGCGAACCCAGCCTTCCTGCACCACAGAGGTATAACAGCAAGCACAGTGAGTGTCGGGAGTTCCTTACCCAGTGCCAACTCACCTTTGAGCTCCAGCCTACCACCTACACTACGGATCACCACAAGATTGCCTTTGTGATAACCTTGTTAGCTGGTAAGGCACGAGCTTGGGCAACAGCCATCTGGCAGAGACAGGGACCCGAATGCTCTGATTTCCAGCTGTTTACAGAGGAGATGCTTCGTGTCTTCGATCAAGCAGACATCAGTAAAGATGCAGCCAGAAAGCTCATGTCCATCCGGCAAGGAGGAAGCATCGCAGACTACGCCATCTCGTTCCGGACGCTTGCAGCAGTAAGTGGATGGAACGAGACTGCCCTGGTTTCAGCCTTTCACCATGGTCTGTCTGACCTCATCAAAGACGGTCTAGCCTCTATCGGATGCCCAAGTGACCTCGAAACACTGATTTCTCATGCCATTCGTCTTGACAACAGGATTAGAGAGCGCCGCCAAGTCCTGAGCCTCCCCGGCCTCCCTGCCTCAACCTGGAGTCCGTCCACCTCTTCCAGTGACTGTCCAGAGCCCATGCAGGTTGGCCGTACTCGTCTCTCCACAGCCGAGAGGGAGCGCAGAAGGAGGGACAAGTGGTGCATCTACTGTGGCAAGCCTGGTCACTTCCGAGCATCATGTCCCGAGCTCTCGGGAAAAGGACCGCCCCGTCCAGCCGAGGGAGGGTTGTGACGGGGCCTACCTTCTCTCCCGGACTTCCTGGCCAAGGAACCTACATCCCGGTTTCCATCTCCTGGGGTGAGTCCGTCCACTCTTGCCAGGCCTTGTTAGACTCAGGGGCGGCTGGAAACTTTATGGATATCCACTTCGCCCAAAGTATCAATGTCCCCACTGTGCCTCTTGAAGTCCCACTGTCTGTGTCTGCCCTGGATGGCCAAGCTTTAGGTGATGGAAGAGTCACCCAAGTTACTTCTCCAGTCTTTCTCCAGTCTCAAGCTCACAAAGAAGAAATATCCCTGCACCTGATTCATTCACCAGAGTTCCCGGTGATTCTAGGCCTTCCTTGGCTTACCCGCCACAACCCTCGTATTGACTGGGTAACAAGCCAGGTTGTGGAATGGGGTCCTGCATGCCATGCTTCTTGTCTGCTCTCTAGCTCTCCTGTGTCTCCTGCTGAGCCTCCTGATCTCACCGAGTTATCTCAAGTTCCCACAGAATACTGGGATTTGAAGGAAGTATTTAGCAAAAGCAGGGCCGCCGTTCTTCCTCTGCACCTCGCCTACGACTGTGCCATCGACTTGCTCCCTGGGACTACTCCTCGGGGCTGACTGTTCTCCCTCTCTCAGCCAGAATGCAAGGCCATGGAGGAATACATCAAGGAAGCCCTGGTCTCTGGGTTCATTCGACCCTCCACTTCACCTGCTGGTGCCGGCTTCTTCTTTGTCGGCAAGAAGGATGGGGGGCTCTGACCGTGTATTGACTATCAGGGCCTGAACAAGATCACCGTGCGCAACCGCTATCCCCTTCCGCTGATGTCCACAGCATTCGACCTGCTCCAAGGCGCCACCGTCTTCACCAAGTTGGACTTACAGAACGCATACCACCTCGTCCGTATCCGACAGGGAGACGAGTGGAAGACCGCCTTTAACACCCCGTCAGGGCACTACAAGTACCAGGTGATGCCCTTCGGACTCACCAATGCACCAGCTGTTTTTCAGGCCCTTATCAACAACGTCTTGAGGGATATGATCAATCAATACGTTTTCGTCTACCTCAACGACATCCTGATATTTTCTAAGACCTTACAGGAACACTGCCACCATGTCCGCCAAGTCCTCCAGAGACTTCTACAGAATAATCTGTTTGCTAAAGCCCAGAAATGCGAGTTTCAGGTCCCCGAGGTCTCCTTCCTGGGTTTTATTGTGCGGATGGGACAACTCCAAATGGACCCAGCCAAGACCCTGGCCGTCCGGGACTGGCCAACTCCCAAATCCATTAAAGAGGTCCAGCGGTTCTTAGGATTCGCGAACTTCTATCACAAATTTGTCAGGAACTTCCGTTCCATAGCTGCACCCATATCGGATCTCACCAAAAGTACCGGTGGATCTTATGTCTGGTCCCCTCAGGCGGGAAAGGCGTTCAAGGACCTCAAGCACCGTTTTTGCATGGCACCCATTCTGGTTCTCCCGGACACTTCCCAACCATTCATCGTGGAGGTGGATGCCTCGGACAATGGTGTCGGCGCGGTGCTCTCTCAACTCTCAGAAGGGAAGCTGCACCCCTGCGCATACTTCTCCCACCGCCTGAGCCCTACGGAGTCCCGGTATGATGTGGGGGATCGAGAACTACTAGCGGTCAAACTGGCCCTTGAGGAATGGAGGCACTGGCTGGAGGGAGCGCAACATCCATTCCTGGTGTGGACGGACCATAAGAACCTGGAGTACCTCCAGCAAGCGAAGAGACTGAACCCACAACAGGCTAGGTGGGCCTTGTTTTTCAGTCGATTCGACTTCACCCTATCGTACTGCCCCGGATCTAAGAACACCAAACCTGAAACGCTGTCCAGGCTGTTCTCTGCCACCAACAGAGAGAGTGAGGTTGGACCTATTATCCCTGTGTCCCGGATTGTGGCCCCTGTCCGCTGGGGTGTCGAGGAGGCCATCCGACTAGCTAAACGCCAGGACCCCGGTCCTGGGACAGGGCCACCGGGCCTCTTGTATGTCCCTCGACAAGCCCGGGCCAAGGTTCTCCAGTGGGGTCACTCCTCCCCTCTCACCGCCCACCCGGGAGCTCGGAGGACCCTGGACTTCTTGAAAAGACGCTTCTGGTGGCCGAGCATGGAGAATGAAGTAAGGTCATTCGTCCTGTCCTGTGATGTATGCACCAGAACCAAGAACCCTCGACAGCATCCCCGGGGTCTCCTGCATCCTCTGCCTATTCCCCGGCGTCCCTGGTCCCATGTGGCGGTCGACTTCATTACTGGCCTTCCAGACTCACAAGGTAATACTGTCATTTTGGTCATAGTAGACAGATTCTCTAAGGCCTGCCGCTTCATACCACTGTGCAAGCTCCCTTCTGCTCTGGAAACTGCCAAACTCATGTTCACTCATGTCTTCTGAGTTTTTGGTCTCCCACAGGACATCGTTTCAGACCGGGAGCCCCAGTTCTCCTCCTGAGTATGGCACGGGTTCTGCAAGCTCATCGGGGCCACTGCCAGCCTCTCCTCTGGGTTCCATCCCCAGTCCAATGGTCAGACAGAGAGGCTCAACCAGGACCTGGAAACCACCCTGCGAGGCCTGGTGAAGGATAACCCGACATCATGGAGCACCTGGCTGCCATGGGCAGAGTACGCCCACAACACCCTGCAGTCATCGGCCACCAGGTTGTCGCCATTCCAGTGCCAATTCGGGTTCCAGCCACCTTTGTTTCCAGAACAGGAGGAGGACGCTGGGGTGCCCTCGGTCAACCAGTATGTCAGACGGTGTTGCAAGACCTGGAACAAGGTCAGGAGGACTCTCATTCACCTTCCAGAGCCAACCAGACTCAGGCCAACCGCCATAGAAGGCCTGCCCACATTTTCCACCCTGGGCAGCGGGTTTGGCTGTCCGCCAAGGACCTTCCGCTGCGGGTGGAGAATCGCAAACTTGCTCCTCGCTACATTGGCCCCTTCAAGGTGGTGTGCAGGGTGAACCCTGTCGCTTACCGGCTCCAGTTGCCCCGGACTCTAAGGATCAACCCCACATTCCATGTTTCCCTGTTGCGGCCCATACTGACATCCACGTATGCCCCTGCCCCTAGGAATCCCCCGCCCCCCCACATCTTCCAGGGTCAGACTGTTTTCACTGTGCGCCGCCTGCTGGACTCCCGCCGGGTCCGCGGGGGCCTTCAATATCTAGTGGACTGGGAGGGCTATGGCCCTGAGGAGCGCTGCTGGGTTCCCGCTCGGGACGTCTTAGATAAAGAACTGTGTCGGGACTTCCATTCAGCCCATCCGGACCGCCCTGGGAACGTCAGGAGACGCTCCTTGAGGGGGGGTCCTGTTAGGACTGGGGACTGTCTTGGCCTCTAGAGGCCGCTGTTATTGCTTTTCTTGTCATGTTTGTTTTGGCCTCTAGAGGCCACCACTGTTTCTGTGTTTTATGTTTGTTGTTTTCCATGTGTCTTGTGCCCTGCCTAGTCCTCATTAGTGTCACCTGTGTCCTATTTTAGTTTGTGTATAAATACCTCTTCAGTTTGGTCCCTAGTCATGGAGTCTTTGTGCTGTAATGCTTTTCGTTAGAACCTCTGTCCCGTGCCCTTGCTTTTGCCCTTGTGTTTTTGGCCTTTTGTTTTCTTGTTGGATTTTTCACTTAACCTTTGGTATCTTCTGAGCGTTTACATTTTTGGATTATACTTTTTGTTTTTGCCCTGGATTGTAAATAGTGTGTATTTTGTAAATAAACTGTTTTTTGCTACTTTCTACTTCCGCCTCACGCCTCTGCACTTGAGTCATTCCCTGGTGGCTTAGTGAGGGTTTGCTGGATTATCAGACCAGTGACCTGGGTTTGAATCCCAGCAAAACCCTAACAGTGCCACACATGGCATTTCCCATGATGGCCAAAAAGATAAATTTTAGTCTCATTTAACCAGAGAGGAGTCTTCCATGTGTTTGGGGAGTCTGCCACATGCTGTTGGGCAAACTCCAAATGTGCTTTCTTTAAGCAATGACTTTTTTCTGGCCACTCTTCCATAAAGCCCCACTCTCTGGAGTGTAAGGCTTAAAGTAGTCCTATAGACAGATACTCCCATCTCTGCTGTGGATCTTCACAGCTCCTTCAGTGTTCCCTTTGGTGTCTTTGTTGCATCTCTTATTAATGCCCTCCTTGCCTGGTCTGTGACTTTTGGCCTTCTCTTGTCAGGTTTGTAGTGGTGCCATATTCTTTTAATTTTACTATAATGGATTTAATGGTGCTCAGTGGGATATTAAAAGTTTGGGATTTTTTTTATAGCCCAATCCTGATGGATACTTCTCCACAACTTTGTCTCTGACATATTTGGAGCGCTCCTTGGTTTTCATGTTGCTTGCTTAGTAGTGTTGCAGAGTCAGGGTCCTTCCAGATTTATACAGACATCATGTGACAGATCATGTGACACTTTGATTGCACACAGGTGGATCTTAATCAAATAATTCTGTGACTTATGAAGTGAATTGGTTGGACCAGCTCTTATTTAGGGGTTTCATACGAAAGGGGGTGAATACCTATGCACACTCCATATTTCTGTTTTTTCATCTTAATTATTGTTTGTGTCACAATAAAAACAACAATTTTCACCTTTAAAGTGGTAGGCATGTTGTGTAAATCAAATGGTGCTAACCCCCCAAACATCCATTTTCATTCCAGCTTGTAATGCAACAAAACAGGACAAACACCAAGGGGGATGAATACATTTGCAAGACACTGTATCTGTCCCTGATTCATCAAGCTTCTATCACGTGACACTTTTCCAGAAGAAAATAAACAGCATCAGCTGTTTATATTGGCATGCATATGCCCAGTGTACATGAATGGTCAAGTGGTATGTGTTTTCAGCAGTTTGTGCTACAGCAGCTCTTCTGTGGGACTGGACCATATGGGCTAACCTTCATGCCCCATGCGAATCAATGAGCCTTCGACACCCATGACCCTGTCGCCGGTTCACCAGTTGTCCTTCCTTGAACCACTTTTGGTAGGTACTAACCACTGCATACCAGGAACACCCCACAAGATGTGCCATTTTGGAGATGCTCAGACCCAGTCATCTAGATATCACAATTTGGCCCTTGTCAAAGTCACTCAGATCCTTACGCTTGCCTGTTTTTCCTGCTTCCAACACATCAACTTCAAGAACTGACTGTTCTCTTGCTGCCTAATATATCCCACTCCTTGGCAGGTGCCATTGTAATGAGATAATCAGTGTTATTCACTTCACCTATCAGTGGTTTTAATGTTATGGTTGATCTGTGTATATGTATAATATTGTTTTCTAACCCTTTTTACAAGTGGTGCCAATAATTCGGGAGGGCACTGTGTGTGTGTGTGTGTGTGTGTGTGTGTGTGTATCTCATCTCATCTCATTATCTCTAGCCGCTTTATCCTTCTACAGGGTCGCAGGCAAGCTGGAGCCTATCCCAGCTGACTACGGGCGAAAGGCGGGGTACACCCTGGACAAGTCGCCAGGTCATCACAGGGCTGACACATAGACACAGACAACCATTCACACTCACATTCACACCTACGGTCAATTTAGAGTCACCAGTTAACCTAACCTGCATGTCTTTGGACTGTGGGGGAAACCGGAGCACCCGGAGGAAACCCATGCAGACACGGGGAGAACATGCAAACTCCACACAGAAAGGCCCTCGCCGGCCCCGGGGCTCGAACCCAGACCTTCTTGCTGTGAGGCGACAGCGCTAACCACTACACCACCGTGCCGCCCCGTGTGTGTGTATATATATATATATATATATATATATAGATAAATAAAACTGTCTGTAGTTCAATGACTCAGTTTTCAAAGCTGTTATAGCTTTTATGTAATGCATTTATGTAAATTATTTACCCGAAGGCAGCTCATCAAGAAAGGAAGGTGTTTTAATAGACATTGAGTTCATTACCCCCCTCCAGTCTGATTAGTAAAATGATGACATGGCTTATTACATAAAAATGGTGATGAAAAAAAACCCCAGAATGTTTGAAGATAATTGTACAGCGTGCATCATTCTCAAGTTCAAAACAGATATTTCATCTATTCAGAGTCCATGGCACAAGTTAAAAATCTCATCTCATCTCATTATCTGTAGCCGCTTTATCCTGTTCTACAGGGTCGCAGGCAAGCTGGAGCCTATCCCAGCTGACTACAGGCGAAAGGCGGGGTACACCCTGGACAAGTCGCCAGGTCATCACAGGGCTGACACATAGACACAGACAACCATTCACACTCACATTCACACCTACGGTCAATTTAGAGTCACCAGTTAACCTAACCTGCATGTCTTTGGACTGTGGGGGAAACCGGAGCACCCGGAGGAAACCCATGCGGACACGGGGAGAACATGCAAACTCAGCACAGAAAGGCCCTCACCGGCCACGGGGCTCGAACCTGGACCTTCTTGCTGTGAGGCGACACAAGTTAAAAATGTCTATGTAAAATGCTGCTGTGAAACAAAACAATCACTTCAAATTCAGTGATCTTTATGATTATTACTATTGATTTAGTTGTTGTTATTATTATTAATGTGGTATAAGCCTAGCTCCAGGGCCTTGGGTTCGATCCTGAGCTCTGGCTTCTTCAGTTTCTTCCCACCTCTGAAAAACACGCTATGAGAATGATTAGCTAAAAGAATTGCCACTGGGTGTGAATGTGTGTGTGTGTGTGTAGTGCCCTGTGGTGGACTGGCATCCCATGCCCAGTGTTCCTGGGATAAACACCTGCAACCCTGATCAAGGATAAAGTGGTTCTTGATTTATGGTATTTCTATATTTTGACTATTTTCTACATTACAGAACAACAATAAAGACATCAAAACTATGAAATAACATAGGTGTACCTTGTCAAAAGTTAATTAGTGGCATTTATTACCTTCTTAATGTGTTTGAGATCAAATGGTAAATAATAAAAATACAGTCAATAGCCCTATTACACAACTGTAGTAATCCATATTACAGTGCTGAGCGTAAATGAGTACACCCCCTTTGAAAAGTAACATTTTAAACTATATCTCAATGAACACAAACAATTTCCAAAATATTGACAAGACAAAGTTTAATATAACATCTGTTTAACTTATAACGGGAAAAAGTAAGGTTAATAATATAACTTAGATTACACATTTTTTCAGTTTTACTCAAATTAGGGTGGTGCAAAATGAGTACACCCCACAACAAAAACTACTACATCTAGTACTTTGTATGGCCTCCATGATTTTTAATGACAGCACCAAGTCTTCTAGGCATGGAATGAACAAGTTGGCGACATTTTGCAACATCAATCTTTTTCCATTCCTCAACAATGACCTCTTTCAGTGACTGGATGCTGGATGGAGAGTGATGTTCAACTTGTCTCTTCAGAATTCCCCAAAGAAAATAATTTCTTTACACCACAAAGGTGATGGCTACAAGAAGATCAGCAAATACTGTAGCAAAAGTGGTACAAAAATTTAAGAAAGCTGGAACTGCAACCATCTCAAAGAGACGACCAGGTCGTCCACAGAAGTTAACACCTCGACAGGAGCGTCTTCTGATGAGAAGGGTTGAAGAAAATTGGCATGCAAGTTCACTGTAGTTATCTAAAGAAGTAGAAAGCCAAACTGGGGTGACTATTTCCCATGACACAATACGGCGTACACTGCAGAGGAATGGCATGCATGGATGCCGTCCACGAAAGAAGCCTCTCCTAAAGCCCAGGCACAAAAAAGCTAGAGTTTGCCAGGGCCCATGCTGACAAAGATGAAGACTACTGGGACTCTATACTCCGGAGTGATGAGACCAAGATAAATGTTTTTGGAACTGATAGCTTCAAAACTGTATGGCATCACAAAGGTGAGGAATACAAAGAAAAATGCATGGTGCCTACAGTGAAACATGGTGGTGGCAGTGTCCTTATGTGGGGCTGCATGAGCGCTGCTGGTGTCGGGGAGCTGCATTCCATTGATGGCATCATGAATTCACAGACGTATTGCTCTATACTGAAAGAGAAGGTGCTACCATCACTCCGTGCCCTTGGTCGGCATGCACTTTTCCAACATGACTAAACACATATCTAAGGCCACTGTTGGATTTCTGA
The DNA here is from genome assembly GCF_027579695.1 of Neoarius graeffei. NCBI lineage: Eukaryota > Metazoa > Chordata > Actinopteri > Siluriformes > Ariidae > Neoarius > Neoarius graeffei. The sequence goes on from NC_083570.1 coordinate 70,575,301, forward strand.
AGAAGAACAGGGTGAAAGTGATTCAGTGGCCAAGTATGTCTCCTGATCTGAACCCAATCAAACACCTACAGTATGGGGAATTCTGAAGAGACAAGTTGAGCATCACTCTCCATCCAGCATCCGGTCACTAAAAGAGGTCATTGTTGAAGAATGGAAAAAGATTGATGTTGCAAAATGTCGCCAACTTGTTCATTCCATGCCTAGAAGACTTGGTGCTGTCATTAAAAATCATGGAGGCCATACAAAGTACTAGATGTAGTAGTTTTTGTTGTGGGGTGTACTCATTTTTGCACCACCCTAATTTGAGTAAAACTGAAAAATGTGTAATCTAAGTTATATTACAACCCCGATTCCAAAAAAGTTGGGACAAAGTACAAATTGTAAATAAAAATGGAATGCAATAATTTACAGATCTCAAAAACTGATATTGTATTCACAATAGAACATAGACAACATATCAAATGTCGAAAGTGAGACATTTTGAAATTTCATGCCAAATATTGGCTCATTTGAAATTTCATGACAGCAACACATCTCAAAAAAGTTGGGACGGGGCAATAAGAGGCTGGAAAAGTTAAAGGTACAAAAAAGGAACAGCTGGAGGACCAAATTGCAACTGATTAGGTCAATTGGCAATAGGTCATTAACATGACTGGGTATAAAAAGAGCATCTTGGAGTGGCAGCGGCTCTCAGAAATAAAGATGGGAAGAGGATCACCAATCCCCCTAATTCTGCGCCGACAAATAGTGGAGCAATATCAGAAAGGAGTTCAACAGTGTAAAATTGCAAAGAGTTTGAACATATCATCATCTACAGTGCATAATATCATCAAAAGGTTCAGAGAATCTGGAAGAATCTCTGTGCGTAAGGGTCAAGGCCGGAAAACCATACTGGGTGCCCGTGATCTTCGGGCCCTTAGACGGCACTGCATCACATACAGGCATGCTTCTGTATTGTAAATCACAAAATGGGCTCAGGAATATTTCCAGAGAACATGATCTGTGAACACAATTCACCATGCCATCCGCCGTTGCCAGCTAAAACTCTATAGTTCAAAGAAGAAGCCGTATCTAAACATGATCCAGAAGCGCAGACGTCTTCTCTGGGCCAAGGCTCATTTAAAATGGACTGTGGCAAAGTGGAAAACTGTTCTGTGGTCAGACGAATCAAAATTTGAAGTTCTTTATGGAAATCAGGGACGCTGTGTCATTCGGACTAAAGAGGAGAAGGACGACCCAAGTTGTTATCAGCGCTCAGTTCAGAAGCCTGCATCTCTGATGGTATGGGGTTGCATTAGTGTGTGTGGCATGGGCAGCTTACACATCTGGAAAGACACCATCAATGCTGAAAGGTATATCCAGGTTCTAGAGCAACATATGCTCCCATCCAGACGACGTCTCTTTCAGGGAAGACCTTGCATTTTCCAACATGACAATGCCAAACCACATACTACATCAATTACAGCATCATGGCTGCATAGAAGAAGGGTCCGGGTACTGAACTGGCCAGCCTGCAGTCCAGATCTTTCACCCATAGAAAACATTTGGCGCATCATAAAACGGAAGATACGACAAAAAAGACCTAAGACAGTTGAGCAACTAGAATCCTACATTAGACAAGAATGGGTTAACATTCCTATCCCTAAACTTGAGCAACTTGTCTCCTCAGTCCCCAGACGTTTACAGACTGTTGTAAAGAGAAAAGGGGATGTCTCACAGTGGTAAACATGGCCTTGTCCCAACTTTTTTGAGATGTGTTGTTGTCAAGAAATTTAAAATCACCTAATTTTTCTCTTTAAATGATACATTTTCTCAGTTTAAACATTTGATATGTCATCTATGTTCTATTCTGAATAAAATATGGAATTTTGAAACTTCCACATCATTGCATTCCATTTTTATTTACAATTTGTACTTTGTCCCAACTTTTTTGGAATTGGGGTTGTATTAACCTTACTTTTTCCCCGTTATAAGTTAAACAGATGTTATATTAAACTTTGTCTTGTCAACATTTTAGAAATTGTTTGTGTTCATTGAGATATTGTTTAAAATGTTACTTTTCAAAGGGGGTGTACTCATTTACGCTGCGCACTGTATGTCAAGAACCGCTCAACTAAGTCAAGAGAAATTACATCCATCATTTCTTTAAGACATGAAGTGTCTTTTATTTAATAAAAATAAAGAAAAGACATTGAATTAGAAGGTGTGTCCAAACTTTTGGCTGGTACTGTAGCTGGACTGCATAATTTATTTGAATACCCTTGAAATAAAACATCACATTCTTATCTCTGATCTTTTTTCTATTGTAGTTTCTGTTGCTGCTCATTTGTGGCCTATTTGGTACATTCCACTTCTATGACACTATCAATAATATACTATTATAATATCTATAGATAAACACAAATCCTCTTTTGCCCTGTCCCACTGGGAGTGCACTAAGATTCAGTTCTTGATCCCCAATTCTTCATGATATATTTTATTCTCCTTGATTAAGTAATTCATCAACATGATTTTAATTCCCTTTACTAAGGACATGATTTTCTGATTATATTATTTATGATAAACCATGATAAAACAAAAACAAAAAAAACATTTGCCCTGAAAAACGTACTTACTTTTAAAACGATGAAACACCTGAATTTTGATGGAGCTACTGTTAAGGTCTCTTCTAGCACTTGCAACCTTGGTATAATGTTTGATAAAATCTTCTCCATAAATAAATAAAAGCACTTTCCTTCTGTTCCTGCTTCTCATACATACTTTTATAATTTCACATTTACTTTACTGCAGTTCTCCTTTCCTTTGGTATATCAGGCAGATACCTTAAAGTAGATAACTTAGGGTCCTCACACACACACACACCACACACACCGAATTTTCTCATTCTCTCACACTCTGGTCTCAATCTCTTTATCTTTCTGAGATTTTACACCATATGACCAAGATCCTCTAGCATTAGTGTACTCATGGTCCCTAAGACTGACTATTGATCAGTGTCTCATATTATTTTATTTTATTTTATTTATCCTTTATTTAACCAGGGTAAATCACATTAAGACAAAAGTCTCTTTTCCAAGTGAGCCCTGTCCAAGAAAGGGCAGCACCTAGGTAGAATATAAAACATACAAACATAAAAACGCAATACAACATACAAAGGAAATAAGGAAGTAAACAAAATAAGGAAAACATCTCATCTCATTATCTCTAGCTGCTTTATCCTGTTCTACAGGGTCGCAGGCAAGCTGGAGTCTATCCCAACTGACTACGGGCGAAAGGCAGGGTACACCCTGGACAAGTCGCCAGGTCATCACAGGGCTGACACATAGACACAGACAACCATTCACACTCACATTCACACCTACGCTCAATTTAGAGTCACCAGTTAACCTAACCTGCATGTCTTTGGACTGTGGGGGAAACCGGAGCACCCGGAGGAAACCCACGCGGACAACATGCAAACTCCGCACAGAAAGGCCCTCGCCGGCCACAGGGCTCGAACCCGGACCTTCTTGCTGTGAGGTGACAGCGCTAACCACTACACCACCGTGCCGCCCCTAAGGAAAATATAACAATGACAATCTAAAAGCATTCACAGTGATAATTTAGAGTGTTTGCAACACAAAGTTTAAAATCAAAAAGTGGAATGAGTACGTCAAGTTTTAACTGTTTCTGAAGTGGCAGCACAGTGGTGTAGTGGTTAGCACTGTCACCTCACAGCAAGAAGGTTCTGGGTTCGATCCCAGTGGCCGATCGGGGCCTTTCTGTGTGGAGTTTGCATGTTATCTGCCCGGGTTTCTTCCGGGTGCTCCGGTTTCCCCCACAGTCTAAAGACATGCAGGTTAGGCTAACTGGTGGCTCTAAATTGACTATAGGTCTGAATGGTTGTTTGTCCCTATGTGTCAGCCCTGTGATGATCTGGTGACTTGTCCTGGACAAGACCCTGCACAGGATAAGCGGCTATGGATAATGGATGGATGTTTCTGAAGTGCATTCCAGGATGAAGGGCATTGTACCGAAAAGCTATTTTACCAAATTCAAATTTCACAGTTGGTATATTGAAAAGAATGATATTGTTAGAGGTTATAACTGAGGTTATATCTATTGTTAGTTGTCTGTGAGAAAATAAATAAGTAAGATGGTAACAAACCAATAACTCCTTTATAAATGAAAGTGAGCCAATGAAGCTGTCTACGTATTGACAGTGGAGGCCAACCAGATAAACTGTATAAATTGCAGTGGTGAATGCAATACCCAGCCTTAATTATAAAGCGTAGCACAGAATGATAAACAGAGTCCAGTGAGTGCAACACAGTCTTTGCAGTATGCGTGTAGAGAATGTCACCATCAGCTAAAACAGATAAAAAAAGTGGCTGCAACAAGTTCTTTTCTGGCTTTTAAATTAAAACAAGCCTTATTTCTAAAATAGAAACCTAGCTTTACTTTAAGCTGCTTTACCAAGTTAGCAACATGGGAATTAAAAGAAAGATTTTTGATGATGCACAGTGTCTCTGAATGATTTCTTTGCCCTGTTTGGCTGAAAATGTACTTTTCTTCCCTCATCCTTTGATCTGTCTTCTATTGAACTTGTTCTCTTTTCTCTTTTAGGCTACACCTGTGTGCTAACTTAGCCTATACCTTTTCTGTACACTCTTTCCGGCCGGTGAGAAAACGACACCCACTTTTTTTTCTCTCCCTTTCCTTATTATTGTAAAGCGACCTTGGGTATGAGAAAGGTGTGATATAAATTACATTTATTATTATTATTATTATTATTATTATTATTATAAATTATTGTTTTCAAATAATACAATATACCTCTAAATTATATTACATAATGTAATATATGTGCACATCAGTAGAGGTTAGAACAAATCAAAAGCCTACTTCAGCATTTATGCTTACTAAGCTGCTTTCTCATCTGCCCTTTTGTATGTTTGTGCTGTGTCTCATGGTGTTGATGTGAGAAACACGGACAATGCTGATCCAAAGTGACATGTGTCTCCCATCCCGGGACAGCGTCCATGGCTGCAGCCCAGCCTCCGTTCCTCTGTACTGGGCTGTTTTTGTTCGCAGCAGCTCATGCAGATAATTTGCTGGGATGGAGTGGAGGGCTGTCACAAGGACTCGGATCAAGGGGTGTGGGAAAACTAGCAGAAGCATCTTCTGTGTTCAAATGCAGCCTGCAATGACAATGACATAGTCTGAATTTCTCCTTTTTAAAGCAATTTAAAGATAATTAACTTTTTTGGTTTTTTTCATGCCTTTTCTTCATTTCACTCTTTCTATTGTTGATGTAATTTCCTCTCCTGTCCTGTCTCTTTCTTGCGTGTCTCATTTGAAAATTGGGAGAATAATCCTTCTGACGAGACCCCTTGAGATCATAGTCTGTTTGGATTTTTTTTTTTTTTTACTTTAAAGCAGGAGAATATTAATACACTCTATAACAGGAAAACCATGTGACTCTCTTACAGCAGTATGGTAAATGCATCTTCACTGTCAGTCACAATGCACATTGATTTTGCTGTCATGTATGCTTCTTCTTTTCTGGTATTTTCCAATATAACTCAGACTTCCTCAGCATATTTCACATTATTCCACATGTTCTGATCTAGAGAGATAATTTTATGTCTTGACCAGTTCCAGGGTGCTGACAGTGAGCATGTCAGGTGGTGAAATCTTCCCCAGGTTTTTCTGTATTATGACTTGAGTCTTATCTAATGACTTAACTTAGAGAACAGCCACCATTCTGTCTGTGACTTTCTTTTGCAGAGAACACTCACACTTTGGGTCTGCAAGACACAGGAGCCGTAACCAGCTCTTCCATCTTCCAGCTCTCAGCTCTCTTGCAGCATCTCTGTGATTTTTAACAAGTCCCAAAGCCATGCACTCAGAGCTGCACAGATCCCAGAGGAGCAGCAGGTGGAGGAACATTCAGACTCCAACTTTCTCTGAGTTTTGTGACAGGTCCGTGCCCATACTAGAGGATCACGGGGGGCACTGGTGTTCTACTATTCCACAACTATACCCAAAACATGCTGTGGATGGCCTGCATTGCACCTTGCCAAGCAGGGGTCACTGACCCAAACAAGCCAAGCGTAGGCTTATTACATGGAGAGAGGGACAGAGGAGCTCAGTGGAAAGAAAAGGGGATAAAGCACTCTCCCAAAAATAGGCCTCCCCGGGCCATTGTAGCAAAGGACAGAGTGACATTGTGGACGATGCTAACATCTGTGTATAACCTCGCAGTTACAAACGCCCCTTTGCCTAAGTTTGAGCCAGACTCCGCCACCATCCTCCAAGGAACGGCCATTTTGGAACGCTCTCCCCGACACAGATGTTGCATATTAAAAAGTGGGGCTGTTTGAGAGAGGAAGAGCAGGCAGGAAAGGGAGGACTGTTCTCCGTGGGTTTCACCTGTGCCGTCATCCGAGAAACCAATCCATGAGAGGAAGCTGACTAACCAACCAAAGGCAAAGTGACAACAATGATAAAGTCATCTCATTTCCTGTCTGACCCTGAGCAGGTAGAGATGCGGACAAATGACTCCACTCTCGAGAGTCTCTTGTTTACCTCTGGTGTATATATATATATATATATATATATATATATATATATATATATATATATATATATATACACAGTATATATACACAGTATATATACACACATATATATATATATATATATATATATATATATATATATGTGTGTGTGTGTGTGTGTGTGTGTGTGTGTGTGTGTGTGTTACTGGGAAATATGCCACTCATATTTTTCATACAAACTACATTCAGGACATCAAGTAACATATTGATGAATTGTTTTGATAAATCTGTGTACTTTTTATTTGTGAATGTGTCTATATAATAAAAAATAAATAACACGTTGGCTTGAAGATACCTCCGGAACATGGAGATCCAAAACTATATATCTCTATATGTCTCTATATATCACTTGTGAGGAAATCGATGACTTGTTTTGATAAATTTGGGGACTTTTTGTTTGTGAATGTGTCTATTTAATAAAAGGAACATCAGACGTTGGATTGAAGATCTGAAATTTAGCTTCTCCTGTTGAAAATTTCGTATTTTTCATACAAAATACATCACGGATCTGAGTGACATATTTCCTAATATTTCACTCTGATGACGTCACTCCCAGTGTTTTTCAGCTGACTGGACACACATTGTCAAAATGGCGAACCAGTTCTAAATTAAAATTCTTTTGATTAACTTGCAGGGTTTCTTTCTTTTTTTGTGTGTGGATGTGTCCATATAATATGAAGAACATTACATGGTGGGGTGAAGATATAAAGTTTAGCTTCTCATGCTGAAAATATTTTCACTTGTTCACTTCACTCACTTATGAATATATTCATCACTCGAAGATAAACTTCACATCTTCGCGCCACTGTGTAATATATATATATATATATACACACACACTGTATATATACTGTGTATGTGTGTGTGTGTATATATATATATATATATATATATATATATATATATATATATATATATATATATATATATATATATTTAACAGTTAATAAATAACACTTTTAGAAATGTTAAAGTTTTTCTTTAGCTGCTCCTGCTTTAAATATCATTACTGTGTTAATATTGTACATATTTTTGTATGGTATTTGTTCTGATTATTATATTACCATGTTTTCAGAACCCCCCCCCACACACACACTTTTCAGCATTTTCCATTTCCTTCCTTTTATTTCTTACTTTTCTATTTTTCTTTCCCTGAATACCTTTCCCCCTCTCTCCTCATTTTGACAAATTAAAAAAGTAATTTATTTTTTAAATCTCTGGTGACAAGCAAGAAAAGACCTATCCCATAGTGAGGCAACGAGTCGTGTCCACAAGATGGAGATATTCACCAAAATGAATTTTCTTTTGTCATGGCCTTCCTACATGTAGTGATGAACATTACAGGAGGATATATCCTCCTGTGTGTGTGTGTGTGTATATATATATATATATATATATATATATATATATATATATATATATATATATATATATATCTCACACACACACATATATATATATCATCTCATTATCTCTAGCTGCTTTATCCTTCTACAGGGTCGCAGGCAAGCTGGAGCCTATCCCAGCTGACTACGGGTGAAAGGCGGGGTACACCCTGGACAAGTCGCCGGGTCATCACAGGGCTGACACATAGACACAGACAACCATTCACACTCACATTCACACCTACGGTCCATTTAGAGTCACCAGTTAACCTAACCTGCATGTCTTTGGACTGTGGGGGAAACCGGAGCACCCGGAGGAAACCCACGCGGACACGGGGAGAACATGCAAACTCCGCACAGAAAGGCCCTCGCTGGCCACAGGGCTCGAACCCGGACCTTCTTGCTGCGAGGCGACAGCGCTAACCACTACACCACCGTGCCGCTATATATATATATATATATATATATATATATATATATATATATATATATATATATATGTACATTGCTCTGCCTCTGCATTCCTGTTGTCTAAGGATATGGCAGAGTGTGTGTTAACAAACGGGCTGTGTATGTTCTGTGTTGATTGGGTTGTCTCTGAGGAACGGACTGCAGAGCCAGGGTCAGGATGGTTCAGCGCTTCTGTGCTCAGGTGTACACTGGGCCAGAGTTCAGATGTGTGCTCACATTCAGCTCCATGGGAGCATAAGCAAAGAGGCTGTAACCTGCAGCATTCACTGAGGGGCTGCACAACCATTCAGCACCAAAGCTCCTCTCAACAGAATGGCCAGTTCAAAACATCCATCACCAACACCCATCGCCATAATGTAAATGATATCTTGAAAAGACTTTGGAATGAACTAAAATGATATCAAGATCATCATATCTATTAATAGTGAGCAATTACTAGCTATAGCAGAATCAAATTTTGTGTATTGATCAGAAAAAGTTCAACCTACACTGATATAAATCTTCCAGCACTTTCTTTCGCTATGGTGTCTTCTTTGAAAGATTCATAACCGTAGTATCAATACAGCGGGGACGATTTATCATCCATATTCTACAAGGACGCTCAACTCCTTTATTCTAACCCCAAAACTTCAACTGGGAAACAGATAACTACAGCTTCCTCTGCTTCTCTCTACTATTTTTCCTTTGTGTTTTATTGCAAAAAGTTTCTGCTTGAATTATTCATTGATCAAAATTTTTCTCAAAAAAGTTGCCACCATTTATTTCTATCCCACCTAAATATTTTCAAAGTTTCACTGGAACACAACTGACATATTCATACATAACATAGGGAACATATATGGAATTATGTGGTAAACAAAAAAGTGTGAAAGAAAACAAAATATGTTTCATATTTTAGATTGTTCAAAGTAGCCACCATTTACCTTGATGATGTTTTACACACTATTGGCATTATCTTAACCAGCTTCATGAGGGAGTCACCTGGAACACTCTTTAATTAACAGGTGCCTCGTCAAAAGTTAATTTGTGCAATTTCTTGCTTTCTTAATACGTTTCAGATCAAACAGTAAACAGTAAATAATAAAAATACAGTAAACAGCTCTATTCCACAACTGTAGTAATCCATACCATGTCAAGAACCACTCAGCTAAGTAAAGAGACACGACATCCATCATTACTTTAAGACATGAAGTGTCTTTGAATTACTAAAAATAAAGAAAACCTTTGAATTAGAAAGTGTGTCCAAACTTTTGACTGGCACTGTATTTTTAATTCATGAGTACACAGTGAACCTTAAGCCTACTTCAAATTGCCTCATGAAAAAATGTGCTATTGATTCTGCATTAACACCATATTGACATTTACAGTAATGTGTGAACCTTGTTGATGATCTGAGCGTGAATGAAAGTGCCAAGTTTACTGGAGGCAGTATAAATGTGAGGGGTGAAATGAGAGTCAGACAGATCACATGAGCCATAAAAAAACATATTTTCATCTTAGCCAGCAGAGAAGACAAAACTACTAAAGCATATCACTGATAAGATATTTTTCTAATTATTCAGATCACCAGAATTTTTGACTGATAAACTATAGAAATAGTCACACATCTAAAAATTGAAATTTTTACATGGCCGTTCTTGTCTTGGGTTCTGATGCCATATGAGCATTTTTAGGTTATATTCAAAATTGCCTGCATCCATAGATCAGATGAATTAGAGCCCTAAAAAATGCCTTACTGCAGGTCAAAACATCAACATTTCGAATTTATTTAATAACAAAAACAGATACAAATGTCTATAATATAATCAGCATGGATACAAAACTACTGATCCATAGCGTTTGTGACAACGCTTTCTATTGTATTGACTGTAAAGGGTCATTAAGATATTCATAAGTATGAGCATTACAGCCCTTCTTTTCAAATCCACCTCCACTGCATGTATCATTGTTCACAATTTCTCACAATGGTGGTTTGTCGCCAGATTTGGCTGTGGCTGCACCTGGTCCTCGATAGGCATTGTTCGGCTACCTTTCGTGCCCATGTAGTGTGACACATTGCCCTCAAGCACTGACCATCTGACCAGGGTAAGGGTTTTAATCGCAAGACTAATAATAGAGAAGTCTGGCAAGACTTGAGTATTTTGCAATTATACCCCACTGTGGGACATGATCGGTGAAAGACATGATGAAATGTTGGAGAGCTGTGTTCCAAACCATGAAAGCAGGTCCACATTTCATGTGTGCTGAAAACTGATATTGTTCCAAAAGCTTTATGCATGTCCCATTTGTTTTGAACAGGTTTTGCCAAATCGAACAAAGAGCAGCACACCAGCATGTAAGAATAGCTAAATAAAGGCAAAATACTTTCACTGATTCAACTCTTATTGATCTAGGAAACCCAGGGCTTAAGGTTATGGCTCTGTCTTCGCTCTATCCAGGCATGAAATGGTCCCCAGACGCATCTCCCGTCTCGAGCCAAGGTCTTAGCCGCCGTGTGTTTCTCCAGGTTGTCCAGACCCGTCCTTGAACTCAGCTGGAGGGGAGAAGACTAATTTTCTCTTTGAAAAGTTCAGCAATGGAAAAAGAAATTCTCCAGTGATCTCCAGTGAGAGTCTGGAGGTGATAGAGGAGATGAAAAATATCAGCACAAAATGGAGTTTAAGCACAGAGCGTGGCTTGAGTTTGTTTGTCTTTCGTGCTTTTGTTTGACGTTTATGTTCACTGTTTACCCAAGTGCATCCCTTACTGCGAGCAAAGGAGCAGCATAATTTACATTACTCACGCACATTACCATGCAGCAATACATAAAAAAAATACTGCAGCTAAAAATAAAAACGACTTGAGAATTAATCAAGCTTTGACTCCACCAGAAGCAAACAGATGTGTCCCATTTAGGCTAATATCAACTTGAACTTGTGAGTGAGTGAGGAAACTTGTGATTGATCGCATCTGTCACACTTGCAGCCAAAGATCGGCCATTTCTAGAAGAGTGCAACTCTGAAATATCGCAGGCATATTTTTTTATTCAAATGCCATCGATTGAATAGAGTGATCAGAGGCATTGCCCTCAGCGGATGAGATTAAACCCAGGCTGACACACTGAAGGCTTGCTAGACTTTGATGATGCCAAAGCATATCCTTTTGGGCTTTCAAACAATGTAGAGAGTGAGCATGCGACCTCACTCAGCTGTCTGGAGAACAATCATACGGCACAAAGCACTGTCAAGGCTTCAGTGAGTTGCAACTGTAGTCAGCCGGTCGCTAACACAAGCAGCGCTGCCTGCATCTCACTGTAGGCTTTCACATCCAAATCCCATATGCAATTAAGAGTGCTTTCAGAGGCCAGAGTTCAGGCATTGTGGTGGAATGCTGAAACCTACTGCAGCAAGAGGATGCCTTGTTTTCATCAGATGTTCAAAAGAAAGCACAGCTCTGTGTGTGTGTGTGTGTGTGTGTGTGTGTGTGTGTGTGTGTGTGTGTGTGTGTGTGTGTGTGTGTGTGTGTGTGTGTGTGAGCTCGGGCTCTCTGCATGCATATTCAACAACATATAATGTAGCAATGGGTATTTCTCAGTGAGGAAAGATTAAACTAAAGCTACAGGAATATGTCAAGAGTCTGTGCCATGCTAATTTCTTTCTTTCTTTTCTTTTTTTTTTGGGGGGGGGGGGGTGTCTAGTCATGGATCAAATTGGGATAGTTTATGATCACATTGCGCCTGACAAATTAAAACGGATCATTATGGCTGCACTGATTATGATGTATGCTCTATATTTTCTATGAAATATGTGCATTAGGAGTGCTTCATCAATCATTCTCACTGAACATTTCTGAATGGTGTTGAACTGTCAGTGACACTGGTGTATGTCCACGGAGCTGCCTCTCTCTCTCTCTCTCTCTCTCTCTTCTCTCTCTCTCTCTCTCTCTCTCTCTCTCTCTCTCTCACACACACACACGGCCCTGTTCTCTCTGCAGAAAAGAACATTAAAGAACAAAATGAAGGGGAAACATAAAACGCTTGTGACAGAAGCATTTTTAATGACAATTACCTTTAGGTCAGAGTAGTTAACCTGGCAAAATTATCCACGGCCGCCTCTGCTCTCACCCTTCAAAACAAACTGGAGGAACATAAAGGGCTAGTTATTTTAGCCCCTGGCTCTAACCAGCTGCCATTACCTAGAGAGAGAGGTGCTAAGTGTATAACAGAGGAGGGCAGGTGGAAACTAATTCATGCCTCAGGCAATCTGGAGAACATTCCCCTTCTTCGCCTGTGTGCCTTTCTCTGACTGTGTGTTCAAAAACAGCGCAAAAGATCACTGAGCTTGCAATAAAGGTAACAGGAGCAATATGAACAGGACACACTTGACCTGTGTTTTGGAAAGTGAGAACAAGGATGATAATAATAGTTGTAATAGCAATCTTAGTAATCAAATAATAGTTGTAAACTTACAGTAGGTGTTTGTACGTTGCACAGTGCAGTGGTTATAAGATTTACAAGGAAACAGTTTGTCTTTGGTGTATGTGTGAAAATGTGTGGAATGATTACAGTGTGATCTCTGTTTCACATGTGATTATCTTTATATGTTCAGAGATATGCACCATCTGCACAGGCTCGCTGACAGAACACACACACACACACACACACACACACACACACACACACACACACACACACACACACACACACACAGCATGGACTGGGTACAGCTGAGAAAATGACCATTCCCATGAGACCTGTCTCTGTCATCACATGCACATGTCCATTATTATTATTATTATTATTATTATTATTATTATTATTATTATTATTATTATTATATTCTAATGAGCTGTGAAAATATTCACACAACCAGATGTCTGCATTAATATTGACGACAAATTGATCATTATACATATTTGCCGAGACATAATTTACAACTTACTAATTACACTCTTGTCACTGGTTGTGATGTCACATCAATATTTTTATATTATGTCCAAATATGAGAAAATATAAAGTAGTTATGAACTGAAGCTATTGTAAGCTCAAGTAGGAGTAAGACACAGTGCACAGGTCTAATTACTGATGAATTTCCCCCCATCTTCTTCCCCATCTTGATAACAATGATGAAAAGGTTGGTGTTTGTGTGATGGTGTTGGTCCATGTGAATAATAATAATAATAATAATAATAATAATAATAATAATAATTATTATTATTATTATTATTATTATTATACATAGGGCCAAATTAATCAGTTCTGATTGGTCAATCAAGGAGGGCTTTTTTTCTTGGGGCCGTATTTCTGAAATGCTATTGGCTAATTCATTGCTTGGTTATGGTTACAAAAATTAGCAAATTTTGTCAACAAAATGGCTGACTCCGCTGACTCAGCAATGCCGCATTTCACTATATTTGACGAAGAAATGATAAACCAATTGAAAGCTGCAAGTGAAAATGAAAATACCAAAAAAAGTACGAATTTTTGGCTTTCCGTGTTTAAGAAATGGGCCGCAGAAAGGCAAATAAACGACTCTATAGTGGCACTGTGAATGCTGTGAGTTAGATAAGGTGCTATCGCAGTTTTATGCAGAAGTGAGGAAAGAAAATGGGGAAAACTACGAACCAGACTCTCTCAAAGTAATGCAGACAGCATTGGATCGGCATCTGAGACAAGAGAAATATCTGGGATCAATCCTGAAAGATGTTACTTTTCAAGAATGACGAAAAGTCCTCGAGGGAAAAGCGAGAGATTTGCAAAAACAAGGAATGCTTTAGAAACTGATTAAAATGTGCAAGATAGTCTCGCACCCTGATTGGTTCAGAAAATGTGAATGACAAATGTTGTGAACTTGAATGGCTTCCGAAGTATGATTGGCCCTATATATTATAAACAAGTAATCGTATGGTTCCTCATAAAATTAACAATCAATTTCACTCGTTATTTCAAAGTTTTGAAATTGCCCGAGTCACGAAGCGACTCGGGCAATTTTCAAAACTTCAAAATCACTCGTGAAATTAATCCTTAATTTTACTCAGCCCCATACGATTACCTATACTACTACTACTACTACTACTACTACTACTACTACTAATAATAATAATAATAATAATAATAATAATAATAAAGTCTCACAATGGGAGGCAGGGTTATTTGTGAATTCTGCAGGTCAGCATACTGAGACTTGATTTAACCCATGTTATTCTTCGATATTATGTCTCTCTTCCTTCTTAACTGTTAACAGTGTAGGTAGAGAGAAAAAAAGAGTAAAAAAAACCTAACAAAGATCGAGCCACCTCTTTAAAATGCCATTACCAGCATAAAATGTCATGAAATCGCTGGCACATAATTTCATATTTTTTCCTGTCAGTTTGCATTTTGCAGTGTGGATCATTTTGAAGAGGGAATCATTTTGAATAATGCGCTCATTCTTTGCTCTGTTATGGAACTTTCAAGCATTGTGTCGGGCGTGGGGAAAACTAAGCTTTGTGTGATTCTGTGTATTGACTGAGTGAAGTGCAAGGCTTTAGAAAACACACTGGCCCCCAACGGCAGAAACTGTAGACACAGACAGTGCTGACTCGCACACTTGGTTGAAGAATTATCCATTTTTGTGAAGCTGAATCGATATAATTAAAATTTGCCTGTGCTTTGTAGGGAGCGCTCTCATTTTAAAGTGGGAACCTCAGCAAAGTTGTTGTTTTCTTCAGCCCTACCAATTTGCATCAATCCTATCATCACTGACAAGCTGCTTGCAAAATTTATGGCCCACTGTGCATAAGAGAAATCACTTGTGGAAGTCAGCAATAATGTTTAGATGATGACGATCTGTTTACCAGTCTCAATCCTAAACAATAAAGGTTTCATTTGTGTTACACCTTAGAACTGTGTGTCAGGGAGCATAGACTTGACTGTCTGTGTGTGTGTGCACGCGTGTGTGTGTACATGAAACCTTTGTACTGTACAGTTCACAAATATTTATAACATGTAGCTGGCAGTGCTTAATGATAATAATGTCTGACAAGGTGAACAGTGTCCTTGCTCCTTCAGATTTTACTTCGATCTGAACCTTTACTGTAATATACAGCCATGTCACTTATATTTTTATACAAGTTTATACCTTTTCTCAATAATGCAGTTCTGCTCAGGTTTGTTAATATCTACTGAAGAAAGCAGATGTGACTATTCATACATAATTGGGTGGCACGGTGGTGTAGTGGTTGGCACGGTCGCCTCACAGCAAGAAGGTTCTGGGTTCGAGCCCAGCGGCTGGCGAGGGCCTTTCTGTGTGGAGTTTGCATGTTCTCCCCGTGTCTGTGTGGGTTTCCTCTGGGTGCTCCAGTTTCCCCCCACAGTCCAAAGACATGCGGTTAGGTTAATATGGGACGGCCTTGGGCTGAGGTGCCCTTGAGCGAGGCACCTAACTCCCAACTGCTCCCCGGGCACTGTTAGCATGGCTGCGCACTGCTCTGGGTATGTGTGTGTGCTCATTGTTCACGTGTGTGTGCATGTGTGTGTGTTCACTGCTTCAGATGGGTTAAATGCAGAGAGGAAATTTCACAAGTGTGTGATGAATAAAGTTGTGCTTTCTTTCTTTCCTTTTATAACGCAATAAGGAGTGTACTAAGTCAGGTCTTAAGTGACAACATATTTAATCCCAACATTTTCCCAGCTTTCCCAGTGAGTACATAAATTAGTCTTTCTCCAGTCCAGCCCCATGAGAGGAACTGTGCACCTTTTCCAAGCCTATTTTAATAAAATCACTGCTACATTCACTTGACAGAAGGACCTATAGGAATCACATGTCACCAATTATACAACCCCAAATCCAAAAAAAGTTGGGACATTATGTTGAAATTGAAATTAAAACTGAAAACAATGATTTGTAAATAATCTTTAACCTGCATTGCACTCAAAACAATACAACAGCATAGTATTTGATGTTTTACCTCATGATTTTTTTTTCCAAAATAAACACTTATTTAAATTTTGATTCTTGTGACACATTTCAAGAAAAGTTGAGACAGTAAAGCAGTTCCCACTTTGTAATGCTGCCATTCCTTCTCACAACACTTAAAAGATGTTTATGGACTGAAGACATCAAGTGATGACGTGTTTCAGGTGTTGTTTTGTCCCATTCTTCCTGCAAACAGGTCTTGTGGTGTGAAACAGTACAGGGTCGTTGTCATGTTTTTCATTTCAAAATTGGCCACACATTCTCTATTGGGGACAGAGGGGACAGACACCCTTTTCTTCCACAGCCATGCCTTTGTAATGTGAGCAGAATGTGGTTTTAAATTGTCTTGTTGAAATATCCCTGGAAAAGACGTCGTCTTGAAGGCAGCATATGTTGCTCCAAAATCTCAGTGTACTTTTCTGCATTAATGCTGCCATCACAGAAGTGTAAGTTACCTTTGCTAAGGCACCGGCACAACCCCATACCATGACAGACCCTGGCTTTTGGACTTGTTGCTGGTAAATCTGGATGGTCCTTTTCATCTTTGGTCACACAGCATCCATTTATTCTGCCTCCAAGCCCAAAGATGCCGACAGCAATTCTGGATATAGTTAATATAAGGCTTCCTTTCTGCACGGTAAAGTTTTAACTGGCATTTGTTGATGTAACTCTGTATTGTTGTGCTTGACAAAGGTTTGCCAAAGTAATCCTGAGCCCACGTGGTTATATCAGCTATACAACCCCGATTCCAAAAAAGTTGGGACAAAGTACAAATTGTAAATAAAAACGGAATGCAATGATGTGGAAGTTTCAAAATTCCATATTTTATTCAGAATAGAACATAGATGACATATAAAATGTTTAAACTGAGAAAATGTATCATTTAAAGAGAAAAATTAGGTGATTTTAAATTCTATGACAACAACACATCTCAAAAAAAAAGTTGGGACAAGGCCATGTTTACCACTGTGAGACATCCCCTTTTCTCTTTACAACAGTCTGTAAACGTCTGGGGACTAAGGAGACAAGTTGCTCAAGTTTAGGGATAGGAATGTTAACCCATTCTTGTCTAATGTAGGATTCTAGTTGCTCAACTGTCTTAGGTCTTTTTTGTCGTATCTTCCATTTTATGATGCGCCAAATGTTTTCTGTGGGTGAAAGATCTGGACTGCAGGCTGGCCAGTTCAGTACCCGGACCCTTCTTCTACGCAGCCATGATGCTGTAATTTATGCAGTATGTGGTTTGGCATTGTCATGTTGGAAAATGCAAGGTCTTCCCTGAAAGGGACGTCGTCTGGATGGGAGCATATGTTGCTCTAGAACCTGGATATACCTTTCAGCATTGATGGTGTCTTTCCAGATGTGTAAGCTGCCCATGCCACACACACTAATGCAACCCCATACCATCAGAGATGCAGGCTTCTGAACTGAGCGCTGATAACAACTTGGGTCGTCCTTTACCTCTTTAGTCCGAATGACACGGCGTCCCTGATTTCCATAAAGAACTTCAAATTTTGATTCGTCTGACCACAGAACAGTTTTCCACTTTGCCATAGTCCATTTTAAATGAGCCTTGGCCCAGAGAAGACGTCTGCGCTTCTGGATCATGTTTAGATACGGCTTCTTCTTTGAACTATAGAGTTTTAGCTGGCAACGGCGGATGGCATGGTGAATTGTGTTCACAGATAATGTTCTCTGGAAATATTCCTGAGCCCATTTTGTGATTTCCAATACAGAAGCATGCCTGTATGTGATGCAGTGCCGTCTAAGGGCCCGAAGATCACGGGCACCCAGTATGGTTTTCCGGCCTTGACCCTTACGCACAGAGATTCTTCCAGATTCTCTGAATCTTTTGATGATATTATGCACTGTAGATGATGATATGTTCAAACTCTTTGCAATTTTACACTGTCGAACTACTTTCTGATATTGCTCCACTATTTGTCGGAGCAGAATTAGGGGGATTGGTGATCCTCTTCCCATCTTTACTTCTGAGAGCCGCTGCCACTCCAAGATGCTCTTTTTATACCCAGTCATGTTAATGACCTATTGCCAATTGGCCTAATGAGTTGCAATTTGGTCCTCCAGCTGTTCCTTTTTTTGTACCTTTAACTTTTCCAGCCTCTTATTGCCCCTGTCCCAACTTTTTTGAGATGTGTTGCTGTCATCAAATTTCAAATGAGCCAATATTTGGCATGAAATTTCAAAATGTCTCACTTTTGACATTTGATATGCTGTCTATGTTCTATTGTGAATACAATATCAGTTTTTGATATTTGTAAATTATTGCATTCCGTTTTTATTTACAATTTGTACTTTGTCCCAACTTTTTTGGAATCGGGGTTGTAGATGAATGACGGTTCTTGATGCAACGCTGTCTGTGGAATCGGAGATCACGGGTGTTCAGCTTAGGCTTGTACCCTTGCCCTTTACACACTGAAATTCCTTCAGATTCCTTGAACCATTGCATGATATTATGCACTACAGAGGATGAAATATCCAAATCCCTTCCTATCTTTCTTGAGGAACATTATTTGAAAATATTTAAAATATTTTCTCACACACTTGATGACAAACTGGAGATCCTCGGCCCATCTTTGTTCTTCAAAGACTAGGCTTTTCCTGGATACTGATTTTGTACCAAATCATGATTACAGTCACTTGTTGACATCACCTGTTTCAAATCATTATTTTTTAATTGTTTTACCTCATTACTCACCCTAAATTTCCCCTGTCCCAACTTTTTGGAATGTGTTGCAGGCCTGAAACACAGGAATGGCTGCATATTAACAATTGAAATGAAGTTGACCAGACAAAACATGAAATATCTTGGGTTCATACTGTCTGCAATGAAATACAAGTCAAAGTAAATTTAGAAAAATCACTGTTTTCTTTTTTTATTTGCATTTTCCATACTGTTCCATTTTTTTTCTGATTTGGGGTTATCCATTAGTAAGTGAATTGAGATGATTCATTTTTTGCTCAATAATTTGCATAACAGAGCATCAAATGAACTGTTTATTGTGCATTAACACAACTAATAATTGAATTATTGCTCCTTTTCAGTTTTATCTATGGTCACAGTTGTGACTGGCAGGAAAACATTGCATCAGTTGATCAAATAGATCCATTTTTTCAGTGGCATATTAATAGCAAATTCCGTTCACTGTATTGTTTTTTTTCCAATATAATATAGTTCAATAATAATGATATGATGTTCCATGCCCCTTTGTTTGGGCAGTCTTGGTCTAGAGTGTCTTACACTTTTTATATAAAACTATATGAAAGAAAAAGTCTGTTCTCTATGTATTAGAATACGTATCCCTATGTCTATGTCAATATATATTTACAGTGATTCAAAGTTACGCCTCAGTGGACACAGTTATGAAGGCTGACCTGTTTTCATTTCCACTGAGCATAATATAAGTAATGTCATGGACATATAATTAACAAAGCCTTTACAGATTATATTCCCAGATATGATTATTATATCTGTATTATAATGCTTAATTTCTGTAATGTTTCTTCTCTAGAAAACTGCTGCAGAAGAGGTGCAAACAGGATGTACAGTATAAGGTTCTGGCCATGTGATCCTTTATATTAATAACACAAAATTGTTGCTATGTAATTTTATGTATAGTTTTTCAGTGACAAACACATCAACTCTTTTAAAACTTTCCAAATCCAGAACAAAACATTGATTATCGTTGTGTATCACCATCACTCAGGAGTGCACGTGTTATCACATTACTGATAAAATGATTGGTGTTACACCAAGAACGAAGACACGTATAAGATCATATGATGATTATTTAAAAAGAAACAGAATGGTTTCCTGAATTATAATTCATAAAAATCATAAATACAATTTTGTATTATTTTATTAC
The DNA here is from genome assembly GCF_027579695.1 of Neoarius graeffei. Taxonomy (NCBI): domain Eukaryota; kingdom Metazoa; phylum Chordata; class Actinopteri; order Siluriformes; family Ariidae; genus Neoarius; species Neoarius graeffei. The sequence continues at coordinate 70,595,580 of NC_083570.1, forward strand.
TGATGAAATAAGTAATATAGAGTCTCACAAAATAGCTCTCTTTCTGCAGTATCCTGTGATAAAGCCATGCATCTATCCTGCACGCCTATGATTTATGGCTTGTGTGTTCTTCATGTGCTCCACCACAGCACTGTAACAGCAGCAGCAAAGCCCTCACTCAGTGTTGAAATAATGGGGCTTCTCTTGCAGCAGATGCCAGGAAGGAGAACTCTTCTTTTGTGGAGCATCGGCACTGGTAATTAGCCAGCCTGGGCTACGGCGAGGACTCTGAGCCTGTCAGTGTGTCTGTTAAGTGGGTTCAAAGGGAGAAAAGAGCGGTTTGGAGAAAGGCTCGATGAGAGCGCGTGACGGCTAGGCCCTTTGGCTCCATTCGTCTTAAGGAGTGTGCTGCTTCTCTTCATGTTTTATATTGCCTCTTGCTTTTCATCATATATAATTATAATTCGACTTTTTTGCTCTCTTCAGCCCGCTCATCAGTCAATTACAGTATAACACGTTATTGATCAGCTCCTGGAGAAGCCATTAAGGATGCGTGAGTGGGAAATTACTTATACAGCTGCTAATGTGATAAATGTTTTAATCCCAGCTTTCATTAATGCCACATCATACACTGCTATTACACATCAAATAAATGGTTAAATTAAGCAAGTTTGGCTTTTGGAAATATGAGCTCCTGGACTACTACTTCTGTGCATTTTTTCTTCTGCTTTGAAGTTGAGACGAGCTCTCAGTGAATTCACCGAGTGATATTTATCACATTTAAGGCAATTCTAACAAATGATCACACAACAAATCACAAATCACGGTAATTGCTCTCAACACACAGCAGGATACTCTGTCCCATAATCCTCCTTCTGTACAGCTGAGGCATGCGGCATGTGTCTGTTTCTCGGCTCCATGGTCGCAGCACTAATCAGTGACACGTCTGTGCTGTGTTAAGCTGTGTGCTAGCCTAGCCATTGTTACAGAGCTGAAGCACAGAGCAGAATGAGAGCATGTGGCTGTGTGTCAGCAGCGCGTGAGTGGCCTCGCTGGGGCTGAACGAGTTGCTCAGATTTGGGGCTGAGCTCCATACGGAGGGCTCCGTGCCTGGGGCCCTGGGGCCATGCAGTCCCAGGTCAGCAGATGGGCCTATGATTATTATTTCCAGGCCCTTGTCTTACCTGACCACTTCCTTTCGCACTGCGAACAGCTGTTTCGCTCGCTTCACTGCAAGTGCGCCGTGAACAGCCATTTTTCTTCTTGTTCTTTACTTTGTACATAATATAAATCTTTACCGTGACCCTGCTCCCGGCTTCATCCACCTGTGTCTCACTGCAGGCAAAATCTCCCGCTGAGAATTCTGCTTTTTTTTCCCTTCTTCTTTTTATACCCTTTAACTGTGTAGATAACTGAGAGTAAGAGTGTGAACTTTATTGTGTCGTCCAATGGAATAGATGTCAGTGTGTTGAACTGAGAAACGTGGAGAAAAGCTGTATGATTTGACATTTGTTTCAGCTAATGGCCTGATCCTGAACATTTGGCTCTGTAAATGTTCAATCTTACCTGAAGATCTCTGCATTGTCTGGATGAAAATGACCAAAAACAGTTTTCATAATGCCTGTGTTTTGTTTAGATACGTTAAAGTGATGCAGTGGTATAAAATTATGCTAAAATAATTCCAGGATGCTACAAAAGCAACAGCAATAAATTTAAGCTTTACTTTATTGGCTTATAGTTGCTTTTGTAGAATATTTAAATAGATGGTTCTTCCTATTAGCTAAACTATTGGACCGATATCAGTCAGACAGTTAAGAAGAAAAATATTTGAAATTCAACTAGAAAGTGAAAAGTGACATGTAGAAACAATGAAATTTAAACAGCGTTTGAGGCTGTCATGAAGTGTCAGTAATGATAAGCTAGATGCTGATTGATTAAGTGATTATTTCCCCTGATTTCTCTCAGCTCTGTCTCCTCAGAGAGGGACATGCAAGGCATACTGTAGTTTTTTGGATGAATACCCTCTTTATGTGGACCAATTTATCACACCACAGGGAAAAATGCTCTACATCTACATGAGCACCTGGTGTCCAGCCAGTCTCTGCACTCCACACACACACACACACACACACACACACACACACACACACACACACACACACACACAGGCATGAGAGAGGGAGATGGAGAGTGATAGATAAACATCTTACTCTTGTTCCTTGACTACAAATTGGTCCCTGGTTTGTTCATGGCTTCCAAAACACTCTTCTGTGCCAACTCTAATCAAAAGCCATATATATATATATATATATATATATATATATATATATATATATATATATATATATATATATATATATAAAAAACAGTTATTCCATGAAATCCAGTCGTACATGAGCTGATAGCCGACGAGTCACGGAGCACCGAGTTGGCTATAAGCCATGTACAAAGAGATTGAGTGGAATGTTTTATTCTATCCACATTCACTGGATTTTGAGAAACAGAGCATTTTTTTTTCAAATTGGATCAATAAAAACTTTATACAAAACGTCTGACAAAATCATTTCCATTTAGAATGTGAACAAACCGGCAAAATGACAGTAGCAATTTGTGAAAAATGCTATCATAATAATTCTTGAAAAATAAAAAAAGATGCATTCTTACCATCAAATAGTTTTATTCCATATTTTGCTGCTTTTTAGTATTTTGGGGGGTTTTGTTTTTGAGTAGAGTTTTATTTCATCCCCGGTTGGTTCAGCAACACGCTCCACCATTTTGTTTTTCTCTACTCACGGTATATAAGCTAATATTCTGGGAGTAGAGTAGCCAATCAGAGCATGCAATTGCTCATATCCAGTGAATGTGGATAGAATATTTTATATATATATATATATGTGTGTGTGTGTGTGTGTGTGTGTGTGTGTGTGTGTGTGTGTGTGTGTGTGTGTGTGCGCACACTGGGGTGGGAAGTTAAACTTTAATCACAGTTGAGTAAAAGTGTGTGTGTGTGTGTGTGTGTGTGCTATTAGATGTTGAACTCTATAGGTGGTTGCATGAGTCTTTCTCTTTTAAGGAAGTACAAAAATAAAGAACAACAAAAAAGAGGTTTGTTCAAAAGTTTGTGTCTGCCTCAGCAGTGCAAGTGGGAACGATTTGGATGAGAACAACGAGAGATGTCAGGGATCAGCTGTAGAGACAGAAGATAAACTGCTGGGAAACGTTTAACCATGCAGACAAAGAGAATAACTGCTACACTTTAGAGCACCCCACATCTTCCAGTGCCAACTCCAAGCCTGGAGAGTGAACAAGAGTCAATCTGATTTTATTTATTGACGAAGGAAGAAACCTTTGAAGTGTTCAGTATTGAGAATCTCTCTCTGAAGATCCTTGCCCATGAATTTGACACATTTATAAGCCAAAGGCTCGCGCCATGCCGAGCCGCACAGAGGAGCTGGCCGTTTGCTCTGTGATTGATTCTGCCCATTACTGAGGGTTTGCTGCCTCATTTGGCAGCCCGGTGCAACCCTTTCTTTCACTGAGGGAGCGCATTAGGACTCTCTGCTCCTCCCTCAGCCCCTCCAGTGTACTCGGAAGGGAAAAAAATGCATGGAAATGAATTATGGAAATTTTGATGGGAAACTAGGAAAATTGCATGGCACTGGTGTTTCATTTAGCCAGGCGCTTTCCTGGAGCAGAGTCTGCAAGGCTGCAAGGGACAAAGTGGGAAATATCACTCTGTGTAGCAGGAGCATCGAGAGACCTCCTCTCCACTGTTCACAGCGACCTGCAGTGCCGATTTATCTGCAGAGTGGCCTGGGCTTGTCTGATATATATGCTCATACAGGTGTATTTATCAGTTCCTGCCAGGGCTCAGGGGCAGACGCTGGCCTGCTATCCTGCTTTGAGACCAAGTCCTCACACCTCAATAACAAACCTATGGTAAATCACTAGAATATGAAAAAAATGTTATTTCACACAGCATTTCTGCTTGGAGCTGCTGGGCATCAAAGCAACAGCCCTTTTATAACCTGTAGTGTATACAGTAGGTGCCATTCTGGCTGTATTGTACTGCACTGGCTAGTGCTGTTAAATTGTTTTGCACACACGTAAAGTGTTTGATGAATGTTTACCAAAGCATATCACGACAAACAGAGTTAATGGGTTCCAGTTTTTCCTATCAGTGAAATTCGGTTGTGGAAGCAGTGTGAAATAAACAGCCCAAGCAATTTCTCTCTGACTGAGGCTCTAAGCTACTTTACACTCTTGTATGTATTTCTATTTATCCTATTATTGTCTTAGTTTATTTCGAAGTCTGTTTTTATTCTCATGCACCACAATAGGTTATTTCGTACATTTATCTGACTTGAATGAAAATGAATTTTATCCTTATCGGTCTAATTATTGGTGTTAACGGTTCATTATCAAACATGCTACACTGTTAGCTGAAAATAGTTTGTATTTGATCATTAATTCTTTATCTAATAGATTTTAAGTTGGGTTACACCAACAATCATTACAAATGAGTTGAGAGCTGATTAGGAATTTGGCCTAATTTGATTGAACTTCATTTGAATTGCATTGCAGCACTTCATTTGAAATGGCTTAAGCAATGCTTAGGTTTGCTTTGCTATGGGGCATTTTGTTGCTACCAATCTTGCTGCTACACTTTTCTCCATCTTTTCGTTTTCTTTTACCCTAATCACATGATATTGTAGATCTACAGTTTATAGTCTTGTTTGCACTGGTTTCTTTCAATCTGTACTATTCTGTCATCCTGTCTAATTCATCTATACTGTCCTTTATATTAATTTTATTTTATTTTCATTTATGGTGGCATGGTGGTGTAGTGGTTAGCGCTGTCGCCTCACAGCAAGAAGGTCCGGGTTCGAGCCCCGTGGCTGGCGAGGGCCTTTCTGTGCGGAGTTTGCATGTTCTCCCCGTGTCTGCGTGGGTTTCCTCCGGGTGCTCCGGTTTCCCCCACAGTCCAAAGACATGCAGGTTAGGTTAACTGGTGACTTTAAATTGACTGTAGGTGTGAATGTGAGTGTGAATGGTTGTCTGTGTCTATGTGTCAGCCCTGTGATGACCTGGCGACTTGTCCAGGGTGTACCCCGCCTTCCGCTCGTAGTCAGCTGGGATAGGCTCCAGCTTGCCTGCGACCCTGTAGAACAGGATAAAGTGGCTAGAGATAATGAGATGAGATTTTCATTTATTGTCCAGTGTATTTATTGTACATTTTCCTACTGTATAATGTTTTGCACCATGGTTCTGAAGAAATTATTTTTCTTTTCCATGTATACCATGTACATGTACAATTAAATATGTGTAAATTAAACTGTGTTATGACAATAAAACCCACTTGACTTGAGCAATCAGTGACTAAAACCTTAATCTCTGATTAAAAGCTTGAACTAAACATAATTCTAGCTTTCTGCCATAACGCATTTTCCAAGCTAAGAAAGTAAATGCATGGATTAAAGCAAAAAAAAAATCATCTGACTGAAAAAAAAAAGCTCCATGTCGTTGGCCCCTACCACATCAGCGATGCGTCAAATTTTAAACGCCGTGTTGTCCATTATTCCCTCGGCCCCTGCTTATAGTACATTTACATAATTTTAACAATGACTAAAGCTAAGGCAAGACTTGACCATTGTCATTCCTGGCTATTCATGATGAAACATCAAGTTTTCAGCGCAAAGTGCAAATTTATTTCAACAATACTTTAGTAATGCACAGCAGTGGTTAAGAGAAAAGTGCAAGTGCAGTCAAACGTGAACCATGCTTTCAAAAGAGTGGAACAGAAAGAAAAATAAGAAAATCTGTTGAAATAAAGCCAGGAAACAAGAAAACTAAAGTGAAAGTTCACTTTTTCTGCTTCTTCGCAGTGAAGCCAAAGGCATCTAGTTTGGCAACACCTGATGCCTGTTTTTGTTTCTTTTTCCTTGGCACAACAGCAGGAGCTTGCCATTATCGCCCATTTCATTTCGCCAAGCCCATCTCCACTTATTCTTTACCATTTTGTCGATGTCTGACACATCTGTGCCTTCATTTAAAAGAAGCGCATCCATGCTGGCAAAACCGAAAGTAATTTGACGCGCTCTAGTGATGGAAATCGAAGGGCCTATGTCCGGTGGCCTTATACGCAGTACTCGAGTTGAGGGGGGGATGTGGGGGGAGGCATCCCCCTTCTGAAATAAAAATCTCAAATCATCCCCCTTATAAAACGGCCATCCCCCCATCACATCCCTTGGGACATTTTACCAATTAATGTGGAAATTAGCCTACTATTATTTTAACAAATATTACTACCATTTCAACATTAGAGGCTTTGCGCAGTGATAGCCTACATGTAGCCGGATAAAAAAGACGCATATTTATTTATTCGGTTGCACCTCTCATTCACACCTATACGGAGGTTTCAGTCACTGAAAACAGCTACTTTCGCAAACTCTGGGCAGAGTGGAGATTTCTGAAAACTCCATCTTCAGACACGCGTGTAAATCGGGAAACCGAAGCAACAGTGGGCGAGAGGGCGCGCGTGAATATAATGAGTCATAGGTGTGAATCTTTCACCGAATGCCAATTGTCCTGGTTCTTCATGAAATCGCACACGCACGCACAAATTCATTAGGTTAACTTTCAAATAACTGTTCTTGTGCACTTGCGACATGGAGCCACTTTCCTGAATTTTGAGCTTCAGAGTATTCGCTTCTTTATCTATTTAATCAATGAATTTATTTGTCACATACATTAAATTACTAATGTAAAACATTAGTAGCCTATTTAAGCAATAGCTGTTTTCTCCACTGTTTTCCGACCTTTTGTGTTTAGTGAATGAGACACTTCATTACACTCCACTAACCGACTTCCAATTCCGGACTTTTTTGAAAATGTAAAATATAGAGTGCTTCGAGGTCAGAGCGAACCCAGCGGTGGCCATATTGGAAGTTAAAGGTCGCTGTGTCAGTGCATTGTTGTTGTTCAGCAAAGCAAAAAGGGGTGACAATACCGAATACATGTGTCATTGTTGGCTGTAGTAGCCAGGGGAAAAGGGTGGCAAAAGCTTCTACAGACTCCCTAAAGTCGTGACTAACCAGGGAATTGCAGCACAGGAGAAAAGCGAGCGGAGGAGACGACAGTGGCTGGCTGCCATCAACCGATCAAATTTAGGACAACTTGACTGTATCCGGATTTGTTCTGATCACTTTGTGACAGGTAGGTTAATATTGTCTTGAATTTCATAGTTACTAAAATAATTACTAAAATAGTTATTTTAATTTCATAGTTACCGGTAGCATCCAGTATGCCGGCTGTTGTGTGACCGTCATTCTTTCCCTCAGTCTCGTGGCCGCTTCAACATAAAACAACAGGGAAGCAACATGGGAGCAACATTCCCCAAGTCCAGCAATGCAGTTGCAATGTGCACACAAAATAGCATGTCTCTTGTCAGCTATTATCCAGGGGTGTAGACTAGGCTGGGATAGTCTCTGCGAGTGTAACACTTTCCCTCTGATCACTTTTGTCTCTCCATCTTCAGCAGTCAACACCGACACATCGCGGACCCAACCGGACATAAATCTATCGTATGCTTCCATACTCTTGTAGTTCTGGAAATCCTTTAGTTCACAAAATGGACTTGGGTGAAACACTAGATAGTTCACAAGATCGATGTATGTCACATGTGGCAACAAGCTGGGGTCAGCTTTCCATTCCTTCTCACTAACAGTGTATGGATCTACATTCCCAATGAAACGTACCTTCTCAGCATAATGCTCCCGTGCCTGCTTATCCAAACTTTCACAGTAGTGCTCCATCACTTCAGATGTCTAAATTCTTAAAAAATCCAAGCTTCTTAGCCCTCTAACGCGGAAACGAATCAGTGAATGTGTACTCTATAATGTGTACTCTATGAGCGCTCTGGAGCGAGTGACTTCCAAGATGGCTGCGCAGACCGCAGTGTTACTATTTTTAGCATCATCTCGGAGCACTCTATAGGCCTACGAGATGTTTTTTTGGGACTTAATTCGCGTTGGTCCTTCACTATTAATTTTTGAGACTGAAGAGGCACTAAATACTGTGGAATTATTTTCTCCTTACTATGAAGTTTGGCATCTTAAACAAGTGTCGGGAAATCTTGCAGCCCGACTCTGCAGCCTCCAATGTTTAAGCGAACTGCTGAAACCGTAATGTTTAAAGATTGAATCGTAGGCTAATCAAACCAAAGAAAAACACAGCCTTTCCAGAACGTTGTGTGCCGAAGCCTGTTTAACCTACAAAAGGCTTAATAGCATAGGTCTTGCTGCAGCTTCAACAAGGCTGTTTAGACTACATTTTTCACCTGATCGCCTTTCAATAGGCAAATATTATTATTATTATTATTATTATTATTATTATTATTATTATTATTATTACTACAATAGGCCTAGTATTAGTAGTAGGCAAGTAGTTGCCTAGTAATAGGACAGCCAGATTGTTTCATCAGTGGAGCCGCCGTTAAAAGGAAACTGATGTGGAGCGCCGCGGCTCGCCTCGGGGTGAATCCAGGCCCGGCGCCAGGAGCAGTTTACTAAGGGGGCAATTAGAAATTGCAAGGGGGCAAATATTTTTCATATAGTGTGTAGTAGTGATGGCGGTCTGACAACGTGTTTCAAACAATTAACTGCGCCAACCACAAAACCACAGCCCCGTGGGGTAATACGCCCCTGGCCTGTTTTACCCAAAATAACCACCAGATGGCGCAAAGTTACATTTCTATTGTTGCTATGGACTGGCTTGACAATGGGGATATACAAATATCCACTGTGGACCGCATATCAGCAACGCAGTGGAGAGAAATCAAATTTCATGGTAAGTGATATAATTTTCAGATATCAGTAAAACTGTATTTAGATAGCTGCTATTTCATCAGATATCACAGCTGTGTATGTGGTATGAGTAGACAAGTCAGTACGTTAAAAAAAATACATTAGGTATAAAAAGTTGAATCACATTTTGAAAGTAAAACTCTTTTTTGTAAAAGTGTAGTCTGTGGGGTAAAACGCCCCCTTAATGGCGGGGTAAATGGCCCCCAGGGGGCATCGTTTCCTTTTATCATAATTACTGTATTTCATACATTTCTGAATAGCAGATACATAGTTTTTAATAACATCTCGCTTACCTGGTTGAGTAAAGCAAGTAATTTGAACTTAATATTAAAAATAATTGAAATAAAAAAAAATTGAAATTAAAATGCGAAATATAATAAAATAATGCATCTATTCATTAATCCAGGGATATTTTCTTGTTTCTTTCACATTATAGGCTTAAGTAAACACTTTTGCTATCCAAACAGCTTTTTTTTTGCATGAGGGGGCCTATTGCCCCACTTCAGGGGGCCTTTTACCCCACTGGGGGGGTAAAAGGTCCCCTTGGCACAATGTTTGTTTTTGTTAAAAAAAAAAATTAAGTATTAACTTTAGGCAAACTTTAGATGGCATTATTGTTCATGTCACTGTTGTCAAAAACTATGATTAAAACTAAACACATGGTTCATTTCAACTTGGAGAAAAACTGAATTTTCCTTAAGGGGGGGCTTTTTCTCCCACTCTACTCTACCAGGGCAGTTGCGCTTTATCAACTCCCGTGCCCACCTGTTAACCCTCCCCTCCAATTTTCTCACAGACACGCGTTACAACCGGAAAGATGCCAAACATAAAACAACACACACAAACCTACAGGCAAGTCCTTTAAATTTAAAATACATACAAATAGCTCCGCGGCATGAAAACAAAACATCAGTGCAAGTCTAAGGTACTTGGCTCGGCGGCCAAAATCATAATTTAAAGAAATCAACAGACCCCGCGGCTGCACCAGTAATAGCCTTCCTGACTCGCACCGAGTCAACGCTAACCACTTAATCCGCGATCCCAGTTTAGGCGTGTAGGGGACAAAACACTCTGAAGTGATGAATTTTCACCCCCGCTGCATGGGGGGTGACGTCAACGACACATATTCTTACGCTATTTGCGCACAAAGTGGACCATATATGAACACATACACCAACATAAACGGAGATAAACTTAGCCTACAAAGAAAGAAAATGGATTCACAACATTGTGATTGAATTCGTTTAATTCGGTGGGGGAAAGACTACTCCCGTAAACTTGACTGCATATTACAGGATATTGCAGAGACAGTGCACTTGTAAGTGTCATAACAACCAATCAGATTTGTTCTACTGTGCCAGTTTTAGTAGGGATATATGTGAAATGTATTTTTGTGCAATGCGCAACCACTTAATATTTCGTATTTGAAAATGCAAATTATTAATACGTCTATAATACATTATATTTTCATAAGAAGACAATTAAGTGATCTGAGTCTCCGTTGAGGGGGCGGGGCTGTAGCCACGAGGGGGCGACGCCCCCTTTCGCCCCCCCACAGCGCCGGGTCCGGGTGAATCGCGTCCCGAGGCGCGGGGCTGGCCCGCCCTGGCAGCGCTGGTTCGTTGGGGAGAGGGCAGAGGTCTCTGGCTGCCAAGTTTGGAGAGGCTGGGACCTCCCCTGGCCGAGTTACGAGCGTGCAAAGTTGGGCTGGAGCCGCCGATAGAAACGAAACTCAAGCCGAGCACCGCGGCTCGCTGCCTACGCCCAGCCTCCCCAGGACTAGACAGTAGTGTAGCCTGTATTTATTTATTTAGGCCTATCTAGCGCAACAACTTATTCCTTTACATATACTCAAACATAGCACAAGAAAGGGTTCAACAACAGGCAATCACAGCAGCTTGGTGAAGTTCTAAATCACATCGGTGTCAGACCTATGGGCATGGGCTCCGCCAGGGGGGGAAAGGTTAGAACAATTCTAGGGGCCCAGCACTGCCATGGGGCCCTTTAAGGGGCTGATAATATGCTTTTAATGATTTTAATAAGACTTTTGAAATAACAACAATGCAATATTCCATCTGGTAAAATGAGCTAATTGAACAAGGTTGTCTATTTCTTGAGTTCTTCAACATATTGTCATTTAACCCTCCCCCTTTTGCGAAATGGTACGGTCCAGTTCTGGTAGAAGCGCGATGCGTTAAATCTGTGTGCTGATCAGTGCAACGCTACTTGCTGCTGTGTCGCGGTGCAGCAGCCAGCCAGCCAGCAGTGGAGTGCGTACAGTCTATGATCGCTAAATATGAAGAGTGGCTGTCAAAAACATAAAGAAAGGCAGCTGAAAGCTGAGAGGGACCGGAGAGGCAGGCAACTGGTCACTCAGTTTTTCCCAAAGAAAGGTAGCTATCGCTCACATGTGTGTTCAAAATATTAGCAAATGGTAAATGAACAGTATGAACGTGGTTGGATTAGCCTATCAAGAGAACACTTTTACAGTTTGTACAGTGACATTTTTTCCATTTTAATAACTGAACTGACTTGTGTGATAAACAAGATGAAATATTACGTTATGCTGGTGCTAATAACTAGTGCTAATAACCAGTTTCATAACTAATGGGGTGCCCTAAATATGCACAGATTCAGCCTCAGGGGGACCTCCGCCCTACCAAACCACTGAACCCCCCTTTGGAGAAGGAGGTAAGCAGCAGTACAACCCATAAATGCTTTAGGATTGAAGTTTTTAATGAGCGAGCGCCATATACAGTTTGCTAGATTAAAGTGTTGCTAATAACGGACACTAGTCAAATGTTTGACATGGTTACGTGTGTGGAATGTTCACACGTTCTAAACCATTGGTTTCAAATTGAGGAGCTGGAGAAAGTGCAGCACACATAAAAGAGGGATAGAGTAGTCACATCATACATTTCACTACCAATTGTTCTAGCATAAGAAGGCAAGAAGGCATGTGGCAAAATCTTGAATTTTCATTTGTGATTGTAAATGCACCAGAATTAGTCACTGACCAGTTTTCATCTAGTCCCTGGTAGGTTAATACATAAAATGTAATAACAAAGTCACAAACTCAAGGTCCATGGGCTATCAAAAGTCAAATAATGACAATAGTGCAATTGTGACGAGGATGGGCAAAGTTGGGGGGCCCAAAATTCTAATCTTTCATGGGGCCCAAAATTTCTGGCGGCACCCCTGCCTATGGGCCAACCCCCCCCCCCCCCCCCCTTTTTCCTCGGATCTGCAGCACTCTCATTATTGACCTTTAGCGCTCCCAGTTGACGGAAATCCGTCGTAGCGACGGAAAACTTTAATCCATGTAAATGGCAACATTTAGCTCAACGTAGCAATGCTAAGATAATTAACAACACTTTTCTTCATACTTACTGTATGTGACTGAGAAATAATATAAAACACGTTTTTGTCCCTTTACAATCCTGTCATTTTGAAATTTTAAAGCTAGACGGCCTTTCGATTTCATAAAATCGGTGAAATTTAGTTATCTCTGAAACTTGGTCATTGTGATATACAGTGGTGCTTGAAAGCTTGTGAACACTTTAGAATTTTCTATATTTCTGCATAAATATGACCCAAAACATCATCAGCTTTTCACACAAGTCCTAAAAGTAGATAAAGAGAACCCAGTTAAACAAATGAGACAAAAATATTATACTTGGTCATTTATATATTGAGGAAAATGATCCAATATTACATATCTGTGAGTGGCAAAAGTATGTGAACCTTTGCTTTCAGTATCTGGTGTGACCCCCTTGTGCAGCAATAACTGCAACTAAACGTTTCCAATAACTGTTGATCAGTCCTGCACACTGGCTTGGAGGAATTTTAGCCCATTCCTCCATTCAGAACAGCTTCAACTCTGGGATATTGGTGGGTTTCCTCACATGAACTGCTCGTTTCAGGTCCTTCCACAACATTTCAATTGGATTAAGGTCAGGACTTTGACTTGGCCATTCCAAAACATTAACTTTATTCTTCTTTAACCATTCTTTAGTAGAACGACTTGTGTGCTTAGGGTCGTTGTCTTGCTGCATGACCCACCTTCTCTTGAGATTCAGTTCATGGACAGATGTCCTGACATTTTCCTTTAGAATTCGCTGGTATAATTCAGAATTCATTGTTCCATCAATGATGGCAAGCCGTCCTGGCCCAGATGCAGCAAAACAGGCCCAAACCATGATACTACCACCACCATGTTTCACAGATGGGATAAGGATCTTATGCTGGAATGCAGTGTTTTCCTTTCTCCAAACATAATGCTTCTCATTTAAACCAAAAAGTTCTATTTTGATCTCATCCGTTCACAAAACATTTTTCCAATAGCCCTCTGGCTTGTCCATGTGACCTTTAGCAAACTGCAGACAAGCAGCAATGTTCTTTTTGGAGAGCAGTGGTTTTCTCCTTGCAACCCTACCATGCACACCATTGTTATTCAGTGTTCTCTTGATGGTGGACTCATGAATATTAACATTAGCCAATGTGAGAGAGGTCTTCAGTTGCTTAGAAGTTACCCCGGGGTCCTTTGTGACCTTGCTGACTATTACACGCCTTGCTCTTGGAGTGATCTTTGTTGGTCGACCACTCCTGGGGAGGGTAACAATGGTCTTCAATTCCCTCCATTTGTAGACAATCTGTCTGACTGTGGATTGGTGGAGTCCAAACTCTTTAGAGATGGTTTTGTAACCTTTTCCAGCCTGATGAGCATCAACAACGCTTTTTCTGAGGTCCTCAGAAATCTCCTTTGTTCGTGCCATGATACACTTCCACAAACATGTGTTGTGAAGATCAGACTTTGATAGATCCCTGTTCTTTAAATAAAACAGGATGCCCACTCACACCTGATTGTCATCCCATTGAATGAAAACACCTGACTCTAATTTCACCTTCAAATTAACTGCTAACCCTAGAGGTCCACATACTTTTGCCACTCACAGATATGTAATATTGGATCTCATCTCATCTCATTATCTCTAGCCGCTTTATCCTGTTCTACAGGGTCGCAGGCAAGCTGGAGCCTATCCCAGCTGACTACGGGCGAAAGGCGGGGTACACCCTGGACAAGTCGCCAGGTCATCACAGGGCTGACACAGACAACCATTCACACTCACATTCACACCTACGGTCAATTTAGAGTCACCAGTTAACCTAACCTGCATGTCTTTGGACTGTGGGGGAAACCGGAGCACCCGGAGGAAACCCACGCAGACACGGGGAGAACATGCAAACTCCACACAGAAAGGCCCTCGCCGGCCACGGGGCTCGAACCCGGACCTTCTTGCTGTGAGGCGACAGCGCTAACCACTACACCACCATGCCACCCCTAATATTGGATCATTTTCCTCAATAAATAAATGCCCAAGTAAAATATTTTTGTCTCATTTGTTTAACTGGGTTCTCATTATCTACTTTTAGGACTTGTGTGAAAATCTGCTGGTGTTTTAGGTCATATTTATGCAGAAATATAGAAAATTCTAAAGGGTTCACAAACTTTCAAGCACCACTGTATGTTTATTTCTGTAATATCTAAAAAAAATCAGGCCATTCTGTGGCTGGGAAGTTATTTAATTTGAGGGGATTCCTGAGCAAATAATATGCATGAAATTGCTTGCTTCACGCAGTCAAGCAGACAGAGGAAGTCTGTGTGCACATGCGCAGGTTTACCTTTTTCTTCTTCTTCTTTTGGGTGTTACGGCAGCTGGCATCCAGTGTTGCATTACTGCCATCTACAGGTTTATCTTTGACCGTGCACTGACAGTTACATCATTTTGTCACTAAACGAACAGCTGATCACACCGAGGTGCTCGCTGACCGCCGATATTTATTAGTTTGGACCTGCGTTTCCTTTCCTTCGCAACATAATGTATTTTCTTCTCAGTTTCTGTTACTGTAGTCGGTCTTTTACATTTCATTTGCACACACCTCCTCCATTGTTCTCTCCTGTTTCAAATTTGTATCCCACAATTCCTTGTGTGAACGGGGAAAGCCCACCATGTGATGTATGACATAGTATCTTGAATTGGGTCATGGTGAAGCAGGAAAAAATAGTGGAGAATTTAGGGCCACGTGGCCCTAAATTTATTAATTCTCATTATCTCTAGCCGCTTTATCCTTCTACAGGGTCGCAAGCAAGCTGGAGCCTATCCCAGCTGACTACGGGCGAAAGGCGGGGTACACCCTGGACAAGTCGCCAGGTCATCACAGGGCTGACACATAGACACAGACAACCATTCACACTCACATTCACACCTACGGTCAATTTAGAGTCATCAGTTAACCTAACCTGCATGTCTTTGGACTGTGGGGGAAACCGGAGCACCCGGAGGAAACCCACGCGGACACAGGGAGAACATGCAAACTCCACACAGAAAGGCCCTCGCCGGCCCCGGGGCTCGAACCCAGGACCTTCTTGCTGTGAGGCGACAGCGCTAACCACTACACCACCGTGCCGCCCCAATTTATTAATTGTTCTATTTAAAAAAAAACTAATAAAATTGGAAGTCTGTGATTCGAATTCAGTAGCTTTTGGTCCATTAAAAAAATAACTGAGTGTCAGGGAAAATTCTTTTTATGACCTACACTTGAAAAATGTGAAAGGCAGTCTACCTTTAAACCACTTCAGTTGTGTGAATAAAATAATTCCCGAACAGAAATTTAAATTTGAGCATGTAATGTTGGAGCAACAAAACTAAAGTTCAAGTATGTTTACTGTACAAAATAAAAGCAGGACCTTTAATTGAAATCCTGATCATATTAAACAAGGTTTACAGCTTAATGAAAATTGACTAATAGATCAAATTTAATCCAGGTTGGTCCAATAAGTCTTATTGTACACAAAAGACTTACTGCACTGACAGTTTTTATTTAGTATCAAGTATGAATAACCCATGCTGGAGGACACTGCTGTGTGTTTTATTTTTTAAGCACAGATGCAATCATTTAGGCCTAAGGTCAAAAGTACACTTTCCTTCATAAGTCATGCTTTTACACTGTTATAAACACAGATTGTGTTGCTGCCCTGTAGGTTCTTTTGTGGACTTGAGCACTAAAACTACAGAATGCATGCTTTAATTATGTCCTCATTACGGAGAAAAAAACCCGTCTTTCATCAATATCTTTATCTTAGCTCAATTTCTATACGTTTAGATGCAACTGTATTTTTTCCTCAGTTATTCTAAGCTGAAAAGTATATGCAGTATTGTGTATATACTGTGTACTGTCTACTGTGTATACAGTCCTATACTTAGGCAGCCTTTTTTAGTAGAAAATTTGTTATAGATTTTTATTTTATGACTTCTATATTATGGAATCAGTAAAAAAAATATTTTAGATCTCCAAACATTAGTTTTCTAGCACAAAATTAAATGTTACAGAAAAATATTTGTATGTCAGGAAAGAAAGCAGCATGTTACATAAGAGACACTTTTCAGACAAAAACATAATGAAGGCTGTTGTGTTTTGCTGCAAAAATAAGAAGCAAGTGTGACAGTCAAAGTGTCCAGAAGAACTGTGGCCAGTTTTTACCAGTTGTAGGCTGTACAGTCCTTATAAAACTACTGAATTGTACCCCATCCCATCCACTATCTGTAGCCGCTTATCCTGTTCTACAAGGTCGCAGGCAAGCTGGAGCCTATCCCAGCTGACTATGGGCGAGAGGTGGGGTGCACCCTGGACAAGTCGCCAGGTCATCACAGGGCTGACACGTAGACAATCATTCACACTCACATTCACACCTACGGTCAATTTAGAGCCACCAATTAGCCTAACCTGCATGTCTTTGGACTGTGGGGGAAACCGGAGGAAACCACGCAGACACAAGGAGAGCATGCAAACTCCACACAGAAAGAACCCTGCCAGCCACGGGGCTCGAACCCAGGACCTTCTTGCTGTGAGGTGACAACGCTAACCACTACACCACCGTGCCGCCCAGAATTGTACCCAAGTCATCGAGTTGTCCAAAGGGTCATCATACCAAACACTGACTTTGTTTCATTTAGCACTGTTTACTGCTCATTATAGTATTTTTCTAACATAGAAACATTGAATTTAATTTATTTTTGAAGGCATATTTATTCTACAGCATTTCTTTGCATGTGCCTAGGATGTTTGCTCTGTATTATGAATGGGAAATGATGCTTCCTTTTAGAGGTTAAAAGCACTGGACTATAATTCTCACCTTGTTACATGACTTTCTTTATGATAATTGTGGTTTGTATATTTGTTATCTGAATAATGTACACTGAATCATAACATTAGATATGTCCTTCGAGAAAGTGATGAGCGTGTTGTGTTGAATGTACAACATAAGTTATGTGAGGATAAACTGCTTTCAACTCACATTACATCATAACATCCAGAGGCTTGTTACAGGCCTTGTGTAACCGAGGGAAAGGGAAAGAATGCATGAATCCCAGGTGTGATTACGTCTGTATAACCAACTCATGGCAGGCCAGAGTGGGGTTGTCTGGCTAAAATGGCTTTATTGCTTGAAATATTTCCAAGGGACACCCCTGTGGAACACTGGAATGGAACACTCCAGTGTTGCTGTGAAACAGACAGCTCTTAAAAGCCAAAGCATAAGAAAACCTTCTCAGCAAACGTCCCTTTCAATCATGTCATTGCTCCACCGCTCGACTGTAAATAATGAGTTGCTGTATGTCCAATGCAGGCTGTGGCCAACATGAACCTTCACATATTGATTTAAGGAAATAAAAAACATGTGTTGCTATGAGCTGTTTTGTTATTATGATGGATTTGTAGCAACTTGTATCTTTATTATATTCTTTGTGATGAGTGACAAAAGAAGCTTATTAAGTTCCTCAGAATTATATTTACAAATATGAAACATCCCAGTGCTAATGAATGAATTACAGATTCAGAAAATGTATGCCTCCTAATCATGCCACTATGCACAATGATGGTACCATGAAAAGCTTTATATCGCTATCATGCAGCTGTAATGATGAGGGCTGTTACAAATCAACATTAGCACTCTTAGCATCTTAGCACAAAGATCATCATTCAATATGAACAGTGAATATCACATTGAGCACTCTTGCTACCAATAGGATGCACTTAAATATATCTATCTATCTATCTATCTATCTATCTATCTATCTATCTATCTATCTATCTATCTATCTATCTATCTATCTATCTATCTATCTACTGTATCTATCTATCTATTGAGAAACGGGCCTGAAAAAAACAAATCAGCAACTAACCACCATTTTAATTCTCAAATTAAAGAGCTCACATTGCAGCCTAAAATGTTAAAATATACAGCAATTTTACTGTGGAACAGAATCCAGGCAGGTTGTCATAATAAATACACAACCAATGCTGGAAAACTTTTTTTTTTTATCATGACATGTTTTTCTTTTGACTAGGATCGTGTTTCCACCCCAGTCTTGCCATTGGCTAATTCCCTGATTGTGTTCACCTGTTCCCTGTTTAGATCTTGAATAGTTTGTCTATACCCTCATGTTTCTGTGTCTACAACACCAAATCAGAAAAAGTTGCGATGGTATGTTGAAACTGAAACTAAAACTGAAAACATCTATCCATCCATTATCTGTAGCCGCTTTATCCTGTTCTACAGGGTCGCAGGCAAGCTGGAGCCTATCCCAGCTGACTACGGGCGAAAGGCGGGGTACACCCTGGACAAGTCGCCAGGTCATCACAGGGCTGACACATAGACACAGACAACCATTCACACTCACATTCACACCTACGCTCAATTTAGAGTCACCAGTTAACCTAACCTGCATGTCTTTGGACTGTGGGGGAAACCGGAGCACCCGGAGGAAACCCACGCGGACACGGGGAGAACATGCAAACTCCACACAGAAAGGCTCCCATTGGCTGCTGGGCTCAAACCCAGGACCTTCTTGCTGTGAGGCAACAGTGCTAACCACTACACCACCGTGCCAGCCAAAACTGAAAACAGTGATTTGTAAATAATATAACAGGACATTTTTTTTATGTTTTATCTCTTGAATTTTATTTTATTTTCAAAATAAACACTTATTTCAATTTTGTTTCTTGCAACACGTTTAAAAAAACACTTTTGACAGTAAAGCAGTTACCACTTTATAATGTTGCCATTCCTTCTCACAACACTTAAGCTGTTTAGGGACTGAACACACCAAGTGATGAAGTGTTTCAGGTGTTATTTTGTCCCATTCTTCCTGAGAACAGGCCTTAAGATGTGCAATAGTACGGGGTCATTATCATATTTTTCATTTCAAAATTCACCACACATTCTCTATTGGGGACAGACGGGACAGGCACCCTCTTCGTCCGCAGCCATGTCTTTGTAATGCGTGCAAAATGTGGTTTTACATTGTCCTCTTCAAATATCCCTGGAATAGATGTCGTCTTGAAGGCAGCATATGTTGTGCCAAAATCTCAATGTACTTTTCTGCATTAATGCTCCATCACAGAAGTCTAAGTAACATTTCTAAGAGCACTGACACAACCTCATACCATGACATGCCACCATACACATTTCCACTGTGTGATGGTCCATCCCAGATGCCTCCGAGCCCAGAGAAGTCAACGGCACATTTGGACACAGTTAACATAAAGTTTCCTTTTTACACAAGTTTTAACTGGGGGTGGCACGGTGGTGTAGTGGTTAGCGCTGTCGCTTCACAGCAAGAAGGTCCGGGTTCGAGCCCCGTGGCCGGTGAGGGCCTTTCTGTGCGGAGTTTGCATGTTCTCCCCGTGTCCGCGTGGGTTTCCTCCGGGTGCTCCGGTTTCCCCCACAGGCCAAAGACATGCAGGTTAGGTTAACTGGTGACTCTAAATTGACCCTAGGTGTGAATGTGAGTGTGAATGGTTGTCTGTGTCTATGTGTCAGCCCTGTGATGACCTGGCGACTTGTCCAGGGTGTACCCCGTCTTTCGCCCGTAGTCAGCTGGGATAGGCTCCAGCTCATCAAACCTCAGAGTTTGGACATACCTACTCATTCGTAGGTTTTTCTCTATTTTGACTGTTTTTTACATTGTAGAACAATACTGGACAAGTCACCAGGTCATCACAGGGCTGACACATAGACACAGACAACCATTCACACTCACATTCACACCTACGGTCAATTTAGAGTCACCAGTTAACCTAACCTGCATGTCTTTGGACTGTGGGGGAAACCGGAGCACCCGGAGGAAACCCACACGGACACGGGGAGAACATGCAAACTCCGCACAGAAAGGCCCTCCCCGGCCCCGGGGCTCGAACCCAGGACCTTCTTGCTGTGAGGTGACAGCGCTAACCACTACACCACCGTGCCACCCATGAAATAACATATGGAATTATGTGGTAAACAAAAAAGTGTAAAAAAAAAAAGGTATATTTACAGTAATATACCTTGATGATGCTTTGCACACTATTGGCATTATTTTAACCAGCTTCATGAGGGAGTCACCTGGAATGCTTTTCAGTTAACAGGTGCTCATCAAAAGTTAATTAGTGCAATTTCTTGCCTTCTTAATGCGTGTGAGAACAAACAGTAAATAGTAAACAATAAAAATACAGTAAATAGCCCTATTCCACAACTGTAGTAATCCGTATTATGTCAAGAACTGATCAGTTAAGTAAAGAGAAACGACATCCATCATTACTTTAAGACATGAAGTGTCTTTTAATTAATAAAAATAAAGAAAACCATTGAATTAGAAGGTGTGTCTAAACTTTTGGCTCATACTGTATGTATATATTATTATTCATACTAAATGTTTTTCACATACTATTCCTTTTACACAGTGTTATTAATAAATGAGTCACACAGTACTTGGTGCTTCTGTGATAATTTTGTTTTGACCTAGCAGTTAAAAATGCTAACTGGGTTGTAAATGCCTTGTCAGCCTTTTCCTTCTGAAACACACCCACTCGAAGAAACACAAGGTAGCAACCAACTGCTAACAGAGCAGGAGGCAGGCCTTTGGGCCACGAGCAGTCTGCTCTCTACCCTCAGGCACGGGTGATGGCGTCCACACCGCCTCTCTCTTTACTCTCTCTCTATCTCTCTTTCTCTGTCCATCACATGTGCCCATGGTGGGAACCTGGCAAACACTAGTGTGCCTTGCCAAGGAAGATTTATACCTGGTGCTTGACCTAGTTGAGTTTGCATCTATATTAGTGGGAAGCGAGGGCTAGGTGGAGGGAGCGGGAAAGGTCACACAAAGCCCAGTTCCTCCGCTGATGTATCAGGATGATGGAACTGGCTAATTTAGTTAGCAACAGTTGTCCCCTCCGCTGCCACAGATGGTACACCACCACTGCTCAAGGCGAAGGAATAAAAGCGAATAGTTGAGCAGAGGAAGAATGCTCTCAAAAAAAAACCACATTCTGTTATAGGTACAAGATTTCATTATCACAAAACCCAATTCAACATAATATAAATGATCAGGGTTTCGTTTTAAGGAAAATATTTTTTATTACATGTTAAAGCTAAATAATTCAGCTTTTGTACAATTACTGCAATTTTTGCAATGAAATGTATTAAAAACACCAAAGATTCCAGGTATAAAACAATGCATGGACAGGAAAAAAAAGAAACACATAAATATTTTTGAAGCACTGTCTCATTTGCATGACAAAATAACCTTCTTGGGATTGTGAAGGAGATTTTTTGTTTTGTTTTGTTTTTTAGAAAAATAAAATAGGAAGATAATTTATTCCATATATTTGTGGTCATGGACTTCAATTCTTTATCACCAGGAGAATTGCATTAAATCACCACACAAGAGGAGTGTGTCTCTGGAGTGGAGGGAAAAATGAGACAGCCGCTGCATATAATGAATTCCTATGAGGATAACCCCACCTCAGAATAAAGGCCTAATCACAAATTAACTGCTTCATACCTTTGTAGAGCTCCGTTATAGACATAACCAGCATGGTTGCAAAAGAACATTGTAGGATTGTGATGCTTTTATTGAAATAAAAGACAAAGAAAAAGTAAGAAATGTGAGGAGAGATGTTATTTCTTTTTTTTATGGAGGACTATTGTGGTGAAACCTTATCATTTCACTGCCTGTAAAAGATACCGTGTGCTATGCAGTGTTCATGTACAGTAAATGTGTTGGAATGAAAATTTGCCATACAGAACTGCCTTATGCCAAAGTTAATCATTTTCTACAGCCACGTTCTCTTCTTTAAGATAACAATTTCACAACATTGTCAAAATGAAAGGAAACAGTGGTACTCTCGCTTTATTTTTGTGTACACTCTGCTGAATCTTAGTCAAAGTTTGAATAATCCAGCATTTATAAAATAGTCCCGACGTGTTTATTCCACCCAGTCTGTCTTTAAATGTCCTTTGTCTTCTTTGACTAACAGGGCAGATTCAGCAGGCTTTAATCAATACAGGAAAGCAGGGGACAGCGAGAACTTCCCAACTGCAGATGAAGATTAAACACCACTGTCTCCGACATGTTCAGCCCAAGTCAAAAAGCTCTGGCTAACACCAGATCCATCTATCACCGTCATCAAATGGTGTTTTTCTAACAACGCAATGCCGTGTGACGTGTATTTTTTTTTTCCTACAGTTATAGGTGAGCGACTCTATCATAAATCATGTCCGACAAAGCTCAGCTTGACCTCTAAATGGCGGAGTTATCAGCGTATTCAGATTCTCCATGGTGAGGATGTCTTGTGACCCGGTGGCGTTCTCGCTGTCTTGCTTGGAGCTTTGAACGATGTTTGAGTAATCCCTGGGGCTGCTGGGAAATAACAAACGATCTCTGGTTGTGGTCCCTGGGCGGACGCTTGCTCTCCAACAGGCTGGAGCCCTCTCTGTGTCCTTCAGTTTTAGAAAAAGAGAGTCTCTTCACTCTGAATACAATTTGCTCCTTTCCTTGAGTACTTTTTTTGAAGGATTCAGATGCAAACTGATGCAAAATACGAGCCTAGATAACATATGGATTGCAAATGAGATTCAGACAAGAAGTATTACCTTCACCTCAGTGAAATTGCAATCAACGTCCTTGTTAAGCTACAAGCAGAACTAGGATTAAAAATCCTAGTGAAAAACACCTCCAATCTGCAATCCTGCACACGTTTCCTGAATTAATTTTTCTCCCTCATTTTAACATGGTGCTTGGCAGGAGCTTGCTGTTTCCCTTTGTGTTAATTAGACCCTCACACTTCCAAAACGGCCACAGATATGAATCTACGGGGCGTTTGCTTTCTGTTCTGCTTTTGATGAGGGGCTAAAAGAGTAGAGCTCGATCTTAGGAGCATATGCATCTGATGAAACTCTGCTGTGGGCATTCTCTTTGCTTTTTTGCAACCCTTCCACGACACTAAAGGACACAAGCATGGCCACCCCGCAGTGCACGGCCTTCTCATCATTCATACTGCTGGTTTTATTTTTTACACACTAAACTCTAGGTTCATTTACTAGATGAAATAGACTTACTGTAATATTTTCCCTGGCACTGACAGCTTTAGAGGAAAATAACCCTAGAAACTCCCATTTCAAGTGTGTTTTTAGTGATACAGGACTAGTGATATAAAAGCAGTGTGCAAGTAGGAGTGAGAGAAAAAAGAGAGTCTGTCACTGTCTGGTCTTGAGCTTCTCTTGAGCACACAGGTCACAGCTGGACACTTTTGCTAAATTATTGATCAATGGTGGAGCACAGAAAACAGAAACACAGCTTAGCCCTATCGCCTTTCCTTCTGCAGATTTTGCTGTCTCTTTCTTGCTTTCTTTCAATGTACTTCTCCTCTTTCTGTCCTTCTCTCTCTCTCTTTCTGTCTCTCTTTCTGTCTCCAGCTGTAATGTGTGAGGCATCCCTCAGATCCATCAGCTCTTATGCAAAAAACTCCGCTGCACTCAAAAAAAGCTTCCAAGTTCAGTTCAATTATTCAGCATCCCTCTGCAATGATGAATTATTGAGGTAAAAGCATGTTCCCATATATGGCAGCGTAGTCTGTTGAAGACACTCGCCATTTCTGTTGTTGGATAATGAAAAGGTTTTATGATGGTTTAGATGCTGGGAGCTACATCACTCCTGAAGTCATTATAAGACAAGGTTTTGGAGACAAAGCAGTGCATTGACTTTTAGTACCTGATAAGATTGATGCTGAGATTAAGAGAAATTTATAACATTTTATGTGGAAACATGGATTATGAGTATAAAGGCTCTTTAAAACAAGGATTAAGTTGTTAAATCCAGGTTGAAGTGTCATACCCTAAACAAGCAGAAATTAACAATATATGAATAATAATAAAAAAAAAATGCTCCTCACTCACTTTGTTTTTTTATGTGAAAGTGCTACAATGCAAAGTAAAAAAAATAAAAATATAAAAATCCCATCTGTTGATGTAAATATCTATCTATATCAGGCATCTGATGAGAAGCCTTGGTCCACTTTCCCTTGGCTTTGTGTGTGAGAGAAGGCAGATGATCCGATAAATTATCAATAATGCCCCTGTAAATCAAAGCCACTTTGGCAGCGTGGTACTTGGCACTTTTCTGCACTCCCCTCATCACCCATTCTCAACAACTGCTCCCTGGCCCACAGCCTCCTCCAAACACTGCCATCGTCCACAAGGTGTTTGAATAGACTGTTCAAATATTTTCACTCAAAATTTCCTTTTATTCTCCCTCTAAATTGGCAATGCTTACTCATATGTGTCTCTATTAACAGAGGAAGTCATGGCTACAGTTCAGTCCACAATTGTATGATAGAGCTTTTTTTTTTTGTCTAGATCTAGCACATTGTGTTTGAAATACGGTATCATAATTGGTGCAGAGTTTTCGAGGGTAGGGGATGGGGGTGAGGGTATTTACACCTCTCATATAAGTGAATGAAATAAGAATTACAATCCTTTCTTAGAGCTAAAAGTAAATGTAATTAAAATATTCATGTTGGTCACTTGGAAGTGGCACAGTGGTGTAGTGAACACTGTCGCCTCACAGCAAGCAGGTTCAAACCTGCTGGTCAGTCAGGGCCTTTCTGTGTGTCTACCTGGGTTTCCTCTGGGTGCTCCAGTTTCTCCCCAAAGCCATGGAGACCATAGGTGTGAATGTGAATGGCTGTCTGTCTCTCTGTGTTAATCCTATGATAGCTTGGCAAGCTGTCCAGGGTGTACTCCACCTCTCATCCAATGTAAGCTGGGATTGGATCCAGCCTACCCACAACACGCAATGGATAAGCAGTCTAGAAAATAAATAACTGAATGAATATTGGTCACTTTGGAGGCATAGCAGGTAACCTTGGTACTTCACAGTTACAGGCTTTGGGTTCTGTTTTAAGTTGCAGTAGCTGTCGCATGTTCAACCTGTGTCTGTGTGGGTATCCTCTGGGTTCTTTAGTTTTCTCTCACCTCCTAAAAACATTGGCTGCCCCTAGGTATGAGCATGTGTAATGCTTTGGGATGAACTGGCGTCCCATTTAGTGAGGGGAGGTTTTGGAGGTTAGATTGGAAGGATCATGGCCCCCTTTAAAATGTGATTGTTCAACCTGGTGGCCCCAAAGTTTCCAGGTACCATTGTCAATGAAAACCTCATCTCATCTCATCTCATTATCTCTAGCCGCTTTATCCTGTTTTATAGGGTCGCAGGCAAGCTGGAGCCTATCCCAGCTAACTACGGGCAAAAGGCGGGATACACCCTGGACAAGTCGCCAGGTCATCACAGGGCTGACACATAGACACAGACAACCATTCACACTCACGGTCAATTTAGAGTCACCAGTTAACCTAACCTGCATGTCTTTAGACTGTGGGGGAAACCGGAGCACCCAGAGGAAACCCACGCGGACACAGGGAGAACATGCAAACTCTGCACAGAAAGGCCCTCGTCGGCCACGGGGCTCGAACCCGGACCTTCTTGCTGTGAGGCGACAGCGCTAACCACTACACCACCGTGCCGCCCATTCAATGAAAACCTCTTTCACAAATTCACTTTAACTGCAATTATTTGGGAAAAGTAAGTTTACACAAGTCAGGTTTGAAAACTCAACTGATTCATGAATTTGCAGGAGGCTTACACGCTATTAGAAGCTGATACATTAGTGGAAAAGATCCATAACCTTTTGAGATGGCTAAAGGGACAGAGGACTTATCACTGTTTGCCTGTTTCTTAGTAAGAGGCAAGCCTTTTTGATTGATGATAATCATATGTGGGGATATTCGAAAACCAAGAGTCTACGGTTTTGTTTTATTTTGTTTTACAACTGCATGAAATCCCACAAAGATATAAACTGGAAAAGATGACAAAATGATTCTCATCTTGCCAAGCTTCACTGCCAAAGCTCCCAGAGCAAAATAGTTAAAACAGCACAGCAAAGCACTGAATGAAAGCTTAAAGTTTATGAAAAAAAGTAACAGAATAAATCTTTCAGTAGAGTCAGAATGAAGGAGCTGTTTGCTATGAATGACAAAGGTGGGGTTTTCTAATGAATGATACAGTCTGGGACATGTCTTACCGTACATGAGCGAATCTGCAACATACTCTGAGAATAGAGACGAAACAGACAGAAGACAAATTGAGAACTCAAATAAAACTGATGGTTCTATGTTTGTAATATTAATAACACACTTTACTTAGTAATTCTATTTAAAGTACCCAGTCTGGTTTAGTGATGAAAGTACAAGTTTTCTCTTTAAGACATAATTGACAGCCAAAGACCCTGTAGCAATGAACTCTTTCAGTATCCTTGGTGACAATTTTATTATGAATCTGCTTTATGTACCATATTATGGTTTATTATTGAGACGGCTGGTATAGCTGCAGCTGAACCACACTTCAATGCCTCAATAAGTCTATCTGGTTAATGCCTATGTCAAAGTCAAAGTCCTTCCTATGCCAGGACCTGGTCCTTCCAGGCACTGTCCCCGCCCAGTACTAACCAGGCCCTTATGGCACATTGGGTGGTGCCAATCTCTGCTTCTATAGCCCTCGGCCTCTCACCTATACAGTTACAGTGGGGGTAGTCCTCTGGTAACTGCGAGAATTTGACTCCCCATTCACAGCTGTATTGCAGCGTGCTTTGCCAGATGGCAGTAGGTACCATTTTTATGATGGTCTTTGGTATGACCTGACCACGAGTAGAACTTGCGATCGAGAGGCGGACACGCGAACCACTAGGCCAGCTCACGGTAATGCCTATGTAACAGTTCCTATGAAAGATAATCATAGAACTGCCCTTGCCCTGAGTGTCCCACCCCTGGACAAATCTAAAACCCTTACATCTTTGTTTGTTCCTTTGGGAGCTCCATGTTGAACCATACCACAAAGTGTTTCCCTATCAGAAAGGATTCCAAATTTGGATCCACTGCCACCCTGATGAGTTGTTTACTGAAGATAAGTGACTGAATGAATATTAAGTACTTTGTGGCAAGTATATTACATTTGATTACTTTTAATCTGCAACCTTATATATCATTAGATGCTGTACATATTCACTGGTGATGTTCTCATGGTCTTGTAATGCAGCCATTTTCAGTTCTTGCTTGTTTTGGAAGCTTTTTGCCTTTAGGTTGTGAAATGAATCTTCAATGAGGTTCAGTTATGATGCTTCTGTTTCTCTCCTGAGGCTGCTGTTGGCAATTACAGTATATCATCAGTACAGACAAGCAAGCTGGTTCCATTGCAAGCCATATACAGTATGCCTACGCCACATTCCTCTTTTATGTCTCTTTAATACATGTTAGCCTTCATCTCATGAGACTATGACTGCTAATAAGACAATGTCAAAATGTCATGTCTTACTAGTCAAAATGTAACCTGGCCTTGGAATACTACGGCTGGAAGATATGCTTTTAAGTCATCTACTTCATCACTGACTTCACTCTTGCCTCATAATTACAGTATCTCTAATTAATGCAGATTTCCATCACTAACTCCGCTCCTTTTCTTCAGCCTACTCTCCAGCATCCTCCCTATTAACACATAAAAACTGTTAGTACAATAACACATACACTGACTGAATTTGTAGAATATTAGTGGAACTGAATCAGAAGCTTGCGTTCACAATGGCACATTAAAAACAAAATAGTAGACTTTATTTCTCTACATACTGTGTTGTGTATATGAGAGTTTGGGAGGATAAAATTTTTTGAGAGGATAATAATTTACACTAGAACATGCCAAGCAAAATACTGTAATTGCTTCTCAAGCAACAAAGCAATTTCGACATCAGGTTTCTTGAAATCTCTTAGGTCTCTTCAGTATTGAAAAGTTACACCAAGGTTCAGTCTTATGTTCCCTGGTGTTTTTGTACTGTTTTCTTTATTGAGACTTTATTTTCCAGTGCAATTTTCATTTTCTTAGACTGTGTTGTAGGGTAAGCTGTTGTAGGCATCAGTAAACTTTTTAAATATTCATATTCTCTGCCATTGCTTTCATAAGATTTATCAAAAACTCTGCCATAATTCATCTTATCTCCTACTTTACCAAGCAAACACATGATTCTCTGTTCATTCATAGCCTACAGTTGTTTGTACTTTTTAAATACAAGCAAAATAATTGACTGGCAAGGCTGCCATCTTACAGAGTTAAAGTTTTCTGATTAGTTACTTAAATAAACTCTCTCTGTACAAACACAACTTCTTAGCCCATCACTTTCATGATCGTTCTTGATCAAAATGCCTTACAACTGTCAAACCACCACAAATACATTTCAAAACAGCCTCTAATCAAAACACCAAGCACTTCTTCTCTTCCAACAAGAATATTTTATTAAATACCCCCCTCCCCCAACAATGGGTGCCATTACTGTAAGTGCTCTATATGATATGTATTGATTGTGTAGGAAATATTTTTTTCTTTACTTTTTGTGTTTTTTTTGTAATTGTTTATTAAGTGTTTGCTGAAATTGATAAAACTTTTAAAACAACAACTGTAAACAAAATGGCACAATGTACAACCCCGATTCCAAAAAAGTTGGGACAAAGTACAAATTGTAAATAAAATCAGAATGCAATAATTTACAAATCTCAAAAACTGATATTGTATTCACAATAGAACATAAACAACATATCAAATGTCAAAAATGAGACATTTTGAAATTTCATGCCAAATATTGGCTCATTTGAAATTTCATGACAGCAACACATCTCAAAAAAGTTGGGACAGGGGCAATAAGAGGCTGGAAAAGTTAAAGGTACAAAAAAGGAACAGCTGGAGGATGAAATTGCAACTCATTAGATCAATTGGCAATAGGTCATTAACATGACTGGGTATAAAAAGAGCATCTTGGAGTGGCAGCGGCTCTCAGACGTAAAGATGGGAAGAGGATCACCAATCCCCCTAATTCTGCGCCGACAAATAGTGGAGCAATATCAGAAAGGAGTTCGACAGTGTAAAATTCCAAAGAGTTTGAACATATCATCATCTACAGTACATAATATCATCAAAAGATTCAGAGAATCTGGAAGGATCTCTGTGCGTAAGGGTCAAGGCCGGAAAACCATACTGGGTGCCCATGATCTTTGGGCCCTTAGACGGCACTGCATCACATAGAGGCATGCTTCTGTATTGGAAATCACAAAATGGGCTCAGGAATATTTCCAGAGAACATTATCTGTGAACACAATTCACCGTGCCATTCGCCGTTGCCAGCTAAAACTCTATAGTTCAAAGAAGAAGCCGTATCTAAACACGATCCAGAAGCGCAGACGTCTTCTCTGGGCCAAGGCTCATTTAAAATGGACTGTGGCAAAGTGGAAAACTGTTCTGTGGTCAGACGAATCAAAATTTGAAGTTCTTTATGGAAATCAGGGACGCCGTGTCATTCGGACTAAAGAGGAGAAGGACGACCCAAGTTGTTATCAGCGCTCAGTTCAGAAGCCTGCATCTCTGATGGTATGGGGTTGCATTAGTGCGTGTGGCATGGGCAGCTTACACATCTGGGAAGACACCATCAATGCTGAAAGGTATATCCAGGTTCTAGAGCAACATATGCTCCCATCCAGACGACGTCTCTTTCAGGGAAGACCTTGCATTTTCCAACATGACAATGCCAAACCACATACTGCATCAATTACAGCATCATGGCTGCGTAGAAGAAGGGTCCGGGTACTGAACTGGCCAGCCTGCAGTCCAGATCTTTCACCCATAGAAAACATTTGGTGCATCATAAAACAGAAGATACGACAAAAAAAGACCTAAGACAGTTGAGCAACTAGAATCCTACATTAGACAAGAATGGGTTAACATTCCTATCCCTAAACTTGAGCAACTTGTCTCCTCAGTCCCCAGATGTTTACAGACTGTTGTAAAGAGAAAAGGGGATGTCTCACAGTGGTAAACATGGCCTTGTCCCAACTTTTTTGAGCTGTGTTGTTGTCATGAAATTTAAAATCACCTAATTTTTCTCTTTAAATTATACATTTTCTCAGTTTAAACATTTGATATGTCATCTATTTTCTATTCTGAATAAAATATAGAATTTTGAAACTTCCACATCATTGCATTCCGTTTCTATTTACAATTTGTACTTTGTCCCAACTTTTTTGGAATCGGGGTTGTACAGTAATTGTACGTTAAATACTGTACCACTAATTGCAGTAAAATGCAAAAAGTACTATAAACAAAAACAAAAATTCGAACTGAACCTGATCATAAGTTTTCCCACTTCATCTTTATACTAAAATTATATCATTCTGAGTTCAGACTTCCCAGTTCCAAGTTCAGTCAAATGCAGCATACATATTTGAACATGCACACATGTGCTTTTCATGGTCACTATTTAAACCAAGAAGACATAAACACAGATAAATTAAATTTTCCCTGACATCCCTGATTGATTGGGGGGGATATGCAATCCATGCATCCCTGAATAATTAGCAGAAAATGTGATCTAATTCTTGAATGGACTGTAAATCAGTGTGTGAAACCATGAGGACGCTGAAATGCTATGTTTTCCATTCCAGACTCAAGCCTTCCATAGGAATCATCCATAAAATTAAATTAGGTCTTGTGTATTTATGAGCTGATTTGAGAGTTGTGGTATGACATTCCTGCACACTGTGCTTTTGGTACCTCTCTGACTCTTTTACATTTATATTTAATGCCTAATAGTTTTGATTTAGTTCAGTATACTACTTGTTACTGAGCTAACTGCTATTAATTTCATATCTAACCTCTTATCCGTTTGGTTCTGAACTTAACCAGTTTTGACACAAAGTATGAAAATAACAGAGGGGAACTGTCAGGGCCTTCTAGGCCTTCAGAGAAGGCCCAAACATATCAGCATTTCAAATGTTATATTTAATTTCTTTCATTCTTTCATAATTTTATTATAATGATTATCTTCTCATTCTAAATCGGCCTCATTTTCTATCAAATTTGCTTCAGAAATGAAAAGGCTACTGTCCTGAAAACAGTAAAATCGAGTTATCCAATGAGATTTTTTTGTTTGTTGTCTCTAGGCTGAGAAGAGTTTAGAGCTGGCTCACTCATTGGTTAGGACTTCATTGCTGGAACAGAAGCCATAGCAGTGTATGTTTATGTAGGAAGTGACAGATGAATTAACCAATCAGATTTTGATTTATAGTGGGAGGGACCAAAAATTTATCGTCCTAGGTCTTGTTGAAGGCCAACGTGAGCTTTACCGTGAGTTGGTGCCATCAGTGCAGCAGTGAAGTCACCTTCCAGCTGGGGTAGCATTCATCAGTAGTGTTAGCGAATACTAATAAAGTAGTCAAGCCAGTGCTATCAAGAGCAAGTAGCACAGTCTAACAACCGAGAAACTAATATTTTTGTCTCCAGACTCTTCTTCTACACATGCTCGCCACAGTATTTTTCACTCAGACTTAAGTATTCACTTCCCTCTGTAATTTACTTAGTTACTTTTGAAATCAACATCAACAGTTACACACAACGGAGCGACCTGGCAGCCTGCTGCAAATCCCTTGCAAAATCCTTTGCCCTGTTGCTTTTTTGGTGTGTCTGGCTAAGTTTTGGCTGAGCTGAAGTCCCAGCTCTAATAGGAACGGTTCACCACTGGAAAATAACATATGGAATTTTGGCTGTAGAAATAGTATACAGTTTTCCTGGTAGTAGAAACCATAAAAATGTATCCAAGTCTTTTTGAAGATTGTGTTCACTAAATGGAAAACAATGAAAAGAATACATTTACAACCCCGATTCCAAAAAAGTTGGGACAAAGTACAAATTGTAAATAAAAACGGAATGCAATGATGTGGAAGTTTCAAAATTCCATATTTTATTCAGAATAGAACATAGATGACATATCAAATGTTTAAACTGAGAAAATGTATCATTTAAAGAAAAAATTAGGTGATTTTAAATTTCATGACAACATCATATCTCAAAAAAGTTGGGACAAGGCCATGTTTACCACTGTGAGACATCCCCTTTTCTCTTTACAACAGTCTGTAAACGTCTGGGGACTGAGGAGACAAGTTGCTCAAGTTTAGGGATAGGAATGTTAACCCATTCTTGTCTAATGTAGGATTCTAGTTGCTCAACTGCCTTAGGTCTTTTTTGTCGTATCTTCCGTTTTATGATGCGCCAAATGTTTTCTATGGGTGAAAGATCTGGACTGCAGGCTGGCCAGTTCAGTACCTGGACCCTTCTTTTACGCAGCCATGATGCTGTAATTGATGCAGTATGTGGTTTGGCATTGTCATGTTGGAAAATGCAAGGTCTTCCCTGAAAGAGACGTCGTCTGGATGGGAGCATATGTTGCTCTAGAACCTGGATATACCTTTCAGCATTGATGGTGTCTTTCCAGATGTGTAAGCTGCCCATGACACACGCACTAATGCAACCCCATACCATCAGAGATGCAGGTTTCTGAACTGAGCGCTGATAACAACTTGGGTCGTCCTTCTCCTCTTTAGTCCGAATGACACGGTGTCCCCAATTTCCATAAAGAACTTCAAATTTTGATTTGTCTGACCACAGAACAGTTTTCCACTTTGCCACAGTCCAATTTAAATGAGCCTTGGCCCAGAGAAGATGTCTGCGCTTCTGGATCATGTTTAGATACGGCTTCTTCTTTGAACTATAGAGTTTTAGCTGGCAACGGCGGATGGCACGGTGAATTGTGTTCACAGATAATGTTCTCTGGAAATATTCCTGAACCCATTTTGTGATTTCCAATACAGAAGCATGCCTGTATGTGATGC
This sequence comes from Neoarius graeffei, assembly GCF_027579695.1. Lineage (NCBI taxonomy): Eukaryota > Metazoa > Chordata > Actinopteri > Siluriformes > Ariidae > Neoarius > Neoarius graeffei. Next base: position 70,628,553 of record NC_083570.1, read on the forward strand.
AGTGCCGTCTAAGGGCCCGAAGATCACGGGCACCCAGTATGGTTTTCCGGCCTTGACCCTTACGCACAGAGATTCTTCCAGATTCTCTGAATCTTTTGATGATATTATGCACTGTAGGCAAGGCAAGGCAAGTTTATTTATATAGCACATTTCATACACAGTGGCAGTTCAATGTGCTTTACAGAAGTAAAAGCAGAACAGTAAACAATAGAAAATAAAATTACATAAAATAATTGGGGAAGAAAAATAATAAGAATTAAACAATAGTAGAAATAAAATAATAAAATGAAATAAAAGTTCAAAAAAGGAATCAGCCTCGAGATTAATTATTATTATGGGTTTAACTCATAAAGCGCGCTCTTCCCGTGGCTCTTCCACGAGGATCACCAAAAATCGTCCCGCAGAGAAAATCTACGAGGATCACCAAATAAAATCGTCCCGCAGACAAAATCTACGAGGATCACCAAAAATCGTCCCGCAGACAAAATCTACGAGGATCACATAAAGCGCGCTCTTCCCGTCGCTCTTCCACGAGGATCACCAAAAATCGTCCCGCAGACACAATCTACGAGGATCACCAAATAAAATCGTCCCGCAGACAAAATCTACGAGGATCACCAAAAATCGTCCTGCAGACAAAATCTACGAGGATCACAGTAACAAAGAATTAAAGTAAAAGTAAAATCATTAAAATCCAAGATTAAAAAGAAATTAAAATAAAGTAAAATCAAAATTAAAAGAAATTATGTTAAAGGAAATTAATTACTTAGGTAAAAATTAATCAAGTGAAAGCATCTGAAAACAGCTTTGTCTTGAGCCTGGATTTAAAACTAACAACAGTAGGAGCATTTTTTATATCATCTGTAGATGATGATATGTTCAAACTCTTTGCAATTTTACACTGTCGAACTCCTTTCTGATATTGCTCCACTATTTGTCGGCGCAGAATTAGGGGGATTGGTGATCCTCTTCCCATCTTTACTTCTGAGAGCCGCTGCCACTCCAAGATGCTCTTTTTATACCCAGTCATGTTAACGACCTATTGCCAATTGATCTAATGAGTTGCAATTTGGTCCTCCAGCTGTTCCTTTTTTGTACCTTTAACTTTTCCAGCCTCTTATTGCCCCTGTCCCAACTTTTTTGAGATGTGTTGCTGTCATGAAATTTCAAATGAGCCAATATTTGTCATGAAATTTCAAAATGTCTCACTTTCGACATTTGATATGTTGTCTATGTTCTATTGTGAATACAATATCAGTTTTTGAGGTTTGTAAATTATTGCATTCCATTTTTATTTACAATTTGTACTTTGTCCCAACTTTTTTGGAATCGGGGTTGTACAATTTGGTCAAAATTGTGTGAAGAGCTTTGAAACTTTAAACTTGATAATAACTAACGCTTGTAAGGAGTAAAAAAAAAATCTAGCTGGTCTGTATTGGAATGTTTTGTTGCTGATTATAGTCATAGAGATGGGGGGGTTTGGGGGGGTTGTCTCAGAGAATCTATTTTAGTAATAGCGATCAGAGTGTAAGGACAGTTTTACCAATCTGTTCTTTGATCTTTATTTGGACTTTATTTGGACAGACAGAATGTCTAGAATCAAATCTAGACTTTTTGTTAGATCTCTGTTCATGGACTAATGAATCTGTCCATGTATAGTAAACAAACAAACACACACACAGACAAATAAAATGCCAAAACAGAGATACAGTAAATAGGCACGGACAGGAATGGAGATCAAACATAAAGAAGTGAAAGATGAAGACACCAAAAGATAATGGCAGTAATTCTTAATTATACTACCTCCTCTCTTCTCCTCACTGCTCCTCTGACCATAATAAGTGTTCGTCTGTGTCCTTGCTCACTCATGCCAGAGCAAATGCCCCTCATTATCTCCAGATCTCTTCTGGACTGCGCTTTTGTGTTCATGATGCATTTCCTTTATTTCTTATGCTATGCTAAACATTGTCTGACTGAGATGGAGGCGGACGAACTTCATTATATGCAGGATGCCTGGGAGAGTGAAGAGGGTGGAAAGGAGATGGCATAAATGTTTTTTGTGGTAATTACAACAGCCTGGAGATCAGGCCTTAGTATGGGATTCGCATTAGTGACAAATCCCACAAAGAAAAGATCACTTTGGACTTCTTTTTTTCAGTATTCTATTCACAAGCTGGAGGTCTTACACAATCTGACAGTGGGAGTTGAGCATTAAAGAAGAATGATTCTGTTCATTCAATGTTAAATGAACTGTGTATATTGACTTGATCACAGAAACATCAATATGGACTCTTTAAGGTCCAAAGATTTGATTTGCTGTCACGTTTATTTTTTTTCTTGAGAACATTGCTTTTGGCTGTTTTGTTCAGTTTAAGAAGCATGTTGCTTTTATATTTATATTTCAAATTGGCTTTTGATGCACTGCAGGAAAACCAGTATTGGCATGTCTCAAGGCTTAACTGAGACTTATGAAGGCTTGATCAGTGTGCGTATGACAAAGTGAACTGCAAGAAACATGTATAATACACTCCCCTGATGTGTAATATGTGTGGCACTGTAGCCCTTTAAGCATCCAAGCTGGTAAATACAGTATTTCCTCAGTACAGACAAGCAAGCTAGTTCCTTTCACAACCTAAAGGCAACCTAAAGCTAGTGCCTTTTAAATTAAGGAGGAGAAACCTACCTGGTATTTTGAGAATAATTTTCAAGAAACATTTCCAAGAAGTCACTGGTCATATCCTTGTTTGTGTCATGATAAGCCTCATTACCTTTGCATAAGCTCTACTAATTAAAAACTCCAGTACCATAATTCTCATGTATCCTGTGCCTAATATTTCATCAACACAAGGTTACAAGCTATTTGCCTTGTAGTAATTTGATGTGCCTTTATTAACATGATTTAATATCTGAACCAGTTGTGAATTAGTTGTAAAGGTATATCGAAAATCACCTGCCTAATATTGGGTCAGTCAGCCAGGTGGTGTTACCAGTTATATTACTTGACACTCATTGTAAAATATTTTTTTTAATCTATGGCTTGTCTTTTAACCTTTTAAGAACCAGTAAAAACTGAAAATCCCATTGGAATATCTGAGTTGACTTTGATCACTTGACAAGCAGTGTACTGTTCCCACTCTATACAACTAGCATGGTGACATAGTTAAACAGCCACCCAAACTCGATTTTCATGAACCAGGAAGCAAGCACCTTGCTCTTTTATTGACAATCTTTATGTACAACAGGTGAAAATTTAGGAGTGAAACTGTAATAAACAAAAAACAGAAAAGACTTAGAATGTGGGCGGCACGGTGGTGTAGTGGTTAGCGCTGTCGCCTCACAGCAAGAAGGTCTGGGTTCGAGCTCTGTGGCCGGTGAGGGCCTTTCTGTGCGGAGTTTGCATGTTGTCTGCGTGGGTTTCCTCCGGGTGCTCCGGTTTCCCCCACAGTCCAAAGACATGCAGGTTAGGTTAACTGGTGACTCTAAATTGACTGTAGGTGTGAATGTGAGTGTGAATCTATGTGTTGGCCCTGTGATGACCTGGCGACTTGTCCAGGGTGTACCCCCCCCTTTCGCCCGTAGTCAGCTGGGATAGGCTCCAGCTTACCTGCGACCCTGTAGAACAGGATAAAGTGGCTAGAGATAATGAGATGAGATGAGACTTAGTATGTCTCTTAGCTTGCATAGCAAAGTTACTGTATGATTACACCACAGCTGGTCAATAAGTGGTAGCATTAACCATCAACAGATGTACAAGAAAATGACATGCTAACATGATCATATATTCGTGTATCATCCATCTATTCTTTATTTATACTGTTTATCAGTCAGGGTCATGGATGAAGCTAGAGCCAATCCCAGCTGACATTGGATGAGCGGCGGGCTACACCCTGGGTAGGTCGCCAGTCACAGAGACAAACAGACTTGTAGTACTCGAGTCCGACTCATGCCCTAATTTTAAAGACTCATGACTCGACTTGGGGGCGGCACGGTGGTGTAGTGGTTAGCACTGTCGCCTCACAGCAAGAAGGTCCGGGTTCAAGCCCCGTGGCCAGCGAGGGCCTTTCTGTGCGGAGTTTGCATGTTCTCCATGTGTCCGCATGGGTTTCCTCTGGGTGCTTCGGTTTCCCCCACAGTCCAAAGACATGCAGGTTAGGTTAACTGGTGACTCTAAATTGGCCGTGGGTGTGAATGGTTGTCTGTGTCTATGTGTCAGCCCTGTGATGACCTGGCGACTTGTCCAGGGTGTACCCCGCCTTTCGCCCGTGGTCAGCTGGGATAGGCTCCAGCTTGCGTGCGACCCTGTAGAACAGGATAAAGAGGCTAGAGATAATGAGATGAGATGAGATGAGATGAGATGACTCGACTTGGACTTGAGCACTGATGACTCAGACTCGTGCATTAACTGCATTAGGACTCGTAAATTGGAGACAAGGACTTGGATTTTTTCTTTATTTTTTGTAACATGCCATAATAATTTGACATAAGATATTTATATCTACTTTAATTTTTGTACTAATTTTGTGCAAGAGTGTCACACCTGCACGCCTTGGCGCATGCATCAGATAGACATTGTCGGGTGCACTCCAGACAATGCGTGCACCAAGCAGACTCTTACACGTGCCATAAACAACTCGCACCTGCACAGGATTAAGACGCAATCAGCGCACCTATATAAAAACTGTGAAAACACACTTACTTTGCGAAGTATTGAGTTGCATTGCTGACACATTACCAAGCCTTATTTCCTTGTTTGGTTTCCTGATCCCTGATTTCCTGTTTCTCGTCTTTGATTCTGCTGAGTCTATGATAGCCTGTTCGTGCCTCGCTCGACCTATTGCCTGTTTCACCGTTTTACAATTTTGCCTGCCGTTCTGGATTGTTGACCTGTCTTCACTTGTATTAATAAACACACCTTCTGTACTTACATCTGTCTCTTAACCATCTCTGACAGAATACTCCGCACTCCCTGACAAAGAGAATGCACATTCACCTGTTCATACATCATGTTCAGGAACAAACTAATGTTAATGGCGCTAAAACAGCCACCATCAAATGGTGCGGTTGGAGTCTTGTTCTCAGACTCGACTCGGATCAATAGTGGATTCGACTTGGGCTCGACTCAGATCAATAGTGGACTTGACTCGGACTCCAAATTTTTTTTAATGACTTGGACTTGACTTGGACTTGAACACTGGGGACTCAAGACTGGACTTGGACTTGAGTTTTAGTGACTCGACTACAACACTGGAGACAAACAACCATTCACACTAATTATTCACACCTAAGGGCAATAGGTAGGTTGCATCTGACATCACATCCACCTCATTAGATATGCAAGATATGAAGTGGTGGTCAGTTAACCTCACTGTTCACAAAATGTTACTATCGCTGGGGTGCCTTACTAATCATTAAAATGCCCTACGCTTGCGTTTTTTGGGCTGTTTGAATCAAACAAACTGTGAAACTGATAAAAGTTTCTTCCAGGTTCCTCATGAAGTGATAATAAAGGATGAAAAAGCAAAAGATTTTACCAAAAGACGACAAGAAAGGTGGCTCTTGAACCTTTTGCTACGATCAAAGGGAGCCGAGTCAAAGAACGCTCAAGTTTGCAGAGATCACGCCATGACAGGTTTGTAAATTCTTCTGATTTATTTTGTTTGAATTTGCAAATTACTTTTCTCACCATTTTCTGTTATTTCATGATGATTTGAAGTTGAGGAGATGCTTAAGTCCTCAGACGTGTTATTGTTTACTGTTTGATCGTGGTCGCCATATTGTAAACCAACGTGTATGTCTTCATTTTATATATCAGGATATCCTAGCAATCTTTACAAGGACAATGAGGTAGATTGGGCTTCTACACTTAACTAGACAGATAAGATAATCGAGACGATCCACATAAACTCAAAAGCAGAGCTCTTTTGTAGACCATTTGCAGACCCATTCTGAATTATTCTGCCTATTTTGGATCGAAGGCAGCCTGTCATCATATCTGATGAAGCCATGCTTATGCAATGGAGATGACTGGATGGAAAGCAGTAGGCTTTCAAATTGAAGCAGGAAATGAAGGGGTGTGCATGGATCTCTTTCCTCTCATCGAGTGCAATGAAATAATTACCAATAAATCTAAAATACCAACACCAGGTTGCTCTCGCACATGCAATAATTGCAAGTATTGCATGTCCTTTGAGGATGAGATCATTCGAAAGACTGTGGAGAAAGAAATCCATTAGGATGAAATTAAGAATCAGTGGCTCCTTTGCCATTCAGGTCACCTCGTCCCCCACTCCCAAACAACAGACAGCGAGCATTGTCCTGTCTAAGTTCTTTAAAGGAGATACGCAGAACCATGGCCTCACTTTTTGTTTATAAATGCCTTGAGACCTCAAGAATGGCTTAGGAATAGTTTTAAGCGTTAACAATAAATCTAATATAGTAATTTTTACAATTAAAGTGATTCATATAAGTAGCGGTCTGAGTGAATGACCTTGACATCCGTAACATCACAGCAGGAAGTCTATCAGTCTCATCGCCATTTCCGCTATACTAAAACACAGAGCTGGCTCCAACTCCGATCCTCCATTTTGAGCTAATTTATTGCCATGCCACGTAGATGTGTTGCTGGCGGGTGCAGCAACATGACAAAAGGTGGATTTATGTTGCATTCATGGCCCAAGAATGTTCAAACTGCAAAGATTTGGATGCGTTTTGCGAGAAATTCACGGATTGGGCACCTACGAAGTGGTCTCTCCTCTGCTCTGCACATTTTACTGAGGACTCATACGAAACCTCTGATCTGTTGAGGAGCGTTGGCTATAAGCCCGTATTGAAAGAGGGTGTAGTACCAACAATTAAAGGAAAATAAAACAAGAAAAGGAAAGTATTTATTTCATTAATTTTTTTAAAGTGAGTACAAGAAAAGGAAAGTAAGTTCAGTTGCACCAGTTCTCCCGGAGTGTGAGCCGAGCAGTAATGGCGGAGTACTCAGTATGGAGAAAATGGAGAATGAGTGGGCCAGTCATCAGATTTCTCCACTGGATATGCTTTTTTTCCCCCCACTGGATAATGCTTGCCTCAGCAGCAATATCTTGCCCTTACATGGAAGAAGTGAATGAACGAAGAACTGAACGAAGAACTGAAAGTCAGATTGTTTCAAAACAATCAGCCACAAGCTCAGCCTTCAAGAAGCGAGAACACAGACAGGTAAAATGTGACTCTCATTTGGTTACATAACAGCCAAAACAGCAAGACTCATTGTTTACCTGCATTTAGATTAATACATGTAACTTGTATTGTGTGTTTAAGTTACCGGTATAAGATTATTTAATTTGCTTCAGAATGTGATTGTCTCAGTTCATCTGATTATTTAATTAGCCTTTTACATTTTATCAGTGAAAATGCATGTGTGTACATGTATGTTGCATAAGTTATAACACCTATCCTGTTTTAATGAGAGTCACATAAGTCAGTTCATCTCATCTCATCTCATTGTCTCTAGCCGCTTTATCCTGTTCTACAGAGTCGCAGGCAAGCTGGAGCCTATCCCAGCTGACTACGGGCGAAAGGTGGGGTACACCCTGGACAAGTCGCCAGGTCATCACAGGGCTGACACATAGACACAGACAACCATTCACACTCACATTCACACCTACGGTCAATTTAGAGTCACCAGTTAACCTAACCTGCATGTCTTTCGACTGTGGGGGAAACCGGAGCACCCGGAGGAAACCCACGCGGACACGGGGAGAACATGCAAACTCCGCACAGAAAGGCCCTCGCCGGCCACGGGGCTCAAACCCGGACCTTCTTGCTGTGAGGTGACAGCGCTAACCACTACACCACCATGCCGCCCCTAAGTCAGTTCAATTCCATCCAATTCTCTAGACGGCTTTGTTCTCTGGCTTTATTTTGAAAGGTGGGGGCCTCCGTGGCCGACATGTTACTATTGGATTCACTTTCCGATGGTTTGAACCGATACGGTTCTACGTGTATAGCAGTAGCATGTACACACACTCCAATTTCAGGACTATCACAGTCAGATGTATTACTATCTGAGGAATCCAAAGAATCTCCAGTAAATCCAAATGAAGAGGCCATTGCAACCACTCTCGCCTGCAGAGTCTGGCTTTGGTCTATAGCATGTCACCCACTCAGGGCTGGCTGGCTCAGCGGGGCAGCTCGAATGCCAACTTTGTGGTCAATTTTAACTCTCAAAAATATATATTTTTTTACATTTCCATTTATGCAGCATACAAGAGTCAAAGATGGAGATACTATCCACTCAGAAATGTATTTAAAAATAAAGGTTCTGCGTATCTCCTTTAAGGTGCACTCTAGAAAACCCTGAGATGAAGCAGCAGTTTTCCTCTTTGGAAAAGCTGTTTGAAAACAAGCATGCTGAGAGGCCACTGCCCAGCCAGGAGAAACACAGATGCCTGTATTTGCCCATTTTCAGGGTGTAACATCCCCAGAAGCCAAGACAGATACGGTACAAGTCATATTTAACTCAAGTGACCAACAGCATGGTGTCTCCCTCAACTCAGTGCTGCTGACAGATCCCAACCATTATTATGGTTCACAAAGGACCACATCACAGTCCCTGCTGATATCCAACTAATGTTTTATGGATTTTTAGTGAGACAAGCCCACAGAGACTACAACCCCGATTCCAAAAAAGCTGGAACAAGGTACAAATTGTAAATAAAAACGGAATGCAATGATGGAAGCTTCAAAATTCCATATTTTGTTCAAAATAGAACATAGATGACATATCAAATGTTTAAACTAAGAAAATGTATCATTTAAAGAGAAAAATTAGGTGATTTTAAATTTCATGACAAAAATTTGACACGGCGTCCCTGATTTCATGACAAAAATGACACGGCGTCCCTGATTTCCCTAAAGAACTTCAAATTTTGATTCGTCTGACCACAGAACAGTTTTCCACTTTGCCACAGTCCATTTTAAATGAGCCTTGGCCCAAAGAAGACGTCTGCGCTTCTGGATCATGTTTAGATACGGCTTCTTCTTTGAACTATAGAGTTTTAGCTGGCAACGGCGGATGGCACGGTGAATTGTGTTCACAGATAATGTTCTCTGGAAATATTCCTGAGCCCATTTTGTGATTTCCAATACAGAAGCACGCCTGTATGTGATGCAGTGCCGTCTAAGGGCCCGAAGATCACAGGCACCCAGTATGGTTTTCCGGCCTTGACCCTTACGCACAGAGATTCTTCCAGATTCTCTGAATCTTTTGATGATATTATGCACTGTAGATGATGATATGTTCAAACTCTTTGCAATTTTACACTGTCGAACTCCTTTCTGATATTGCTCCACTATTTGTCGGTGCAGAATTAGGGGGATTGGTGATCCTCTTCCCATCTTTACTTCTGAGAGCCGCTGCCACTCCAATGCTCTTTTTATACCCAGTCATGTTAATGACCTATTGCCAATTGACCTAATGAGTTGCAATTTGGTCCTCCAGCTGTTCCTTTTTTGTACCTTTAACTTTTCCAGCCTCTTATTGCCCCTGTCCCAACTTTTTTGAGATGTGTTGCTGTCATGAAATTTCAAATGAGCCAATAGTTGGCATGCCATTTCAAAATGTCTCACTTTCGACATTTGATATGTTGTCTATGTTCTATTGTGAATACAATCTCAGTTCTTGAGATTTGTAAGTTATTGCATCCCGTTTTTATTTACAATTTGTACTTTGTCCCAACTTTTTTGGAATCGGGGTTGTACTTGAGATGACTATCTATGGTCTTTGTTGAGTTGCTCAGATAGGAGAACCTAAGTATGGAGCCAACATGCAGCAGTTCAATGAAGGGCATTTCATCGATGATGAACTCATATAGGATCCCACTGAGTCTGCAGCTACAGACCTACTGAAGTGTACTTGTGCATAACTTAGAGTCGAACCTGAAACTCTCTATGTGTGTGTGTGTGTGTGTGTGTGTGTGTGTGTGTGTGTGTGTATTTCACTGGATATGAGCAATGGCGCACTCTGATTGGCTACTCTAATACTAGGCTATCAGCTCATATACCATGAGTAGAGAAAAACAAAGTGGCGGAGCGCCTCAAGTCAGATATATAACTTTGCTATCAAGTATTTAAAAGAAACAGAAATAGCTAAAAAAAAATGCAGGTGTGTCATCCCACCCCCCAGTATTGCCTGTTCTACACTCCAGCCCAGTTGGTGGTGGTAATGCACCTTTAAGTTGGTTTGCCAGCCACCAGAAAAACCCTAAAGAAGAAGAAAATGGCAGAGCATGTTCCTGATCCAACCAAAGACAAAATAAAAACTCTACTCGAAAACAAAACCCCCCAAAAAATACAAAAAAAGCAACAAAATATGGAATTAAAGTATTTCATGGTTAGAGTATATCTTATTTATTTTTCAAGTATTATTATAGCATTTTTCACAAATTGCTGCTGCCATTTCGCTTATATATATAAAGCGGCTAGAGATAATGAGATGAGATGAGAATTTGCTTATTGAGAAAAAAAATTGTCAGTATATTGAGCAAGTTCTGTGGATAAACGCTTTAGCTTTGCTTTTTAAAATCATCTATTCTATGATGCTGGGACACCCTGTATATCTGTAATAAATGGAATCAAGTCAAACCAAGTCCAGCCATACCCTTTAAATGCTTGTCCTCAGCAATAATAACTATCTCTCAATTTCAGCCAAATCTAAATGAACTCCAGTGGCAGAATGTATACTATACTGTGAGAGTGTGGCTACTTCTGTTAATACCAGAACATTTCTTAAACTTTGTTGTTTTACTGAATGACAGGCCACATGGCAGTCTACCTTCCAATGAGAACTGCTACCGAGGAAGGACAAATTTGTATTCTGTTGAGAATCTGTACTCAATCAGAGGCAAATCACTGAAAAATGAGGTCCAGTGCACCTAAAAGAGAGATCATTATTGGATAAAATATATGAATGCTCTTTGCTAAGCTCTTTGTTCAATGTACAGTACACTGCTGGCAAAGTTCCATTCAGCTGTAAATGTAGGCTTTAAAATTTGATTATGTGGCATGTTAGCACTAGTCTTAATGCTCAGAACAGGGAGACTGGGAAGGAGACTGCAGGAGATTTCAATTTAAACCCCTATAAAATGTGCACAGAAACACAAACACACATAATTAAAACTCTTGTGGTGACTTTTTACTAACTGTGGAAAGGCATCCAAAGTCCAAATCGTTCTGCTGTTCATCTGCAAGACCTTGTCTGTTGAATTCTCATTTAAGGATTTTAGACTCCAGACGTGTCATCAGGTGCTCATCTCGTGCTCCGCCTTGAGCCATCAGTGTGCCATGTCAGGCATGGAGAGGCAATCACTGCAAGCCAGCACACTTTTTATTTATTTATAATCCCTGTCCAGTCCCTGACTAACAAACCCATGGACGCCGAGCTTGGGTGTTTATTTACCCCAACCGATACCATGAAGGTGCCTATGAAGCTCCCCTCGGGGTGTGTGCGGGGGGTATGCGGGCATTTGAGCATGCATGTATGAGTTAAGCATGTGTTTGTGTCATTGCAGAGACAGATACAGGGAGCCAGCCAGGAGGAGTTTGTAGTGACGAGTCAGTGGAATGCAACACTGAGCAGAGCAGCAAGAATTGCTGTCCAATCTAGTGATGTGCCTGGGTAAAAATTGTAAACAGTGATATGTGAGCATCGAGTTTCATACCAAGGACCTCCAGACCAATCATTTGTAGGAGAAAAGAGCTGGATCATTACCCTGTCACTGAGATGTGTTATTCAACGGTTGGCGCTTATCACATGGAGGGCTTGTTCAATCACGCACTAAACCAAAGACCTTGAAGTGATGGGCAATTGTAAGGCTTTTCAGGCAGAGGGAGAGAGCAAGGGAGAGAAAGAGAGACGCTTATCCCTTGTTTCTTAGCTAACCACTCATTCACTGACAAGGTGTATTCAGGGCCTTGAAGACTTCAATTGGTCCCTGTAGTTTATGGTAATGCCAGTTTAATGAGCAGGTAAATTATATGTAAGTGAGCAGATACATGCTACTCATTAGTAACGTAGATACCCTTCGGCAATTTTACTTTAATTACACAATATGAGACACAAAAAATATTAAATCCATGCTTTTGACTTCACATTCATCAAGCGGTGTAACATGATAGGGCAAATTCAATATGGAGTAAATGAAACCTACTGTATATTATTGTTCTGTTCTTTGTTTGATTTTTAACATCAGTTTGTGAAGTTTGTGCTTATTTATACTCTTATTTATTAACTCCATTGAAGAGGACGCAAAATGTAATGGAGGGTGTATTGAAAAAAAACATCAAATCAGTGCTTAAAAACCACATTCTAATATTTATCAATTAGTGTAAAATGATATAGCAAATTGAATCTGATATGCATAAACTATGCAAAAAATGTACACTCTATGTTATTGTTCTTCTCTTAATTCATTTTTTAACATATTTTAAAAGCAGTAAGTGCATTCTGTGCTTATTAATGCTCTATTCATTAACTTCAATGGAAAGTATTCAAAGGTTTTTTTGTTTTTTTTAAGACGGTCATTCATTAGTTTCGAGCACCTGGCATGCCGAGGCTATAATTGTTGCCCAAACTTAGTTTGTGAGAAACAATCGTAATCAGGTTGCCTGGGAACAAAAAGTGTTTAATGTCCTAATGGAGCGACAAAGTTCCACTTTTTAAAAGCCACACATTACTTGTGAAGTGACTTCTGTGTGTAGTTACCTGTGCGCCACTGGTTTATTTTTACCTCCCTTCGTCCCTCCTCATTCTTTAGTCGCTTCGGGAGATGGCGTTAGTTTGGCTTCATCTCTGACAAAAGATAAATGAGCTCGGGGTCTGTGGTGATCCACTATGGCTGCCAGGGGGTTCCAAAATAGCAAACTATTTTTCATAACAGGCCAAGTGATATGGAGTACGATGCAGCAGGCGGCCTAACATTTACCAGCTCTGAATATATGTAGGGATCGGATTTGTGCTCTTCTGTTTTTGTTAAAGTTTACTCGAAGAGTTAAGGTTATCCGTGCGTGTTGAAGGAGGTTGTTGGCAAAGACAGTGAGGAACTGCAGTTGCATATAGCTTCTATATTGGGAATATAAAATTCATTCACCCAATCAGTCAGTCTACACTGTGTACACACACACACACACACACACAAGCAATATGATATATCCTTAAAAAACTCTTCAATGCACAAATCAAATCATATCTGAATCATTTTTTTCCCCGTGCCTTGCTCTGCCTTTACAATATTGTCCTGTAATTAATGTGGAGGTGTAGAGCGACTCGAATCCTTTGACAGCCTCCATTTGACACCTTCATTAATCACCTTCAGAAACACGCACAGAGACGGTGATAAGAAAGCTCACACAAAAAGATCACATAAAGATCACTGATGTATTATTTTTCTGGTCTTTTTAAATTTGTATTTTTTTTTTTTGTTCTTTTTTTGCCTTATGAAAGTGTCCTGTGTAAGTGGGAGCTGCATATCTAAAAGAAAGTTTCCTATTTAAATGAGCATTGGTGAGTGGTGGAGACGCTTTGAAGAGGCGAGCGTCAGATACAAACAAGAGCTGCAGCCCATTCCTGTGTTTGTGAGCCACTGCTGACACCTGATGGGTGATCAAACAGCAGTCTGCTCTCTCCCCACAATCCTCATGTGTGCTCAGCTTTGTACTCATCTCTTGGCAGATAAATCGGAAGACCATGTTACTGCAACAACCCTGAGCTCAATATTTACTGACGCCTCCATTACCACTAAGCCTCCATTGCCCCATTTCCCAGTGGGGGATATGGAGGTGTGGATTTATTTATTTTATATTATACGGATCTTAAGTAGTGGAAATAAAGGGGGAAAAACATTTAAAACAAAAAGATAATTTGCTGTATATCAAAGTCTGTGTTATACCAATTCGAGACTTGTTGTCATCTAGAAAAAGATATAATCCAAGAAAGATTGTTTTAAGTATTCTTTTTTTTTTTAAATAATTTATTATATAGAAGCATATTATGGTTCATAGCAATGTTTATGATATAATGTTTCTGATATTTTGGACATGCATTGGTAATTAATATTATTTGGAAACTACTGAATAGCTGAACCTCATATAAACAGATTTAATTGAAAAGAAACTTCTAGAAAATAAAAGCCACTTTCAGTTAGGTCCTGGTAAAATATTTTGTGATCTGGAGTCTTTTAATTGTTAACTATATTTCAGGGACTGTATCACAATCCAGGATTTATTTTGAATTAGCAGAAAATAACAAATTCTGGTTTCAGCAACTTACTTTTAGTCAGAATTTCACTAATTCTTAATTATTACAATTTGTGTATTGTTTCTACTATCTGATTTAAGGAACACCTTTTTGCCTATCAAAATACTACTGAACAATTATTCGTTTTAGCAGCATACAGGCATATGTATACATGTGCAGTGTGAGGAGCAGATCTGAGATAAGCAGCAACAGCAGCAGCCACAGGGCCATAGTGAATGACGGTGCTATAGTGACACGGACCAGTTCAGGTATGGGCTAGCAGCGTGGGCACACCTGGGTCTACAGATGGTAAGGGTTCAGAGAGGTTACACAACACCATGCTCGGCCATATGTCTTGAAACAGCATGGAAACTTCTGGAAACAGCAAGAGTTCCACAGTGGCCATGACCCAAGGGGGAGCGCAAGGCCAAGTGTGTTCCACGCTGATCCAAGACCAGGTGTTGACCAACTGCTTTTCTCATACTTTCATTTGAAAGATGTCTAGAGAGCAAGTGGAGAGCCGATGACCTTTAGCTGGGATCAGAAGTGTCAGTAGCAAGCAGTGCCTGATGGTATACAGGTTTGTCTTTAATTTATCCTACTCCCAATGGGACAAATCAATTACAAAAATACTAACAGCCTAAACATCTTTGTGAAACTTTTTTTTAATTAATATTAGCCTACCATTTTCTGGTTTAGCTTCTTGCGAGTAATAAGAAGCAGCATGTATTTTCCACTAGTCTTACAAATTCAATTTGATCAAAATTAACATTTTGAAAAAGTTACAACTAAATAAACAACAAAGAATAGTTCCAGCAAAGAAAATCGTGTTCACACATGCCTTAAGCTATTGTTAGTTCCAGAGGAAAATGAACTGAGGCAGTCAATGTGCGTTCTTCATTTTAATGGAAACATCCCTTTTATTGGAAATATGGACTGGAGAAAGGGAACCAACTACACCATGAATACACAATTATTCAAAATTAAGCATAAAAAATTGAACACATGCTTTCATTTCTGAGAGCGAGAGAGGGAGAGAGAGAGAGAGAGAGAGAGAGAGAGAGAGAGAGAGAGAGAGAGAGAGAAAGCTGATCTATTTTAATAGAAATAAATGTGTCGGCCAATTAGCCATACAAAATGAGCAGAAAAATGGCTAGAAAAACACAATATTTTAGATCCTTTCCTCTTAATCACTATCACCAGAGTTGAGCAGCCCCTCCTCTGTGTCTAAACATAATGCCAAAATGATGCTAATGGCAGTGCCAGCCGAGCCTGAGAGGACCACAGTGATTGATGGCTTGTATTACATCAAGGTGACTTCCACTCCTCTGCATCAGGTTGTTTTGTGTGATCAATAAGTAATACTATAATTAATGGGGTTTACTTTTACACAAGTAATAAACTAAAACAAATGAGTGTGTATTTTATATAAATTAAACTATATACTGCATATATGGGCTTCCTTTTTTTTTTATAAGAATTTTAAAGTTAATGCAATTTTATCAGAAAAAAAAATTCCAACATACTTCTTTTGGAGACTTTGGATGTTACACTTGCTTCTATTTTTGCAGGTAATACCAGATTAATACATTATGAAACCATGGATTTATCTGCAAAGTGGTTTATTATGTTCTACCCACATTCACTGGATATGAGTAATCGCAAACTCTCATTGGCTTCTCTACTACTAGGATATCAGCTCATATACCATGAGTAGAGAAAAACAAAATGTTTGAGTGCATCAAGTCAGATATATCACTTTGTTACCAAGTATTTAAATGAAACAGAAATAGCTAAAAGAATATAGTTCCCCCCCCCCCCCCCCCCCCCCCCCCCCCCCCCCCCCCAATATCGCTGTTCCACACTCCAGCCCAGTTGGTGGCAGAAATGCACCTTTAAGTTGGTTTGCCAACTGCCAAAAAAACCCTAAAGAATGAGAAAATAGTGGAGCATGTTGCTGAACCAGATGAGGACGAAATAAAAACTCTACTCAGAAAGAAAACCCCCCAAAAATACAAAAAATAAAATAAAAGCAATAAAATATGGAATGAAAGTATTTGATGGCAAGAATGTATCTTTTTTCAAGAATTAATTATTATAGCATTTTTCACGAATTGCTACTATCATTTCGCCGGTTTGTTTACATTCTATTAGTTTGTTTAGATTCTAATGTGCAATATAAAGTGCAATATCTTTCCTGCTTCCCCCCCCCCCACAAACACTTACCCTAACCCTACTTCTCCCCCCTTCCCCCTCCCCCTTCCTCTCTTCCCTATATCTTATTCTTTTATATTTGTATATGTAAATACTTAATTTATTTTAATTAATCTAGAAGTTTTCTCTATTTCTTTTCTCTGTTTATCTGTAATGATGCTGCTGGAATCTTCATTTCCCTGAGGGAACCTGCCCAAAGGGATCAATAAAGTTTTATCTAATCTAATTCTAAGTGGAAATGATTTTGTCGGGCGATTTTTATGAAGTTTTTATCTATCAAATTTGCAAAAAATGCTCTGTTTCTCAAAATCCAGTGAACGTGGATAGAATAAAACAGTTATTCCACTCAATCTCGTTGTATATGGCTTATAGCCAACTCATCACTATGCCCCTCGTCGGCTATCAGCTCATGTATGACTCAATTTCGTGGAATGACTGTTAAATACTACTTTCTTGACATACAAATGTCATTGGTAATGAACTACAAAGGTTTCTCTGTAACCTTTAATTTTTTTGTGGCTGAACTGAACAAATCATATACTTTGACAACAGTTTAAAATGTTTAAATGCACCTTATACACTCATACTAGTAATCTGTAAGGCTGAATAGTGTTACAGGTCTTTAGGATTTGACACAAACCAGCTGAAAATGGAAAAAGGAGAGACACAGGAAATAGAGTTTGGCAGATGCTCCCTTATAATGGCCAAGTGCCTGAGGTGTAAGTGTTAGCTGTAGAAAAGCCTTTAGCCAAGACAGAGCTGAGATATCTATGCCTGTTACACCAACTAAGTATTTCTATGCAACCATAAATGGACACACACACACACACACACACACACACACACACACACACACACACACACACACACACACACAAGCAGCTGTGCCCTCAGAGGGGCCCTGACACCTCTGCTGCAATGCTGACCTGAGGAGAGATTCCCCATGGTTAGGGAAGGCTGTTCTGGAGCAGCAGGCCATGACAGTGTGGAAAAAATACCTGCTTTTTCAATGAGTCTGAGCTGCACAATGGATTTGCATAATTCTGCTCACAATGTCTTGCATTCCCTGATAGCATGTGGACTGTAACACTAGGGTCATCCAGCTTCTTCTGACCACTTGACCATACCCTCCTCCCAAACACCGCCTACCCCCCCCCCCCCCCCCTCCTGTTTCTCTTGCACACACAAACACACACTTGCACACTAGCAGACATTGCCTGAGGGCTACAGCAAAACCCAGCATCCATACAAAGAATGCCCCATGTGCAGGGCCACAAATTGCATATCAAACCATTTCTTCTCTCTCTCTCTCTCTCTCTCTCTCTCTCTCTCACACACACACACACACACACACTTCTCGGTCCCTGTGTGGCTGTTTAATCTCCGAATTTAATATGTTCCAGTTGAGAGGAAATCCCATGAGCTCTAGAGACAAGCATGTTTTTATCAGATAGAAAAGACCACAACAGGAAATTATTTTAGTGGTTTTTTTTTTTTAATGCAAAGGACACGTAAAGCAGATCTGGCAGATGTTTTGGTAGAACATGGAATGGCAAATTACCTCTCATCAGTGTCAGGTTAAGATGAATTCAGCTTTATTAAAATGATTAAACTGACAGAAGTACTTCAAGTCAACAGAACCTTGCATTTTATGCAGTGGCGGCTCCAGAGATGTTTCCTTAGGGTGGCAAAGGAGGGGCATAGGTTCCAGGAGGGGGGCATAGGTTATCGATGCAGCAGTTTATGCAAATCATAGAAATCATTTTTACTTATGCTCAAGAAAGACTCACAATCAAGTCATCTTGTCAAATATGTATTGAGCTATTGTACCATCAAGGAAAACAGATTCAACCATCTAAACCATCTTTTCTGAAAGTATATTCCCAAGCAATGAATGGAACTATAGAGTGCTTCGAGATCAGCGCGAACCCGGCGGCGGCCATATTGGAAGTCAAACGTCGCTGTGTCAGTGCATTGTTGTTGCTCAGCGAAGCAAAATGCCGAATACGTGTGTCATTGTTGGCTGTAGTAGCCGGGGGGAAAAGGGTGGCAAAAGCTTCCACAGACTCCCTAAAGTCGTGACAAACCAGGGAATTGCAGCACAGGAGAAAAGCGAGCGGAGGAGATGACAGTGGCTGGCTGCCATTAACCGATCAAATTTAGGACAACTTGACTGTATCCGGATTTGTTCTGATCACTTTGTGACAGGTAGGTTAAATTGTCTTGAATTTCATAGTTACTAAAATAAATGTGATACAAACTATTATCTTTTCTATGTACTTTCAGCAATGATTAATGGATATATTTGTCACATTAGGTAGCTTATGTCTACTGCAGTGCATTGTTGCATCAAATGGCATTTAAGATCTAGGCCTAGTAATGTTTATGTACACATGCTGTTAGTACAAGTTACATACTAGGCCTACATTTTATTCACTGACTAAAATAATTGATAATTATGCGGCAACAAGCTGGAGTCAGCTTTCCATTCCTTCTCACTAACAGTGTATGGATCTACATTCCCAATGAAACGTACCTTCTCAGCATAACGCTCCCGTGCTTGCTTATCCAAACTTTCACAGTAGTGCTCCATCACTTCAGATGTCTAAATTCTTAAAAAATCCAAGCTTCTAAGCCCTCTAATGCGGAAACGAATCGGTGAATGTTTACTCTATGATGTGTACTCTATGCGCGCTCTGGAGCGAGTGACTTCCAAGATGGCTGCGCAGACCGCATGGTTACTATTTTTAGCATCATCTCGGAGCACTCTATTCTGCCCTAGCGATGTATCAAAAAATAGACAGCGAACGGTTTAGATTGTGGATCTTTACTGAAGACTTTAAACTTATATAGATGTGTTCACCCTCGATATCCGTAAAACTAAAAGAAACAAATTAAGTATATCACAAAACTGAATAGCACACAGGCGAAAACGCGAGCTAGGCTGACCTGCTAGTAATGCTAACACACAACACACAAGTTGTTTACTTTCTAAAGCCGATCACTTTACAAAACTATTAGCTTTCATTTTGTTGCCTAGCATACACAGAAAGTAAAACATAACTTACAGGTATAGCTACTACCGAAACCTAGCAAGACAGCACTCCATACATCCAACCACGTTGCCTCATCAGAAGTCGAGCATTCAGAAGAATTATAACAGAAGAACGTCTCTCTCTGGGTGAAACCATTTCAAAATTTCGGGGCTGGGGTGGGGTGTGAAATAATGTAAATAACAGTAGGTAGAGATGAGATGAGGGCTTAGTATCTCTGTAGATAGATAATTGAATTTCAAAAATGTGTTTTAATAAATAATTCTTTTTAAAATAGGGGGGCAACTGTGGTGGCAAGACATATTTTTACAGTGGCAACTGCCACCTTTTGCCACCTTTGCCACTTTACTTCTTGTTTCTAGTTATATTTCACACACACACACACACACACACACACACACACACACACACACACACACACACACACACACACACAAAATCATTTTTATTGATGTAATGGATTGAGCGAATTTTGGGGGGAGAAAAAAATGTGTCATGGATATATCACATTTTTTAAATTTTTTAAATCAAAATTTAGATTTGCATTTTTAATGCAACATCATAGTGTTATATTAAAGTTTCAAACAGAAAATAGTGTTTTTCATGCTACCAATTTTTTTTAGTAAAGAAAATGCCTATTTTCACAAGTTTATCACAATGGATTTATCACATTTTAGAACCAAACTCTTCAATTCTAGATTTGAATAGTATCTCATGCTGTACACTAGATCTACTGTCATGTTATTTGATAGCAAAGTATAAATCATAACACTTCTTACATTCTTTAAGTAACAGAGCCATTGATGGACAGACTGGCCTAGCTTTACTTCATATGAGCATCTCAGCAGGGCTGCTCTAAAGCTAGCAAGTGCCATAAGCTGCCCATATGTGTCTCCAGTCTGCTGAGCTCAGATATCGAATAAGAGGAGACAGCAGAAGTCCCAGGACGGTGCAACAAATAGCCAAAACCACAGCATCTCACCTCCATGAGAAGATTATGCAAACCCTGGGGGAAGGTGATGGATTTTTCTCCTTACCTGCCGTGAGAGGACCAGATGCCAGAGAGAGATTTCGGACGTCACGAGCAGTAAATTATGAGAGCTTGCTTCACCACCTAAGAACGTTCTAGAGTACCAAGAACTTCTCACAGACTTATCAAAAGGGTGCATGTTGCAGGAGGTGGGGGAGCAAAGGACATTAAATAAACGCCAACCTTCTTCCATAGATCACAGCTCTTCAATGGAATCTTTTTGAGAGCAATTACCCTTGTCTGAGTATTTACTGGAGAGGAATGGGTTCATAATATGATAAGTGATGGCACGCTAATATCTACAGAACGTAATGTGTGCATCCTGTGTCTGAAATGCAGGAGGGAAATGCACATGGTTTAATTTTAGGAGCGGAGACGTTCCAAAGTCAACAGAGAACAAATGTTTTAGAATGTAACTTTCTCTTTCTTATACAACTAAACAAGACATATAATAATTAAAAATGCATGTAATGTATGAAAGAGATTTGAAATTCCAAAGTATTAAAAAAATCTATTTATCTGCATTAAAATTTTCATGAAAAGATGAAGTATCTCTTCCCTTTCTTCCTTTTCCTCTTGTCAAGATGCTACTTTACACACCATTATCTGTTATCATTGCTTCCCGCTATTAGCTAATGCATAGTTTATTTAGCAGACAGGGCATTAGGTTCATACTGAAGGGGAAAGGGGTTGAGTTAAGACTGATTTCATGGTGCCAGCGGAGGAAGTTGCACAACGCTGTGAGTTATGGACATCCAGCCAAGAGGAGTCTCTTCATTAGGATGCTGATTAAAATTGATGGGGTCCTGAAGAGTCTGGGCTGGGTCCGGCTCCCCCGAGCATAGCTCTCATTCTCAGCTCATTTATTTGGAAGTTTGTGTTGATCAATAAAAGGTGCCCGCTGCTCACCATGAGGTCTGGCTGGGAGAAAGGAAGAGAGACAGAGACAGAGAGAGACAAGGATGAAGGGAAAAAATGAAGACACAGACAAAGCCTCGTGTTTTGTCGAAAGAAAGTGCGGGAAATAGTGCAAAGAGTAACCTTTTACCAGCAGGAGTTCCCTGCTATTCTCAGAAGACATCCAACAGAATTGGGTAATACTTCAGCACAGAGGGTCAGATATTAATACTGACGTTAATATATACATACACATAAACACCTAACATTCACAGGTTATAAGCGTTGAAGAATGTTCTTGTTTTATATTATCAGAGTTACCTACTTCTCCTCAATAACTACAGATGTGACATTAATTTAAAGTGATACTGTTTGTAATTGCTTTAAAAAATGGAATGAAATATTCAATTCAATTCAGCGTTTTATATAGGTAGGAACAATGGACATTGTCACAAAGCAGCTTTACAGAAATCCGGATATAGACTTAGACTCAGATCTAAATGTTCCTTCATAACTATGTGAATCGTTTCTCCTCGCCATGTGTTTTCATATTTTGGTAACGTCTCCCAAAACCTGTTAGGCATTTTTAGTTTTTAATTTTCCCAATTTTACATAACTGTCCAGCATTTGGGAATTTGTGCTCTAACTCCAACTCCAAAAACTCCAGTTTTTAATAAATACAATAACATAAAATTAAGAGTGGTTATTTATGGGGTATTATCACTTTATATGTATGTTAAATTCAGAGCAAAATGAAGGTTTGAATCATTTTAGTTATCATTACTGCCATTTCTAAAAGCCTGTACATTTTCAGAAACAGTAGTCATTAAAAACAACAACAACAACACACGAAGCACTTATAAGGTATGAATATGTGAGCGTTAAAGACAGCACCAACAAGCTGCAACATAATGCTGTCCACTGTAAAAAAATGACATCTTAGCAAATGAAAATATCTTGAATATAGTCAATTATATCTAGTATTTCCTAGTATAAGATTACAATAAACCTAGAATATGAAATGTCTTGACATTTTACTGTTTCGAAGCTGTTTTGAAAGACTTTTAATTTATTAGCAAATATCTTTTTTATTATTATAATCATTTATTTCTAGAAAAGCAAATTTATCTGACAACAGAATAAGAACATGTTAAACTTGAAATGAGTAAAAGCAAGCTGAATAAGCTTATATTTGATTTATATTGATCTCATAATAAAATAAATATTAGATACGTTTGCCCATATGCAAGATATTTTTCGAAAGTGTTCTCACTATGTAGCATTAAATCATCATGAATTAACAATTTTTCATTGTTAGGATTATTTATTAATGCTATTTATTTATCCAGTTTAATCTTCCAAATGACCTTTGCATTTTGTGGAGAGTAGCCATTCTCCTAATCACTTCAAATCTCTTAATCTTATTGAATAAAGTTTTTTTTTTTCAATTGTATTATTTTGCACTATATCAGCTTTGTCTGTAAGATTACATTTCGCTCTACAAATTGCTTTTGTGGTGTTACACTTCCTGGCATTTGGAAACATAATTCACTCTGACGCAACAGTTCTGTTGTGACGTATTACTAAAAGCACCATATGTGAACTTTTGCAAAGTAGTTGGGGTTTTTTTTCCCATATTGATCTAAATTATTATTTTTACATTATTAGTACTTTAATTAAAATACACAATATAACCCCCATAGTCATCATGTCACACACAACCGTGGACAGAACACACTTATGCAATTACTGTAGGGAACATGAATTAATTTCAGAGAGCTGGACAGTGGCCAGTCCGTGGAGCTTGGTTATTGAATCCCTGCCTGCATCTATCCAAGGCCTCTTTGTTTGGCTAGGCTCAGATCTGCTCATTAGTTTAGGCAGAATGGCACTGCATCCACTGAAGAGCAAATAAAACCAGATGGGGATGGAGAGCACATGTTTAGGTGAGCTACTGTAAAGATTTGCTGACGTGAGATATACCAGGGGAGATGCACTTTATTCCAGTATTAATTGTCTACAATGTCCTACGTTATTGATTTTCTGAAACATAGGTACAGTTATATATTACACACACACACATACACACACACACACACACACACACACACACACACAGCCTACTCATATACAGTGGGTCTAGTGTAGTTAATCACCATAATGCCCAAAATATTGTAATGATAGCAAGTAGGAAATTAAGTGGTAATACATGAAGTTTATCTCATCTCATTATCTCTAGCCGCTTTATTTCTGTTCTACAGGGTCGCAGGCAAGCTGGAGCCTATCCCAGCTGACTACGGGCGAAAGGCGGGGTACACCCTGGATAAGTCGCCAGGTCATCACAGGGCTGACACATAGACACAGACAACCATTCACACTCACACCTACGGTCAATTTAGAGTCACCAGTTAACCTAACCTGCATGCCTTTGGGGGAAACCGGAGCACCCGGAGGAAACCCACGCGGACACGGGGAGAACATGCAAACTCCACACAGAAAGGTCCTCGCCGGCTACGGGGCTCGAACCCGGACCTTCTTGCTGTGAGGCGACAGCGCTAACCACTACACCACCGTGCCGCCTACATGAAGTATATAGTTTACCATATATATGAGAATATTTTTGTGCTACACTGGGTAGAAAGATTGATGCTTATTTGAGGGGCACTGATCCAATCCTCAGTATCTGTACCATCTGATACCAGAAAAAAAAAAGGTGTATCAAATATCAGAGAAAAATGGACACCGGATCCTGTAACAAATGGCAAATATTGGAATTAGATATGGAAAAGAAATCTGATTTTGGAAATGTGTCACTGTAAAATAAATTGACTGTAAATTTTACAGAATTTACTGGTAACAGGTTTGCCAGTAAAGTACTGTTAAAAATTACAATAAACAACTGAAAACATATTGACAGTAAAGTAGTGCAATGTCTTATACCACGAGCTGGCCTAGTGGTTAGCATGTCTGCCTCTCAAACGGGAGATTGTGAGTTCAACTCACAGTCGGGTCATATCAAAGGCCATTATCAAAATGGTACCTATCGCCATTTGGCGAGACATGCCGCAATACAGGTGTGAGTAGGGAGTCAAACTATTGTGGTTACCAGAGGACTGGACCCCCACTGTAACCCTATCTATGTAATAGGCAAGAGGCTAAGGGCTAGAGAAACAGAGATTGGTGCTGCCCAGTGCCCCTTAAGGGCCTGGTTAGTACTGGGACAGGGGACTGCCTGGGAAGGTCATGGCATGGGAAGGGACTTTGGACTGTATTGTCTTACATAATATAAAATAACATACAATCCAGTACATGTGCTAATTTGTTTGATACTTAAAAAAAACTATGCTGTAATTGAGGCAGGATGGATACATACAATTGAGCAAAAGGTTAAGGGTCTTGCTCAAGGACCCAACCAGAGCAGCTTGATGCACCAGGATTTGAACACATGGCCATCTATTCTATAATGCAGAGCCTTATAGAAAACAACCGAGCCGCTGCAACTAGCACTTCAACTACTTCTAACTCATACTAAATGATTGCATTGAATCAATTCAAACTAGTCAAGCTAGCTGAGCTGGGTGCAGTGAGTCAGTTTTGAGTTGTAAAGAAGGTCGAGTGTTCAAATCCCAGTACATCTAAATGGCTACTGTTGGGTCCTTGAGCAAGGCACTTAACATTCAGGTCAGTTGCATCCCGCGTCAACAGTGATACACTTTTTTAAAAAGCATCAACCAAATGAGCAAATGTACTGGATTATATGTTATGTAAGACATTACAATTACAGTAATTTACTGTTTAGATGTTTAATTCAGTTCAGTTCAGTTTTATTTGTCATGTGTATGTTAACATAGGGTCAACTTTACAATGAAATGCGTTGGACGAGAGAAGAACCAGAAACAATTCTCTCAGCATTGCAGCCCTACAAGAGTTTAACAGTATAGCGATATAAAAATTCAAAGTCTAAATATAAAATAAAAGTAAAATTAAAGTAAAAATTGAAATAGAAATAGAAATAATAAAGAGATGTGCATGCATTATCTCAGGGGGTAGTGTGGGGAGGGAGGTGTTGCACAAGCGACAGTATTGTACATAGGAGAAGGTGACGCATGTGACTACCAATAATTGCACATTGTTGAAGACAAATTAAGTACTGACAGTGTAAACAGAGTTTTGTGATATATTGGTAAATGTGATAGCTTGATAAATATTAAAAAGTGCTTTGTTCATGCTTTTTAAAAAGTGCTTTTTTTTAAAGAAAAGTGCTATTTACAGTTGTTTATTGTAAATTTTGACAGTATTTTATTGGCAACCTTGTTGAAAGGACAGTTGTAAATTACTGTAAAATTTACAGTATTTTTTACAGAGTACATTTAAAAGACTTGACTGTTTTTTGTTAGGATTGATTTTATTATATTTATACTGTATAATTTATTGTATATTATAATTTACAATATAAAGTACTTTTGTGTGAAAGAATTTAATTATGAAGTGCTTCAGGGGGGAAAAAAACCTTAGTCACTTTTAAAGAAAACAATATAGGATGGGTGTCAGTAGTAGCTCATGGTTTCAGTAGTGGTATCGCAAAAGAAAGTTTTAATGTGATGTTGTGCCATCGCTAATGCTTATGGACTGGGAATGCCATAATAATTTCGTATGCGCAACCAAATGCTTCTGAGTTGCAATGAGAAATAAAAGTGTGTCTTAATGAAAGTGGTTTGAGTGAAAATGCTTCATATACAAGCTTCCATGCATTTGAAATGACCTGAATGTTTTCCAAGCATTTGGTTTGAAGAACCAGTTGAATATTTACTGAATGTTCTCATCATGTTCTCTGTTAGCCTGAACTTCTTTTGGCCTATTTCGAATATAAAACAACCCCTACAGTAGGTCTGCTCCTCGCTTGAGGAATGTCTAGTTTTATTCTCGGAGAATAAAATGTTGAAATGTTAACTGCAGTCAGTATGCTGAAGTGTAACAGGATGTTCCTAATACAATATACCAACAGACTTCACCATCATTTGCTCTCTCTCTCTCTCTCTCTCTCTCTCTCTCTCTCTCGCTTCACTCTTGCTTCTATGTGATCATTTTTCCATTCCAGAGAAAATAACAACGCAAAAAAAAAAGTGGCACTGGGATGGAAAACAGAAAGATCACAAACACAGATGAGCTGCTAGCGCGCAGATATTTGGAAAGGTTTTCTATCCTCTGACTCTCTCTTAAGCGCATCCTCCAAATCTCAGACAAATATATCCAGAAGCTAGGAGTGGAAAATCACTCTGAGCCGCCATAATAAATAATGTTTATCACAGTGCACAGGAAGTTTGTGTCAATCAGATATGAAGATATAGAAAAGATGTGAAAAAAAAACCATGAAACGCTGAGTGATCTCAAGAGTGAGTTATATAAAGCTCTCTTTAAGCTTGGCATCATACCTCTTTACCTCTAGTGTGTCTGTTCTATAATGGCACAAAGCAGGGAATGGGACACGATGCTGTCTTTTTCATCTCCCTGCCTTTTGTTAACATGGTGAAAGAGAAAGTGATGGAGGAAGAAGAGAAGTAGAAGAGAAAAGAAGAGGGCGGGGTGCTGGGTATTAGACCCAGTCCCTGTACACCCAATTAAAGGAATCTTCTACTCAAAGCAACATGTGTTCTGACATTTTGTCTTCCTGTGTGTTGTGATTTACCCTTCCACAGAGCTAAAGGCTAAATTAGCAGGCCGCCCATCTTCAGAGACCATTCGGTACGATCTGATGGGTTTGTCAGGAGTCGTTGTGAAGACAGTAAGCAGCCCGCTCCCCCATAATCCTGTAGTTCCTCAGAGGGCAGACAAAAACTTTACACAAGCAAGGTGGAAACAGTAGAATTAGCAGATTTTTATTCAATTATTGAGGCTGTGTTTGTTATATTAGAAATACATTGCGCTATCTATCAGAATAGTTATAGTTTGTGTGTAGATAAGGATTCAGTTCTAAACTAAAAGGAATATAGGAGTTATGAGCTTCTTTTCTCATTGCATCGTTAGAACATCATTTATGGAACTTGGAAGCTGAAAAGTATTTGATTATGAATGTAAATTTGACTTGTACACATCTCATCTCATTATCTCTAGCCACTTTATCCTGTTCTACAGGGTCGCAGGCAAGCTGGATCCTATCCCAGCTGACTACGGGCAAAAGGCGGGGTACACCCTGGACAAGTCGCCAGGTCATCACAGGGCTGACACATAGACACAGACAACCATTCACACTCACATTCACACCTACGGTCAATTTAGAGTCACCAGTTAACCTAACCTGCATGTCTTTGGACTGTGGGGGAAACCGGAGCACCCGGAGGAAACCCACGCGGACAACATGCAAACTCCGCACAGAAAGGTCCTCGCCGGCCACAGGGATCGAACCCGGACCTTCTTGCTGTGAGGCGACGGTGCTAACCACTACACCACCGTGCCGCCCTACTTGTACACATGTCACATTAAATAAAATTAGTTTTTTTTCTACTGTGTATTTAATACATTGACATTTTTTCCCATTTGTTCTCTTTGTTTTGAACTTGCTAGAGATAAGATTTTCCTTAAAAGATATAGCAATCTAAATTTCAGGGTATAAATTAAAGATTTTATAAAACAGAATCCTGAATACAATCTCTTATGTAAATTAGGTTAAAGATGAAGTATCTGGGATCCCCGGGAAGAGTGGACACTTTCAGAGTGGTCAAACAAATAATAATAATAATAATAATAATAATAATAATAATGTGAAGGTGTTGTGGGATTTTACAATCCAGACGGATAAGAGGCTCCCACACAACAGACCCGATATTGTGGTGGTAGACAAGGACGAGAAAGTATGTCACATCATTGGTGTTGCTTGCCCAGGTGATAGTAGGATTGCATTGAAGGAGGACGAGAAGATCGAGAAGTATCGTGATCTGGCTATAGAGATCAAGACCCTGTGGAAGATGGAGAAAGTTGTTATCAGCCCAATTGTTATAGGAGCGTTGGGTAGCTTCACTGACAGACTAGAAGAATATTTGAGCAACATCCATGTAGGGTTGAAACCCTTTACTATGCAGAAAACTGTTCTGCTTGGATCAGCGAGGATCCTCCATTGGGCCCTGGACTGCTGAGGAAGGCTACTTGCTGTGGCCAACACAGGACTCACCAGTACATACATACTGTGAAGGAAATAATAATAATAATAATAATAATAATAATAATAATAAAACAACTGTGATGATCTGGTGACTTGTCCAGGGTGTACCCTGCCTCTCGCTCATAGTTAGCTGGGATAGACTCCAGCTTGCCCGCGACCCTGCACAGGATAAGCAGTTACAAATAATAGATGGATGGATGGACAGACAGACAGTAATAATAAAATATCTGCCCAAATAGCTAGTTTTCTATAGTGATGTAAAAAAAAAAAACACTTGATGCATGCTATATACCCAGTATAACTTCTTCAGTACTATTGGAACAAGTTAAGTTGCTCTAATACTAGATAGCTGGTTTGGGGGGGGGGGAGCTAGCATTCAAGGTTAGATTCTTAATAGGAATTTAGCCATTTGAGTAGAACATAAAAACTTTAGCGCTTAACTCATTATGGTTCATATCTTCAGTTTTGACTCCTCTTAACTCTATTCCAATATTCCTCTATTTGCCCGCTCACTTCATAGTCATAGATGCCAATGTGGTGGATGACTGTGTTTGGTTAAATGCTTGACCAAAATTTGACCACTCTTGAAGCATCTACTTTTCTCTAGGGATCCCAAATGCTTTACCTTTGGGTCTAATTTACATAGAATATATATTTTGGTGATTTGAACTGTGAAGATTTGTATTCAGGTTTTGCTTAAAAAAATATTAAAACAGTTAAGACACCATTTCAAATGATATGTTTTTAAAGGCAAATCTTATCCCTTGCGAATTCAAAGTGAAGAAAAAAAATATTAAACCAAAATCTAAATTGATTAAATATACCACAGAGGAAGAATTGCATTTAATGTGACGTGTATAATTCAAATAGATAATATACCAATCCAAATACTTCAGTCTAAGCTCCATAATCATTCTTATAAGAAATATTAAAGTAGAAAATTATAAAAGTCTGAAATTAATAAATACATACTTTTTCACAGTATTTACAGTAATATAAATTTATCCTGTGAACTCTTGAATTGCGCTTTGCATATTTATGGTGATCTGGCAGGGAAAAAAACCCAAACAACCCAGCAGGTTATTTGTTCAAACGTATACAGCAAAAACAGAAAGATTTCTCATTTTTGTGGAATTAATGTGGCTGTGTTTAGTTTAAACCCTTTCGAGGGGTTTAGTTCCAAACTTACTGTATAGATTATAAAGATTAACTTTAATTACTTTCAGACATTAAGGTCTGTGAATATTCTTCTATTATGATTCAGTATAACTGAATGACAGACATATATAGATGCATATACTCTGCATAGGCAGACACACACACACACACACACGTGTGTGTAAAACTTGCATTTGCAAAGCATGGTGTAGATAGTAGGGCATCCTATGCACCTTTTGGGAGACTATGCTCTCGCAAGGTGAGATGCAGCTAGAGGAGAAGGCAGGCTCGCGGTCAGCAGGGAGCGAGTGGGCCGCCGGGAGAGGCTCTTAACTTCTGTCAGGCACAAATAACCACGCCATTTTTCACCTCCTGATTTTGAGCCCAGCAAGTCTCCCCAGTCATTTGAACTCTACACACATGCCATGATTCAATTTCGACTCTGGACACTTTGAGAGGCATGAAAGCAACAGATCTGAAAACAACACACCATGATGCAACTATTTATCTCCTCACCATGAAGTGAAACAGAAAGTTTTAGCTCTAGGAACTGATTCTTTGTGTACTTTCAACGTACTTTTCAGACGGTCTTTTGTCTCCATATTGAAGGGTGAGGTCTAAAAGTAACATGGTAGATAACATATTTATAATTCCCTCTCATAGCACATTAAAACTGCCTGTTAAAAGATTTTTAACAGGAAGATTTTGTTTGGATACTTGCCGTGAACAGGTGGCGAATGAATGGGGAAGAGGGATTATGAAAGCATTTCAGTCTCAGCTCTCACAGTTTTGATGGAGATCTTTCAGAACTGCTAGGTGGTGCTGTTTGGTAGCACTGCCTATCAGTAAGGCATGTGAAGTTTTGTTTCTCTGTCTATTATGTCAGTGGTAATCTGTAGTCATCATCAATCCTGTCAGTCAATATTAACTATATGATTATATTCCATTTTAGTTAAATGGCAGTAATGTGACTAGTGACATCAGATTTGAGAAAGGTTATTACCAAAGCCTTCTCGATAATGGACAGCTTGTAGATTTATGTCTTGATGAAGACCAAATGTCCCCACAAGGAGAGAAATTTGACAGTTCTGACCCTGTGATGACATTTGTCCGGAAACTGCTTACCTTGTTTCCTTGTCGCTACTGAGCTTAATGTTGGGGTTAGAGTTGGGTGTAGGCTTAATATTAATTAGCTGCATTAATACATATGTCAGTGGAAGGTCCTCACAAGAATAATAATACAAACATGTGTGTGCATTTGTATGTGTATGTCAGGTCTGTCTGTGCCTTGCTTCACATTTCACATCAGTCATTGCTTTGAACTGCCACAAACGTGTCACTCTATCTATCAGTTTGATGCTTCTGTCAGATCAGGATCTTAAACACATTCGTTCCCCTCTGTATTCACTCTGCATTCTCACCATCATTCCAAACTGTCATTTTCTTTCCATAAATGAATAATATGTGGCTCATATTGCAGATAATGGATTTATTTTTGCAATGATATGAAGTAAATCATACTTTATTTCTGTCTATGTTCTATTTGAGTGCTGTATTGGTTTTGTACAAACTATATGTACACCTTGCATTTATCAGACAATTAGCAAGGAAAAAGTTCTTTCTATTTTTACATAAAGTGTAACAAAGGTAAAAGGGGGCAATATTCAATTACAAGCTCATAAGTGAGAAAGAAAATCCATACAACTGAGGGTCTTTCCCCTGATATCTGGTCTCGATCGATCAATCGATCGATTGATCGATCGTTCGATAGATAGATAGATAGATAGATAGATAGATAGATAGATAGATAGATAGATAGATAGATAGATAGATAGATAGATACTTTATTCATCACAAAGGAAATTAAGGTATCCAGTAGCTTATATCACACACACACACACACACACACACACACACACACACACACACACACACACACACACACAAACCTTATATTTACTATGAAACCATAAAATCTGAATCTGTAAAATTACCATGTATATGTGGAGCTATGGTTTATACAATAGGTTTGATTATATTATCCATCCATTATCTGTAGCCGTTTATCCTATGCAGGGTCGCGGGCAAGCTGGAGCTTATCCCAGCTGACTATGGGTGAGAGGCAGGGTACACCCTGGACAAGTCACCAGGTCATCGTAGGGCTGCACATAGACAACCATTCATAATCACACCTACGGTCAATTTAGAGCCACCAATTAGCCTAACCTGCATGTCTTTGGACTGTAGGGGAAACCAGAGTACCCGGAGGAAACCTACGCAGACACGGGGAGAACATGCAAACTCCACACAGAAAGGCCCCTGTCAGCCACTGGGCTCAAACCCAGAACCTTCTTGCTGTGAGGCAACAGTACTAACCACTACACCACCGTGCTGCCCCAGTCTCCTTTATTTATGCTTTATTAAAGCATCTACAAAAGTAGATGGACTGAAAGTGTGTGGTTGGGCATTCCATAATAAAAATGCCTTTTAGTGTCAAATTGGACTTAATTCTTTCCTCATTTAAAATAACTCAGATTAGATCAAGTTCTTTTTACATCATGTAATTTAATCTGTTTTTATAAAATTATAATTAAAATTCCCAAAATGTACATTTCTGTCTAGATTTTATAATAACTCTTCCTTAGTGCTGGTCAGTAACTCCCGTGAACAAAGTGTAGCTCAGTAGTAGTGTGTTTTGAGCTGCAGTCTTTAGCTGGTGAATGTCCTGTCTGGGGGCCTGCGCTGTCCTCTTCTTCTGCTCTTTTGATTTGAAATATTGTCTTACATAATGAGGGAGAAAAATAGAGCGAGCATGCACTCCTGTGCCAGTGTCAGCTTAATCAATCATTTTTAAACACAGGCAGGCGTGGAGCGCCTCCTGCCTCCCATCCGACGCATCCTTCCCCTGCTCCAGCGTAGCACAGCGGCAGCAATTCATCATCACTCCAAAAATTAAGGCGCCGTCATATCACACTCGTCCTTGCCTCCTTTCCGCGTTAAACACAGAGGTTGGGGGGAGGGGGGCTGAACGGTGGCCGCATGATTAGTCGTGTGAGGACAGAGACTTTGAGTTTTCCCTTGATGGTCTCACTCTTTCTTTGGTACATATTCTTTCTTTTGTACACTTTCCCTCTCTCTGTCTTTCTCTTGTGCTCCAGTTTCTCCCCGTTCCATGTCATACAGCTGCACCTGAGAAAGAGGAAGGGAGGACTGTTGGAGTCAAGGTGACTGGGTGGGATTGCTGGAGGTCAGAGGATCAGAGCACCATGGGAGAGGTGCAAGAAGAGACAGAATAGGTCTCATCTCAGTGATGCGTGATAGTTCTACCTAATTTTTTTCCCTGGAACACTGACCTCCATCAAGCTTTTTCCAATTGTACTGTAGACACTTGGGATTCCACGAAGCAAAGTTCGAGTGTACCTTTTCAGTCTCATTTCAGTTGCTCAAGCTGCAGGAAAAATGACTCTTGCTTTCATCATATGAGTTTGAACACCACAGAGAGTGTCAGCTTGAATGACTGGAGGGACCCAGCATTGGCTGGTCAAGCCCACCATGATCGAAAGAGATCCACACTTTTCAAATATGTCTAGACCGTCACAAGGGGCTGCTGTGCGGGCTGGTGGAAAGAAGCAATTATTTATTGAGACATGCATTGTGGAGTTCTCAGTTTCACTGGTGGCTGGTCTGTTGTTTCAGACTGTTGGGTCACACCTGGTTGTTGGAGACACACAATAAGTAGTGCCGGAGTATGAGGGTGTTTTACACATACATACATACATACATACATACATACATACATACATACATACATACATACATACATACACACACACACACTGACATTTAAAGCATAAGTGTAATTAGAACTTCCCATATAATTCCCATGTTCATGCTCTGCTTTTGTACCAGGAAATGCCATACAATGGATAAATAATTCCCATACACTTCCACAGCAGCATGTATTCTCTCCCAGCCTTCAAATTTCCTCTCACCACAGGGTATCATAAGTCAAGTCAATCAATTTCTTACTCACAGTGAACCCACAGTGACTGACATAATTATTCATGCAGAGTATTAATTGCCTGGTTTTGTTTTTTGAACGTATCCTCTGTTTTTAATTGCAAGCTCCTTGCTGTCTCAGTGATGGAAACTCAGAAGAACACACTGAACAGGAGCGCAAACAAATGCAAACAAGATTGTTCCCAGCTTCTTTTAAACCAATCATGCAAGTAAAACAGTGTGCAAACAATTACCTTCAGTCACAATAGGTAACGCTGGTGTTCGAGCTCATTAGGCCTGGCTGGTGCTCTGTACATGATAATGATGACTGTGAAGCACAGCTGGAACTGAATATCAATATCTGAAAGGAAACACAGTGAGTATGCATCTGTTTATGATAATTCCCACTTTAATTTCTTGTTTAAGAGATTGGCACGATCTGATTCAGTGTGCTATTCTGAATATTTATACTTGATTTTACATGTCTATTGCAGGACACTATATACAATTAACATTTTTGCACGAACATTTTGGACAGATTTTGGACACAAGAAACTGTTACTGGTTCTTTGTATGATTCTATGTTTCTTAGTGCCTTCTGAAAGAGATCTCTGCTGTAGGGTTCAGTATAAAACCTGTAAAAGTTCCCCGAGTAGGACACAAATGTTAGATTTACTCCTTATATCAACCCCACAATTTTTTTCAGTGTTTTTATTATATTGGTTACAGAATTACGGCACTGCCATACGGCACTATGCAAAATCTGTGTAAAGAATTTCTGTGAAATAAAAATGTTTTAGAAAGAATTCATTATTAGCACGTCCAGCCAATAGGCGAGGACCTTATGCCATCCTGTGTTGTCCAGCGTCTGTCCGGCGTCGTCCACATTTCACGAAAATTGCTTCTTCTCTCTCGATTCTTCACTGATTTTTATTATTTTTGGCAGGAAGGTAGGTCTGCCTGGGATGCATACCCAATTTTCTACCCAAATTTGCATCAGCTCAGCTCAGCTCATCAGCGACCTCGGTCGGATCTCCATCACAAATTTTCTCCATAATTCACGATCTTCCATAGTTTTTGGTAAATTTGCATAATTGCAATTAATAATGAAGATATGGAGTAATTAAGCCCTAACAAGCAGTTTCCACAAAAATCGCTTCTTCTCCATCAATTCTTCAGTGATTTTGATTCTTTCTGGCATAAAGGTAGGGGTACCTAGGGTGCATATAACTTCTACCCAGATTTGCTTAATTACAATTATTAATCAAGTTATGGACTAATTAAGCCTTAATAAGCAGTTCAACAAAAATCTTTTCTTCTTGGTCAATTCCTCGCCATTTTGGATTCTTTCTGGCAAATACCGCTAGGTAGGTATTCCTAGAGTGTACAGTATATAGCTTGCAACATTTATTGCACAAGGTGGCCCACTTTAGATCGTTCCTTATGGAACAGACAGGGCTGGAGTGAGCCACGCCATCATCGACGGTCTCGTTTCTTTTATTCACTGTTTTTCACTGGGTAGACAGATAGTCTATCCCAGGAACGCTGGGTACAAGGTGGAAATGCCCGAGATAGGACACTAGTTCACCATCCATGCACACATTTAGAGTACATGGGTAATTTAGAGTACCAACTCTAACTCTCTGCAATGTTTTTTGGGAGACAATAGGAAACTGGAGAACCTGAAGAAACCCACTGGGACATGGAGAGGACATGCAAATTTCTGTTCAGAGACTAACACATGCTCTGGATTGAACTGGAGGCCCTGGAGCTGTGAGTCGTAAAAATAATAAATGTAAAACGACAAAAATGTTCCTATAAAGAGCAGTCAGCAGTAAAAAAATAAAATAAAATAAATCCCTATTCAAATACATATTTGCTGTGACCATCCTTTGCGTTTAAAAGTGCATCTTTGGTACATTATGGAAGACAAACCTAAACGTATGCAGACTAGATTGCTTAAAACTTTGCACAGCATTGAGCACAAAACTGTTTTGCTTATAATAACACCTACATGAGACTACAAAAGCCCATAAGATCTTTCCCTACACTTTTCATCTAAGCAGTGCTTTATATTGCAGCACTGAGCATTATGAGCTCCTGAGATTCCTGCAGCTTTTCCACACACTCCTCTGCTATTAATGACAAAAGAAAACCTCAGCATAAATAACATGGAGCAGCATATGCTGTATGCCTTTCAGCCGAAGTTATTGAGAATTGCACTCATCTGTTTTGGTGCTGGAAAGGGCTGAGAATGCAATATTGGAATTTAAGCTTATCTTCCTAGAGAACATCTTTTTTTTTAATTTTTTTATTTTATTTATTTATTTATTTTTTTGGACTGCCTTGCTGTAAACTTTCACAAGAGCAGGAGAAAGCCTTTGTAATATTTCTGAGTTATTTGTTTTATATATATATATATATATATATATATATATATATATATATATATATATATACATATATATATATATATATATATATATATATAAAGGACAAACAAATTTTGGGAGCCTTATATATGCTGTTCTCTCAGGGAATTAAAGGAATTGTGTAACATGGCAGACACAATAAACATCTCAACTCTTGATATACAGCATGTCTGTGATTTTAGGGTGCTTTCTGGATACATCTGTTTTGTTTTAGCTTGTGTTTGACAGTAGGATTAAATGATGATGGTTTCTAACACATGATCTAGGGAAAGGTAAGCTAGGGAAAGATTATGCTGTATATTAGACACATAGTAAAACAAATACTGATTAGCAAAGTCAGCAACAAGATCTTAGTGTTGTATTTAAACCTGATATCACAAAAAAATGTGCCTTTTTATCACATAACCTCCTGCTGCTTTTCCTTGGCAGTGCTAAGAGCATAGATGTATGCAGTTACAGATTTAGGTCACACCACATGAACGATTAGGCGTCTATAAATTTACATCAAACAGTAGATTTGTTGTTTGGTGTGAAAAGTGTACGACACCCTTCAAGCAATATATTATGACACTTACAGAGTTAATATGAAAGTATTCACTCTGCATGCCACTCTACAAATACCCTTGTCAGTCAACATGTTGACTTTATTCCCTTTTAATTTCAATTAGTACTTAAGATCTCAAAAGTGCTGTTTAATAATATACGTATACTGGAATGGCAGAAAGACAGTGCAACCAGTGAGAGAACTACCCTGAGAAATAAGAGATGATGACAAACAGATGAGGACAGGCCTGACGACATGGCACTAAAAGCTGTTTGCACTGTAATTAAAACTCGTAGCATGGCAGTAATTATCCCTAAACAAAAGTTACGTAACACAAACGTTCTATCAGAAATCATTTGCACATATTATATCCATTGCGCCAGATGAAAAACCGAAAGACATGGACATCTTGAGCTACAGACGCGCAGCTTGTGAACAGGCAAGGCAGGCAACTGCTTGGGGCCCCCTGAGAGTCGGGGCTCGAGGGCTTATTTATTTTGTTTTTTATTGTTTTTATTGTTCTTTACCATTGTATTTTCACATTTGGAATTTAAAAAACTTTGGTTTCATACATTTTTCATTGGTGTCAGATTATAACATATTGGTGATGAACACTGGTCAGAAGGGCCCCCTGGAAATTTTTGCTTGGGGCCACAACAGACTCTAGAATCGCCTCTGTTGAGCTATCATAACTGTAATGATAAATATGTTGCCTTTTTTAATCTACTTTAACACCTTGCTTATCTTATCACTGTCTGTAATTAGAAATGGACCAAAGTGATGAGAGAAACTAGCGAGGTGTTCAGCGGGAGAATGATCCATGCGGGAGATATTACGAAGTGTAATGCAGTTGCTGCTTCTCCAGCATTTTGGAGAGCTCAAAATGAGGTGACCATTAAGAGGACAGCGGGAGCTGTGAAACCATCATTTAGTCAGGCCAGCTGTCAAGGCTTTACATGCTCTTTCAGCGTTGTAAGAGAATATTTAACACATACACGAGTGTGAAAGCAATATAACAACATAGAATGTCTTACTCTCAGCAAAATATGGCACATGGAAAACAAAACGCATCAGCAAAGAGGGAAAACAGTGAGCATTCATTAATGGAGAAATGAATGCACTTATTGCAATAATTATTTAATGAAGAAGTTTTCTGCCTAAATTCTAGTCTTATGTGAGTCATATACGTCTGATCAGTACTTACGTTATAATAACCTTATAGTAATCCCCCCTCTTTTTTTTTTTGGAATCACAACCAAATTCTGTTGCCAAATGACTTGCCCCATAGGGTGAAATAAAGAAAAATTCATCTGGCAGGCTTTCTGCTTAGGGTAATTGAGAAATTTTTCTGTATATACTGTAAGAACAAGACATTAAAGCAGTTAAAAGGATTTACAATGAAATGTGATGCTCAAAAATGGAAAGACAGATTCAGACATTAATAAATTGTTGATTATAGTTTATGCGTTCTCCTGTAAGAGAACACATAACTTTTCATGAAAATCCAGTATAACTGGTAAAATAACAAATAGCTCCTGATTTGTTCTTGATTATCATGGTTAATAAAAAATAATAATAAAGAATAAAACATGTCAGTTCATAGGGAAATAATCCATGAAAACCCCCCAGCACATTTCAAAATGTTTTATTCCTCTTATACCACAGCAATTTGCTAAACATGACCGATTTTAATTTATTAATAAACAATGACAATGCATTTGTATCCATTTACAGTTACCCATATTGTTATGGAATATCCAGGAGACGAGTTAGTTTTTGTCGCCGCTTATAGCAGCCATAAAAAGTCTTTCTGTTCACTCTCTTTTTTTCTCTCTGTTGAAATTAATAAGACAAAAAAAAAAGAAAAAAAAAAACCTCTACAGCTTATAATGTTAAGGAGAAACCAGAAAGTGTAAAATCCTACGTTGTGTCCTGAAGAATCTTGTAACACATTTCAGTGTCAGTTTACTCCCTCCATAAATGATAAATAAACATCTCCCCACAGAAACCGTCACGATATCAATGATTATACATTTCTGATTTGTTAAATAACAACACATAAATCCATTTCAAATCCATTTATTATTAGCCTTGGATTACAGCTTGTCCACCATACAGCTGTCACTGCGAATGAGCTGTTACTAATGGTAATGTATTAGAATAAGCAAATATATAATCGTGTTTGAATTACAGCAGGAACTACTGTCAGAACAATGGTTTTATAGAAAATTGTTGAATTCACTAGCTATGTGGTAAAAATGTTCTTAAAAGTACAGAATGTTTAAAAAAATTTGGTATCAATCTATGTGATAACTTAGAAGAAGAAACCTTTATTTGTCACATGCACACTTCAAGCACAGTGAAATTCATCCTCTGCATTTAACCCATCTGAAGCAGTGAACACACACACACAGAGCAGTGGGCAGCCACACTACAGCGCCCAGGGAGCAGTCAGGGGTCAGGTACCTCGCTCAAGGGCGCTTCAGCCCAAGGCTGCCCCACGTCAACCTTGTCTAGGCTGCAATATTACTATTATATTAATATATATTATTAATATATTATTCCCTTTTCATATACTCCCTCAGTATGCACACTCAACTCTATGGAAACCCACGCAGACACAGGGAGAACATGCAAACTCCACGCAGAAAGGCCCTCACCGGCCGCTGGGTTCGAACCCAGAACATTCTTGCTGTGAGGTGACCGTGCTAACCATTACACCACCTTTTCCGATTCTCATTCAACTGACCTCAAATTTTGACAGCAGGTGTGGAAACAGGTCAAAATTTAAGTTGAATGTTTTTTGTTTTTATCTTTTTAGGTATAGAAATGACATTCACTGGAAAAGAAAAGGCGTTTTGTGTGTTAGAGTGCCGTATCTCAGGCAGCGCATATCCTGAAAATTTCATTCATGGAATCCACAAACCTTTGAGGGACGGCACGGTGGTGTAGTGGTTAGTGCTGTCGCCTCACAGCAAGAAGGGTCGGGTTTGAGCCCCGTGGCCGGCGAGGGCCTTTCTGTGCGGAGTTTGCATGTTCTCCCCGTGTCCGCGTGGGTTTCCTCCTGGTGCTCCGGTTTCCCCCACAGTCCAAAGACATGCAGGTTAGGGTAACTGGTGACTCTAAATTGACCATAGGTGTGAGTGTGAATGGTTGTCTGTGTCTATGTGTCAGCCCTGTGATGACCTGGCGACTTGTCCAGGGTGTACCCCGCCTTTCGCCCGTAGTCAGCTGGGATAGGCTCCAGCTTGCCTGCGACCCTGTAGAACAGGATAAAGCGGCTACAGATAATGAGATGAGACAAACCTTTGAATTTCTAATTCAAATTTTGAGGAATAAATCTTATATTGCTCAACATTAAGCCCGTTCAGTTTCATTTGCCTAGACTATGTAATTTCTGGGATATTTACATCTCAAATAATATCAATTTTTTTTGGAAACACCCTCTACTTTGAGCAATTGATGATATAAATGATATTTATTTATTTGTAACTGTCAAGGGAAACATGGGGAAATTGAAAAATAAGATTACTTTGGTATTATACAACATATTAATCAAGGCTTTATTTATTGGTCATCTCAACCATATCCAGTTGGTACAGTACACAGTTAAAATAATTTAAAAAATACGTTTCTCCAGGACCATGGTGCTACATTAAACATCACAGGACTACAAATCTACAGTACAACGTAAAGTGCAACGAGTGCAACACTGCAGACAATAAACTGCACAAACAATGTAAAGTGCAGAGTTAAGTGTGCATACTGAGGGAGTATATGAAAAGGGAATAATATATTAATATATTAGTAATATATATTAATATAAGAGTAATAGTAATAGTAATATTGCAGCCTAGAGTAGCCTAATCCTGTGTAAGCTCAGTGATTCCTTCTTATGTTCTGAATGCAGTAATGTTATTTTCAACTACATTTCTTTCCATATATTTCCTACTTGATGAAAAGCTTATCTGACTACAGTTCAGATCCCAATTAGAATGGCAAGCACTGTCATCTTGCAAGGCATGGCACAATATGGAATTGTTTTTTTCCCCTGAAAACAGTATAAAAACAAAAAGGTACTCTGGGTGACAAACCTGATTTCTTATTGCAGGAAAAGATAGCTGCAGTATGAAAGAGAGACCTTGAAGTCTTGCTGCAGTTTGAAGTTTGCTGATGGATTTTATTTGGCTGGGGGCTATCATCAGTGTAAACACAGTGTCAACAAGCCTTGAAGAGAGGCAAGCACGAAAAACACAAAACTGAGCACCAAGTTGGGTGATTTTCAGTGGTAGAATTGCAGATGTTGTGTGTTAATATTAGACGATCATTACTTTTGTTTTAACAGGCAATACAATGTTTTGAACAAGAGTCTAGGTTTGCATGTTTCACTGCCCAGACAAACCACATGAACAACCACGTGTCATCAAGTGTCATTAATATTTGACTTGCATGTAAGATGACAGTATTACGCAGTGTACTATAAGCTTTGATCAGGTTTGTGACTTTCCATGCCTAACCTTTATACTGATGAACCCTCTTTGTTATTTTAGTGAATTATCATTGTGACTTGTTACTGAGATTTACTTGTTTGGATTTTATTGTATTTAATTATTAATTTTTAAAACCTACAGGTACAAATGGCAATTTTGGTCATGCCAACTATTTTGCAGATTCCTGGATAAATCACATCCATCCATCCATCCATCCATCCATTCATCTATACTACTCATCCATCAGGGTCGCAGGTGAGCTGGAGCCAATCCCAGCCCAGCTGATTTCAGGCGAGAGGTGGGGTATACCCTTAACAGGCTGCCAATCTTTGCAGGGCTACACAGAGAGACAGACAGCCATTCACACTCACATTCACACCTATGGGCAATCTACAGTAGCCAGCTGAGCTAATCCCAATGTCTTTGGACTGTGGGGAAACTGAAGCACCCGGAGGAAACTCACACAGGCATGGGGAGAACATTCAAACTCTACACAGAGTTTGAATCCATTCGGTTGGCAGGTTTGAATCCAGGACCCTCTTGCTATGAGGCGACAGAGCTAACCGTGCTGCCCAAGCTGTAATATGTCTTCTCTTACACTGTAGCAACAAAAATATAAAAACTTATTGGTGACCACTGCATTAACTGAAACAGCAAATTTAAGCTCCACACACTCAGCACACTCACTTCTTGTCATATATCCCTGGAAAGCTTGTTTCCTGATATATATTTCAGGGTATATGTCATCATAATATACATCTCACTACATTCTGAAACTGTTTTACCCTCAGAATCAGTTCTTTTCTATAGTGAGAGACAAAAATCTCAGTTATAAGATCAGCTGCATTCATGCAATTTTCCATAATCCCCAATTTGAAGGACATTAGGGAGGAATATCCCCAAATGGTTGGTTGGTTATTGCTGGATTACATTAAACCTTAGACTGGAAAGTAGCATCAAATATTTTTATAACAGTGCATGGTATATACTTGAATGAAATGATAATCCAACAAACTTTTCTGTAAGTATATCTCTTGAAAGTGTCTTCAGAGTGAAATCCATCCATCCATTATCTGTAGCTGCTTATCCTGTTCTACAGGGTCGCAGGCAAGCTGGAGCCTATCCCAGCTGACTATGGGCGAGAGGCGGGGTACACGAAATTGGGCGGCACGGTGGTGTAAGTGGTTAGCCTCACGGTCGCTTCACAGCAAAAAGGTTCTGGGTTCGAACCCAGCGGCTGGCGGAGTTTGTGTGTGGAGTTTGCATGTTCTCCCTGTGTCTGCGTGGGTTTCCTCTGGGTGCTCCGGTTCCCCCCACAGTTCAAAGACATGCGGTTAGGTTAATATGGGATGGCCTTGGGCTGAGGTGCCCTTGAGCAAGGCACCAAACTCCCGACTGCTCCCCGGGTGCTGTTAGCATGGCTGCCCACTGCTCTGGGTATGTGTGTGTGCTCATTGTGCATGTGTGTGTTCACTGCTTCAGATGGGTTAAATGCAGAGAGGAAATTTCACAAGTAAGAAAGAAAAGAAGCTTTCTTCTTTTCTTTCTTTCTTACACCCTGGACAAGTCACCAGATCACTGCAGGGCTGACACATATAGACAAACAAACATTCACACTCACATTCACACCTACGGTCAATTTAGAGTCACCAGTTAACCTAAACTGCATGTCTTTGGACTGTGGGGGAAACCGGAGCACCCGGAGGAAACCCACGCGGACACGGGGAGAACATGCAAACTCCACACAGAAAGGCCCTTGTAGGTCACAGGACTCGAACCCAGGACCTTCTTGCTG
This sequence comes from Neoarius graeffei, assembly GCF_027579695.1. Classification (NCBI taxonomy): domain Eukaryota; kingdom Metazoa; phylum Chordata; class Actinopteri; order Siluriformes; family Ariidae; genus Neoarius; species Neoarius graeffei. The sequence goes on from NC_083570.1 coordinate 70,671,599, forward strand.
TGAGGCGACAGCGCTAACCATAACACCAAATAAATATTTTAAGTATAACCTCAAAAGACTAGATTTTAAAAAAATTTAATATGCACATATTCAGGGCGGCACGGTGGTGTAGTGGTTAGCACTGTCGCCTCACAGCAAGAAGGTCCGGGTTCGAGCCCCGTGGCCAGCAAGGGCCTTTCTGTGCAGAGTTTGCATGTTCTCCCCGTGTCCGCGCGGGTTTCCTCCAGGTGCTCCGGTTTCCCCTAGCCTGGCAAGCCAAACTAAATGTGAATATTTAGCCTGGCCTCGATCCGTAGACATTTCCGATGGGTGGGAGTGGAACAAACTGCTGTCTTTCAAACTGTCTCTGTGCTTATAGGCCAACGCTCTGACCAATCAGCGCAACAGTGACTGTGACGTAGTCAGAGCGCGCAGTGGGGGAGACCTTGAAATAAATAATTTTTCAAAATTCGTATTAATTAATAAACAGGTTCTAGATATTAAGGAGTTTGGAGATAATGACCACAAGTTTGGAGTCTGTACCACATACTTAACATACACTTATTTTTTTCAAGTGTTTTTCAAGGGTTTGCTTAAACTGTTTTTGAGAGTTTTTATTTAGTGGTGTTTGGTGAAATAATTTCCCTTAAATTTAAAATAACGGGAAAATAAGAAACAATCAAAAAGTAATGTTTCAAAGCTGTTTATTAATTCTTCGTACTGCACAAACTAGCCCCATCCTTTTGGCTATGAGCAGAGCCAGCTGGTAGATCAGACTTTTGCCATAGCCGGTCGGCAAAACAGCGAAAACGTCCTTCTTGAAAAGGAATGAGCGCTGCGGAGAGCCTCTTCCTGCTCATGTTTCAACGAAAACTCCAAGTCTAATTCTTCTAAAACTGATTCCAAAGCAGAGTCAAACGCGCGCTGTTCACTAGCCGTAGCCATCTTTCCTGCTGTGCTTTCTCCAGCGTCGCACAGCTTTGTCGTCACTCCTGCAAAAGCCCGCCCAAAGAATCCAAACAAAAACCTTGCGTTGTGATTGGTGGGCACCATTTGATGCCCGGGGTGTTTTTGTTTATATGGTGCGAGGCTAGACCCACTCACTAGGCAAAAATATTTTTGGCTGCTAGGCGGGTGGGTCTAATTTACTAGGCTAGGTTTCCCCCACAGTCCAAAGACATGCAGGTTAGGTTAACTGGTGACTCTAAATTGAGCGTAGGTGTGAATGTGAGTGTGAATGGTTGTCTGTGTCTATGTGTCAGCCCTGTGATGACCTGGCGACTTGTCCAGGGTGTACCCCGCCTTTCACCCGTAGTCAGCTGGGATAGGCTCCAGCTCGCCTGCGACCCTGTAGAACAGGATAAAGCGGCTAGAGATAATGAGATGAGAGATGAAAGAAAACTGTCTGAAAAAATTCCAAAGCAAAAACAAAACTTTTAAGACTATCAACAGTCAACTGCCAAATATTTATTATGATATTTATTGTTAAAAAAAAATACACGCAGTGTCTTGCCTTAGGCCTGTGTGTTAGGCCAGCTAGCCTACTTTCTGTCTATGTTACAGTTAGTTGGCAATGTCATTCTTAGTTTTGCCACGTGGAAAATTTCTTTGCGAAAGTCATTTGCAAGTGTCACAGCTTTGCTTGTTCACAGCGCCGCGTTCAGGATTGCTGTAGTTCATTTCCCTGAGGTGTGTAGATCAAAGCCCTGCGGTTTTACAGAACCATGCCAAAGTCCACGTGCGCTGCTTCAGAAGGGCGGGGCTTCAGGGTCACGTGCAGCAGGCGTGGTGTGTGTAATTAGCGGCACGCAGAGACAGACGCTGCCGGAAGAAAAGCAGCTAAGGAGGGAATTCGCCAAGTCACACGGGCATGCGATCAATTTTCGTTGATGGAATGGGTTATGTTTAATAACAGTCGGGAAAGTTTCCTCTGCAGTGACAGGCAGTGAAGGTTTTAGTCAGCTGCGTGGTGCCAGTGTGAATTCAGACCAACTCAATCTACTGAGGGAGATCAGGCTCTGGCTAATCTCTCTCTCTCTCTCTCTCTCTCTCTCTCTCTCTCACACACACACACACTATATTCAGTAGGCTATTAGCTTAGTCCTAGTAAAAACATAAAATAGTCAATCAGTTCCTTAGTATCCTACATTCACTCACTTCTTCCAGCTTGTCCCACTTATGTGTATGGGGTCGCTGCCATGTGGACCCTTATAATCCACATGTCATATTAATTAGATCAGAGATTTACACCAGATGCCCTTCCTGCCACAACCCTCTCATTTCCAGACTTGGGAAACAACCATTCACACCCATGGACAATTTAGAGTGACCAATTAACCTTTGGACTGTGAGGGAAACCAAAGGAAACCCACGCAGACACGGGGAGAACATGCAATCTCTACACAGAAAGGCCCCCGCCAGCCACTGGGCTCGAACCCAGAACCTTCTAGCTGTAAGGCAACATTGTTAACCACCATGCCGCCCGCCCCCTTAGTAGCCTACATTCTTTGTTGAGTTCATTTTTTCAGCTCAACACAACACAAGGTTGTTGCTGTAGCAATTATTAGCCACTTAGAGCAATATAAAGTACATAACATCAGGGTCATCGGTACCAATTTTGGCCCCTCAGACAGGATCATTACACCACCTCGTGCCCTGGCTCAGTCAATTTCCCTGCCTTAGAGACTCCTTGGGCTCCCTGTCTACACCCCTTCTTTTCATCTTCTTTCTACTGGACCCCTGCATAACATGCAACATGTAAATTATCTATAATCATTAACTATCGCCATTATCTATATCTCACTGCGGGTGGAGCTGGAGCCAATCCCAGCTGACTTCGGGTGGGTGCAACATGTTTACAACTTATAATAATAATAATAATAATAATAATAATAGTGTGGGGGGGCACGGTGGTGTAGTGGTTAGCGCTGTCGCCTCACAGCAAGAAGGTTCTGGGTTCAAGCCCAGCAGCCGGCAAGGGCATTTTTGTGTGGAGTTTGCATGTTCTCCCCGTGTCTGCATGGGTTTCCTCTGGGTGCTCGGGTTTCCTCCACAGTCCAAAGACATGCAAGTTAGGTTAATTGCTGGCTCTAAATTGACCGTAGGTGTGAATGGTTGTTGGTCTCTATGTGTCAGCTCTGTGATGACCTGGTGACTTGTCCAGGGTGTACCCCGCCTCTCGCCCATAGTCAGCTGGGATAGGCTCCAGCTTGCCTGCGACCCTGTAGAACAGGATAAGCAGCTACAGATAATGGATGGATGGATAATAATAATAATAATAAAGTCCTTGGTTCAGTCTTGATCTCAGGTTAGCGTCCATGTGTAGCCTACATATCAGTTTTCTCTGGGTCCACCGGTTTCCTTCCACTATCAAAAACATGCAGACTACGCTACATTGCCCCGGGTGTAAAAGAGTGTGTGAATGTGTGTGCATGGTACCCTGTGATGTACTAGCATCCCATCCAGGTGAATTTCCCTGTTATGCAGTATTCCTGGGATAAGCGCCATATCCACAGCGATCCTGACCATTATAACACTGACACTGAAGATGAACCAGTAAACATCATAGACGATGTTTGATTTTATTTCAGCTCCACTTTGTTTTGTAATTTTTTGGGGGGAGAGAGAGAGAGAGAGAGATGAGTAAAATACATAAATGTGTTAAACCTGATTTGAGAATGGTGTTTTAGAAGATAAATGTGAGTGGAAACCTTCACTGACCCACACACCTGTACTTTATATTATACCAAAACATACAGCATCTTAGAGTTGGCAAATATGTCGACATGTATCCGTGAAACCTAATATAAGGGCATGAAAGAGCTGTGGCTCAGTGTGAGAGGGCTCTTAAGAGCGCTCACATCCATTCATCGGCTATTGACAGCCTCTCCCTTCCCCAGTGCTGCTGGAGCTCTCTCTAGCGCTGCCAGTGGACAATCAGTCCCACACACCCTCCTGCTTCTACTCGCCTTTTTTTTTTTTTTTTAAACAATTCTTACTTCGGCTGTAAATTTACCCAGCCAGACGAAGCGTCTCAGCTCGAATCTCATCGCGACGGCTCGTGATATCGCAATTATTAGTATTTTTTTTTTTTTTTAGATTGAAAAAGCAGTTCTGAGATACAACATGGAGTCGCCTCCTGATCCGACGAGCGAGCCGGGTAAGAGCGCCTCCGAGGCGGCGAGCGTGCTCAGGGAGAGCCCGCTGAACCTGGACGCTCTGCGGAAAGCCGAGCACCAAGCGCCGGTGCGCAGACACAGCTGCTCCAGCACCAACAGAGGTAAGTGCGCTCCAATCCCACCTCTATATATCCGCAGCAGTGCTCGTGCACCAAACTTCAAAGTGAATTCTTTCTTCACAAGAATCAACTTCACACGCATAATGGAAATTTATTTACAAAACACACACGAGATTGTTTAGGGAAATAGAACAACGACTGACAAGTGCTGTTGCTGTTCATGACAACACTGGCTTCCAGACATGATCAGAATATTCATGAGAGAAAATTGAACTGATTATAAACAAGTTCAAAGTCTTGATTGTCATATGCACAGTGAAATGCTTAGTTTGATGTCCACCATGAATGCCAATTACAGATAAATAAACAAGCCCTGAATTAGAAGAAAGTGATTAGAAGTTTTGCTGGGCATATTTTTATTTATTTATTTATTTATTTTATTTATTTACACACACACACACACACACACACACGCACACACTTTAGCCCCAGCTGTTTGTCCCGGGATATGTGTGCTTATGCAGGCGTGCAGCGGTGTGGATGTTCCCTGTTTAAGCTGTCAGTACAGCTCGCGTGTCAGTGCACGCGCTTCCGAGCTGGGTGTCACGCGCAGTCGAGACTACAGCTCTCGCGCCTGCATCTCTCAGCTGTCTCGGGATAACGGACGCGTTATTAAAGCGACCAGACGCGCAGAAATGGCTCACTGACGGCTCGGGAGAATCACCGACATGCTCTTTAATCTAACTGATAGGAATACGAGTCCGGTCTGATTAGGAACAGTCCGTGTTTTACAGTAGAGACAGTAAGGGCTGGTTTGGCCACGCCCCCTCGGCTGTGCCTCCATTCAACCGAGCTGTTCCGAGTTGAGCGGAAAATGTAGCTCACATTCACAAAAAGAAGTGTTTTTTTTTTAGGCGAGTGTTTGGGAATGTGCTATGTGTTGTGCTTGACTTTTATTTATTTGCTTTGTCCACGTTTCACACTGGAAGCGTATATTCAGGCGCTGATATGAGGAAGGAGGAATGTAATCTGGTTATGTAACAAGTTTTGCTATAAACAGAGGAACGCGCGCGCATGCGCATGAGAGATAGAAAGAGAGAGGGGGGAAAAGGGGGGGGGGGGTGTCCTGTACTTGCTCAGCTCTTTGAACAACTTTTGCAATCATACACTACGTTGAACCATTTTACCACCTTGAACAAGTTCTGTAAGCACTAAAAGACACAGCTTCCACTTCATCCCTTCACTTGGTCGTTTTCCAAGAGTTATGTAATAGCAGCAGCCAGCAGGTCTATGACAGCATGTCAGTTTGTTAGGCTGGCATGACCAGAGCCAGGCTTTTCTAGTGAAGAAGTGTGGCCATGCTTCACCCCTAACCCCCTGACCTATATTCACCCCGAGATTTTAGTGCTAAAAAGACTAAAGTGCATCGAAGGCAGAGGGGAAGAAGAAGAGGAAGAAGAAGAAAAAAAGACCGCCTCAGTTCTGTTATGTAACATTGTGAATGGGCGATAGAGAAACACAGTGTTCACTTCCAAGGCCCTGATCAGGATTGTTTCAGATACACTACCGTTCAAAAGTTTGGGGTCACCCAGACAATTTTGTGTTTTCCATGAAAAGTCACACTTTTATTTCCCACCATAAGTTGTAAAATGAACAGAAAATCTAGTCAAGACATTTTTCTGGCCGTTTTGAGCATTTAATCGAGCCCACAAATGTGATGCTCCAGAAACTCAATCTGCTGAAAGGAAGGTCAGTTTTATAGCTTCTCTAAAGAGCTCAGCTGTTTTCAGCTGTGCTAACATGATTGTACAAGGGTTTTCTAATCATCCATTAGCCTTCTGAGGCAATGAGCAAACACATTGTACCATTAGAACACTGGAGTGAGAGTTGCTGGAAATGGGCCTCTATACACCTATGGAGATATTGCACCAAAAACCAGCAGCTAGAATAGTCATTTACCACATTAGCAATGTATAGAGTGGATTTCTGATTAGTTTAAAGTGATCTTCATTGAAAAGAACAGTGCTTTTCTTTCAAAAATAAGGACATTTCAAAGTGACCCCAAACTTTTGAACGGTAGCGTATACTCAGATTTTATCCTCTTTGACTTGAGGAACAGCTCAGACGTGACTGAAGAAGAAACCTTTATTTGTCACAGGCACACTTCAAGCACAGTGAAATTCATCCTCTGCATTTAACCCATCTGAAGCAGTGAACACACACACACACACACACACTCAGAGCGGTGGGCAGCCACACCAGAGCACCCAGGGGTTAGGTACTTTGCTCAAGGCTGATTGTGGGGGAAACCGGGACAAACCCATGCAGACACGGGGAGAACATGCAAACTCCACACAGTGAGGCCCTCGCCAGCCACTGGGTTCAAACCGAGAACCTTCTTCCGTGCTAACCACTACACCGCCGTGCCGCCCAGACATTTACAAATCATTGCTCCTCAATGCTGAGGCCCAGGCTTGAACCAGGGACATTTAACACTTCAGTCTAATGCTCTCCCTACTGAGCTATTTCAGCACGTTATACTCAGATTTTATCCTCTTTGACTTGAGGAACAGCTCAGACATGACTGAAGAAGAAGAAGAAACCTTTATTTGTCACATGCACACTTCAAGCACAGCGAAATTCATCCTCTGCATTTAACCAATCTGAAGCACTGAACACACACACGCACACACCCAGAGCAGTGGGCAGCTACACTACAGCGCCCGGGGAGCAGTCAGGGGTTCGGTACCTCGCTCAAGGGCACTCCAGCCCAAGGCTGCTCCATGTTAACCTAACTGCATGTCTTTGGACTGTGGGGGAAACCGGAGCACCTGGAGGAAACCACATGTTTTATTGCAGTTTATAAAATCAGAGATAAGGTCAGGAGATAATATTCATACTGTCTTCATCTCCAGCCCCCATTTTCTTCAAAGTTATCATGATATCAAAATGTAGAGTGAGTAATCATACACCTTTGATATTCTTGTGTTGTCATGCGTTTGGGGCTCAGTAGCCTGTAAGCAATGTTCGTTCATTCATCTTCAGTAACCGTTTTATCCTGGTCACGGTTGCAGTGGATCCGGAGTCTATCCTGGGAGCACCAGGCACAATGTGGGAAGACACCCTGGATAGGACATCAGCTCATCACAGGGCGTCATGCACATAGATTTACCCTTATTCACATCTAGGGCAATTTAATATCCTTAACTGAGATTGTCTATTCTTTAATATGTGATATTGGTGGGGTTTTTTTGTATTGTTAAGTCGTTAGAGCAACATCCTCACTTGTTTTACCATATAACTCGTGTGCGCGCATTAATATCTCGTGCACACGCCTTATAAGTCGTTCCCACGCTTTGTTATTTTTTTATTCACCATGTCCCCTCTACGGCTCCGTAGAAACACAATGTAGCAACAAATTTTTTTTTTTTATTGCACGCCAACCATGACATATGACTGAAGATTTTATCATACCCAGTTATAATGTAGTTTATGATGGCATTTTTTCTGACTAGAATTTGCAATTTGTGTTTAACAAATTATTTCTAAAACCAACAAATATTGCTGCTAATAAATTGTAGCGACAACATATTTTTCTATCTGTTGTCATATCATACTATCCGAACAAAGTTTCTGACCATTGACTTGTGCAGTAAAACGTGTTAGCAAGCCGTCATCCTTAAATGTAAAAGGCAAGTGCAAAAAAAAAGATTATAATATATATTAATTAATTATATAGACATGAGTGTTTTACTGGGAAATACGCCACTCATATTTTTCATACGAACTACATCTGGGACATTGAGTAACATATTTTCCAAAATCTTCACAAGTGAGGATATTGATGAATTGTTTTGATTGACTTGCATAGTTTTTGTTTGTGAATGTGTCTATATAATAAAAAAAAATACACGTTGGTTTAAAGATATGAAGTTTATCTTCTCGTATCGAAAAACTCATATTTTTCATACGAAATGCATCGCGGATCTGAGTGACATATTTCCCTATATTTCATTCTGATGATGTCACTCCCAGTGTTTTCCCGCTGACCAGACGTGCGTTGTCAAAATGGCGACCCAGTTCAAAAGTAAAATTCTTTTGATTAACTTGTGTATTTTTTTGTGGCTGTGTCCATATAATCAAAGGAATATTACATGGTGGTACAAAGATATGAAGTTTATCTTCTCATGTTGAAAAATATTTCATTTTGTTTCTCATCGCATTTACACAGGAACTCCATCCATCCATCCATCCATCCATCCATCCATCCATCCGTAGCTGCTTATCCTACCCCATAGCCCTTCACATAATATTCATTTTAATCTGTATTATTATTATTATTATTATTATTATTATGTTTTCCCATAGCATTACTGCGTTTCGATATGAACCTTTATCTTGTAGCAGTAAAATGTATCTCACTCTGAGGTAAAGTTGGTAAATCTGAACTTTTTTTAATTCAGAAGCACTCACACTCCTGCTGTATTAAAAGCATATTTCAGCATTGGCTCTTGTAAGATATCTGATGGTGCAGAGCCTTAGAGTCTTATGTGTCTGCTAGAGTCATTAATGAAGAGAAAAGGCACCATTATCACGGTGCAGCATCCCTCACCTTTGGAAGAAGACATTTGGAAATAATCAATATTAATGCTGTGATTAATGGCAATGGAAACTTCGACTGTGTGAGGATAGTTGTGGCGCTGTGACTGTGACTTTAATGAAGGTCCTGTTACTTTTCTCCCAGATTCAGCCGTTATTAGCCAGGGTGCGTTCCTTGCTGATTTGAGATGAGCTTTTTGGCATTTATTCTAAAAGCTGACTAAGAAGGATGGTTATAATTTTGAGATGAACATCAATTTGCAACTTCTATCCTTCTACTCAGCCTTGAAGCTGTATTGGTAATTGTGCTACAGCCGAATATGTGGGGGGGGTTTAAGGTTGAGAAGGCTGAATATGAATTTTTCAGTGAATTTTCTATAAATCTGTTGCTACTTAGTGCTGCATAATTATGACAAAATGATGGCACTTTGCTTGGTTGATAGTGGAGATACTAGCTCTACTAGCTGCTAGAGAAATTGAGAGACAGATGTATTTATTTATATCTGCCATATATTTTCTGTACAAGAAATAAGTGCTATATTCTATGCAGTACAAAAAATAATATTAAAATGTTTCAGTAGGTTTGCTATGAATATATATCTTGTTCTCTCTGCACTGTGGCTCAGGCGATTCAGTAATATTGGTAATTGGCAGGTGTGTCTGCTTATCTGGTGCAAAGGCTAATTAATTTATGGTCATCTTAACGTCACATTTTGGTGCCAAATTGAAGCTAATATAACAGTTTTACCACATTCCCTACTAACACAGATGACATCCTATTTGCAGAACGAATGCCTGTTAACTGCGAGTCTCAGTAAACATGTGTGACAAATGATATTGACGTTCTCAGTGGGCAGTTCTGCAGAACACCTGAAATCTGTTAACTCCTGTTGTTGAAACAGATGATATTGATCATCATGCTCAACAATCCCTCACCGGAAGTTTTTTGTTGTTAATCAAAGTACTCATTTGGCCATAGCACTCTTTATAATTAGGCGATCTTCATTTTAAAATGATTTTTCAGTGCTAAATTGTAAACATTCACAAATAACTGAGGCTAAAATTGCATTTTGCATCTGTCTTTTTTTTTGACAGAGTGAGATACGGTTACAGTTGGATGGTTAGTTTTGTCCTGTGTGTGCGTTGATACACTCGTCAGTGCTACATGGGGAGAGATTACATCTTAGGGAATGGAGACTAAATTTGGTTTATATATATATATATATATATATATATATATATATATATATATATATATATATATATATATATAAAACCCCAATTCCAAAAAAGTTGGGACAAAGTACAAATTGTAAATAAAAACGGAATTCAATCATTTACAAATCTCAAAAACTGATATTGTATTCACAATAGAACATAGACAACATATCAAATGTCGAAAGTGAGACATTTTGAAATTTCATGCCAAATATTGGCTTATTTGAAATTTCATGACAGCAACACATCTCAAAAACGTTGGGACAGGGGCAATAAGAGGCTGGAAAAGTTAAAGGTACAAAAAAGGAACAGCTGGAGGACCAAATTGCAACTCATTTGGTCAATTGGCAATAGGTCATTAACATGACTGGGTATAAAAAGAGCATCTTGGAGTGGCAGCGGCTCTCAGAAGTAAAGATGGGAAGAGGATCACCAATCCCCCTAATTCTGCGCCGACAAATAGTGGAGCAATATCAGAAAGGAGTTCGACAGTGTAAAATTGCAAAGAGTTTGAACATATCCTCATCTACAGTGCATAATATCATCAAAAGATTCAGAGAATCTGGAAGAATCTCTGTGCGTAAGGGTCAAGGCCGGAAAACCATACTGGGCGCCCGTGATCTTCAGGCCCTTAGACGGCACTGCATCACATACAGGCATGCTTCTGTATTGGAAATCACAAAATGGGCTCAGGAATATTTCCAGAGAACATTATCTGTGAACACAATTCACTATGCCATCCGCCGTTGCCAGCGAAAGCTCTATAGTTCAAAGAAGAAGCCGTATCTAAACATGATCCAGAAGCGCAGACGTCTTCTCTGGGCCAAGGCTCATTTAAAATGGACTGTGGCAAAGTGGAAAACTGTTCTGTGGTCAGACGAATCAAAATTTGAAGTTCTTTATGGAAATCAGGGACGCCGTGTCATTCGGACTAAAGAGGAGAAGGACGACCCAAGTTGTTATCAGCGCTCAGTTCAGAAGCCTGCATCTCTGATGGTATGGGGTTGCATTAGTGCATGTGGCATGGGCAACTGACACATCTGGAAAGACACCATCAATGCTGAAAGGTATATCCAGGTTCTAGAGCAACATATGCTCCCATCCAGACGACGTCTCTTTCAGGGAAGACCTTGCATTTTCCAACATGACAATGCCAAACCACATACTGCATCAATTACAGCATCATGGCTGTGTAGAAGAAGGGTCCGGGTACTGAACTGGCCAGCCTGCAGTCCAGATCTTTCACCCATAGAAAACATTTGGCGCATCATAAAACGGAAGATACGACAAAAAAGACCGAAGACAGTTGAGCAACTAGAATCCTACATTAGACAAGAATGGGTTAACATTCCTATCCCTAAACTTGAGCAACTTGTCTCCTCAGTCCCCAGACGTTTACAGACTGTTGTAAAGAGAAAAGGGGATGTCTCACAGTGGTAAACATGGCCTTGTCCCAACTTTTTTGAAATGTGTTGCTGTCATGAAATTTAAAATCACCTAATTTTTCTCTTTAAATGATACATTTTCTCAGTTTAAACATTTGATATGTCATCTATGGAATTTTGAAACTTCCACATCATTGCATTCCGTTTTTATTTACAATTTGTACTTTGTCTCAACTTTTTTGGAATCGGGGTTGTGTGTGTGTGTGTGTGTGTGTGTGTATATATATATGCACACACGGTTAGTCAAAATTATGTTAACACGAATGGATTATTTTTCTTCTGCAGATAGACGTACACCATGGGTGACAGATTAAATGGTACCGTTGCTCGCTGGTTGAACACGATGGCGAACAGGTTGAGACCGTCATGTACTGTAAATCATCTTGCACATGTCATGTCTGTTTTGTGAATAAATGGTTTCTACCTTTTAAGTGTTAACATAATTTTGACTAACCCTGTATATCCAGTCTTTTAAAACAACAATAAAAGTTTAATTGTATGGCTTCTGCATTTATTCAGTTTCTTGGCAATATGAAAATGAGCAAGCCTTGAGAGAACCTTTTATAAGGATCCCCAGTGGGAAGTCTTACTTCTTGCACTATTAGATGCTTTTATCAGATGCCTACAGGGGGTAACATCTCTACTCTTAGTTCGTAAAGTCACAAGAGGACTTCCAATCAGTCAGCCAAGTGGATATGAAGTCTCTCTGGCTTAAGCGAAGCTTGTTTTTGTACTTTCCCACATTGTGGGGAGCAGTGGCTTATTTTTCCTGCAAGTGGCAGCACTGTGGGGTCTGCCATCTGTGAAGGACTAGCCTATAATTACTTATTAGTTGGCATGTCAGACAACAATATTTTGCTTCCTCTTTCTCTGTGTTACTGTGCCATGGTGAAATCTGTCACCTGGTGGTGCACTGACTGACTCTCCCCAGCAGGGGCAATAGAAAGACAAGCTGTGCCCTCTAATATGACATGAATCTTGGAATCAGCACAATAAATGTTATTCTGTAAGACTAGTGCTTTACTAGAAACTAGCGTCAATCGCCGAACAAAAACATTCACATTTCCGCACATTTTATCAGCTAGTGCTGTGCTTCACCCTGGCCAAATAGCACCATGTAACTCTGCTTAATAAAAACAAGACACCTCTTAATATAGTCGGCTGGTTAGAGCAGTTGTTTTCATTGGCCGGTCAAAGACATTGGACAGAGAGTAGCCCAACACTTGTGGCCTACAGTGTCTGGTTGCTTAAAGTGGACTCTCACCACCACAGCCAGTACTACTGAACTCAGCACTCTGGCAAGAGTGTGCATCATGCTGCTGACAAAAGACAAATGGGACCTCGAAAACAAGGTTTGTGCATTAAAGCCTTACAAAGCCTGGAGGTGGCATGATCATTACTAGTTTAACTGATAGCCCTGTTTTGAAAAGCCAATGGCATGCTCAAATACCAGGCATTGTTTTTTTTTTTTTTTCCAGAAGAGGCTCCCTGTCGAACACTTGGTGTTGATCTAGGCCTCGGACCTCCTAGATTCTAGGAGCACCTGCTCTGATCCAAGTCCTCACAAACCTGACTTTAGATGAGAGTTTAACACAAATGTGTCAGTACTGCCCACAATCAAGCCCATATCCTGGAACAGACCCAACAAGAAGATCACACAGGGATGACCAAGCAGATGGCCCCCTGACATAATGACATAAGATCTCTGATCTTCAGCAGTCTGAGATGTTGTGCCCATGCTGTGCGTAGAATGTTTGCATAAAGGTTATTGAAGCATCCTATGTGTACTTTGTAAAAATACTCAGGGTAAAGGATTTCCACCACAGAGGATTCTGATTTTGTGGTATTTTCCTGAGTATAACATGCACACTTGCAGTCTTTCTCAGAGCAACACAAAGAGCTTCATGAACGTCTGGGACAGCTACTATGCCAGAGCATATCCGAAAGCTTCCCAAGCAGTTTAGCAATCATTTAGAAATCATTATTAGCACACCAAAGTCCATTTGTGTCTGTACAGTCATCTGCTATGCAAACTTTGAAACTTTGTGTTGCAGACAGGCTACAGTATATCCATAAGATAGCACATATTAATCTTACATGCAATCACTAACGCAATGAATATGTTTTTAAACATGTAGTTATTATAAACCATTAGTTCGCCTCATCATATCGAATACCATTTTTGCATGTGAGCACAAATCTAAATATTACATTATTGTTATAGACATGTCCTCGGACCTTGATTGATTTCAAAAAGTTCATAGCTCAAAATCATCAGGGTCATCCTCAGCATACCCCTGTGCATACTGTTCTGTCACATGCAATTTAAATGACAAATCATTGACAGGAATACTCCTGAATTTATGTTTTGGTATGGCTCATTCACGCAGCCAAAATACTTTCATACCCATCACATACTGCGCCCTCCAGAATTATTGACACTTCATGGAAAGAGCAAAAATTAATATATAAAAATAATAACGCATACAATGAATGATACAGTTGCATGCAAAAGTTTGGGCACCCCAACCAAATCGCATATATTTTATTGCGTTTTGAAGTAAACACAACCACTGCAACATACTATTTGTAAAATTAACATTTTCTTCAAATGTTATTACACAGTTACTTTATATTTCATGAACTTAAAAAAATAAATAAAAAAAGTAATTATGAAATATCCAAAAGTTTGTGCACCCTTTCAGGTGTAAAGTCTGAAAACCTAATTGACTCATGATGGGAGTCATTACTCAGGTCAAGAATCGTCAATAGAAATTGTCATCAGAGCATAATAAATTCTCAGACACTTCAAATTTTGTGCTGACCCTCAGAAAATTAAAGGTAGACCGCCTTTCAGATTTTTCAAGTTCAGGTCATAAAAAGAATCTTCCCTGAGACCCAATTATTTTTGTTTAGTGGACTGAAAGCCACTGAATTCGAATCACAGACTTCCAATTGTATTAGTTTTTTTCTTTTAAATAGAACAATTAATGAATTTAGAGCCACGTGGCCCTAAATTTGCCTCTATTTTTTCCTGCTTCACCATGACCCAATTCAAGATACTACATCATGCGTCACATGGTGGGCTTTCCCTGTTTGCCCAAGGCATCGTGGGACACAAATTTGAAATAGGAGAGGAAAATGGAGGACGTGAGTGTGAAAATGAAACATGAAAGACTGACTACAGTAACAGAAAGTGAGAAGAAAAGACATGATGTTGTGAAGGAAAGGAAACACAGGACCAAACTAATAAATATTGGCGGTCAGCGAGCACCTCGGTGTGATCAGCTGTTCGTTTAGTGACAGAATGATGTAACTGTCAGTGCATGGTCAAAGGTAAACCTGTAGATGGCAGTATTTCAATACTGGATGCCAGTTGCTGTAAAACCCAAAAGAAGAAGGAAAAGAAGAAGACGCAGGTAAACCTGCGCATGCACACACCGGACTTCCTCTGTCTGTTTGACTGCGCGAAGCGAGCGATTTCATGCACATTATTTGCTTGGGAATCCCCTCAAATTAAATAACTTCCCAGCCACAGAATGGCCTGATATTTTTTTTGAGATATTGCAGAAATAAACATATATCACAATGACCAAATTTCAGAGGGAGCTAAATTTCACCGATTTTGTGAAATCGAAAGGCCGTCTAGCTTTAAGATAATTGTTGCCTATTAAGCAGAGGAAGATATCAATGTGCCTCCACCTCACAATTTCAGCTGTCTCAAACGTCATTAAGAAATAGCAGTTAAGGGATCTGTGGA
The DNA here is from genome assembly GCF_027579695.1 of Neoarius graeffei. NCBI lineage: Eukaryota > Metazoa > Chordata > Actinopteri > Siluriformes > Ariidae > Neoarius > Neoarius graeffei. The sequence goes on from NC_083570.1 coordinate 70,686,837, forward strand.
AGTCAAGACAAGATCCGGAGAGCCAGAGGCGTTTTGTAAACTAGTGCTGTGGACTGGTGAAGTTAAAATGGAACTCTCTTGGAGAAAAAAAGAAGCAGAATTTGATTAAATAAAAGAACAGGGATGCCCAAACTTGCATACAACTGTATTTGAGCTCAAACGTAAAGGGACACTGTATAGCTTTATTTAACTTTTTTTTTCACACACTCTCTCTTTTTATTGAAGTATTGCAGTCTTTCTGCAAATCCTAGGTTTCAAAATTATTTGTCCAACTTAAAAAATAGCCTAATATTTAATCATGGTGATGGCTGTGTGATTAAGGCTCTGGGCTACTGATAAGAGGGTTGAGTGTTCAAGCCCCTACACTGTCACGATGCCAGTGTCTGGCCCTTGAGCAAGGCCCTAAACCCTCTTTACCCTGAGTTGCATCATGGCTGACCCTACACTCCAGCTTAGGAACAAGCTGGGATAGTCAAAGAAAACATTTTTATAGGACTGTGTGTGTGTGTGTGTGTGTGTGTGTGTGTGTGTGTGTGTGTGTGTGTGTGTGAGATAGTAAACACTTTCTTTCTTTATTCTTCTTTTGTAAAGCCTTCCCTGGAGAGAATAAAAACACAGTCTCTTTCTTTAATGTCTAACAAGAATGGAGACACTTGTATCTTAGTCCACTTGTACATGTAGAATATTTCAAGCTTCTTTATATTCTTAGGTTTGCGCATGCAGCCTTCCCTCTTCAATTCAGATCTGGATTGAAACCTGGAGACTGTGATGCTCAGCACAAGACATTGATTGTGTGTTTCACACTTTTACCCTTTAGGTGTAGATTTGGAAGTATGTCTGTCTCATCGTCTTCTCAAAAGCTCTATTTATAGCTGAGTCTGGCAGAGGCAGCCAGGTTTTGAGATGGAATACCCTAGTACATAGAAGAATTAATGATACTATCAATTTTCACCAGAGCGCCTGAACCACCAAACGCAAAACAGCCCCACCTGCAGTGGTCCACCTCTTTATTTTACAGAGGGCTATTAGAAGATTTTCATTGAATGCAGTCCACTATTAATACCAATGGTATGCCTGACCAATATGTTTGATTTTAGCCTCAGCGGGCCATAATACATAATGTTAATTGTCGTTATCGGCTGTTTTAAACAGGCTTTTGTTATAAAAGTGGTGTTTAAGAGTTGATTTGGAAACTATTGAAGCAATCGCTTTTAATTAATTTTTATGAAGGTGCCAATAATTCTGGAGGGGACTCTGTTTTTCACTGTGTTTCCTGCTTGACTTTTGGATATGTTACAAGGAACGGTCCTACATCAACATTTCTGATATACTTTCAGAAATGAGTTGTGTGCAGCAAGAATATTGTACCACGTAATTGCACATGTAAAACTCCCTGGTTTTTCATTAAAGTAGGTCTGAAGTGGTCTTAGTGTTTGTGCGTTGCCAGCTTAGAGTGTCAAAACAGGATTCAAAATTTCTCAAATGACTCCAACTTTACCTAAATTAGGCTACGATCATGGGCAGTTTTAAAGTTTAGGGGATGTAAGAAACATGTCCTATATTTCCTATATTATTTATCAAAATACGATTAATGTTATGGTGTCCGGATTAGGCGAAGTTTAGCCTCTTTGAACTAAATTTGAAAGTTGTGCCCTGTTGGGACAACTTATTTTGGAGTGCAAGCCACCAGTGGTGCAACCGGTGCTGGCAAACAGGCCTTCTGTTCGAGACAGGGACCAGATTTTTGATGTCAGATCTCCAGTGACTGGGCACCACTCAGATCTATGTCCCATTTACAGAAGCTCATATCTGAGTTAGATGGTTTAAATAAGAATAAATGAATGTAGTCCACGCTTTATGGGATCGCTTTAAAGGCATCTAAATTTACTGTTGCATGCACGCTGTGACCCAGCTATGCCTGTGGCGTAATTGAAGGCATGGCACTGAGTAGACTCATGAGAGTTGATCACTCAGTGGAATTTTCAGAGCCTGGCACTGAACACATGCAGGTTGGGAAAGGTAACGTGATGGATCAACAGCGTGATGACAAATTAAAAGTTTCTTTTCAAGCAGTAACCTGAAGTGGAAAAGCATAACAATCAAATTCCCCCTGCTCTCATGCGACAGATGAGCTTTGCGTGTGCACTTCCATTTAAAGCGGACTGAAATCGGATCGCTTCGTTTTGTGGGAGTTGTCCAGTGAGGGTCACACACCCAGCGAAGCTAGGATTACTTACTTACCTTTCCATAGTGTCGTGTTGTGTGAGCATGTGCTTTAAAATAGTGAGTGTGAAATCTGTAGCATTTGTACATCATTTCCCTGGAGTTTCTTATCCCTTGTTATTCTCCTCAGTGACTTTCGAATGACTAGTTTTGGCAGAGACAGAGCTGTTCACCCGGCACTTCTGATGAATGTGTGGCCAGAAAATGAAAGGCTAAGTGGAAAGTGTCAGCACCATTTGCTGCTTTAATACACCATGTGGATGTAGCGGTAGAACTGCCAGCTGGTTTGACCTGAGCTCAGTTGTGCATTGTTTGTTTTTCTGACCAGTTAAAGCTACGATTTTTGGTACAAATAACTGGTCTTAGAATAGCATTAAAGCAGTTCTACCCAGAGCTCTGTGTGGGTTACGGATTCTGTCTGAAAGTTGTTGTTTGCGTTAGCCAGAGGTTGTATAATGTTGTCTGCTTTTCATTTTAACACATCAAATTTTCCTTTACAAGGTGTGTTCACCTAGTCATAAAAGCATGTATGGAAACACAGAAGGGACATGAAAATCTAGGCCATTTCCTGGACTTGACTTGATATTTTCTTTGTCCCTGAAGACTGGTTGTGTGTGTGTGTGTGTGTGTGTGTGTGTTGCTCTTTCTGTATGGAGATATCATCTCAGTCATGCTGCCTGGTTTATAATTCATGTATATACTCTTGTGTCTGTCACGAGTTTACGCTTGTATGATTGGATTACCGTTTTAGCAAAAACAGCAACGAAACAAGCCTCATGTATCGAATTTAATTCTTGAGCATCTTGGAAACAGATGCATTCCATGCATATAATTTCCATTTATTTAGCCAAGTAAATAATAAAATTAGTTGACCTTTGTAAACGTGTGCTTTTGTGACTTTCGATGCTTAATTCACATCTAATTAAATCGAATCCAGCCCCCTGTACAAATTAAAGTTTGGTTTAGCGCAGTGATGAGTAATTTTGAATTTTAATTAAATAAAAACACCATCAATGTTTTTATTCATCTAATAAGCACCTACGATGTCTCCTAAATAATTGTTTCCCTTTAGTTTTAGCACATCAGACCTTTAACGACTCTCACACAGGCACATTGGCATTCCTCGAACACCCCTGGTGATCAGCTGCAGTTTATAGTAATTCACTAAATTCTTTAGAGCTCGAACACAAATTTCCCCTCAGATGAAACAACCAACATACTTAATTAATATCAGCTGTCCTTCCTTTTGCATTTTTACCAATTACAATGGACCACAGCGGCTAAACTATACCCATACGCAGACCTATTAATCATATTGAATTCACACCGGATGGGAATCCATTAATTCATTCTTTATTTAAATATTTTGTGGTGTGCTTGTGTTTTGTCCCAGGACTTTGTATCCTTGATGACCTTGAGTGTAAGTCCACGAGGCACTAGAAAAGATTTTGTAATTGAATATTACTGTAACAGGGACATTGTCCCTATTGTCCATGCTGTATGAGAAGTCATTAAATTTATTCGAATTAGCTACTATGAGAACATATTTATATTTCTAAATGGATGAACACTGTGTTCATTCATTCATTTTTTTTTAGTAGCCACTTTTTCTTGGTCAGGCTTGTGATGGATCTGGACGCGATCCTAGGAACACTGGGTAAGATACAGGAACACACCCCGGATAGGACGCCATTCTATCACGGAGCACCATGTACACACATGCATATTCACACACTCGTTCACCCGTGGGGCACTTTTATTATGCCATAGTAGCCAGTTCACCTACCAGCGTGATTTTGGGAGGTGGGAAGAAACTAGAAAAACTGTGGATTGTGTTATTTCTATGATACCCTGATAATTATTGGTCGACTTTATTAAATAAACAACACAAAGCTGCTGAATACTTATTGTAATCAATCTAAAACAGCTGTGATTTAAACAAATATTTTGGCCATGTTTATGTGACTGTCACCATTATTGAATGTTAGCAATCAAGTATAAAGCCATGTGTAAATAATTCTGGGCTTGGGCTCTTCATTCCCAAAGCTGCATTAAATTATTTTATGCGCCAAAACGTGATATTGTTTATACTCTGTAGTTTCAGAATGTCAGGATCAGATTTGTTGGCGTTAGCTAGGATAGCTAATGGGAAAATAACGTTTGTTACTTCACTGGCTGCCTCTGTCTCACTTATCTCATACTGGCGGATTGAAAACAACGATTAAAAAAACAGATATCGTATAAGCTTTGATACCATGTGGTGGTAATGCTGGAGGCTCAGGCCTGATGAGAAAAAATAAAACTATAATGTCATAATACAAGAAATACAAGACCAGCTGGAAATATTAAAGCCACCTGACGCCTCGTAGTGCTACTCATTAATGACTTCAGACAAATTAAAATACCAAACCACTCCTTACTGCTGTACTTCAACCAATTTGATTAACAAGAAACTCTTCCATGAGATATTATTCAACAGAACTGCGACGTCTTTCTTGTTTAATGGGTGGTTAATGGCTGCATATGCGGATGAAGGGTTATGGCGTGGAAATGACACTAAGATAGGCTTCTAATCATCGGTGAGAATGTAATTACAGACTGTGACAGAGAAGAAAAGCCTTTCTCCCCAGGCACATCCGCATCTCTAGGCAAATAGTTTATCCTCCTGGTCTATCAGTGTTTGGCCATTAAAGTCAATTAAAATACTGGGGTTTCAGATGCAGAAATTTATGTTAGGTTATTAAAAATTATACATGACACAAAATGACACAGCAAAATGCAAAGATAAAAACTTCTTCCTTTTGCGGATCCACAAAGTAGATTTTCGGAAAATAGCTTTTGTTCCTATGATGTGAAAAACAAGAAGTTTAAACAAAGTGAAAATTTATTCAAGCACTAATGTTTGAGAAAATCCCCGTGGAAGAATTCAACTTCGAAAATATTGCAGCTGTCAGCTTATGGGTTATCTGAGATCATTAGGATTTGATCCATACAAGTTGAAATGAAATTTGAATAAGCCTGATAGAAATCACCTCAGGGGCACCAGCGAATTTGTCTACCAAATGACCTGCTATGCCTCAGTGCTTGTTAATGAAGCTTATGAATTTTATTATGCAAACCTATAGTTTCCTTACCTCTAAATTATAGTGTCATTTTCATAAAAAAACAAAACAAAACAGGATTTGGTCAAGAAATTTCATCTATGCTTGTGGCACAATGCCAAGTACTGTGATTTGTACCGTACACTTGGGTAGCGTAATGGCCCGTCACTGGGAAGTGGAGGGAATAAGTGGAAGCACCCTGACTTTTCCAATTCATATGGTTAAAATTAAACCCCCAGTCCACAGAAGCACTTGAGTGAAGGGGGAGCTCTGAAATTATGATGTGACAGGCCTTTTATTGAGCACATCTGTCATTCGTATCAACGGGAGTGCATTTGCAGCACGTGGTCCTCGAAACTTCGTCTCACATGACATTGATTGACCAGTCTGTTCTGGAGGTGGCAGTTTGTCCAAAATGTACACTCTTTAAAACACACACCAAGGCAAATGACCGTCCTGCTATTGTGGCTTTCACTCTTACCTGGCGACATGCCACCATATCTTCTCAAAGAGCCACTTCATCTCTGTCAAGGCCAGGTGGAAATTTGCTGCACAGTTCTAATTGGACAAAGTGCCTTTCAAACTCCTAGTTATCACTCACAGATCAGATTAATAGGGCCAGCTAGGTGTCAACATAGTTTCTCTCTCTCTCTCGCTCTCTCTCTCTGTGCCTCTCATTCTATCTGCCTCCTAGTGGTGTAAGGCCTAATTATCAGCGCTGTATGCTCTGGTCTTTCATTCAGTGGTGTGAATAGCAAGCAAATAAAGAGGACACCTTTTTGAACAGCGTACCATTCAAGGAGAGATACCTTTATGCTCTTTTCGGAAAAGAGTTGAAGCAATCTCTCATTTTATGGAGATTTATGGAGATTTTATTCTTACATCTGCTTTTCTACACCTGTAACATTGAATTAATAATGCAGTGGGAATATAAAGCTGATCGTTGACGTGTGAAGAAAGAAACGAGTCATTTGTAGAGTACAAATTGAGATTTGTAACATTTGCTAGACACCTGCTAATTTTTAACCAGTTTCTTTTTCACACTGAAGACATTTGGTACGAATATACAGTACAGAGGAAATGATGCTTTAGACACTTCCAGACTTGTATTGTATTAATTCCTGTAGCCGAGCTCTCCAGTAGACCTTACTTGCAGAGTTTTCCGAATAAGGACTGACAGGACAAAATGGAAATGTCAAATGGCTCAGTTTTCCAACAGCTCCAGCTATGCTTACAGCTCCTGCTAATCGAATAAGCCTGTCACCTTTATGCTAGGTATCAGTTACATGTTTTACAAGCTCGAACCACAGAATCAGCTCGCTGAGAAATCCACTCTGCACATAATAAATAAGTGACAAATAAGCACAGTTGGATATAAAAGCCAGCAGGCAGGCTACAATGCCAAGCGTGTGCACGTCAGCATAGTTGGTTGCGGCCATGAGGGAGAGTGCGGACAGGATTATACTGATAGTGGTGTCCTGACTCGGACAGATAAAAAACTGATGGTGCCCCACAGGCATTAGAGGAAGCATATAGCACTACTGATTTAGGTGAGTGCTTTTCCCACTCGATGCAAATGCGGGGGCACATTAAGCCATTATTCCCAGGAAGATTGTGCCAACATGGCCTCGAGCACTGTACCGCTACTGATTCAGGTATCAGATGTACCTGAGAGAAAATCCCAACAGTCAAGAACAGACATTAATAAAACAGAACACTGGATTGGGTTGCAGATTATGTATGAGTGTTTACAGAGCCATATGCATGCACATATAGTCTCACAGTGCATCATAATTTAGTCATGTTAAACCTCTTTTCGACTGAAAAAGTGCTGGAGATGGGAATGTTACCCGTACCAGGAACCAGTGAAGCTTTTTATAAAATGGTCTATATCTCTACTGGCTTGGGTGCCATAATTAGATGAAGTCATTACTGTGTGTTTTACCTCACAGTTTAGTTGAATCTTGATGTTGACAAGTTTTAACACTTTTAATAATTACTAGAAGCCCTTCCTTAAAGCAACTTGCACCTTAAAGTTACCAAGTGACATTGAAACTACAACTGTAATCGAGTGTTGATGTGTGATGAGCTCAATATCAGAAATTTTGGTCACCTACTCCGTCAGTATGTTTAGTAAACTAATGGGACTGCATATAAGGAAAAAAACAAAAAAAGCCTCATATCCGTAATAAAATATGGCAGGAGATTGCTAGCATTTTAGCTCTGGTTGTTTCTTCACACACACGCACGCACAAAATAAGTATTTTACAACTGGGTTAGATGTAGGGCTGTGCGATATGGGAAAAAATGAATATCCCGATACATTTTCTCCATTTCACGATATACGATATATATCTCGATATATTTAAATCTCCTCTAAAGGACCCCATGAAATCTAACTTTTACTCTTTACTGTTTTCACTACAATCCCTGCAGATTAAATAACATTCTTGGTTAACTTTACAGGTGGTTTTCAGCAACACATTTTAAATTTTCATGTTAGTGATTTAATCACAATTGAGTTGAAATAAGACTATTTTTATTCAACAGAGATGTGGCACAAACTGCAAAAACAATCTTGAAAATTGCAACAAAGGGGCAACACAATACAGAGCTGCTCAGAGCTCAAACCAATAAAGTGCAAGCTCAACACTGAGAAAGACATTTAGCCTAAATAAGAAAAGTGCTCATTCATTAAATTATTTTAAAAAATAGATCTCTAAGCTATTAACCTGACTACTGAGAACCACTGGAACATTCACAATAGAGACAGAGATTGAGGGAGAGAAGAGAGAGATCTGCAAAACATCATTTTTCTCTTTGCACACTTTTGAACTGAATGTTTTCTGGCTCTGCCTCTCAGATGTGTAGAATTCCGGCTGCCCTTAGGGCCTCTGCATGCTCTTGCGACAAGGCTTTCGCAGATAGCTTTTCGCAGACAGTTGTAATTTATTGTTGAGCGGGGAGTAACAGGCGTGCGCGATGTTATTCACCGCCACAACGCAAGGGGGCACGAAGTCGCGAAATCGCTAGGAGTAGTTGGTGGGTGTGGTTAGTGGAGTGTTTATCCTCCGGTTACTTATAATGACTAGAACTGGAGTCGTATAGATGTACGTACTTCCTCACTTCCTCGATCAACCGCTCTTCGTGCTGCTCCATCTTCGCTCGTGTTTTTAAAAATGGCGGTCGTGAAAACAAACCAAACCGGGAAAGTAGGGAAGCGGAAGTGCGTGTACAGCGGATGTAGAGTGGACCAATCAGAGCCCTCTTGTCTGCGACGCTGTCTGCGAGGCTTCTGCGGTGGTCACAATTTTTGGGAGGTGCGCGCAGAGTGTCTGCGAAGGGGGGGCTACACAGACGCCATCTGCGATGCCATCTGCAAGGACTGCGTTGTCAGCATAAATTGACCTTTAGGCAGCCTCTCACGTTACTGCCTGAGGGACAGGGAGAAAACCACCGGGAAAGGTTTTAAACAAACACGAAACGAACGCAAGTCGGAAGATGACCATAAAATACTCGATAGTTACGATATAATAATTTTATGTATCGCACACAGAATTTTCGGCGATATGTAGAGTATATTCGATATATCGCACAGCCCTAGTTATTGTAGATGTGAATAACTGGATGAAACTGAAGAGAGCAGTCCATATGCGCAAATATTAAGGAGGTTAAACTGTTCTGCTTAACCGAGTGACCAGAAGAGACCCAGTGCTCTTATTCTCTTGGCTTGTCCAAATATTAATTGTGGGGTGCTAATTCTTTTGAAACTAGTATCTCATCTCATTATCTCTAGCCACTTTATCCTGTTCTACAGGGTCGCAGGCAAGCTGGAGCCTATCCCAGCTGACTACGGGCGAAAGGCGGGGTACACCCTGGACAAGTCGCCAGGTCATCACAGGGCTGACACATAGACACAGACAACCATTCACACTCACATTCACACCTACGGTCAATTTAGAGTCACCAGTTAACCTAACCTGCATGTTTTTGAACTGTGGGGGAAACCGGAGCACCCGGAGGAAACCCACGCGGACACAGGGAGAACATGCAAACTCCACACAGAAAGGCCCTCGCCGGCCACGGGGCTCGAACCCGGACCTTCTTGCTGTGAGGCGACAGTGCTAACCACTAAACCACCGTGCCGCCTGAAACTAGTATTTTCAAGAAAAAAAAAGTTACTTAAGATATTTTTTTTTATTGACAGGTGGTGCAGTGATCAGCACTGTCGCCTCACAGCAAGAAGGTTCCGGGTTTGAACCTCATGTCTGATAGGGTTCTTTGTGTGTGGAGTTTGCATGTTCTCCTCGTGTCTGCGTGGGTTTCCTCTGGGTGCTCCAGTTTCTTCCCACAGTTCAAAGACATGCGGGTTAGGTAAAAATACCAAGCCACTGGGATTGTACAAGCCAGTATGTGCTTAGTGCAGGTCCCAAGCCCGGAGAGACTGGGGAGGGTTGTGTCAGGAAGGGGAGCTGTTGTAAAAAGCTATGCCAAATCAAACATGCGGATGAGCTGCTGTGGCGACCCTGAACGAACGGGAGCAGCCGGAAGAAGAATTATTTTTTAAAATCATTTGGTTCAGATGAAACTATTGAGCGTACCCACGTTTGATCTCAGTGGAGGTTATTCATTTTATAGATTTATTTTTGCTCATTTTCATTTTCAAACTTCTGGTCATACTGGCACGTGAGGTATTCTTCTTCTGTCTAATGTTCTGTGAGCAGCTCCCCTCAGCCACTCGTTCTCTCTTCCTGTTTCTCTTTTTATTTTCTTTGCCTCAAATACCAAAACTGGTCTAATGAAACATGTGAGCATGCCAGTGGCTTGTGGAATGCACAAATCTTGGAGCATTTATGGTTGTGTGTGTGTGTGTGTGTGTGTGTGTGAGAGAGAGACGCATGTTTGTGTGTGCACCTGAGGTTCTGCTTCACTTATCTCTTTGTAGTTTAACAAAACACGGTTCACAGTTTGACAACACAGCAGTTTGACCTCTCCTAAGGATGCAGTGATCTTTCCCTGACCCTCGTGCTGAGTGTGTTTTGGTGAGGTTTCACAAAAGCCACTCAATAGCTTTTTCACTGCAAATATCCTTTCCTCATTGTATAAAGAAATGCACAACCTCAATGTACTGGGCACTGAGGTTTTCTGTGTTCGTCTGGAGCTGAAAAAAAAAACCAGTTCAAACATAACAAATATTTAAGTTGAATTTCTGGAAAAATTAAAGATGAACACTGTCCACATCTCTCTACCATGTTCAGGGTTCTCCAGAAAATCTGAAGTAGCCGGCTAAAAAAAAGTAGTAGGCGGCTCTGGTGCGCTAATGCTCCCCCCCTCAAGAAAATTTAGAAATTTACATGCCTTCTGGTGGCTTCTGGTGCATTCTTAGCTAATAAATTACTAACCATTTCCCTGTAAAATACTTGTAAAATATGTATGAAATTTCCCTCCAGATGTGTGTGTGTGTGTGTGTGTGTGTGTGTGTGTGCTTGGCTTTCTCAGTTACCCTCTGTAGTTTGCTGCCTGACTCTGGAACATAACTACATATGCTACGGTCATGTGGTCCGGCTCAGCCAATCAGAGCACGAGAATTGATCAACAAATATTGTGCCGCTTCCGGTCATGCTAGACCCGAATCGAAGACAATTTCATGGTGAAATAATTGGATTTGCAGCAAATTATGGGCAGTAGAGACGATATAAATCGCTTGAACATCGAATGGCAAGGTTTTTTTTTTTCTGGGATTGAGTAGCCGGCGCAGACCGTCTGTGTAGGCGGAGAAAACCACCAGTCGCCGGCACTTGTGGACATCTCTGATGTTATGTGGTGTCTGTGTGGTTTATCAAGTGGGTGTGGCTAATGGTTAGTGAACTTGTTGCCTCAGATTCCAGTTAACAAGTAGATATTTAAGGGTACGCTTTTCAGCTAAACCCAACCGATCAGGTCAAAGATTAGCAACAAAGGGCGAATTTCAGAATCAAAAAAAGATTCGATAAGCCAAAATGATTCTCCAAGCAAGAAAACCAAAGAGCAGTTATATAGCAATAATAAAACAATTATATAAGGGGGAAAAAACCCACAAATAAAACCAGAATAAAGAGAGAGCAATAAACAGACCAAGTATTTAAGTACATATGTTTCACTTATTATTTTTATTTGGAGGCAGAGTCTGTTTTCAAACTTTCATTCTTCATAAAATAGTTAATTATAATTCATAGTTTGCTTCTGGATCGTGTAATTTTATTTAGTATTTTTGTCACAAACTCAACACTGTATAATCCTGATTTGTCACAGCCGGTACAGTAGAGTTGCTGAGCTTCTTGGTGTGTGTGAGGCAGATGGTGGAAGGCTGCTGGATAATAGATCTCAATATTAACTCCGCTGCATGCTGGGCCTGATGGTGGATGATGCTCGGTTGAGAAGTGTTGACCTTCTGTGCTGTCATTTAGCCCCCCACGCCCCCCTGCACTCTGCTCAGATTACTTTGTTTTACTCAATTAAAGAAGACGGCTGAGCATGACGAGAGCGGACATTTTTCGCCCGGTGACACACTGCGTGCTCTCACCTGGACTTGCTTGACATTAGTGCTCTGTCGTGGGGTGAAATTGGGAGAAAGATGAAAGGGAAATGGGCCCTTCACTACACTCGCTCAGATTAATGTAGTGGAGGAGTGACGCTTTCACTGCTGTCTCTCACAGCTATGCCTGACACTGAGAGCTGGAGTGTATTACCACAGCGAACACACTGGTGTCACGGGAAATGTTTATCGTTCAGAAAATATGGTCTTAAATAGAAATTACAGTGTCATCAAGAAAATATTGTATGAATAAACAGACACTATGGTAACTATAAATGAACATTTATAGAAATGATCTAGAAATGAACAAATCAATCAGACTGATCCTGATGAGATCTGAAATGTTTAGCTGTACAGATAATAATGTTTTTAATAATAATTATTTAATCAAATTAAATATTCGGGAAAAATTGCCGATAATTATTAGTACTATATCCTGCCTGGGGTGTATGGCTGTGAGTGTCATAACTGATTTAAAAAAAAAAAATCAACTGTGTACACAACTTTCCCTTTTTCAACTTAAAGATGTAATATTATGGGGCTGTCTTTTGTTTTCTCATAATCGATGACAGAACGGCGTAGCACAAAACAATACGTGGATAGTGTGGAGTGTGTGTGTTGATGGTGCTTAACAGTCAGACGCACACAGATTATGTGCTTGAAGGGCTGGAGATCTCTGCCAACAGTGACAGTTGGGCTGGGAATTGGTGAGATCCGGCTGGAAGAACCCACCGGGGTCTGGGGCCCTCTCTTAGTGGCCTTCAGGGGCAAAAGCGACCCCTGGTGCAGCTTGATGAAGAGCCGCTGATGGCTGAGGCCTTTTAAAGGCAGTGTGCTGATTTGAAGAGTGTCTTTTAACTCTCTCCAGCCCAGGCTTGGACAGACTTTTGTTGATCTAGCCATCTTTGCTCTCAATGCCCACGCGCTGTCCTGCCAAGAGGCCCCCAGCGTATGTCATTTGTTTTACTTTCAGCTAAAAGTTGATGGCTTACCAATAAAGTCCCCGAGTTATCGTTTGATTGGTAGTGTGAAGCATATGGAGAGAGTGTTGTAACAACCAAACAGCATTTTCTCCTGCTGCTAAATCAAGATGGCAGGGACAGTTGTAGCAAATTAAAAGCCATACGTCAGACTGATTGAACCATTTGCTGGATGGGGGCAGATTCAGACCCCGATCATGTGTGTCACTGGTCATTCTGGCACTTGCACGTGTGTGTTGTACTGTGGGTACTCCCACCTACCTGCACAACAATGTAAAATCCCCCAACACGTCTTTCCTGAGCATGATTTTAGGGTGAAATCCTGCAGATCTGCATTTAATCTATCAGTACAGATTCTGCTGTTGACTAATGTCTTCTCATGCAGAGTTTTGAGCACAATATGATGAAAAGCATGTTTCCTGGTGCACAAAATTGTTTGTCTATGATAAAGTGTATGCCTTTGTGTTTCCATCTGTACTTTGTCTCTGGTTTTTGTTTTGTTTTTTAACAGTGACAGAAGAGGATGAGCTAGTAATAGGCTTATGATATTAGACTGTATTTAAAAGGTGCAGGACTTATTTTTCTGATCTGATGTCAGGCTGGTGATTACGACTGTCATTTTTGGGATGATGTAATTTCGTGAAATTGTCTGTGTAATACATTCTGAATGCATCCTTAGTTATATTAGTAAAACCTTTTGATTTTTGATTTTTTTTGTGGACATGGCACGAGGATTAAGAATGTGTTTTGCACAAATTGATAAAAAATTAATTACTGTTTACTTTTATGTTTTTTTTTTTCTCTTGTATCAAAGCCACTTTTCAGTGTTGTGTTTCTTTTCCTGTGTTTTTGGAGTGTGCTCGAGTGGTGATGATTTAATGGAGAAAATAAGCAGTCGGTATTAAAATGCCTGCCCTGGAGTGTGTGTGTCTGTATAGAACAGTAGCATAGATCTTACCACAACAGCCAAACCAGGTTGCTTGAACGCTTTATGCTGTTTTGTACAAGTTGTATAACGAGACCGTCAATGACGGCATAGCTCACTCCAGCCTCATCTAGTCCAGAAAGAACGATCTAAAGTGGGCCACCTTGCGCAATAAATGTTGCAAGCTATATACACTATATACAAGCTATATATAGAAGCTTGAATATAAACACCCTCGGAATACCTAGCTATTTGACAGAAAGAATCCAAAATGGCGAGGAATTGATGAAACGATTTTTGTTGAACTACTCATTAAGGTTTAATTAGTCCATAACTTGATTAATAATTGTAATTAAGCAAATCTGGGTAGAAGTTATATGCACCCTAGGTACCCCTAACGTCATGCCAGAAAGAATAAAAATCAGTGAAGAATCAAGAGAGAAGAAGCGATTTTCATAAAATGTGGATGACGACAGACAGATGACGGCCAGCACATGATGGCATAAGCTCATCACCTTTCGGCCAGATGAGCTAATAATTAAAAGGTGGTGTGTATGGTGTTATAAGATGTAATGTTACAGGTCAGAATTGTAGGTCAGGTGGAATTTTTCAACCTAGGTTAGAATTTTTAACAGAGTTCATAATTTGCTACTTGTATTAAGAAGACTTAGGATTTGGGAAGATTTTGTATTTTAAATGACCTGATGATGTAATAAGACTGGACTCATTAATAAATTCGAAATATATATATATATCACTCCTTCCATCGCAGTAGTTGCTGGTCTAGTGGTTAAGGTGTCGGCTTAAGAATCAGAAGGTTCTGAGTTCAAATTCTGGATAAGCAGGGAAAAAAAGATGTTAATTAGGGAGATAGGGGTAGTCAGATAAGAGGAAATACTAGGTAGGTGTAGATAGAGAGGAAGCGGATGGAAGAAAGTGAGACAAAAGAAGTGAAGGAAAATTCCTTTGAAGAATCTTAGACAATCTAAAACGTTACCTAGGTTAAAAATGGGTGGTGTAGTGGTTAGCACTGTCGCCTCACAGCAAGAAGGTTCCGGGTTCGAACCCAGCGGCCGGTGAGGGCCTTTCTGTGTGGAGTTTGCATGTTCTCCCCGTGTCTGCGTGGGTTTCCTCTGGGTGCTCCGGTTTCCTCCACAATCCAAAGACATGCAGTTAGGTTAATGTGGGGCAGCCTTGGGCTGAGGTGCCCTTGAGCAAGGTACCTGACCCCTGACTGCTCCCCGGGCGCTCTGGTGTGTGTGCGTGTGTTCACTGCTTCAGATGGGTTACATGCAGAGGATGAATTTCACTGTGCTTGAAGTGTGCATGTGACAAATAAAGGTTTCTTCTAAATTTTAACCCAAGTCAATAAATAACTCACGTAGGTTGAAATGTTTTGACCTGTAACATAAACATAACGATGTTTAAAATGAAGACCTATAGATTTCAGGACATCGAAGTTACATGAGACGGTCGGTTTTGTTACTTAGAGATGCTTTGTATGCTCCCAGCTGCGTTATTGCTTAAAAACACAAAACTATTTCCACTAAAATATCTTTTCCCGTCCATTTCCTGTGTTCATATCGTCTACCTGTCCGTTCAGCAAGTTCCATGTAGAGGTGTTCTTGACCTGCGACCTCCTTCTTCTTTTTGCATGTGTCAGACAGGGCTTTTTTTATGTGCTGAGGGAATCTGATTGCCCCCCCCCACACCTCGTTACCGACCAACATCTCTGTTTCTGGAGACTCCATTAGGAAGTCCAGAGTGTCCTTGGAAGTCTCCTCTCTCGCTGTATAACTTTTCTCCCCGTCTTGCGACTGTCTCCAGCTCTCGTGCGCTCATTTTTTCCATCGCAAAAATGTAGGGCGGAGGTTATTAGGGTGAATTTGATATAACAGCCCATCTGATGCAATGGAGCGCCCTGTCAGACACAAACAATAGATAAAGTTGGAGATATAATGGGAGGTAAGGAACGTTCTGGTATTCCCAGAGAACGCTCCCTAAAGAGTGAGGAACATTTGTCTGCATATATTTGCTGAGAACACTAGCGGGGAGAGAATGAAGGTCGCAATAAAATAAATCTATTTCCATATTGGAAGAAATTAACTGTAACTCCTTGTTCAGGAAACAGCAGCGGTTCAGCTATTGTTCCTGTAGGACATAGTACAGTTCTGACAAGGGCTCTGAGCTCCTATCAGCCCGGTCCAAAACTTGCTGAAGTCTCACTGTTTAGTGTAGATGCTGATTTAGGTTCGACCACCAGAGGTTTACTGCATAGATTCCAGTTTTAAAGCCAAACATGGAGTATGTAAAGAAGTACCAGATGTTAATGGTTGCGTAATAGCAGAATGAGGTTGTGGGTTCTCTAATGTCAATCAAAAGGTTTTAATTCAGGCTGACCCTGTTTAGGCGGTGTGGGTGCGGATGGGGGATTAGGTCTGTGTGTGTGTCACAGCTGAAATGAGCTAAAAACTTGTAGCTGTGCTCCAAATTTGAACTCGTTGGTATCACGGAAGCTAAACCTTCATATCTTCGAGTGTGCCCATGTAAATCAGTTAATCTTGCAGGGATTAACCCGGCATCTCGGAGTTTGATTTGAATGCTGATGTAGATGTGCTTGTAAAATAATTCCGGAGTCAGGAGCTTGACGCAGTTTTAGAGCTGATGTTATTTTTCATGATGACCACTTTGTGACTTTAAAGCAATTATCATTTCTATTCATCAAAAAAAAAAACCACACACCGCTAGGTTTAATAAATGTCAGTGTTGATTTTTATTAAAGCTCTTTGATACGTTGACATTTTTCAGTGAAGAAGATTATGCAAAAACAGTCCAATTACAGTGTTTTACCCCATCCACGCAGAATCAGTTGTTTTCCTGTCCCTAACAAAAGCGCAGTCATTTTAGCATGGCTATTTTAATTTGTTATTCTCTGGCCAGTATTTCTATAAAATAACTTTTAAATATGATTGTTAATGTTCATTACAGAGATGGTGCTCAGCACATGAAGCTTCGTGTTGAAAGAGTACATTTTTAGCGTTGTTCCCTTTTGGATAAACTTGAAAATGGATCATTTCGACTGAAACTTGTGGGCTATGAATAAGTTTTCGTTGCTGCATGCTGAAAATTTACTGACAGTGATGTAAGACTTATTTTGATTAAAAGTTTCCGACCTTCTCGGTTAAAATATGTTTCTTTGTTGGTATATTTGAGCCACTGCTTTGTCACATACATTTCACAACAAGCGTTAATGTACATAAAAAATTAATAATAATAATAATAATAATAATAATGATGATGATGGTTTTGTAGATGTGTGCTCCCACACAATGGTCAAGTCCACTACACAGGCACCTTGTCTGAGCTGTTCAGACATTAATTCATGTGAAATGTCATTTTAATTAGAACTCATTTTCCATTAATGGAACAAATGAGTGCGTATCTGTGGAGGTGATTCAGAATTGTTACGTCTGAATTAGATGATGCTTCCTCTACTGCATTTATTCAACTGGCTGTGATTTAGCTGGAACCGTGTGTGTGTGTGTGTTTGAGAAATTCAGCAGAGCTCTGTGCTCACACTGACTTCATTAAAAGCGATTAAGGAATAGGTCAGTTTTCTCTGCTTGAGTTCAATGCGCCAGATCCAAGGCAATGTGTTCATCTTCATCTGGCCAGGGTGTGCGGTTCTGCTTAACCAGTGAGGCAGGAAACAAAAGATGTCATATTTTGTATGTGGGCTTGTCTGATTATACCCTGCAATGACTCACATTCATGCATTTTCTGATGTTTTTGGTGTGTGTGTTGATATAAATCATGTTTACATGATTTGCTGAACAGTTTTAATCAACTGTATATATTTAATAAGTCCACATATTATACTGTCGCACATTTTCTTACTCAATCATAATAATTCGATTTATCACACCTAATGGACAGGATTTATTTTTGCACACGACTCCATATGGAACATAGCGCTAATGTCCAGGGAGAGAGCTGACAAACACTAACTGTAAACGTGAAATTAATTTTTCAGGGCACTTTGGCCACCTGTCTGCTGAGACAGAGAACAGGGCTTGCCATTTGGTAAGGGTACGGCGCGAGTGTGCCAATGGAGACCAGGTGGGCAAAAATGTTGCCCCATATGTCACCCGATCACTTGTACACTCCAGGTGCACTGATGGGACAAAGTTATCGGTGCTATTTTCCCCTACCCAACGTATCATCTCCAATTTGTGCACTAATGTGTTACCTGTGCAGTCTCGTCATGTTTGACCGCTTGAGTAAGTGCAGCGGCAGAATCCTTGAGCCGGGTATTTTAGAACAGCGAAAGCATTTGGCTTCAGTTTTAGCAGTTCTGAGTAAGTTAACAGACGGCACGAACACCTGGACGAGAGAAAAACAGAGCGGGAGAGAGAACGAGACTGCGAGGAAAGGCAGGGTTGTGCAGAGCAGCGCATATTGAAGCAGTCTTGGAAAGAATGATTTCACTCAAGCGTCTCTTTGAATTAAGCTGAGAGAGAACAGCTCTTTGCAGTCATTTGTCTTCCTTAATCATACAGCGCGGTGCATTTTTCAGAGGCGGCCCATGATGCACGTTTACGCGCACATCTGTGCAGCAGGAGTTAAACGAAACATGTCCATCCCTCACGATTACGAGCAATGAACCAGAGGCAGTCTGTATGCATGGAAGCAGAAAACTGTTTGCCAGAGAGAAGGTGGTTTAAGGACTGAGAGTGATGGAGAAAATCTTTTAGAAGTGGGATTGAAGGATAAAGGGGGGGCTTTAAGTCGCTGTGGACGTGGGTAGGAAGTTGCCCCATGCTTGTCAGAGTTTTAGCAAGTTGAAAATTGATGGGGCCCACAGGCAGCACGGCTAATTTTAGGAGAAATCACCTAAGTGGTTTGGCTAATTTATCCCTCCTCCTCGCCCTTACCCCCTGGACACCCCTCTCCCTCCCACTGCACCGCCCCTACTTTTCTCTCTTCTTCCTTCTTCGCTTCACTCCTATCGTCTTTGTCATTCCCCTTCCTTCTTCACTTTTCTTTTCTCCTCGCCCTCCTTAACTGTCCAGAGCATGAAGGTCTATCATAACGTGACAGAAGAAACAAATTATGTCTTTCTTCCAGCTGCCTCTAATAGCTCTACATATACAAAGCCAGCTCTTATTTTATAGATTGTTTGTTTTGGTTTGTTTTTGTAATTCATGCATGCAACTTTTATTTTTCCTTTCTGTTCAGGTCAAAAGAAATAATGGGTTACGCGAACAAACAGAGCTCAGGTTCTGTATCTGACATTGTGTTCTGGCAGACTTGTTTAAGCACTATAATAAATGTAGAGGAAACTGTTCAGAAGTTGCCTGCGAAACAGAAAAAAAGCTATAGAGCAAAGCGCTAAAGAAAGGTCAGCCGGATGAAGAATCGGACGAGTGAGTCATGACCTTGCTGTGAAAAAAGCGACTCTCTATTCTCATACACTCCAGGACTGGGATGAATAAACCTGGTGAAAGTTTTGTTGAAGTGGCAAAACGTTCTCCAATATCAGGACATTTAATCCCTTGGTTAATGTTCATGGTTATTATTTGGCTTATTTTTTTAAGGGCTGATTTGTTAATGTGACTTCAGGTGTGTTAATGCTGAAGGGTAGGGTTCGTGTTAACGAATATATTAAGTAATAATAATGCACTCAATTAAGGGACCGTAATCTAAAGCATTACCTATATAATAATAATAATAATAATAATAATAATAATAATAATAATAATAAAGAATTATTTCCTTTATGTAGTGCTTTCATTTTGAAACTACCACCCCATGTTTACGCTCTCACAAACCACAGCTTATCCGACATTTATCTTTGCTCTTCCACTTTCAGGAAACTTGGGTCCCAGGCCGTCTCTTTTCCCGTGATGCTGCTGCCAGAGCCACCCATAAATAAACAATAAATAATTTCAGCCCTTTTACTTAGAGTATTAAGAGAAAGGCATAGTCTGGTACAAGTCCGGTAAGAACTGCTAAAGATTTTTATACACATCCTCTATGTAAGAATGATTTGCGGAAGTTTTATACATACTGGCCCAGATCCACAAACAACTAACCGGGGGGTCTCGGAATTAACCCAGTACTCCAGTTAAGAGAAAAGATTGCCACGATGTTGAGAGATCAGTGCAGAAATAATAATAATAATAATAATAATAATAATAATTATTATTATTATTATTATTATTATTATTATTTAGCTTAGAGGGAAGAAATAAAACCCTGACCATCCAGGTGAGATATTAGATGTATTTTGTGATTTGTGACGTATAAGGGAATGAGGTTGGCACATGAAGATTGTCTAAGTTCTTTCACCATTTTTAAAGATGATTAATGTTAGCATGACAGTAAATAATGTTATTCAAAGTGTCCTCATGAAAACATAACTATAGAATATTGGTATAATGTGACAGTTCATATTTTCTGTCCGCTTATAGATATTCCATACCACTACTCTGCCAGCATCACTGCACTCATCCTGCACTGTTCAGGGATGGGTTTCCCCAATAACATTGCACTTTAGGGCTAAAGAGCAAGTTTAAAGACACTCTTAAGCAACAAACGTTGTCTCTGTACATGGTTTTTCCGAACTTACTCGTAAGAAGGAGTCTTGAGCAACTTTGCTAAGAGTGTCTTTTGTACTGTAGTTGCTAGGCATTAGTAGTTTCTAAATCCAGTCGATAAGGTCACATGATGTTCGTTTTTAACAACAACAACAAAAAATAAATATAAAGTGCTTAAAATATGTTAATATATTGTATCATTGTGAAGCATAATGTGGTAATTAATAATTAAAACTCATCTCATCTCATTATCTCTAGCCGCTTTTATCCTTCTACAGGGTCGCAGGCAAGCTGGAGCCTATCCCAGCTGACTATGGGCGAAAGGCGGGGTACACCCTGGACAAGTCGCCAGGTCATCACAGGGCTGACACATAGACACAGACAACCATTCACACTCACATTCACACCTACGGTCAATTTAGAGTCACCAGTTAACCTAACCTGCATGTCTTTGGACTGTGGGGGAAACCGGAGCACCCGGAGGAAACCCACGCGGACATGGGGAGAACATGCAAACTCCACACAGAAAGGCCCTCGCCGGCCCCGGGGCTCGAACCCGGACCTTCTTGCTGTGAGGCGACAGTGCTAACCACTACACCACCGTGCCACCCCATAATTAAAACTATTTTACATTTTTGGACAATAATATTTTTTAATTCCAAGCGTGTTTTTTTTAATTAAATAAATAAACGTTAACACGAAAGAATGAGCAATAAATAAATAAATAAATGTTTTTCCTGTGCCTGCTCATTTCACTGTTACCAAACATGCAGTCAGGATTATTTCAACTCTTATCTACAATACCAAGTTGGCAATGTTCTTCCTTATATATAAATATACACACACACAATGTTCGAGGTGGAGAAATTTGTCTCATTTATGACACTAAATGAAATAATCACTCGCCTAATGGAGTTAGGTTTTGTTAAAATATACCGATATCAGTGTGACATTACAATATCCTTATGTAATTCCATAATATATTGAAATATATTGCATATATTTATTTAATAATTAACTTAATGTACTTGCAATGTACAAGAAAAATAATTGAACATCTGCAGCAGATTCAACACCAGTCTCTGCCCACTGATTGTGAGAGTGCCTCAGGCCCTGTTTACATTATTTCGAATCAGCGGATCATCAGATTAACGTTTTTAAAACGATTCGCGTACACACACAAAATTTCTGTGCCCGCAACAAAACCGTTCCCCATGCACACAGCAACGCCAATACACGGATACGCTAATCACATGACTAATTAGACGGCACGTCACATGATCCCAGTGCATATCGGGCATGCGCAAGTCACTCACCACTTGCAAGTGGAAGGATGTCGTTGTAAAAAATGAAGTATGCCAGTCTGTTATCGGCGGTACTGGTACTACAATGACGCCTTTTTTACACCGTGTATGGCCTTCGTGTTTATGCTAGAAGGATCTAACAGTGTTCGGTACACTCTTCACCTCGCAGAACGGCCGTTTTTTGCGATTACAACAAGACTATTTAGTGCTACAGTAACCAACACACTTCCTGTATTGCTCATTCACTTAATGACTTCCTCAACACACTTCCTGTATTGCTCATTCACATGACCAACGTGGCATGACCAACGCCAGCGAATCAGGAAGGCGGATGTCACAGTGACGTTGTCCAATGACGACGTCAGCTAGAGCTCAGCACTGCGTATCCTCGTTCCTCAATGTTTACACAGCACCGGATCAGATACGTACTGGGTTGAATACGTGGGCCCTGGCGGATTCAAACTGTTCCGCCTGTGGAGTCGTTTTCCGGCATTTTAATGTGCACGGACAGTGCATCTGCAACGAAAACGATACGGATACGGTCTAATGTAAACACCACCTCAGAGACACATGTGCATTCTGTGTATTCGGCTGTGAGGAGACGCTCTTTGCTGTGAAAGAGTGATTCAGGTTCATCGTAAGTTAGCTTAACGATGGCTCTTAAGAGCCAGTTAAAGTCTCTCTTAGGCCCTGTCCACACGGCAACGGATTCAGGTGAATCCAATACAATTGTTTATCGTTTCGGCCTGGCGTCCACAGGGCACTGGCGTTTTGGGTGCCCCAAAACGCAATCTTTTGAGAACGGGTTCCAGAGTGGAAAGATCTGGCAACGTTGCCGTTGTGAAGTCGTCTGGATGAGTAGAACGGATTTGTTTACGATGACGTCACAACCACATGACTGTGAGTGCTTCACGCCGGGTAGAAGTGTAACGAACTCGATGCGAGTTGTCAACAAATCCTATAACTTGGTTCATGAAACGCGGTTACAAAATATTTTCACTGTGAATATTTATTGTGTAATGGTGCAAAGTGAGAGAGAGAGAGTGTGAGAGTCAATCCCGCCAGCAAAAATAGGGAAAAAAAGGAGCGATCTCACCTCTTCAGATGTTGGTTTAAGTCCTACAATACATTCCTCAAAAAGGGCGTAGAAGAACAAATTAATCCATCAACGTGTAGCATTCAATTTATTCCGGACCATTAAAGATGCCGCCTTCCGCGTAGAATCATACGTCATCCTCGCCGCCATATTGGATGGGGCAAAGCGGAGAATAAAGATGCCTCATTCATGTGTTGCGTTTAACTGTACCAACAGGTTTGCTGTCCAAACGAGATCACATGGGATTACCTTTCACAGGTGAGACTGGAAAAATACTCATCTCATCTCATTATCTCTAGCCGCTTTATCCTTCTACAGGGTCGCAGGCAAGCTGGAGCCTATCCCAGCTGACTACGGGTGAAAGGCGGGGTACACCCCGGACAAGTCGCCAGGTCATCACAGGGCTGACACACAGGCAACCATTCACACTCACATTCACTGGAAAAATACTTTTCATTGTATTTGGTCATTATAATGTAATTTTACGAACAGATTTTTCTGACTTTGTGGCTAATATGAAGTCTCGCGCATAATAGTTTATGTGCATGCGTCCTTACTTCTTCTATTGTTCTGGTGTCTCTGAAGGGACCGTCTTACAGCACCCCTAGAGGTGTGGCATGTGTATTGCATCGTTTTCAGCAAGCGTTGCGTTGCCATATGGACCTGATATTTTACTGATCGTTGCCCATGTGGATGCGATATTTTTTTTAAATAACATCTCGTTGCCGTTGTTGTGTGGATGTAGCCTTAGCCTTCAGAGGCTTTCAGGAAACCCACCCCAGTACTTTAACATGCCATTTACACTACAAAATGGACCACTTGCATTGTTGCACAGACTGTGCCACTTTATCCCATAGTATTCTTGTGCATATAAACAGCTGTACATGTGTGTTCGTACTGCTGCTGCACAGACTGACACTTTATTGTACATATAAACAACTGTACATATATCCTCAGTACTGCTAACTGTACATACAAACCTAGATACTCTCAAATTCTGTCCACTTCCCCTCAGTAAATATCAGTGCTGTAGCTGAGTCACTAAACCTCGAGTCTGAGTCCAGTCTCGAGTCCCCAGTGTTCAAGTCCAAGTCAAGTCCAAATCATTCAAGAAAATTTCGAGTCGAGTCCACTATTGATCTGAGGCCCTGTCCACACGGCAACGGATTCAGGTGAATCTGATAAAATTGTTTATCGTTTCGGCCTGGCGTCCACACGGCACCGGCGTTTTGGGTGCCCCAAAACGATATTTTTTGAGAACAGTTTCCAGAGTGGAAAAATCTGGCAACGGCGCCGTTGCGAAGTCGTCTGGATGAGTAGAATGGATTTGTTTACGATGGCGTCACAACCGCATGACTAGAACAAGCAGCACTCTCGCTGTTTTGTATGAACCACTGCATTGCATTCACTTTTGTATACAGCTTTTCTTTTAAATAAACAAGTAACTGAACCATTTCTTGAATTTCTTTTTTTTATTGGATAAGACTGCTTTTCAAAATGTTCACACACAATATAAAAAGTTATCTAAATTATATAAAAATGCTTTTCAAAATGTTCACACACAATAAGAAAATTAAGTTATATAAAACTATGCACACTAATAAAACTAATTTGTACACACAGAAGGCACGATTTCCTCGCGTAGTCGCAGCCATCTTCTTCTTGTTGTGTGTTTGTTCCTGACAGTGCTTCACACCGGGTAGAAGAAGGGGTTTATGCGCATGCGTGTACTTCTATTGTTCTGGTGTCTCCGATGGGACTGTCTTACAGCGCCCCTAGAGGTGTGGCATGTGTATTGCATCGTTTTCAGCAAGCGTTGCGTTGCCATATGTACCTGATATTTTACTGATCCGTTGCCCATGTGGACGCGATATTTTTTTAATAAAATCTCGTTGCCGTTGTCGTGTGGATGTAGCCTGAGTCGAGTCCGAGAACAAGACTTCAACCACACCATTTGATGGTGGCCGTTTCTGCCTTTATGTGAAACCGTCTCTGCTGCTGTGTTGGACTAACGTTACTGCTCGACTGCCCCGTTTTAGTTAATAGGCTACAGATAAAAAGCTTGTTCATCGTTCAGCAAGCCCCGCCCACTATCAACAGGGCAAATAACATGAGAGAGGGTTAACACTAGCTAGTTCATCGCTCAGCAAGCCCTGCTGTCAACAGAGTAATGAACATAGCATATCACTTATTTCTCTGGGTGGAGTCTTGCCAAATGACAAGTGAAGCTCGAGGTTGTCCCCGTCGTCTCCTCGATAGTTCTTCTACATATGGAACGCATAGCAGTGCATTTTTCCCACTGCACGAGAAGTCTGTATAAGCAAAGCGGACAATCCTCGGGGCGTTCTCTCCAGGCATTTTAGCGCCATTAACGTTAGTTTGTTCCTGAACATGACGTATGAACAGGTGAATGTGCGTTCTCTGGCACGAAATTAGCATAAAACTGAATGTAGATATAAATATCTTATGCCAAATTATTATGGCATGTTACAAAAAATAAAGAAGAAATCCGAGTCCTCGTCTCCAGTTTACGAGTCCGAATGCAGTTAATTCAGAAGTCCGAGTCATCAGTGCCCAAGTCCAAGTCAAGTCACGAGTCCTTATAAATAATTAGGGCATGAGTCGGACTCGAGCACGACAAGCCTGGTAAATATGCATTTAAATATTTACAAACATCAAGTCAAAGTCCCTTCCCATGCCGTGTGGCGCATAGGGCAGCGCCGATCTCCATTTCCGTAGCCCTCAGCCTCTCGCCTATTACATAGCTGGGGTTACAGTGGGGGCCTAGTCCTCTGGTAACCGCGAGAGTTTGAGTTATAGCATCACTATGCTGCAGTATTTACTTCTGGCACTTAGCTGTAAATAATACTGTATTTTGCACTTCTGATTAGATGCTAACAGCATTTCATTGGCTTTGTACCTGCATTCTGTACCATGACAAAGTTGAATCGAATTGAATCTAATCTATGTTTAATGTTGTGGAAGATCCCTGAAACAAGTTACGTCCTGTTATTACTTTACACTATAGCAGTAAGAAATGGTAATTCCTTTACTAATCTCTCTCGAATTTCTCTTGAATTTAATTAGAAAAAAAAAAAACACACCAGAGTTTCTGATCCTGAGAAACTGGTAAGTGCAAAGCCCTCTGTCCTGCAGACTGTACTATGGTGGAAAACCTCCTGACTATGACACCTGACAGTCCTTCCATAAGTGACCAAGCTTTGACCAAGTTATATGTTTAAATCGTGTGTGCTGTTAACATTTCAGACTTGTTTAGATTCAGCGTCGTCTCTTCTGCCTTTATTCTGCCTCTACATTTATCCTTCCTCTTATTCTGCACAGCGAATGTGATGACTTAATCATTTTTGCTTGTTTATTCACAACTCAAGAAATAATAAGACAGAAACTCTGCACAAGAGGGTCAGCTTGTCAGCATATTTATATTCAGCACTTGTAGTGCTAATAAGATAGCAGTGCCTGCGAACACAGAAGCATCGCTGACTTCTGAAACAGACCACTTGTGGTTTTGCTGGGATTTGTATTATTATCTTCTTTAGTGCCACCTAATTGAATTTCAAGCTCTTATCAGGTTGTTGAGGATTAAAGAAAGAATACTATTGTGTGCGCTACATCACAGGTGAACGAGCCATGCAAGTACATTTACTCACGATATAAAGAACGCCATTGCTAAACGTCAGTATTAATATCTGGCCGATCGCTTCCATCCATTCTTTCTAAAGGAGAGCCGAGGGGAGCTGATAGCGGCGAGTCTATTATGCATTAGAGTCCTGTGAACCCTTACATTCAGAATGAGTTTGAGACAGAGGACGGAGTGTCTCCAATTCCCCTCTCAACATTTGTGTCACACTGATAAAAATCATTAGGACAGTCTCTGGTTCCCTGTGCCTGTCTGTTAAGTGCCTTCCCTGCTTCCCCATCCTCAGCCGTGTCTCACAGAGCTGAAGAAAATGATATCTTTGCAGTCTTGCATCGAAGCCAACCGCTCTTGGCAGCATGCAGTGCACGGCTCTGCTTGCCAAGCACCTGGTCAAACTGAACACAATGAGCAGCTTATGGATGCTGTCCATCCTCAGACATCATTTTTAGCCATGATATGCTGCGAAATGGTTGAGTTAGAAGGGAATTCTTGTGGGAAGAACTTGAAAGGAAAAGTCAACATTTTTTTTCTTTTCTTTTTTTTTTATTCCTGCAGAATTTTTTAAGCATTGCTGCGCCTCGCCCGCTTCCCTTCCCCAGACACTGAAGAGGATTTGACTGCTAAGTAGTCTTCTGCTGCCAGTTTTGTCTTTTCATAATTAACTCATCGTTGTTTTCAGTTGGTTTGCCTTTTTATGTTGCTCGGTACAGTTGTGCTTATTTCCTGTTATGGATGTTTATTCTGTAATGGATCCAAGTTAGGAACAATTGAGCGTTGCTGTTTGTTTGTTCACTCAGAGTGGTATTTTTTCCATTTCATCTGCTAAAATGCAGACAGGAAAATGGTTTAAACAGAAAACTCAACTTTAATCGCAACTGCATCCTCTGCATCCACCTTCTTTTTTTTTCTTCACAATTCACATCATGTTGGTCTTCTTTTTTAGTAAAAATAATCAGAACAAATGTATGATTCAAATTACATTTAATTGTCATGCACGAAAGAGGGAACTATTATACATGGGTTCTTTTTTTTAAGCATTTAAAAATGCTTTTAAGAATTGCTGTGTCTCAGAGCCAACAACTGCAGGCAGTCTGAACTCACCGTGCCGAATGAGAGGACTGGGCTTGGGCGTCACACTGCAGCCTTTTACTGAAGTGAGGCAATGTGGTTGAAAGCATGAATTTTACACTGGGAACATCTGCATAATTTCTGTTTTATTCCACTGTTTAGTACATTCAGATATCTGTTTATTATAAAATATGTTTACTACAAATATCTGATTTATTATAAATCTGTCAGATTATACATGACCATATATAGAAAGTTTGTGAGTAACAAGGTTTTGAATTTCAGATTTTAACCAACACAAACGGTCAGACTGATGCGGGTTACAGCCTAAAGTATAGCTCATGTGTTGTTTAGATCATAACCACATCATGTCAAATACAGTGCGAATTAAAGAACTGAAGGCAATTTTTTTTATTATCAAAATTCTATTTATCTCATTTTATTAAATACAGGAATGCATTTTTGATCGATATTTTGTCGCTGCTATAGCAAGTTATGAGTGTTTGAAATATGCTATGTAATGTATATCAGTCCATATGTCAAAGCAATGGCCGTAAACGAGCTTCGTTGAGACCTGTGCGAGACATCGTAGGACGGAAGTAAAACGTACAGCGGAAATCAAAGTGACCAACATCTGCCAACGTCGTCAAAAGACTCGTGCACCCTCTTTCGAATGCTGATGTAATCAAGCTGGAAGTTGTTTGTTTGTTTTGATAGCAATCAGGAAAGTTTGAAAAAAGTAGGCAGTAATCGTCATTTAAACTCGTTTTTGTGCAATATTTTGTTTGGAAAACAGTTTTCAAAATGGCGGCACTGACACCTGGCTGACACTTCACGTTTCGAAGTCTCGCACAAGTCTGGTGAAGATCGCGCGGATAAGCGACGCCTGCCGTGGACCAAACGAACTACATTCAACACGGCTAAAAACCGAACAGGCCGATAAGTATAATATTTAATTGCAATTAGTTGCCAATACGAATCACGATATAAGGTTACTAAAACCGAAAACGTAATTGAATAACACGTTAATTAAGAAATAAAGCAAGTTTAAAAATGACTTCATTTCTCCTTTAAGGGTAGATCTTGAATAATTAAAATGTCTCGACGATCCTTTTCTACAGAAAGATCAAGAGTATCATGATATGAAACTTTTTTTTTTCAGATACACTGAAAACTCTCATATATGGTATCTCGTTTTTTTTGTTTGTTTGTTTTGTTTTTTTTGGACACATGCTTTGACACCTTCTCTAGTCTTGCGTTTTCCCTGACAGACACATGACCAGAACAATAATAGTCAAGAGTAGGAGGTTCCTTAGCGTACGTCCCTCCTCACTTTGTATGGAACTGCTAGATTTCACACAATGACACGGCTCAAACAATGGTTATTTGCAAAATATGCAAAGACAAGACTGGCATGCAGAGGAAACAATAATAATTTTTTAACCACTAAGAAAGCATCCCAAGAAGTGTGCTGAAATTCGCAGGGCATGCATGTGAACGTAGCAGCACCACAGTCAGAAACAGCACTGAAGTAACCAAATGTGTTTGGCACTACTGATGAGAAAACTAACGAGCTCTGGAAAAACATCACTGATGCCATGGCAGTTTACCTGGCCAAGTATATAATACCCATCAAAATGGGTTTTTAGAGACTTCTAAAAATAACTGATCTTTAGTATAACTTACTGAGTTTGAAATATTTTTCCTCAGGTCTACACAGAATGCTATGCTGGCGTATTAGGGCCATTGTAGGTAAAAAAAAAAAAAAAAAAAAAGGTGTGTGTGTGTGGGGGGAATATTCTGAGGAAAAACTCAGAATTTCCAAGATTAAGAAGCCCCAAATTTACAAGGAAAAAACCTCTCATGCTTCCTCGCTGCAGTGCAATCTGGGAAATGTAGGAGAAAATCTCTCATGGCGGCATTTCCTGTAACTCTTGGCTCAGCCATTTCAAAGTAACAGAGATTTGGGAAGATGAGAAGAATCCAGGCACTGAAACTGCTGTTCCACTATAATGATGCATGCATAAACAGCTAAGACACAAAAATGAAACGGATAAACAAAGATGTGCAGTTAATATGTTCATCTCGCATTGAATCCAGGAAGCACAACAATCAATTCTGTTTTTCCTGGCTGTAGTGCATTCTGGGAAATGCATTTGAAAATCTCTGAGAAATTTATTGTTTTATATTGCATGATCGAGGAGAAAAGACTGCATTTCTTATCGCTCTCGGCTCAGCCATGGCATCTGTGGTGTGATGATGGTGATCCTTGCAGAGTGAAGTGATCGGGTTCCTTGACAAAAATTAAATTAAATTAAATTAAAAATTTAAAAATACACTACCGTTCAAAAGTTTGGGGTCACTTTGAAATGTCCTTATTTTTGAAAGAAAAGCACTGTTCTTTTCAATGAAGATCACTTTAAACTAATCAGAAATCCACTCTATACATTGCTAATGTGGTAAATGACTATTCTAGCTGCAAATGTCTGGTTTTTGGTGGAATATCTACATAGGTGTATGGACCCTTTTCACGTGACGTCACGACAAACGCGGCCGCCATTTTGGACATGTACTACCAGTAGTTTACCACAGCCAACATTGAGGAACGGCAGCAAAGAAAGTGTTTATTTTCAGCAAGACTTCCATCATGCCACTATATTGTTGTGCATCTGGATGTAGTAACCATCAACAAACAAGGCAAGGGTTATCATTTTATCGGATCCCGGTAGATGCTGACCGACGGAGAAGATGGATAGCGGCATACCAACGCTTGTGTACTGACCACTTTGTTGGAGGTAAGACGAATAAAATTAGCCAGAAAAGGCATTACATTGCTGTTAACATTCCATTCTAGTTTACTGTAATTATGATCTGGCAGCTATTTACACCGGATCCAGTGTAAATAGCTGCCGGAGCCAACGTCCGAGGTTCCGGAGCGCGCTAGCTCGCGGCCCGGCCGGAGCGCGCTCCGGCAAGCTCAGACATTGGCTCCGGCAAGCTCAGACGTTGGCTCCGGCAGCTATTTACACTGGATCCGGTGTAAATAGCTGCCAGATCATAATTATAGTAAACTAGTAAATACAGTTTTCTGCATCTCGCTCCTTTTTCTTTTATGTTTATCGCCTTCCTCGCATTCAAACCGATTCGAGCCGAAGTCCACTACATGTCCAAAATGGCGGTCGCGTTAACGAAGGTCACATGACTGAAAAGGGTCTATAGAGGCCCATTTCCAGCAACTCTCACTCCAGTGTTCTAATGGTACAATGTGTTTGCTCATTGCCTCAGAAGGCTAATGGAGGATTAGAAAACCCTTGTACAATCATGTTAGCACAGCTGAAAACAGTTGAGCTCTTTAGAGAAGCTATAAAACTGACCTTCCTTTGAGCAGATTGAGTTTCTGGAGCATCACATTTGTGGGGTCGATTAAATGCTCAAAATGGCCAGAAAAATGTCTCGACTATATTTTCTATTCATTTTACAACTTATGGTGGGAAATAAAAGTGTGACTTTTCATGGAAAACACAAAATTGTCTGGGTGACCCCAAACTTTTGAACGGTAGTGTGTATATATTTTTAAAAAAAACTTTTTCCAAGTTTTTTTTTTTTTGTAAATTCTTGACTTTCAATCTTGAAATTTCTTACTTTTTTTCTTGCAAATTTATGACTATAATCTCAGACAATATCTGATATTTTTTTTCTCATAAATGTCCCACTTTAATATCACAAATTCTGATGCTTTTTTTTGGTGTATATTACCCCGACCTTCAGCTCTGTATTTTTTTTACCCTACAATGACCCAAATATGCTATCATAAAATGACATGAGAACTGAAGAAAAAAGAAAAAAAAAACCATGAAACAAAACGAGTATATAAACCAACTCTGTTAATGTATTCATTAATTAAACCAAGTTAAATACTCACTTGCCTGTCAATCACCTTTCCATTTATTACTTTTAAATACTGAAGACGTTAGTAGAGGCGATGTCCTTTTTATTTAACATTTTTAAAATGAGCTATCCACGCTTGATTGCTTTCATTTTAGAAATCAATTTGTAATTTTGTTGTAAATACACTTTGTTCAAATTAGTTTGAATTTCTTACAGCTACATTTCCCTCAGTAGGCAAATTAGTGTGGTTGCACTAATAATGTGGTTCAGTAACTTGCAAAATAGCTTTCAAAACAACATGCAAAATATTCACGATGATATTGTGCAATGTGATCCAACCTGAAAAAAAGATGATGTGATATTTTTGCCAGATTCCTCACTCATGGTAGGATTAAAGGTTAATATTCTCTCCACAATCACTGGATATGAGCAATCACACGCTCTGATTGGCTACTCTACTACGAGGATATCAGCTCATATACCATGAGTAGAGAAAACAAAATGGCGGAGCGTGTTGCTGAACCAACCGAGGATGAAATACAAAACCCTAAAAAATACAAAAAGCAACAAATTATGGAATAAAAGTATTTGATGGTAAGAGTGTATCTTTTTTTTATTTTTCAAGAATTATGATTATAGCATATTTCACAAATTGCTTCTGTCATTTCGCCAGTTTGTTTACATCCATCCATCCATTATCTGTAGCCGCTTATCCTGTTCTACAGGGTCACAGGCAAGCTGGAGCCTATCCCAGCTGACTATGGGCGAAAGGCGGGGTACACCCTGGACAAGTCGCCAGGTCATCGCAGGGCTGACACACAGACACAGACAACCATTCACATTCACATTCACACCTACGCTCAATTTAGAGCCACCAGTTAACCTAACCTGCATGTCTTTGGACTGTGGGGGAAACCGGAGCACCCGGAGGAAACCCACGCGGACACGGGGAGAACATGCAAACTCCACACAGAAAGGCCCTCGCCGGCCACGGGGCTCGAACCCGGACCTTCTTGCTGTGAGGCAACAGTGCTAACCACTGTGCCGCCCCGGTTTGTTTACATTCTAAGTGGAAATGATTTTGTCCGACATTTTGTATAAAGTTTTTATTTATCAAATTTGCAAAAAAATAAAAATAAAAATGCCATGTTTCTCAAAATCCACTGAATGTGGATAGAATAAAACAGTTATTCTACTCAATCTCATCGTACATGGCTTATAACCTATCAGCTCATGTACGGCTTGCTTTCGTGGAATAACTTTTGTATTTTAAATAGATAGATAGATAGATAGATAGATAGATAGATAGATAGATAGATAGATAGATAGATAAGCACTGCCTAAAAGTGGAGCTCCCGATGAGTCTAAAATCTGTTAGTAAAGATTCCTACAGTATGTGGTTTTATTGAAAAGCAAAAAATAAATGCTGGATAAAAACCCATCTGTCTTATGTAAATAGAGATACAAATTTTATTTTCTGGTGGTCATGTGTTTAAGCTACATTGCCTTGCATTTATGATCGGGTTCCCCGTGGTGAACGTACGTCGTTCATATGTACAGACGGGCGTCATATGGTCGCAAAAGCCATCAAAAATCAGGTCTATGCATTACTATATTCTCTTAAGTATGGAGCTTTTTTCTGCTATGATGAAGAAGAAAAAACAAACACTTAAATTATTCCTTCAAAATATTCCATAATTCCTGGGGACATCGTGGCTCAGGTGGATAAGGCGCCATACCATAAATCCGGGGACCCGCGTTTGATTCCGACCCGAGGTCATTTCCCGAGGTCATTTCCCGATCTCTCTCCCGCTCATTTCCTGTCTCTACACTGTCCTATCCAATAAAGGTGAAAAAAGCCCAAAAAAATATCTTTAAAAAAAAATTCCTTTATAAAAATAGAATTAATACAATTAGTAAAAATTTCTGTCGATTCCATATACATCTCAGGTGACCCCATAACCTGTGCTGTATATGTATGGATGATTGGTATAGTATCTTGTCCCTGCTCCCTTTTAAATAATTCTACTTAAACTTCTACTGTTAGTGATGCTCCGCATCTCACACTTTATGCTGTTGTATGGCATACCTTTTCTTTCACAAATTAAATTATTACGCTTATATATTCTATCCTCTTTCTCATGTCTTCCATGGATGCTCCATAGTGCATGCTTTTCCTTTAACACAAAAGGATGAGCGATTGAGACCTGAGTGTCACACTCGTGCGGATCTAATAATGGATGGTGCAGATGGGGTTTGCTGGAATGGAGCAGTGTGCTGACTCCATGGGGTTGAGGAAAGCGCAGTGTCAAAGCGACTCCCATGCTGAACGCACTAGTGGGGAATGGATGCCGTCTGGCAGACAGGTTGGCACTCTGCTCTTTCCCCCTGTACCTGCGCTGGAGGTAGTCCAGGGTTAATTATAGTTGAGCACTTGAGTCTAGTGTCAGCACGCCGTACAGAGGGGGTGTCACACGTCCATGTCCTAAACAGCAAAGACAAGAGGAAAGGCATGCTCTTCTTTGGCCTATGTTTCACCATGCCCTCTGCATAATGTAATAAAAAATATATCTGTATAAATCGCTTGTAGTAACAGGTGTCATGTGTGTCTGCTTTCGAAGAGAGCAACTTGTCAGAATTTTTGTCCAGTACTTGCTGCTGGTGGTTGTGGAAATTTTTCAAAGTCACCTCTTTAAGAGGAGTTAAAAGATATTTTTGTTCAGCTATTCATTTTTCCATCACGTACAGTATAATCAGTTGCTTTTCTTATACACCGTGAGGCTCGCACTGTCGAGTCACGCCGGTGTTCTCTGTCCTAGAAAAAAAAAGAACACTTTGCGTTTCTAAAAGTTTTGTTCTTGCTGCCCAGTTATTTTTACGATGGCCCATTTCCGCGGTTGTTGTACCATTATTTTGACCTTACACAGAGCACCTTCTCCCAAGTCAAATTAGCTTTCACCATTCAGAGAAACAGAGTAATGTAATGGCTTGACGGGTTTTTTTTTTTTCTTCTGGAACGTGAAGAAATGGAAGACGTGTGTCATTGGGGTTAATAATATTCCTTTTCTTCAACAAGTACCGAGGGATGCAGGGCGTCCTTGAAAACGACAGCACCTCATTCCGCTGTCCGTTTTCCCTCACGCTGCAACATGACCCAAAACATATCTGTCAATGAACTGATCGTATCTGTGAAACATTTTAAATATGGCGTACAACTAATGTAGTTCTTCTAACAACACAATTCTCACTGGGAGTAAGAAGCGTATCAATGGATACTCAACAGATTTTTGTTTCAACGGAACGCAGGCAAAACTGGGAGGACGTAAGTCATGCAAGTCAATGAACACCTGGGGACTGAGCTTCCAGAGGTGGCTGAACATGATGAGGGAGAGGAAGGGAGATGTAGAGTGAAAGAAGGAGTTACACTCTGTGTTATTGTTTGATAGGATGAGAGTGACTGGGAGGGGAGCTCAGTCTGAGGCCCGCCGAGGTTTGCGCCACCTGTTTGTTTTCCTCCTCATCCGTGCATAGAGCTTTTAAATGCCTTGCTGTAGCCAGCCCCGTGGGACCCAGGGGTGTGAGATCCAACACAAAAAAGGTGACAGAGGAGTCATGGGTTGTTGTATTAACTTGGGGATTTATGATTTATTAATCTGCACTTCTTTAAATCTGAACCGAAACGTTGCGAGGTTACTCAGCTCAGTCCCCCCAGGAGTAATCTTGCTGCTGAGAACAATTGAGAAGCGCTGCATTTTTTTTGTCTTCTTTAACTGCCGGAAAGTGCTCACTCCATTACTCCTCTGAGTGCAGCTGGGGGACAGGGGCAGTAGAGACCGAGCGGAGGGAGAGAGAAGAGAGGGGGGAGCAAGAGAGCTAGGAGAAGGATGCAAGGAGAACGCAAAAGAGGAGAGGGTCATGCACGGCCCAGCCACAAGAAAGTTTGTTATTCCTCCGAGGGCTTTATTTTCATCCTCCACTCACAGCGATTCCTCATTTTTCCGCAAATTGTTCTGGGGAAGAAAAAAATCTCCTGCACATGAAGGAGTGTGAGAAGAAGCAGTGTTTATGAACATTCCCCCCACCCGTTCTTCCGCTGCTGTCTTTCTATAAAATACCGACACGTTTACGTAACATGTCTCATAATTTATCACTCGCACTTATCGACTCACACTTAATCTAGGAATAAAGCACAAAACTGCCACCTTGCATGGAACCAATTGTACGTACAGTGTGCAAAGTTTCCTGCACGTGATGGAGTGCTTCTCCTTGGTACCGTGACTGCTTAAATCAAAGTCATTCGCACCTGAAAGGCTGAGATTAGGCGAAAGTCACGCTGAAGGTACAGTAATGGCCCGAGGTCTCTACTCCTCCACAGTGGAGACACATTCAGCAGGAGAGAAACAGGGCTGGTGCCAGACAGATCTTTGGCAGGCCTCTCTCTCTTCACTTGGCCGGGTGGTCGATCACACCATCACAGCCAACAAGACGGTTAAAAAAGCAACAACATGGACGTGCAGGCGGTGGAAGCTGTCAGCATGCAGTAACAATGCTGGTGTTTTACCTCCTTTAGTCATGGAGGATGGATGAGTAATGCATCAGCACCAGGCTGGAGAAGGTGTCGTTATTTTCATATTAATAATATACCACATGTTAGTGTGGTATACTGTATGTATTTAGGGGTTTTCATTTAAAAATTTTCATTTTGTAGAAACAATTTTGTGTGACCAATCCACTAAATGTGTATTGCATAACTGAAACAAGGGCCTAAAACACAAATTCTTACTCGTTTTTAGTCCCCCGGCATATAATGCTGGGGGACATAGCTAATCGCTCTGTCCGTCTGCCCGTCCGTCTTTGTCTGTCCGTCCATCTTTCTGTCTGTCCGTCTGTAACCATTTTACAGGGTGTTTCAAAAAATTTGATATTATTTGAGATGTAAATATCCCGGCGGCATGGTGGTGCAGTGGTTAGCGCTGTCGCCTCACAGCAAGAAGGTCCTGGGTTGGAGTTTGCATGCTCTTCCCGTGTCCGCGTGGGTTCCTCCGGGTGCTCCGGTTTCCCCCACAGTCCAAAGACATGCAGGTTAGGTTAACTGGTGACTCTAAATTGACCATAGGTGTGAATGTGAGTGTGAATGGTTGTCTGTGTCAGTCCTGTGATGACCTGGCGACTTGTCCAGGGTGTACCCCGCCTCTCGCCCGTAGTCAGCTGGGATAGGCTCCAGCTTGCCTGCGACCCTGTAGAACAGGATAAGCGGTTACGGATAATGGATGGATGTAAATATCCCAGAAACTACATAGTATAGGCAAATGAAACTGAACAGGCTTAATGTTGAGCAATATAAAATTTATTCCTCAAAATTTGAATGAGAAATTCAAAGGTTTGTGGATTCCATGAACGATTTCACAAGTTTTCAATATTCGTGAACTCGCTCGACCGTCTCTTCCGATGCTGGCGGTCGTCCAGATCCTTTTGCCCTGCACACACAGCCTTCCTCTTTGAACTTTTTGTGGCATGTCCAAATCTGCATTGCAGTTGGTGCATTTTTAGAGAATTCTCTTATAAATACACGCTGCACAGTCTGGTTCGACTGTGTTCGAGCGTACTCTAACACACACAGCGCCTTTTCTTTTCCAGTGAATGGCATTTCTATACCTAAAAAGATATAAACAAAAAAACATTAAACATAAAATTTTGATCTGTTTCCACACATGCTGTCTGTGAAATTTTGAGGTTAAGTTAACAAGAATTGGCAAAGTTATTACATTGTGAAAGGATATCAAATTTTTTGAAACACCCTGTAGTTTCCCGGAGCATAATTCAAAAACTATTAGGATTTTTTTTTTTTTCACAAAACCTGACTGTTATGTTAAGTGACTAAAGGAGTTGTGCCTTTTGACATTTTGGGATTTATGTGATTTATTTTTTTTCCCCCCCATATTTCCATGGCAACCAATTCAACTTAGGAAAATTTGGAGTGGGGTTTCATGTGGGGGCCGGGAAGATACGTCATCTCCTGATGATTCTCTTTTTTCTCTTGTTGATATGGTGATGTTCATCTGTAGGCCAGATTTTGTGGAAACATCTGCAATTGATTATGCTGCTATATTTTCCATTGATGGTACCGTATGTGTCATTTTGAAGCATCTTGTTGAGTTGCAATTGAGATATTTACAGTTACATTTCTCATGACAGCATGTTCTGGTTTCCTTTTTCCTGTCAGACTGTTTCAAAAAAATACTTTTGTGCGTAATACTAGAAGAAGAACATACATCTGGGGTTGTGAATATATAAAAAGAGCTTTTCATTGTTTTACACATCTTACTTTATAATATTAAATTATTCTTTAAAATGTGAACACGTTTGTCAGCAAAATACAGTTTGCTAACCTATAGTGCAGGAAATTTTCACTCATTCATCTTCAGTAGGCGCTTTATGCTGATCAGGGTTGCGCTGGAACAGTAAACAGGACGTAACAGTTTATTCTTCTGAAGTAACTTTCAAAGCATGGGCTTTTTGTTGTCGTAATTTGATAAAAGATACAATATCCTGGGATAAACTCTGGATCTCCCATGCCTCTGATCAGGATAAAGCACTTGCTGAAGATGGGGAATAAAAGAAGAAGAAGAAGCTAAGCTAAGAAGCTAAGCAGCCTTTATTTGTCACATGTACACGCAAGCACAGACGTACAGTAATCACACAGTGAAATTTAACCTCTGCAATTAACCCATCTGAGGCAGTGAACACACACATGCACACACAAGTGAGCAATGAGCACACACACATCCCCAGAGCAGTGGGCAGCTATGCTACAGCGCCCGGGGAGCAGTTGTGGATTTGGTGCCCTTGCTCAAGGGCACTTCAGCCCAACCTCAGGCCATGGCTGCCCCATGTTAACCTAACCACATGTGTTTGGACTGTGGGGGAAACCCACACAGACACGGCGAGAACATGCAAGCTCCACACAGAAAAGTCCCCGTCGGCCACTGGGCTCGAACCCAGAACCTTCTTGCTGTGAGGCAACAGTGCTAAACACTACACCACCGTGCTGCCCAAAATACATCTACACTGTAAATCTGCCAGTTATAGTTTCACTTATTACCCCAGAAATTATTTCATACTGTTTCTTGTCAATGGTGTCATTCGTTCCTCATCCATAGTAGTTTCCTCTCACTGTTTGAATTACTTCACTTGAGTTGAATCATGATCATGATTTTGTCTCCAGACTGTTTGGGCCACTAAAATGATCATGTAATTGATATACTTCATCCACCAGCGTAGTGTAATTCAGTGTGCAGGACTGAGTGTGTGGGTTTTTTTTTTTTTTCCCAAACTGCCAGAAATTTGCATAAATTTGAAAATAGACCACACAGATGTCTGTTAGGAGCACAGACCTTGAAGACTAAACAAAGTGGTTCATACATGAGTCAGTAGAGGGAAAATTTGTAAGAGAAAGTGCGCTCGCAACACATGGATAGCTAAAATAAGAAGCAAAGCTCTGATTAGAATCGCAGCAGATGGATGTTGGAGGAATAAAGTGATGCCAGTGTTGTTCTGTGCAGTCAGGTGCCAGGTCTGGGCTCTGAGGAGCAGCGGCGAACCGAGCAGAGCTGATGTAATATGACAGCTTTGCTGTTCTCAGAACAGCCACTCCAAGGTCACTTTGGCTGGAGCACACTCTGGAGAGAAAAGGGTGGTATGTTACATTGATCAAAATAGTGATTAATATGAATACACACTGAAAGGCTCACAAACTATGCTGTGTATGTGTGAGTATGTGTGTGTCTGAGTGTTTGTGCACTCTAATATGATGAATGAGATCCTTTGCGAGGTTTAGCCACACAGGGAAACTATCATTCTGTTCTGTTACTACTCTCGTCAGGTTTTGCTGCCACTGACTGTGCATGCATGTGTTTAAAATGCCAGATCCAGATTTCACTGTTCCACCTCTATCTAAGGATCCTGTCTGAAGTTCCTTAATGAGTTTGACAAAGTTTGAAAATGTCAGTTCTACCTGTAAAGTTTCAGAGGAACCGGAGGCTTTTTTACCCCATGCACAGGCTGCGCAGAGCAGCGTGGTTTGCTAGTTAATAAATCATGCAGGATGAGTTTATCATGGAGATAGAAAAGCCCCCTCTAGGCTCCGCTGGGTAACACTGTGTTTCTGGGAGCTGCTATAACGCATGATGAAATGCTGCTGTCAAAAGCATCACTTTTATAGCTGCAAACTTTTTATCTTTATCGCCGTCAATAGCAGGGTTAGGAGACTTGTTTATGAAGTTTGATATGCATTGCAAACTAAGTAGAAAGTAAACAAGAAGGCATTTCTCATTGTTCAGGTAGTCATATTATTAATAACATTCTAAGGTAAAATTTGCTTTGCTCTTTTGTATAAAGTCCTGCATGAATTAAAGACAAAGGGTGGTTTGATAGCTCCCTTATATTTGTCAAACACACACACACATACATTATATATATATATATATATATATATATATATATATATATATATATATATATATATATATATATATACACATAGACACAAGTGTTTTACTGTGAAATACACCACTAATATTTTTTATACGAACTACATCCAGGACATGGAGAACCAAAACCGTGACATAAATCTCTATATGTCACTTCTAAGGAAATCGATGAATTGTTTTGATAAATTTCTGGACTTTTTGTTCGCGAATGTGTCGATATAATAAAAACAACATCACATGTTGGCTTGAAGATATGAAGTTTATCTTCTCGTGTTGAAAAACTCACATTTTTCATACAAAATACATCACAGGTCTGAGTAACATATTTAACAGTTATTCCACGAAATCGGGTCGTACATGAGCTGATAGCCGATGAGGCGCATAGCACCGAGTTGGCTATAAGCCATGTATGACGAGCCTGAGTGGAATAACTCTTTTATCCTATCTACATTCACTGGATTTTGAGAAACAGAGCATTTTTATTTTTATTTTTTGCAAATTTGATAGATAAAATCTTTATACAAAACGTCTGACAAAATCATTTCCGCTTAGAATGTCAACAAACCGGCGAAATGACATTAGCAATTTGTGAAAAATGCTATAATAATAATTCTTGAAAATAAAAAAAGATAACGTTCTTACCATCAAATACTTTAATTCCATATTTTGTTGCTTTTTTTTTTGTATGCTTTGGGGTTTTGTTGTTGTTCTTCTTCTTCTTCTTTAGGGTTTTTGGCGGGTGGAAAACCAACTTGAAGGTGCATTACTGCCACTGACTGGGCTGGAGTGTGGAACGGCGATACTGGGAGGAAAACCTATATTCTTTGAGCTATTTCTGTTTCTTTTAAATTCTTGATAACGGTTTTGGGGGTTTTGTTTTTGAGTAGAGTTTTTATTTCATCCTCGGTTGGTTCAGCAACATGCTCCGCCATTTTGTTTTTCTCTACTCACGGTATATGAGCTGATAGCCTAGTAGTAGAGTAGCCAATCAGAGCGTGCGATTGCTCGTTTCCAGTCAATGTGGATAGAATATTTCCCGATATTTCACTCCGATCACATCACTCCCAGTATTCTCCCGCTGACTGGATGCACATTGTCAAAATGGCAAACGGGTTCAAAATGAAAATTCTTTTGATTAACTTGCGTATTTTTTTTTGTGTGTGGATGTGTCCACTTTGCTCACTCATGAAATATGTTCACCACTTGAAGATAAACTTAATATCTTCGCACCACTGTGTAATATCCTCTCTCTATACAGGTAGTCGTCGACTTATGACCTATGCGACTTACGACCAATCAACTTTATGATCGTCTGGTTATGACTGGCAAGTGTTTCCCAGCTGAGCTAGCTGAGCTTACGACAGTTTCCGCCCCAGCTCCCGGCAGCGCCCAGCATCCAGCCAGTGTTGCCAGATACTGCTGATGGTTTCCAGCCCAAAATATGTTCAAAACCCACTAAAATGTACTTAAAACCGCCCAATCTGGCAACACTGCATCCAGCCTCTTCTATTATGTGTGCAGTGTTTCGCTGGACAAACAACGCGTGAGCTACAGCGCGCGTACAGCTTAACCAGATCTTGTGCTATAACGTGCGCAGCTGGTAATCAAAGTAACTTTCACTTTTCTGTTCTGTTACACTGTTCTGTGTCCAAAATGAAAAGTTAGTTTTCAACTGTTCAGCTAAAAAAATGTAATTAAAACGATTGTGTTGTTGAAATGATGTGTTTGCAATTTATTTATAATCAAAAACTGATACAGGTGGATGAAAGAGTGATAGTGTGATTAAAAAAAGTACTATACTAGTACTACTGAGTGATAAGAAGTCCTAGTGAATGCTTGATAAGTAGACAATAATAAATAATTAGCTGTATTTTTCGGCGCTCGCTGCGCGCGCGCACTATGGCTCAAAATAATATACCGGCAAGAAATAAAAGTTACTTTTACCCCTGAGTATGCAGTGTTTGACTTAAACCAAATAATGAGCCAAGGTAATGAAATAAAATGTTGATAAAATAAGTCTTTAAGATGATTACAATATCATTACACATCACAATATACTTACGTTCATTTAACATGGGCCGACTTACGACCAGATCGGTTTACGACCGGTCAGTCGTAACCAAATGCAGTCGTAAGTCGACGACTACCTGTATATGTATATATGTAATGAGGGATGTATCCAACTACTAGGTTAATCAAAAACAGATAATGTTTTCTAAGTAGAAACGAATATAGAAAATATTTACCAGAAAGCTTAACAGGACATCTAGTTGAGACTAGTGGTTAGCATTTGGACTGGTGAGTGGGAGGTTTTAATTAGGCTACTAGACAGTGCTGGTATTTCTGTCTCTGGATTTTTCCCGTTGTCTTCTACTGTTTCTGTATTTAATTGAAAAGAAAAACCTTCTGGTTTAGGCCACACCTAGGTATTTTGGGTTTAAATCTGAATACAGTTACAGACAGGATTATTTGGAGCACTAAACAGATACAGATAAAAATACATTGTGTTATACCCCAGAACAGTCTAACCAACACATTTTGTATAAAGATGCATAAGACACTGTTTTACCCACTGTTTGAGCCAACACATTTACCTGTATTTCCATTTATATTTTCGGCAGATTGAATGAAAGAGACATTATCCACTGATGTAATTAAATGTCCATTAAGCGAAGACACTAGAATAATTTGTTTTTCTCTTTTCCAGAATGTGTTATGTCTCACTGTTCAGTCTGTGGCGTAATTGCTTCTCAGAACACACATTTTCGGTCAAGGCTCCAAACTCTTGAGAGTGACTTTGAAGATAGAGGAACAGCAGTGCCCCAGTGCTCCGGCAGCGGCGGCACATTTTAGGGAATAGAGGAGGCAGTAATGGGAATCTCAACTAATGACTTGGGAGAACAAACCTTGGTCTCTTAACATCAAAACCTTATTATTTTTAGCTCTGGCCAATGTTAAGCTTATCCCTGTTACTGGGACTATTCTTTGTGCTATCAGATGTGGAAATTAAAGCTAAATGACTTAAGGGGATGACTGTTCATACTACAAGTAGGCTAGGCTGCCCTTCAACAGAGCTCAACTTGACATCTCTGTCCATTATAGGCTTTCTCTTTTTCTCAAATTGCTCTCAGTTTGGCAAAAGGACGTGATTCCTCTGACCGTAGTGGGGTTTGATGTCACATAAAGACCTAATAATAACTTACAGATGTGTTAGCAGGTAATCTGACAGACTAAAAAAAAAAGTCTCCAGGCACTACAAAAATTTGGACGAATTATCATCATCTTGACTAAAATTATGTAAAGTACTTGTCTAAAAATACTTTTTTATCTGATTGTTGTGTGATTCATAATGC
Organism: Neoarius graeffei; assembly: GCF_027579695.1. Taxonomy (NCBI): domain Eukaryota; kingdom Metazoa; phylum Chordata; class Actinopteri; order Siluriformes; family Ariidae; genus Neoarius; species Neoarius graeffei. The sequence continues at coordinate 70,730,095 of NC_083570.1, forward strand.
TGATTTACTTCCATTATCATTTCTTTGGTTCCCAATGATGAGAGCAACATCAAGTGATTCTAGATGCAAATGCAAAATCTAGACTCAACTATAGCTCTTTTGATCTCGTGCTTATGTAGTTGCACACATCTTTTTAACAAGTGACTGACTAGCCAATTCGCCATTTACTCACAGTACCTTGAAACAAGAGCTATGGCTAAGACTCAAGTGTGTCTCATCCAGTATAGTTGTAAAGACCCTCAAGGTCATGTGTACTAATGCAGCTTGTTTACTGAGGACATAATCAGTCTACAATACTTCGTCAAGTCAAAGAACAGACTGAGAGTTTTTCTTTATTCAGGTGGAAATAGTACAATTTAATTTCTCTGTCTTATAGATTTATTTCATGTTTCTTGTATTAAGGGCTTAATTTAACAAACTACAAAGTCGCCAAACCTTAAATTTTTAACCTTTTCTTATTAGTTTTGGCATCACAATATGTTCTGATTTTGGCAAAGATATATGATAAAGTGCAACCTTTAAAATTAGCAAATTAACACATTTCCTTTATTGATAAACTGTAGAGTAACACTGTGGTGCAGTGGTTAGCACTATTGTCTCACAGCAAGCAGGTTCTGGGTTCGAACCCATGGTCAACTGGGGCCCTGCTGTGTGGAGTTAACATGGTCTCCCTGTGCCTGTGTGGGTTTCCTCCCACAGTCCAAAGACATGCAGGCATACATTAGGCATTAGGCATGCATTAGGTTAACTGGATACTCTAAATTACACATAGGTGTGAATGTGAGTGTGAATGGTTGTTCATTTCTGTGTTAGCCCTGAGACAGATTGGTGGCCTGCCCTGGGTTTACCCTGCCTCTCGCCCAAAGACAGCTGGCATTGGCTCCAGTTTTCCCTGCAACCCTAATGGGTAAGCGATATAGATGGATAAAATGTACATTACGCAATTATTATTGTCATTATATTTGCACTACTTCACCACTACTACCTCTGCCATCTCTCATCGATGCAATTATTATGTGCAATAATATAGGTCTTAAACTATTTTTATACATACTTATATATATTATACAGAGTCTACCTGTAATGTGCAATTTTTCCGAGCCTCTCAATAAGGCAATATTTCTATACTTTTTCACGGTAGATAATGCAAATAGCCCTCTGTATTTAATCCTTCGTTTGTCTGATTTTTATTTCAGTTTTATTTTGTTATCTGTATGACATTATCTTGCTACTGTAACACGTGAATTTCCCTGATGTGGGATCAATAAAGTGAATCTAATCTAATCTAATCTAATCTAATCTAATCTAATCTAATTAATGACTGCACTTTGTAGGTGTACTGTCTATACTCACTGTCCAAATGATCTTTTAAGCAGGCATGTTATTTGAAATAGATTATGCTGAACTTCCTTTTTTTCATCATGGCTTGTAGTATTGGTCACACATGGAAACATGAAAAGAGCCACATTTGGCTTTTAAGCAATACTTCACAAAGAAAGACAAACAAAAATGGGGTTAAATGCTCTATGGGAAATGGCTAAGATCAATATAAAGACTGGACTTCTATGAAAACAACATGGTAGATTGAGGACTTTGCATTGAATGAAAAACCACACCCAATGAACTGCCTGCTGTTTGTTATCTGACTTCTTTCTGGAGGTTTCTGACTCTTTCGGCATCACTGAATCATTGGTTCACTGTGTGAGCTACTGTCTGTGTGGAGTTTCAGGGAAACAACAGCAGATGATACCGCAGGATGTGGAAAAGCATCATTGTGATCATGTTCAGCCCAGGGTAGGAAGTGAGCCCACTCATCTTGGCAGTTGTAGCAGTAAGTCCTTAGAAACCTCCAGAGATCCTAGTTTGCAGCTGTAGTTGACCATTGGCCTGCGGGTGGTAGCCAGAGTTGAGGCTTACAGTGACCCCCAATCTTTTTAAGAAGTCTCTCCAGACTCTGGATGTGAATTGAGGTCCTCAATCCGTGACTGTGTCCTCTACGCTGCTATAAAGTGAAAAGTTAAACAGTATATTAGCAACCTGAAATGCAGTAGGTCCAAGATTTAGGTCGTTTTCACACTTGAGGTTTTTCTAGACTTTGGGTCATCCCCCCCGAGAGTTCAGTAAGTTTGGTGAAGTATGAAAGCTGTTTTTGAGCCTGGGAGCGGTCCGCAGAACTGATCTGGTCCTGTAGAAAATGGTGGTCTGGGGTGTGTTTCAACTGATCCGTGGTGAAGTCCACATCAGGTGTGGAAGAAGTAGATCTGCTGTCAGTCCTGCATGGTGAGTAGCATGATGGGTTCAACTTCTCAGGTTATTTCATATTTCCTAAGTTTCTTAATGGCCAGGAAACTGTTATTATGGTCAGCAGATGAGGCAGAATGCCTTACTGATGTATATGGAGTGAAGAAGGCATTCAACACACTTGGTCCCAATTCATAAAAACTCTGAATTGTTTGAGAGCAGATTCAACTCAAAGGGTTCACTTGAACAGTTTATCAGTGCTGAAATAAAATGTTTAAAAAAAAAACTGTCAGCAGTATTAAGTATGTAACTCATTGAAAAAGACAAGAAGCTTAAAAGAAGAAAAATAATTTTATTGGGACAGGAGCAAAGTTTCTGTAATTAGCTCACCTTTATAGTCCTTAGTAAGTGAACACTGCATCTTGCCATCCTCATCTCATCTCATTATCTCTAGCCACTTTATCCTGTTCTACAGGGTCGCAGGCAAGCTGGAGCCTATCCCAGCTGACTACGGGCGAAAGGCAGGGTACACCCTGGACAAGTCGCCAGGTCATCACAGGGCTGACACATAGACACAGACAACCATTCACACTCACATTCACACCTACAGTCAATTTAGAGTCACCAGTTAACCTAACCTGCATGTCTTTGGACTGTGGGGGAAACCGGAGCACCCGGAGGAAACCCACGCAGACACGGGAGAACATGCAAACTCCGCACAGAAAGGCCCCCATCGGCCACGGGGCTCGAACCTGGACCTTTTTGCTGTGAGGCGACAGCGCTAACCACTACACCACCGTGCCGCCCCTCTTACCATTTTGCATGGCTAAAAATCTTTTTTTTTCCCCCTGTGAGTTTCATACTTGCAATTATGAGCCCTCAAACAAACCCAAAATCTGTCCTAGGTACAGATTCAAGTATTCAGTTCAAATGTGGGATGAGATGGCAAACTTTTGAAACTAATTGACTGCAACTACTATTGTAAACTTCTAAAATTAACAAGTCAGTCATAACGTCAAAGGAAAAGTGTGAGCGCAGTCATTTTGGTACCAGCATCAGAGAGCATGAGCATTTGTTCATGTCAAAGGGGCTTCATGAAACATCATCCATGTACAACAGCTTGAGCCAAAGTAGGCCACAAAAATGCTGAAAGGGTCTGTGTAGTTTGTGTGATACCCAGGTGTCCTGTAACTATTTTGGGACGTGCCCATGTGATTAGGAGGTCACGTGGGTGTGTAGATTTGTAGCGTGAATGTCTGGACCTGGATCAATGTGCGTTCCTCAAAGTTGCCAAGTACAGGAGCCACAATGCACGATACACAAATTATCAGAGAGAATTTGGAAAAGTAAGACAAGTCGTCTAATAGTAATGGCTAATGTGCTAACTACTAATTTCTACTAATAAACCTGTTGATGAGTAGGAATGAACTGGGATCAAACACTCAAAATATACCAGGCAAGCTAAACTCGTAATCCCTCATAAGCATCTGAATGGCTATATTTCCTGGTAGCCCACGTGTCTGCATAACATATGATCACTTTATTTGAATGCTATAATCCTGATATGATGACAAGTGAATATGAAGCAGGTTTTATACTGGTTATATCTGTCATTATTATATCCACATTCACTGGATATGAGCAATCGCGTGCTCTGATTGGCTCCTCTACTACTAGGATATCAGCTCATATACCATGAGTAGAGAAAAACAAAATGGCGGCGCGTGTTGCTGAACCAACCAAGGACGAAATAAAAACTCTACTTGAAAACAAAACCCCCCAAAAATAAAAAAAAAGCAACAAAATATGGAATGAAAGTATTTGATGGTAAGAACATGTCTTTTTTATTTTTCAAGAATTATTATTATTATTATTATTATTATTATTATTATTATTATAATAGCATTTTTCACAAATTGCTACTGTCATTTCGCCGGTTTGTTTACATTCTTCATCTTTAAGCATTAAAATTTGTTGAATTTTTTTAGACTGGTTCAAAAGCTCAAAGAAGTTTGAAAATGACAAAACTGAAATATCAAAGGAAGAATTAAATAAATGTCTAAAGCTAATCTGTACCTCGGCACGACAGCAAGACGGCACTTTCTAAAAAAAACAAAACAGCACTAAAGTCAGTTCATGCAGTCATCAATAGGTTTTTAAGCAGTCCACCTAAACGGAAATGTTTTTGTCAGATGTTTTGTATAAAGTTTTTAATTTATCGAATTTGCAAAAAATAAAAATGCTCTGTTTTTCAAAATCCAGTGAATGTGGATAGAATAAAACAGTTATTCCACTCAACCTTGTCGTACATGGCTTATAGCCGCTATCAGCTCATATATGACTTGATTTCCTAGAATAATTGTTAATTATAATGGCAAAAAACTAAATCCTAGAAGTCTTGCTAGATGTAAGAATATGCAGACAATTGTGGAGAAAAAAACTTTTGCACTCTGTCTTCTAGTAAAATTATATCTTTAATTTATTATTCAAGCAAATAAGCAAACAAATCGGGTCAGTTTAATCCATTTTTATAACCTTTATTTTGTCCTTTTAATGATCTCCCAGCAGACAAAGTCATACCCAACAACAACAATTTTCTCGACTCTTTCAAAGTGTCCATCACTCTGTGATTGGCAAAAATTTTCAGTCTCAACCCATGGATGAAAACAGCAAAGTACAGCAAGTAGCAGTGGTCAAAAACTTTTTTCCAACATGAGCTGTCCAGAAAAGCCCTACTTGTACAAATCTCTTTACTCTGAGCAAGTCTAAAGCAAAGATTGTTATTTATTTCAGAGGATGTTTTTGTAACCCAATTTAGCTCATTTCTACATCCGTCTGCCTGAAACCCACTTAGAACCGTAGAACCCACTACAATGGAACATCTTCCTTGTTTATTTAATGGGATGTACTTCAAAGTGGCAGTCAGGAGCCGAGGATGTTGGCTTGACCAGTGTGGATAAGTGCATTTCCATTCATTGGATGAGTGTTCAGTAAATGATAGAGGGATATGCTGATCAACAACTGCATTTGAAGGAAGCTGGCCTCTCTCAGACAGGTCTTGGTATGACACAGGAAAGCTCTCTCTCTTTCAAAAAAAAAAAAATCCCTCCTCATCTAGGACAGACTTGAGCTGACAGTACACGGCTCAGCTCCTCTGAGGATACTGGACCCAGACAGGCTGACTTATTTATCTGTATTGTGCGCTATACTCCAAGATCACATATGGACACTGTGAACTTTTCTTCTGCTAATTCAGTCTGGGATTTATCTTAAAACAACAGACCATTTATTATTGATGAGAACATGCCCTTTTAAGCTGTATAACGTGAACGAGTTCACGTTTTAATGAAAGTTCGAAGTAGGGTAGTTGTATTTATTAGGCCTGAGCTTGAGGCACCGTATCCCATCCTGAAGTTTAGCTCTTTCCCACTCTTTCTAGTACTGGAAAGAAGATAAGCAGAGAAAATCTCAAGATGCCTGCCAACAGGCTTTGGAATATATTTAGCAAAGTGTTTATGATGCCAACGACCTGGGCTGGCTTCTCATTAGCTGATAAACCACTCACAAGGGTTTGGGGCGACATTAGTCTTTTGGGTGCTTCTTCAAACACATCCCATATTTATACTGTACCCATCAAGTGGCAGCGACTTCTTCTCCAGACGCCCTCATGCACATAAAAAAAAAGTTGCTTAGTTCAATGCCACCAAATGAATGCAAAAGTGTGCAGTAAACTTGAGGAGATCAAACGCACGGGCGGATGTTGAGATGCTGGCCAGTGTTCGGAGTTCTGCATAATTCATGATCTCCAACTTGGGTCCTCCCTAATGATGATCTCGTGGCTGTTTTTGGATGTTCAATGCACTGAGGAGGAGAAAAACTTGCTTGTGACACATGCATACTGAAGCGGCAAAAGCCTCTCAGCACCAGCACAGAGAAAAGAGATACTGCCTCTAACTAGAGAGAGCACTTAAGGCAGATTTGGTGAGTGCACCTTAAACTGCAATCACTCAATTACTTAGCAGCACATAATCACAGCCAAATTGCTTGGTTTGTTCCAACCTATTGCAGCTAATTACACCATGTCCTAGTGACTAGTCAATTAGGGAAGCATTTTCATTCGAATCATTTCAAGCAACATTAAGCCTGAAGCTAGAGCTTTGCCTTGGAACACACAAAAACTAAATGACTTAAATACACAAAACATGCAGGACTGACTGTATTTAGAAATCTAGACACTGGTTGCGTAATTAAAGCAGTAGAAATCAACACTACAGGTCTCAATACTCTGTGTCAGTTATTCTTTTGCATCAGGCAAGGCTTGTACCAAAGCAATACTGCTGGCTGTGCAATCAATCACTGTAACAAAATAGGGATTATCACACCAGGAGGGACTGCTTTAGAGTGAGCTCCTCCTAATCAAAGCTAGTGTAACCACAGCAGTTATTAATACCAGAAATCCCCTCTCCAGTGGACACCAGTGTTGCTTAACCATATAATCATTTCATACACTACCGTTCAAAAGTTTGGGGTCACCCAGACAATTTTGTGTTTTCCATGAAAAGTCACACTTTTATTTACCACCATAAGTTGTAAAATGAATAGAAAATCTAGTCAAGACATTTTTCTGGCCAATTTGAGCATTTAATCGACCCCACAAATGTGATGCTCCAGAAACTCAGGCGCTGTCCACACGGCAATGGATTCAGGTGACTCCGATACAATTGCTTATTGTTTAGGCCTGGCGTCCACACGGCACCGGCGATTTGGGTGCCCAAAACGCAATCTTTTTGAGAACGGGTTCCAGAGTGGAAAGATCTGGCAACGTTGCCGTTGTGAAGTCGTCTGGATGAGTAGAACGGATTTGTTTACGATGACGTCACAACCACATGACTGTGAGTGCTTCACGCCGGGTAGAAGTGTAACGAACTCGATGCGAGTTGTCAACAAATCCTATAACTTGGTTCATGAAACGCGCTTACAAAATATTTTCACTGTGAATATTTATTGTGTATTGGTGCAAAGTGAGAGAGAGAGAGAGAGAGAGAGAGAGAGAGAAAATAGCCCTTAGGGCAGAGTCAATCCTACCAGCAAAAATAGGGAAAAAAAGGAGCGATCTCACCTCTTCAGATGTTGGTTTAAGTCCTACAATACATTCCTCAAAAAGGGCGTAGAAGAGCAAATTAATCCATCAACGTGTAGCATTCAATTTATTCCGGACCATTAAAGACGCCGCCTTCCGCGTAGAATCATACGTCATCCTCGCCGCCATATTGGATAGGTCAAAGCGGAGAATAAAGATTCATGTGCTGCGTTTAACTGTACCAACAGGTTTACCGTCCAAACGAGATCACATGGGATTACCTTTCACAGGTGAGAAACAACAAATTAATCCATCAACGTGTAGCATTCAATTTATTCCGGACCATTAAAGACACCGCCTTCCGCGTAGAATCATACGTCATCCTCGCCGCCATATTGGAGAGGTCAAAGCGGAGAATAAAGATTAGCTGCGTTTAACTGTACCAACAGGTTTGCCGTCCAAATGAGATCACATGGGATTACCTTTCACAGGTGAGACTGGAAAAATACTTTTCATTGTATTTGGTCATTATAATGTAATTTTACGAACAGATTTTCCTGACTTTGTGGCTAATATGAAGTCTCGCGCATAATAGTTTATGCGCATGCGTCCTTACTTCTTCTATTGTTCTGGTGTCTCCGAAGGGACCGTCTTACAGCGCACCTAGAGGTGTGGCATGTGTATTGCATCGTTTTCAGCAAGCGTTGCGTTGCCATATGGACCTGATATTTTACTGATCATTGCCCATTTGGACACGATATATTTTTAAATAACATCTCGTTGCCGTTGTCGTGTGGATGTAGCCTCAATCTGCTCAAAGGAAGGTCAGTTTTATAGCTTCTCTAAAGAGCTAAACTGTTTTCAGTTGTGCTAACATGATTGTACAAGGGTTTTCTAATCATCCATTAGCCTTCTGAGGCAATGAGCAAACACATTGTACCATTAGAACACTGGAGTGAGAGTTGCTGGAAATGGGCCTCTATACACCTATGGAGATATTGCACCAAAAACCAGACATTTGCAGCTAGAATAGTCATTTACCACATTAGCAATGTATAGAGTGTATTTCTGATTAGTTTAAAGTGATCTTCATTGAAAAGAACAGTGCTTTTCTTTCAAAAATAAGGACGTTTCAAAGTGACCCCAAACTTTTGAACGGTAGTGTATATGTATGCCAGGCGGCTCTACTTACAGCCTTATAATACGAAGGTCACTGGAAATATGATGGAGATACAGCATAATGCAATCTTATATTACTAATGTTACAGAAAAGTGTAAATGGACACTATGTACAAAAGTTTATGGACAGTCCCATTCCCCATTCCAGGGTTCTCACTTGGCCTTTTCAGCGTATCGGGCCAATACACAACATTACCTTACCACTACGCCCACAATACTGCCGGCACGCCTGTAAAAGTTGCCGCTACACTAATAAAAAGACTTGTCAATCTTGAAAATGTAGTGTTTTGATTAATTTTCTCTGATTATTCCCACGCGGCAGCGACGGTGCACCACCAAGCGAATGTTCTACATTCTGACATATTCCACTCCCCACCCACATAAGCGTCCAGTGCAGAGCTTCCCGAGTAGTTCTGTGTGGAGACTGTCACTGAGGATGCTAGTCCGGTTTACCTCCTTCCTGTGTTCACAGTAAAGTACCATCCGTGTTAAGAGGCACTTACGCGCCATGCACACAATACGTGCCGGTCAACGGCAATTTTTTTATGACGCAACACAGTGCATTGAAACCATCGGAGTAACGGTCAGTAGCGGAAGGCCTGCCTACCTAGCCTAAGGCCTAGCAATGCTGGGCCTAGAGTAATTCAAGAACTCATCAGCTGTATCTGGATATGATCACCATGGATAAATTTGTTGTCAGGGCTACTGGAAGCACTGCAGTTGCAAATTCAGTGCCACCTAACCAACTGGCTGTTTTATTCTTATTCCATAAGTATGTCACCAATATAGTTGATTATTATACATACGGGCCACTTTTTCCATCGAATAAAAACATGTATTCTATTCCCTTCTTGCAGGTTTATTGATGGGATGCAATATTGTTGTCATATTGCTTATCCTCCATGTATTATGCCACTCTCCCCAATGGAGAATGAGCATGCAATATTGTTATAATATTGCACGTTGTCAAGACAACACGACGTCACACGTTGGAGCTCATGTGGAGATCCAATGATGAAACTTTTCTGCTGTGCATGCGCAGAATCATTTCTTTGTCGGTTGGGAAAGAGAGAAGACGAGGCTAATCCAGTGCTCGGTTTAAGCACTAAATAAATAAACTGAAAACTGAAACTAAAGATGCATTGAACACCCGAAAGGCTGCCAAAACTTCATTATATGTTCTTCACGCATATTTACAAGGGAAAAACATACCAACGGACATTGAAAAACTGGAAAAGAGACACATCAGAGATGTAAAACTTCTGCGTGAGCGAGTGACTGACAGTTTGTAAACAAACATGGCCGCGCGGTTTGCTTTGTTAAAAGCGGAAGATTTAGAGAGAATTTTGGCTGCCAGGTCACTCCATTGTGTGTAGTTGTCAATGTTGATTTTAAAAGTAGCTAAGTAAATTACACAGAGAAAATATAATAATGACTGCACTAGCATTGGCCTGTGCTAACACTACACCAGCTAGAAGGTAACTGGACTGCCGCGCTAACAGCACCGGGTTGCGGGTAAGCTAGCATTGGCCTTCGAGAATGCTGAAATGAAGAGTGTGTATGTATTATAATAATAATAATATTGGGTGGCTTTTTTTTCGTGGTCTATCAGATATATTCCATGAAGCTAGCATGATATTGAATGAGTCGAAGACAAGTTCAGTATCATTGTAGCTGAATGGAATATATCTGATAGACCACTCAAAGCCAGCCAGTATTATCTCATCTCATCTCAGTATCTCTAGCCGCTTTATCCTGCTCTACAGGGTCGCAGGCAAGCTGGAGCCTATCTCAGCTGACTACGGGCAAAAGGCGGGGTACACCCTGGACAAGTCGCCAGGTCATCACAGGGCTGACACATAGACACAGACAACCATTCACACTCACATTCACACCTACGGTCAATTTAGAGTCACCAGTTAACCTAACCTGCATGTCTTTGGACTGTGGGGGAAACCGGAGCACCCGGAGGAAACCTACGCGGACACAGGGAGAACATGCAAACTCCACACAGAAAGGCCCTCGCCGGCCACGGGGCTCGAACCCGGACCTTCTTGCTGTGAGGCGACAGCGCTAACCACTACACCACCGTGCCGCCAGCCAGTATTATTTAAATGTTAATTATAAAAAGTCTTCAATCACAAACAATCACACAACTAAGAGTGACTTTCAGGGAGGCCTGCAAGTGCCAGGAAGTGCACTAGAGTGCATCTCTGAGCATCTGGAACCCGTGAGCTTTCAGGGGTCTAAGGCGGTCCCCGAACCCCTGACCGTTATGACTGGCGCCACTACACTGATATTTTGGTCTAGTTAGAACCCTGCCATTCATTTCGTCCTCCTTTGCTATTAAAATAACTTCCACTCTTCTGGGAAGACTTTCATCTCGATGTTGGAGTGTGGCTCTGGGGATATTTTTGCTCATTCAGCCACAAGAGCATTAGTGAGGTCATGCACTGATGTTGAGGAGGCCTGAGGTGCAGTCAGCGTTCCAGTTCATCCCAAAGGTGTTCAGTGGGGTGGGGTGAGGGCGATGTGCAGGAGTTCTTCCATTCCATCCTTGGCAAACTATGTCTTCATGACCTTGCATTATGCATAGGGGCGTTGTGATGTTAGAACAGGTTTGATCCCTTAGTACCAGTGAAGAGAAATTGTAATGATATCCTGTATAATAGTGTCCTTCCAAGTTTGTGGAAACAGTTTGGGGTGTCAGATCACGAAATCCAGGGACACATGTCGGCCCGGGGGCATTTTGAGTTATTGACAGATTCAGAAAGTACAGTTTCTAAGCTTTCCAATGATGCCTTCCATGTGGAGATCTGACAATATTTGAAGAATGTGTGGCCTTTTGAAAGTTCATACCTCTTAAAACAGGAAAGGGAGAAAATCGCCCTCAAAGTTTTCCTTCTCAGTTACTCTGGGTGTAGGGCGGGCACATAATGGTGCTCATTTGCATGACATTAAGGAAAGCCCTACCCCCTACTAGCTAGCACGATGCTACTTTCATGTAAACAAAGATCACCACTTCAATTTTCCTTCCATGCAAAGTATGCCCAAAACAATTATGAAGTACAAAAATAAGTCCTAAAGTATACTTTAACATTTTGTGGTTGAAAAATTACTCACACCGTAAGAAAGAAAGATAGCACGATGATAACAACTAACACAACGCTAGCTTCATGTAACCAAACCACAACACTCTCCGTTACATGCAAAAATAACCACACAACCTTAGATTAATAACCTTACCCCATCAGAAAGAGAAACGTCGCCTTGCACACACCAGTGCCTCCGATGGAATATGTAGTCCTAGAACACTTCCTTTTGGTTGCGGTTTTTTTTTGCTAGAAATGGTCATCTCCGATGTAACTACCGTGCGTCTGTTTGCTTCGCGGTGTTTCAGCTCCTCTGCGATCTGTTTAGCTTGCTCCATATTCATTCCATAGTGAAATTACATGCCTGTATGCAACTTAAGTAGCCACGAGCTCAGCTCGTATCATACAGCTGATTGGCGAAAAAAAAACCAAAAGACTTAAATCGTTACGTGAATGGCCCATATGGTAATTTACCCACACCCCCCAGCAGGCTACAGTCCTGACAAAAACGAGACAATTTGCAACAAAAAAATTATGCTTTTCCAACAAAACAATCTATTATCTGAAATACTGATTGCATTCTTCAAGATCTCAACTTGCACATTATGGAAAAAACCGAAAATCACACATTTAAAAAAAAAAATGCTTCTTTTGCAATTTTCTCGGATTCGTTTCGGCCGACATGTGTCCCTGGATTCCGTGAAGTGACGTGTGTGATGTTCGGGTGTCCACAAACGTTTGGTCACATAGCGTAACTGGATTTGCACAACTACTAATTTCTACTAGTTGGCCGGTATGAAGACTTTTACAAGCTTTAAGCAAAGCCTGTTTCAGGATATCACTATTTTAGGCTGGTTTATTTTTGTGCAGCAGTGAATGTCAAACCATATTTCAGTTAACTCCAAATTAATTTTCCTGCTTCAGTACTTTTTAGATTACATTGTTAATGAATAAATAAATCAGTGCAATAAATGTGCATAATAATAAATCTGTATATCAAATTGCATTATTTTAGCATGTGCCAGTTGATAACACCTCGTGTGCATGAGGTGGCAGCTCAGCTGAAATCGTTGATTCTGAAACTGAGAGCATGCAGCACGGAAGCTCCTTAGCGCATAGTGATGGGTGGAGGATGTAATGCCTATAGCAGCATCGGGGGTGGTTCTGATATGTTCAATTTTGGCCCTAGTAGCATCCAAAAATCTTTGAGATCACACATCAAGGCTTCATACAAAGTGGTATCAAAGTGTTAATGATAAAGTAAAGCAAAATAAAATAAAACAAAACAAGAAGACAGAATCATCTACAGTGCCTTGCAAAAGTATTCATTTTTTTAGGGTAGGTCTTGACTGATAATATCGGTTATCGTAAATCATAGAACTTTTTTATTGTTATCAGTATCGGAGCCAATAATCCCTTACCAGTCAGGTGCTAGTGGTTATTCTTGGGTTTCAGTCACGTGACTTTTCTTAGCGATTTCACTTCCGATAAAACAGCTGGTGGTCTAGCAAACCAAAACGGCTGCTGTAGTGCAAACAACTAGCGATGACTTATCAAATTATGCTCGTAATCTAGAAGCCACTGCTCGCTTTAGATATGTTCAGAAGATTGCTATGTGCAATGGAACAGACACCTACAGTCTGGGAAAGAAGGATTTGTCATATGATCTCAAAAACTACCCTTCAGTCGAGTTCCCCGACATCTCGAACTATCTGGTGTTGCAGACGTCCTTCTACACCGCGAAACAGATGAAAGCGTGGAAGAGTATGGAGGCTTACAACTTTTTTGTATGTGGCTGGGTAAATGACCTCGGTATCAAGTCACTGCTGAATGAATCCTGTATTGTTTTTGCCCGTGTAAGTAGGTTTTAAAGCTTTTCATTTGTGTCTTTACAACGAAGCGCTGCAAGTTGAAGTGTAAACAAACAACAGTTCCCTTGATTCTCACTTGTGTTGGCTCTTATCTCTCAGGTAAATCATTCACAAAGATCATCAGAAACCCCTTTAAAGACCTGGATCTTAGTTAAACAAGACGGAGTAGTGATCACGGCGCATCGTAACTGTACGGCTGGGGAAGAATTTTGTCGCAACCTTCATGCATATGGACTTTGTAAGGAGTAAACAAAGAAACATCTGGGGACTTGAACGCTTCGTGACTAAAAAAAAAAAAGTACTGTAAAATAACGACACATACCGTAGCAAGAAAAGTACTCGGAAAACACTAAGGACATAGCTGAGAGGGAGATACAAACCTTTCACGAAGTGATCACTGCAAACTCGAGCATGCCTCGACTCGGCTCCCTTTGATTTCAGTGAGAGGCTCAAAAGCCACCTTTCTCGACGTCTTTTTGTGAAATCCTGTTTGTTCACCTTTTTTTTAATTAGTTCACCAGGAACCCTGAAGAAATTTATCAGTTTCACGGTTTGATCAATTCGAACAACCTAAAACAACGCAAGCGTAAGACATTTTTCATGCAAGCAATGCGCCTTCTCCGTACAAATGCTTTGTCAACTGAGCTTTGGTAGACCACCAGCTAAAGTTCTGAATAACTAATGAGGCAGATGTGACATCACGTGAAACCCAAGAATTAGGGAATATATTTGTTGACTAGTCTATGCAACCCCTAAAGGTAGCCCATACAGTATATATACAGGGCTCGAAATTCATATATTTTTTCACCAGCCAGCCGGACTAGTGACCTTCCAAAGTAACTCGCCAAACAGAAAATCAACTCGCCAAAATTTGTTCATGTATGAATTTTACTTCTGTCAAAAATAACACAAAAGAGAGTAGTTACCATTGTTCATGACTAATGTGCATTTATTTCAAGACCCGAGTATTTTGATCCTGTTTTTTTTTTGCACACTTTACAAATTGGCATTTGCTGTTCCACGTCCTCCTCGCGATATCCAAAAAAATGCCAGATGACTGACCCCTTACTAGTTCTTCTCATCTCATTCTCATTATCTCTAGCCGCTTTATCCTTCTACAGGGTCGCAGGCAAGCTGGAGCCTATCCCAGCTGACTACGGGTGAAAGGCGGGGTACACCCTGGACAAGTCGCCAGGTCATCACAGGGCTGACACATAGACACAGACAACCATTCACACTCACATTCACACCTACGGTCAATTTAGAGTCACCAGTTAACCTAACCTGCATGTCTTTGGACTGTGGGGGAAACCGGAGCACCCGGAGGAAACCCACGCGGACAACATGCAAACTTCACACAGAAAGGCCCTCGCCGGCCCCGGGGCTCGAACCCAGGACCTTCTTGCTGTGAGGTGACAGTGCTAACCACTACACCACCGTGCCGCCCCCTTACTAGTTCTTTTAGGAACCAATTCGTCCGCTTCCACGGTAGCCTATGCAACACCAGCGATTGCACGAACTGAGTCAGCGCTGTAAACCAAAACTAGGAAATCTTCCCGCAAGTTCCTTTCAGCACTTAGATGTCGCCCGGGATTGGTTGGCGAGTGCGTGACTTTATTGTTTTTTTTACCCTTAGGCAGCCTCTCACGTTACTGCCTGAGGGACAGGGAGAAAACCACCAGAAAAGGTTTTAAGCAAACGCAGCAAACACGAAACAAACGCAAGTCGGCAGATGACCATAAAATACTCGATAGTTACGATATAATAATTATATGTATCTCACACAGAATTTTCGGAGATATATCGAGTATATTCGATATATCGCACAGCCCTAGTCTGAATCTTCGCTTCATATATATTTTTTATTTTCAACTAGCCAGCCGGGCTGGCTAGTGACAGGAATTACCCGCCAAATGACAAATTAAGTCGCCTCGGGCGACCGGACCACCGCAAATTTCGAGCCCTGTATATATGTGGTGTATATTTGTAGTAACCCCCAGGAAAAATATAGTCGACAATGTTAGTCCCTGTTTAAGCTCATTCTAGCTCATACATTCTTTACACAATTTCTTTAATTTTATATTCATTTTGCTCATGTTTAGCTTCAAATGCTCTTTTCACTTGAACTCAGCACTAGTTTGTATATAAATCTGTTTCATCTTTTTGATGAAGTGTATCACTGCCAGCATTTAAAAACTGGAGAAATATTTACACGTTTACTGAAGGACACTTAAATAGATTGCAAATAAAATAAGAAAATTGGATGGAAAATGAATGTATAAATATTTCAGAGATGTAAAAATGTTCATTCAACAGTTATGTAAATTCAACCGTTCGAGCCAGATAAAAACTATTTACCTATGAACTATTTAACCTCTTAAAGCCGTCAGCAGGTCCAGATTTACACTGCTCCCTTTTAACTACATAGCCGTTGCTCTTTCACCACAGTTACTGAATAATACACTTTAAGAGGAATAACTGAGTAATCCCCAACTGAATTTCACTGTTTTTCTCATTTCAAAGTCTCTGTGCCTGTTCTCAAAGTGAGACCTAAAGAGCTCTTCTCCTCTCATATGGGATTCATTGAACGTTTATAATCTACACTTCTCTTTTATATTTGCTTCTCTGCAAGTTACAATCAACAGATTATTACTATAAAGTTACGTGTCTTGCTATTGCTGGTAATAACTGCAACTTCAAAAGATTTAGTTTGTATCTTAGGGCGGCACGGTGGTGTAGTGGTTAGCACTGTTGTATCACAGCAAGAAAGTTCTGGGTTCGAGCCCCGTGGCCGGCGAGGGCCTTTCTGTGCGGAGTTCGCATGTTCTCCCCGTGTCCGCGTGGGTTTCCTCCGGGTGCTCCAGTTTCCCCCACAGTCCAAAGACATGCAGGTTAGGTTAACTGGTGACTCTAAATTGACCGTGAATGTGAGTGGTTGTTTGTCTATGTGTCGACCCTGTGATGATCTGGTGCCTTGTCCAGGGTGTACCCCGCCTCTTGCCCATAGTCAGCTGGGATAGGCTCCAACTTGCCTGCGACCCTGTACAGGATAAGCGGCTACAGATAATGGATGGATGGATAGTTTGTATCTTTAAGCAATATCGCACGAGCAAGGGTGTGGTTATTCTGAATATCGGCTTGGCTGTAGGCATGAGGCTACAGGTAATCACAGCCATCTCACTGCACAATTGCAAGTGTGATATCGCTTTTATACAACAGTTTTACAACCCCAATTCCAAAAAAGTTGGGACAAAGAACAAATTGTAAATAAAAATGGAATGCAATGATGTGGAAGTTTCAAAATTCCATATTTTATTCAGAATAGAACATAGATGACCTATCAAAATGTTTAAACTGAGAAAATGTATCATTTAAAGAGAAAAATTAGGTGATTTTAAATTTCATGACAACAACACATCTCAAAAAAAAAGTTGGGACAAGGCCATGTTTACCACTGTGAGACATCCCCTTTTCTCTTTACAACAGTCTGTAAACGTCTGGGGACTGAGGAGACAAGTTGCTCAAGTTTAGGGATAGGAATGTTAACCCATTCTTGTCTAATGTAGGATTCTAGTTGCTCAACTCTCTTCGGTCTTTTTTGTCGTATCTTCCATTTTATGATGCACCAAAAGTTTTCTATGGGTGAAAGATCTGGACTGCAGGCTGGCCAGTTCAGTACCCGGACCCTTCTTCTACGCAGCCATGATGCTGTAATTGATGCAGTATGTGGTTTGGCATTGTCATGTTGGAAAATGCAAGGTCTTCCCTGAAAGAGATGTCGTCTGGATGGGAGCATATGTTGCTCTTGAACCTGGATATACCTTTCAGCATTGATGGTGTCTTTCCAGATGTGTAAGCTGCCCATGCCACACGCACTAATGCAACCCCATACCATCAGAGATGCAGGCTTCTGAACTGAGCGCTGATAACAACTTGGGTCGTCCTTCTCCTCTTTAGTCCAAATGACACGGCGTCCCTGATTTCCCTAAAGAACTTCAAATTTTGATTCGTCTGACCACAGAACAGTTTTCCACTTTGCCACAGTCCATTTTAAATGAGCCTTGGCCCAGAGAAGACGTCTGCGCTTCTGGATCATGTTTAGATACGGCTTCTTCTTTGAACTCTAGAGTTTTAGCTGGCAACGGCGGATGGCACGGTGAATTGTATTCACAGATAATGTTCTCTGGAAATATTCCTGAGCCCATTTTGTGATTTCCAATACAGAAGCATGCCTGTATGTGATGCAGTGCCGTCTAAGGGCCCGAAGATCACGGGCACCCGGTATGGTTTTCTGGCCTTGACCCTTACGCACAGAGATTCTTCCAGATTCTCTGAATCTTTTGATGATATTATGCACTGTAGATGATGATATGTTCAAACTCTTTGCAATTTTACACTGTCGAACTCCTTTCTGATATTGTTCCACTATTTGTCGGCGCAGAATTAGGGGGATTGGTGATCCTCTTCCCATCTTTACTTCTGAGAGCTGCTGCCACTCCAAGATGCTCTTTTTATACCCAGTCATGTTAATGACCTATTGCCAATTGGCCTAATGAGTTGCAATTTGGTCCTCCAGCTGTTCCTTTTTTGTACCTTTAACTTTTCCAGCCTCTTATTGCCCCTGTCCCAACTTTTTTGAGATGTGTTGCTGTCATGAAATTTCAAATGAGCCAATATTTGGCATGAAATTTCAAAATGTCTCCTTTCAACATTTGATATGTTATCTATTGCCGCTTTTCCACTACAAACGCGGCTGAGCCGTGCCGTGCTGAGTCGAGCTGAGTCGGGCTGAGCGGGGCTGTTGGAGTTGCATTTCGACTACAACCGCGCTGAACCGTGCTGGCTGGAAGTGGGTGGACACATTGGGTGGAGTTAGCGAAAGTGGGTGGACGTCACGTGATGTCGTTAAGCAGCGCAAACAGTGACATCAGTGACAGTGGCGGAACAAGTCAGAGCCGGGCCAGGGGCGGGGCAAATGACCGGGCCCTTTATTAAAGCTTATCATAACATCATTTTAGGCTACAAAATGTCCGCAACTGCGGTGTTTACCAATTTCAACACTACCGGGTGCAACTATGTTATTTAGTACCTCAAGTCCTTCAAACGAACATGTAACTCAGAAACAAAAAACATTAGGATACTGTACATGGCTCATAATAAAACATCAATAGCCTATACTGCGCACATTATTTGAAGGGCATACGAATGAGCGCTCAGAGGTTGCAACGGTGACAGGAAGAGTCAGAAATAAAAGGAGGGCGGTGCAAACCTCACTGAATGCACTGTGTTTACCAATTTCAACACTACGGGGTGCAACTATGTTATTTTGTACATTAAGTCCTTCAAACGAACATGTAACTCAGAAACAAAAAAACATTAGGCGACATACTGTACATGGCTCATAATAAAACATCAATAGCCTACTGTGCGCATTATTTGAAGCCTTGCACTCCGCGAACTCGTCCACGATGCTCTGTATGTCACTGATTCAGTGATCTTTTAAGCGGTAGTCTCACGACCCGAATAGTAAACAATAAACATGGAGGACATGGAGTCGTTAGTGTTGCTGGTCTTGGTGCTGTGGCTTGTTGTCACCGACAACGCGGACAGATACTGGCAAGAGCGTATAGATGAGGCGAGGCGCATAAGGCTTCAGAAATTCTCGTAATTCGTAATTCTTCTTCTTCCGGGTTTGCGGTGTTTACAGATCCCAGCGTGCTCGCGGGGCGTGTGTGGGCGTGTGAGGACACTCCTCCTCACCAATCAGTGCACAGGGGAGTGTCTGCTCACGCCCCCAACCTCACTCGGCACGGCTTGGCTCGCTTCAGCCCCACTCCAAAACCGTGCGAGTTTTAGGGGCTAAGCAGGGCTGAAACGAGCTGAGTCGTGCTGGTTTTTGGTAGTCGAAACGCGAGCCGTGTCGGGCTGAAGTGAGCTGAAGCGAGCTGAAAAAGGGTAGTGGAAAAGGGCCATATGTTCTATTGTGAATACAATATCAGTTTTTGAGATTTGTAAATTATTGCATTCCGTTTTTATTTACAATTTGTACTTTGTCCCAACTTTTTTGGAATTGGGGTTGTATAAATAATAAATTAAAATAGGGTAACTGACATTTCTGGCACAACATGGCCAAATAATTTGTTAGCTCACTGGCCGTAGGCAATGAGCTATTGCCATCACGCGGCGTCCATCCGTCCATCCGTCTGTCCATCCACAATTCACAAAAATTGCTACTCCTCCCAGAGTTTTCAATGGATTTTCATTCTGATTGTTTTCTTTGGAAGATCTAATCAGTCTGCACAAAAGTTACTCCCTGGTTTTGTGATTTCTCATTAACAAGTCGCTAATTAGGCTGATTAAAGAAAGTATCTCGTAAATAAACAAATTGAGCTAAAAGTTGGTCTTTATGTCTGTCCTCAAGCTGCATGTTGAATTTGTTATTCACGATATAACCACTAAAGTGATGAAAATAGACGGGACTATTTTTTGTCATGGAGGCCGCCATAACTCCATCGTGCATGATGTCATTTTCCACGAGCACAGCGGAGGTGTACAAGTGCATGCTATATTAGTGTCAGCGGGACAAAGTATTTTGTCAGGGATAGTTGGAGACGGATGTAAGTGTAGAAGATCTTTATTATAAAGAAAAGTGCAAACAGGCAAACAGTCCAAATCGGCAGGCATATATCGTGAATGGTAAAACAGGCAAAAGGTCGCGTGAGGCACAAACAGAATATCGTAGACAGAAGCAGGGTCAAAAACGAGGAACAGGAATCAGAACCCAGGAAATCAGTCAGGAAGCAAGGCTCAGGAATGTGTCACAACAACGCAATACTTCGCCAAGTAAGTCTGCATTCTGAGTCCTTATTTAGGCGCACTGATTGCGCCTTAATCCTGTGCAGGTGTGAGTCAGCTCGGAGCGCGCGCTGTCCAGAGCGTGCGTGAGAGTCCTTCTGTTGTGACAGAAAGAGTATAGTATAATATTATGCTCTAGCGTGACTTCTCGGTCAATTTATTTGCATTTCTCCACAAAAATTATGACAACAGAGTATTAGAAAAAGAATCAAAATAAAGTAGTGGCTAGTTTATTGACTGTTTATTTTTAAAAAAATATATTTCCCTGCTTATCTTCCATCCGTTTGATGCATGACACGGTATGCTGTCGTGCCAAATCCTACATCACACAGCACCACCTTCGTTTTCCCCTTCTAATACAGTGGTGCTTGAAAGTTTGTGAACCCTTTAGAATTTTCTATATTTCTGCATAAATATGGCCTGAAACATCATCAGATTTTCACACAAGTCCTAAAAGTAGATAAAGAGAACCCAGTTAAACAAATGAGACAAAAATATTACACTTGGTCATTTATTTATTGAGGAAAATGATCCAATATTACA
This sequence comes from Neoarius graeffei, assembly GCF_027579695.1. Classification (NCBI taxonomy): domain Eukaryota; kingdom Metazoa; phylum Chordata; class Actinopteri; order Siluriformes; family Ariidae; genus Neoarius; species Neoarius graeffei. The sequence goes on from NC_083570.1 coordinate 70,750,956, forward strand.
TATCTGTGAGTGGCAAAAGTATGTGAACCTCTGCTTTCAGTATCTGGTGTGACCGCCTTGTGCAGCAATAACTGCAACTAAACATTTCCGGTAACTGTTGATCAGTCCTGCACACCGGCTTGGAGGAATTTTAGCCCATTTCTCTGTACAGAACAGCTTCAACTCTGGGATGTTGGTGGGTTTCCTCACATGAACTGCTCGCTTCAGGTCCTTCCACAACATTTCAATTGGATTAAGGTCAGGACTTTGACTTGGCCATTCCAAAACATTAACTTTATTCTTCTTTAACTATTCTTTGGAAGAACAACTTGTGTGCTTAGGGTTGTTGTCTTGCTGCATGACCCACCATCTCTTGAGATTCAGTTCATGGACAGATGTCCTGACATTTTCCTTTAGAATTTGCTGGTATAATTCAGAATTCATTGTTCCATCAATGATGGCAAGCCGTCCTGGCCCAGATGCAGCAAAACAGGCCCAAACCATGATACTACCACCACCATGTTTCACAGATAGGATAAGGTTCTTATGCTGGAATGCAGTGTTTTCCTTTCTCCAAACATAACGCTTCTCATTTAAACCAAAAAATTCTATTTTGGTCTCATCCGTCCACAAAACATTTTTCCAATAGCCTTCTGGCTTGTCCACGTGATCTTTAGCAAACTGCAGACGAGCAGCAATGTTCTTTTTGGAGAGCAGTGGCTTTCTCCTTGCAACCCTGCCATGCACACCATTGTTGTTCAGTGTTCTCCTGATGGTGGACTCATGAACATTAACATTAACCAATGTGAGAGAGGCCTTCAGTTGCTTAGAAGTTACCCTGGGGTCCTTTGTGACCTTGCCAACTATTACACGCCTTGCTCTTGGAGTGATCTTTGTTGGTCGACCACTCCTGGGGAGGGTAACAATGGTCTTGAATTTCCTCCATTTGTACACAATCTGTCTGACTGTGGATTGGTGGAGTCCAAACTCTTTAGAGATGGTTTTGTAACCTTTTCCAGCCTGATGAGCATCAACAACGCTTTTTCAGAGGTCCTCAGAAATCTCCTTTATTCGTGCCATGATACACTTCCACAAACATGTGTTGTGAAGATCTGACTTTGATAGATCCCTGTTCTTTAAATAAAACAGGGTGCCCACTCACACCTGATTGTCATCCCATTGATTGAAAACACCTGACTCTAATTTCACCTTCAAATTAACTGCTAATCCTAGAGGTTCACATACTTTTGCCACGCACAGATATGTAATATTGGATCATTTTCCTCAATAAATAAATGACCAAGTATAATATTTTTGTCTCATTTGTTTAACTGGGTTCTCTTTATCTACTTTTAGGACTTGTGTGAAAATCTGATGATGTTTCAGGCCATTTTTATGCAGAAATATAGAAAATTCTCAAGGATTCACAAACTTTCAAGCACCACTGTACATCCATGTATCTGGCTAGTATGGCTGTGCCTGGAGAAATGGCCAACGGACTGATGTTACAACTTTAACATGTTTTTTAAGCTAAAGTCCACTTATTTTTTCCATCTAGAACATCTTGTATTAATATATAATGATGACATTTCATAATCCCATAATTTCAAAATTTCCTGGTTAATCGCTTTAACAAACTTTCAGGAAAATCACTACTCCTCCCTCAGTTTTCAATGGATTTTGATTCTGATTGTTTTGTTGGGAAGATCAAATTGTTCTCATGAAGCTAATTATAAACTTAGCTAATTATAAATGAGTCTGGTTTCTCATGGTACGGTCGTGTGAGCTACTGCGTCGCTGACACTCTGGTTTACTTTTGCGCCACAAACTGAAATAGATCCTGAACAAGTCACATTCACTGGTAGCTCACAATGACTTCTAAATTCGTATTAAAGGTGCAAATTGGCTTCCCTTCTTCCTTTACCTGACGATCTGAAATATGTTAAGGCGGAAGTTATATTCATGAAAAGTGTATCATTTTCATTGTCTGCCGATGAATTCGCTAACTCTGTTGTAGTAATGGTGTCGGTGGGACTGCTGCTAGAATGGGATTCACACAGAAAAGCAGAGTGATACAAAGAGTGAAATGTCCCAGTGCGGTTATACTAAATATGAGCACTCTAAGAATGCTGCTTATCCAATCAAATTTGTGGAGCGTAACTAACTGTTGTATAAAGATTGCATATACTGTAGATGCTGAAAATTAGATCCGCACCCCTCCTCCTTTTAAAAGAGAACTAAAGGCAAATTTTTAATTGTCAAAATTCTCTCTCATTTTATTAAATAGGCGGCACGGTGGTGTAGTGGTTAGCGCTGTCGCCTCACAGCAAGAAGGTCCGGGTTTGAGCCCCGGGGCCGGCGAGGGCCTTTCTGTGCGGAGTTTGCATGTTCCCCCCGTGTCCGCGTGGGTTTCCTCCGGGTGCTCCGGTTTCCCCCACAGTCCAAAGACATGCAGGTTAGGTTAACTGGTGACTCTAAATTGACCGTAGGTGTGAATGTGAGTGTGAATGGTTGTCTGTGTCTATGTGTCAGCCCTGTGATGACCTGGCGACTTGTCCAGGGTGTACCCCGCCTTTCGCCCGTAGTCAGCTGGGATAGGCTCCAGCTTGCCTGCAACCCTGTAGAACAGGATAAAGCGGCTAGAGATAATGAGATGAGATGAGATTTTATTAAATATAGGAATGCATTTTTGATCACTATTTTGTCACTGCTATAGCAAGTTATGAGTGTTTGAAATATGCTATGTAATATATCAGTCCATATGTCAAAGCAATGGCCGTAAACGAGATTCGTTGAGACCTGTGCGAGACATCGTAGGACGGAAGTAAAACGTACAGCGGAAATCAAAGTGACCAACATCTGCCAACGTTGTCAAAAGACACGTACGCTGTCTTTCGAATGCCGATGTAATCAAGCCGGAAGTTTTGTTTGTTTTGATAGCAGTCAGGAAAGTCTGAAAAAAAGTAGGCAGTAATCGTCATTTAAACTCGTTTTTGTGCAATATTTCGTTTGGAAAACAGCTTTCAAAATGGCGGCACTGACACCTAGCTGACACTTCACGTTTCGAAGTCTCGCACAAGTCTCGTGAAGATTGCATGGATAAGTGACGCCTGCTGTGGACCAAATGAGCTACATTCAACACGGCTAAAAACCGAACAGGCCGATAAGTATAATATTTAATTGCAAATAGTTGCCAATACGAGTCATGATACAGTATGAGGTTGCTAAAACCGAAAACGTAATTGAATAACACGTTAATTAAGAAATAAAGCAAGTTTAAAAATGACTTCAGTTCTCCTTTAAATTCTCTGTCTGAAGATTTGTCCCATGCTAAGAGATCAAACAGGAATGTGGCGTTGCTTGACTTGACTTCTGCAAGTTGTACCGTGAATATCTGAGTCTCTCTCTCTCTCTCTCTCTCTCTCTATGTGTCCATGAACCTGTGTGGCTTTGTTTGTGTGTTCTTATATGTGTGAGACAGTGTGTGAGAGTGTGAAGTCACGACTATATCAGTGCATGCCTCATGCAGTAGTGACACACTAGACCTTGACACCTCTATTCCCCCTCCTGCAGGTAAGTGATCCTGATTAGAATCTATGAACGAGAGTGTGGTGGAAGATGCCGCGTCAAACACTGCCTCCTTCTGCTACTTGCCCTGCTAACTCCACTCTCCTGAATCAAGGGATGCTGTAAAAAGGGCTGTTTCCATGGCCATGACAACATGAGGAAAGAATGAATGTGTGAATAACATTTACTCCCTTTTTATAATTACCATTTCTGCTGCTGCAACTCGGCAACCCGCATTTCAAAGGACATTGATTGTCATCAGGTGAAAAAAAAAGTGAACTCGGTTTAAAAAAAACAACAACAACCCAGCTTTATTGTGCTGAATAATACGCTTAGCCCTGTGTTTCTATAGAGCAGTGCTGCTGTGTGGATAGTTCCTTGTGCCCTCCAGGTCATCCGTGGACACAGCAAGCTCTCTGTTGCCTGCAGAGGAACAAACAACACGTGTCAAAGGAAAATCCCACACTCACCTCTACAGCTCCTGTCCCTATATGACCCCCTACCTACACAACACAGCACCATTTTCTTCTGTCAGGAGCCCGAGCTTGGATATGACCCCTAATTGAGCTTTTTTGATGTGCTGATGCTTTGTCCTCTGACTCAGCTCTGAGTGCAGCACTGACTCCGCTGCCTCCTTGCTGGAAGAAAGATGGAGAAAATAAATGGCTTTGTTCAGATCAGTATGACCCATGTTCAAATTTTAAAATGAAAAAAACAATACTCAAACGTTTGACGTTTTCTAACGTGAATCTGTGTGTAGCTTAAATATGCTATTTAAACCAAACCATGCACATTTTTCCTTGCGTGAAGGAAGCAAGGCAGTGAACGCAATTTCCAAAGGTCTTTTTTTTTCCATTCACTTCTCACTCTGTGTCAGTCTTTAGCAAAACTGTGTATTTCTGTAGCTTGAATTACAAATGCTTGTATACACAATTACAAAATGGTTACGCTTAGTAACTAAAACTAGCATGAAAATAAACTCGCTGTCAGTATGTTAAAGTGACACAGGTTGATGTATTAAAAAGATGAATAGTACCCTGTGGAGCTAGAATAACCCCTAGGTACTTGAATCACACGCTGTATTGCCCGTTACCTCATGCCTGTGAAGGAGAATGAGTTGGAAAAACACTGCACGCTAATGTTTACACTTGGGTACGGAAACAGCTGGTTTATCCTCATTATAATATTATAATGAGCGAGGTCACAACAAACATGGCGGAAACAGCGGCCTCCGACACAGAAACAAGCGCTCCATCGGGAAAGCTGGCCAGCAATATTTACTCGGTTTGTCTGTCGTGTTTTTTCCCTCTCTTTTCTGGCGCGTTTTGGCTCTGACAATATCCGATACTTCCTTAAAATTGTCTTTCTTGTTTTTTTTAAAAACTCAATTTAGGCGTCTACGTTCAATCTGGGCGATCCGCCATGTTTGCTGTGGCTCCGCAGTCGCGACCTCTGACCCGCGCATGACCTCACGTGATTTTTCCGAACTGGCTGCTGAGTGAGCGGTTTGTAAACAGACTAACATGCCGTTAGGACGCCCCACATTAGGAAATAAAATGTATTGAAACAAGATGATGCATACCAGTGATGGGGATGGGTATCAGCTCGAACAATTCAGAAAGGGGAGTGGATTAAATGGTTCCTGAACCAGCACATCAACCTGTGTCACTTTAAGTCACAAATAGTAAATTGGACAATACACAAAGCCAAAAAAAAAAAAAAAAAACCACCACTCTGTAAATGGTTATAGAGAAAAACCTTATTGAATGTATATAAATAGGCCAATCACAGCTGATTCCCCATTCCCATCTGACCTCCTACTCAGGTGCTGGCCATCTGTAATACAAAAAAAAAGAGCACTTCTGAAATTATTTCGTTCATTTTATTGGATCCTACAGAATAAAGATATACAAAACACTTTTTCAGCTTTGTAATAGGTTTTCTACAGTTGTGAGGGTTTTTTTTAAAGGGACAGTATGCTCTCTCTCCCCTTGTCAGTCACTGTGACACTAAGCAATAGTGAGTGTGTGTGAGCTCATGTATCCCCAGGAGGGTAGATGGTACCTTCCTCCAAGTCTCTGTGATGCAGCAGTTTAGTTGAATCAGTTAAAGCTAGACAGCCTTTCAATTTCATAAAATCAGTGAAACTTAGTTCCCTCTGAAATTTGGTCACTGTGATATATGTTTATTTTTGTAATATTTAAAAATAAACAGGGGGGCGGCACGGTGGTGTAGTGTTTAGCGCTGTCGCCTCACAGCAAGAAGGTCTGGGTTTGAGCCCCGTGGCCGGCGAGGGACTTTCTGTGTGGAGTTTGCATGTTCTCCCCGTGTCCGCGTGGGTTTCCTCCGGGTGCTCCGGTTTCCCCCACAGTCCAAAGACATGCAGGTTAGGTTAACTGGTGACTCTAAATTGACCGTAGGTGTGAATGTGAGTGTGAATGGTTGTCTGTGTCTATGTGTCAGCCCTGTGATGACCTGGCGACTTGTCCAGGGTGTACCCCGCCTTTCGCCCGTAGTCAGCTGGGATAGGCTCCAGCTTGCCTGCGACCCTGTAGAACAGGATAAAGTGGCTAGAAATAATGAGATGAGATGAAAAATAAACAGGTCATTCTGTGGCTGGGAAGTTGTTTAATTTCCCAAGCAAATAATGTGCATGAAATCACTTGCTTCACACAGTCAGGCAGACAGAGGAAGTCCGGTGTGCGCATGCGCAGGTTTACCTTCTTCTTCTTTTGGGTTTTATAGCAGCTGGCGTTCACAGTGTTGCATTATTGCCATCTACAGGTTTACCTTGACGGTGCACTGACAGTTCCATCATTCTATTGCTAAACGAACAGCTGATCACACCGAGGTGCTCGCTGACCGCCGATATTTATTAGTTTGGTCCTGCGTTTTCTTTCCTTGGCCACATAACGTCTTTTCTTCTCACTTTCCGTTACTGTAGTCGGTCTTTCACGTTTCATTCGCACACTCACGCCCTCCATTTTTCTCTCCTGTTTCAAATTTGTATCCCACAATGCCTTATGTGAACAGGGAAAGCCCACCATGTCATGCATGACGCAGTATCTTGAATTGGGTCATGGTGAAGCAGGAAAAAAATAGCAGAGAATTTAGGGCCACATGGCCCTAAATTCATTAATTGTTCTTTTTTTTTTTAACTAATAAAATTGGAAGTCTGTGAGTCAAATTCAGTAGCTTTCGGTCCACTAAACAAAAATAATTGGGTGTCAGGAAAAATTCTTTTTATGACCTGAATTTGAAAAATCTGAAAGGCGGTCTACCTTTAATGCTGAACATACTCATTTTAATGTTTAATTGTTTCATTTGTTCATGGTTAGTCAATAACTACTTATTAACTGAGTGCGAGGTCTTTACGGGAAACTGCTACAGCTTGGTCCGTAAAGACCGAGGTCTGATATTTTCCTGTAAAGACAGAGCAAGTGAGGTTAATAAGGAGTTTATTCATCTCATCTCATTATCTCTAGTCGCTTTATCCTGTTCTACAGGGTTGCAGGCAAGCTGGAGCCTATCCCAGCTGACTACAGGTGAAAGTCGGGGTACACCCTGGACAAGTCGCCAGGTCATCACAGGGCTGACACATAGACACAGACAACCATTCACACTCACACCTACGGTCAATTTAGAGTCACCAGTTAACCTAACCTGCATGTCTTTGGACTGTGGGGAAAACCGGAGCACCCGGAGGAAACCCACGCGGACACGGGGAGAACATGCAAACTCCACACAGAAAGGCCCTCGCCAGCCACGGGGCTCGAACCCAGGACCTTCTTGCTGTGAGGCGACAGCGCTAACCACTACACCACCATGCTGCCAGGAGTTTATTATATGTCTTTTTTATTTATAAGATAAATAGACGGTCATTATAATGAGGCATAACGCTGCTTTCGGTCACATCAAATTTGTAACATAGTTGAGTCACCATGCAGAATAAACAGCTAGTGGTTTAAAAACTGAATTTCTGTTAGCGGTTAGCGGTTTCTGAATGCTCTTTGTTGCTCATATCTTGAATAACTCGGAGACTCTTGTTTGTCTTTTGTGTTTCAGACGTTTTTGATTCTGTTTTGATTTCCAGTTAATCTTTTTTTGTCTTTTTTTTTGCATCATTGAAAGCCGGCACCTTGGAAAGAAAGACCGTTAATCGTCCACGAGCATTACGGGAAAATAGTGCCTGCCAAGGAACCAATCAGAGCACACGATTTTACCGGAAGTAGCTCGTGCCATATAATAATGAGGAAGTAATGCTGAACTGATCATTATTACAGTATGTCCACTGCTTGGTAGTTTTGTTATTCCATTCCATTGACTGCCTGTGCAGTGATGTCTCTTATCCTGTACTGACATGATCAGATGTATACTGAACCCTTTGCTGTTCTCTTGCTGTACCCAAATCCTTTGTGTGAGAGAGGAAAGCAGTATCCAGCCCCGTCAAATATCCTATCTTCTTACTGTTGCTAAACATTGCGGCATTGAAATGATGCCAGAGCCTTTTTCTCTCTCTGGAAAATCTGGAAAATTAGCATTACAGAGTGGACTCCGGGTTGAGATCCCAAATTGCTCTGATGAGAGTGCTCAGAGCAGCGCGGCTTTTCAACGAAAACAACTGTCTTTTTCTCTTCTGCTCAATACTAATGAGTCGTGTTTCATCCAGGATCAATTAAACCGGTGTTGTCAAGAGGCAAGCGATTTTTCGAGTGACAGTTTACAGAAAACACCAAAGGGAACGATATGTTGGACAAATAGGGTATTTGCCCGTTCTGTTGTGTCTGTTTAACAGCTGTGTCAAGGCAAGACACAATAACAACAACAAAACGTTGTGCAAGTTCCATCCCCCTTTTTTCTGTGAAAATGGCCGTGGCAGCTGCTGATGTATGATCACTGCTTCTTCTTCTTCTTCTTCTCCTCAGAGCTGACAGAGTGGGCAGGGCCTGCATGTTCCATGACATTTAAATGCTTATTATGGCCATTGTCATGGTGGGCGGATCTTTTCCTAATGCTGCCCACTGACATTCGATTTGTGGCATTGAGTAATTAAATTAAAGGTGGCTGGTGGGTGTGTCGGCGCAGTGCGAGGAGGCGCAAGCCACCACCCCTCTGCTTCCCCACTGCCCACTCGCTGACTCAGTAAATGCTACATTTGCATAATTATCTGTTTAATTGGCGAGCCTGAGCCATCATGTCCCTTTATTGTAAGCCTGGGAGTCTGGGCTGCTCTGACTGCAGCAGAATGAGAGATTACTATGCCAGCAAATCGCCAGCTCATATCATTACGTCTCTCTCTCCTGCTTAACCTGATAATGGACCATGTTAATAAACTGTTTCGTGCACACTTGTCCACTTCAGCTACTTTCTCGCACCAAATTTGCTAGATGATTAAAAAAGATTAGCAATGACTCTGCCTCCTTTCAATTAAAATTGAAAAGATTATTATCAGAAATCCCATGGCTGCAGATGCTAAGCATTACTGTTTTCCTGTGAGGTACACCAACATATAATTGCCACATGAGTCAGTGGTTTATAAAGAGGAGAAAATGATTTGTAACAGAATAATGGCAACAAATAAGTGCAAAGCTCAGGATTATAGAAACAAGCGAGGTTACGCCTGGGTGAATGGCCTCAAAGTGTAACAATGGCTTTTGTTGAGCTGTTTTCAAATGAGCTCGGTAAAGAAGGCTTGTTTGAGATTAGGTAAGTCAGCTCTGTGTGGAAACAGAGAAAGACAGAATGAGAGCAAAAGAGAGTTGAAAGTGATGAGGCATGAGGTGTGTGTGCGTGTGTAAAGAATGAGTTGGATATGAGGGAGTCCCATCTGGGCTTAACAGTCCACTTCAGATAAACTCATAGTCGTATTAGAGACCTCCAGCTTGACACGCATCCAAAATGATCTGGGGAAGTGTGAAGTATAATTAACGTGGGTCGTATTTCATATTTTATCTGGAAAGGAAACAGCAACAGCTTCCTAATGACACTAATATCAAACAATGCTCCATATTAGTAAACCTCACTGTGTAAAGGGGTTTTGCCGATTTTTTTTTTTTTTTTCTCCCTCAGTACTTCCAACGAGGATAATGTTAAGTGCTTGACTCTGGTCTGTGACCATATGGCCAACCGATTGGCTTGTGTGTCGCTTAGCGACGGGGGAAATGGGGACCTTACTGTATCATCATTCTCTCTTAATGAGAACGCAGCCAGTTACATCCTTTAGAAAAGAGAAGGGCTTTGCAGTTTGCACTTGCTCAGTGAGCCAATAATATTTGTGTGTATTTTATTGGCTTGCCATGGATAAATAGTTTCATTTGCATATTATTAATTCTACAGGAAAATTATAGGCACTTTACATGGAGCTTTCGAAAGCTTTACCTCATGCTGTGCTAAACCTAGCTGTGGATTTAGTGGATCATCTCTGTATGGTCAACATCAATAATTGTTTCTGTCATCTGGGCAAATTTAAATAAGATTGCACTACGAGCCACTTTAAGAAGAGAACATATATTGGTTCTTTGCTGCTTGTTGTCTGTGGTGCAATAGGATTGCGTGAGGATGATGAAGGTGTGTGTTGAGGATGCGGTGCAGCCTGAGATCTGTCTGGGTCGAGTCTGCAGAGGACAGTCTCTCCTTTCAGTTCTTTTCTAGTGTTCAGAAAGTAAAGCAGGAAGTCTCCCAGGTTTTGCTCTTTGATGTGCTCCCTGACAGCAGTCATCTCTCTGCTGCAGAGCCATTCCGTCCCTAGCAGGTGGAGGTAAAGGGAAGATGGACAGAGAGTTAATCGGTTAGTTACAACATCTAACACCAGCTCCTGTTTCAGTCTCAACTTAATTTTCTCGCCATATCGATGTGTTTTTCATCCAAAACTTTAAATACAAACTCAGAAAACAAAGGAAGTATTCGCTCACGTGTGTGTGCATGTGTGTGTTCACTGCTTCAGATGGGTTAAATGCAGAGAGGAAATTTCACAAGTGTGTGATGAATAAAGTTGTGCTTTCTTTCTTTTCCTTTTATTTTTTTTTTAGGATATCTGAGGGTTGGTGGGGTTTTTTTCCCCGTCAAAGACTGAGGCCATAATCAGGGATCATATTTCCAAAGCACACATCACAGTGATTTCATGATTTCTTGTCAAATTAGACACTAACTTTTTATGGAATAAAACACACAAGGTGTACTGTTATAAGAAAATAATCAATGACCATCTATAAATGAATTATTTTATAATAACAGCGTTTTTATACGCTGTTATTTACCATGTTGTACATTTTATCCAGGCGGCACGGTGGTGTAGTGGTTAGCGCTGTCGCCTCACAGCAAGAAGGTCCTGGGTTCGAGCCCCGGGGCCGGCGAGGGCCTTTCTGTGTGGGGTTTGCATGTTCTCCCTGTGTCCGCGTGGGTTTCCTCCGGGTGCTCCGGTTTCCCCCACAGTCCAAAGACATGCAGGTTAGGTTAACCGGTGACTCTAAATTGACCGTAGGTGTGAATGTGAGTGTGAATGGTTGTCTGTGTCTATGTGTCAGCCCTGTGATGACCTGGCGACTTGTCCAGGGTGTACCCCGCCTTTCGCCCATAGTCAGCTGGGATAGGCTCCAGCTTGCCTGTGACCCTGTAGAAGGATGAAGCGGCTAGAGATAATGAGATGAGACATTCTATCCATTTATAGCCACGTTTAATGTTTTGTAACAGCCACAAAACAAATTAACATGTATTTAACAGTTATTCTACAAAATCGAGTCGTGCATGAGCTGATAGCTGACGAGACACGTAACGCCGAGGTGGCTATAAGCTCATGTATAATGAGATTGAGTGGAATAACTGTTTTTTATTATATCCACATAGACTGAATTTTGAGAAACGGAGCATTCTTATTTTTTGCAAAGCCAACAAATAAAAACTTTATACAAAACGTCCGACAAAATCATTTCTGCTTAGAATGTGAACAAACCGGCGAAATGACAGTAGCAGGTTGTGAAAAATGCTATAATAATAATTCTTCAAAAATAAAGTTATGTTCTTTTTTTTCACCTTTATTGTATAGGACAGTGTAGAGACAGGAAATGAGCAGGAGAAAGAGACGGGGAGGGATCAGGAAATGACCTTGGGTCGAACCCAGGTCCCCAGATTTATGGTATGGCGCCTTATTCACCTGAGCCACAATGCCCCCAACAATTTTGTTGCTTTTTTTGGAGGTGGGTTGTTTTCGAGTCCAGTTTTTATTTCTTCCTCGGTTGGTTCAGCAACACACTCCGCCATTTTGTTGTTCTCTACTCACGGTATATGAGCTGATAGCCTAGTAGTAGAGGAGCCAATCAGAGCGTGTGGTTGCTCATATCCAGTGAATGTGGAGAGAATAAAAACTGTTATTCTCTGTCTAGCTTCTTCTTTCTTTCTCTCTCTTGAAGTTAATAATACAAAAAAAGAGCAGTGAAAATACTGTTTTTACCCATTTTATATGGAGCAGCCACTCTCGGAGTCCCCATGAATGAACTATTACTATAGAAGCAATAAAGCATTAGAATGAGCACAATAATGTAAACCTGTGATTTGCCTTGAAGCCGGGACAACTATCAGAGCTGTGCTGTTAGGGTAAATTAATCAACAATTTCTGACCAATCAGAAATGAGAATTCAGCAGCGCTGCAGTCTATATTTATACAATCTATAGTGTCCATTCATCTTTTCTATGGGATCATCATGACAGTGCAGCAGACTCCTCACAGACTGCTTGGCTTATGAGAGCAATGGTGAAGGTCGGTGAGGAGCAGTTGCTGTTAAACACACTTAGCAAACACTGTTATGCTAATCAGGGTGTGTAAGGGTGTTATATTTGAATAAACACAATTGTATTTCTCAAATAATTTATTTTAAATCCCAATTGCAATTCTATCCCTAGTCCGAAGTATCAATATTTAAATGGTGAAAAAGTTGATATGTATTAAGAAACATACTTACTAATAAGTTTATACAGAGTATTTTGCAGAATTATATACAGTTCTATGCAAAAGTTTGGGCACCCCGTCCAAATGATGCTTTGTTAATTTTTGAAGTGAACACTTCAACACAACGTCCACAGCAACCTTGGTTGTTGGTTTTTGTTTTGGTTTTTTTTATAGTATTTTCTGCAAATACTTATGCATAGTTACATTATAATTGATGAATTTAAAAAGAGAAAAAATTATGATCATTGTGGCAAATATGGGCTCTTCTGTGCTCCTCTAAGTTGGTTGCTGAGGTTTGAAGAGTCAGAAAAGTATTACTTGCTGAAATTATTCCAAATGACAGTTCTTGACCTGTCTAGCAATTCCTAAAGTCCGAAAGAGTCAGTTAAGGCAAGTTAATGATGTTTTGATATTTTACAACTGGAAGGGTTTCCAAACATTTTCACATGCCACAATTGCTTTTTTTTTAATCTGTTTTAAATAGTTTGCTGCAGAGGTTATGTTTACTTCTTTTCATTTACAAAATGAATAAAATATGTACTTTGGCCAGTGGTGCCCAAACCTTTGGATACAACTTTAGAACTTCACTAGCAAGGATTTAGGGTTGGAAATGTTTCCAATGTTTTCCAGATACACTGCTTTTTCAAAATGTTACGCTGGTGTTCTCAATAATCTAATATGAAACTAGCATTATTTAACATTATTTTACAATGACTGTAAAAGTAAATAAATTAATACATAAATACATTTCATGTGTGTCCAGAATGATATATCGTAGTGTATATTATTCTAATATGATAGAGAAAGCTATGTAGCACTGAGAAACATGGTGTAAAAATAAGTACCCTATGGGTACATGTGACTGCTGCTTATAAATAAAATTTTCTGATACCATGTCTATACAGTAAATATAGCATATTTATTTATTTATTTATTTATTTACTCTATGAGGCAGTAGTCACAAAAATGAAGCGTAATCCAAAAATGAACAATTTAAAAATCACAAAAGTAAAATATACCAAGTGTCTGTACTTTATATTATTCTACTCTTACCTCTTATAGTTTTCGAAACTGAAACCTCCGAACCGAGGCTGACATACACACGCTGTCGCCATGACCCAAACTCTTATTTCCCGGAAAAGGCCCGGCGCTAGAGCTCAGTGGTCTCAATACTCTTTTCAACAACTTCCCGTAACAACTCGGAAGTGCGTCACATCAATATCACACATGGGACCACTGGCTGAAGAAGGCGAGGAAAGGGGGACAACCTGGAGTAGATTTTAAAATAGGAACGCACTTTCCCTCGGTAATAAACATAAACATGTCTGAAAGCGATTTCTTTCGTCTAGTCCATTTATTTCGAATGGTGAACCGAATTATATACACTCACCGACCATTTTAATAGGAACACCTGTATGCGTACTGTATGTGCAGTGTGCTATTATTACACTCATTCTTACAACACGATGACAGTAGTGGCTACAGCCTCTATGAGGCAGAAGCCACAATAAATGATTTGGAAAGCAGTGATCTTGCAGTGAGCAGAAACTGCAATATACAATATATTGTATGTTTGCAGTATATCAGCCATTTAATACCCCCCCCCCCCCACACACACACATACATACATATGCTTGAAATTCTTAATAACATACCTCATATATGGTTTTGAATTTTGTAGATCTACAGGGTGTACATTTGAACATTTGGCATGTTTTCGTTTACAAAGCAAAAATTGAGGCAGAGTTAAAGTAGCAGGAATATTAACTCCCAGTGGTTTGTGCTGTAAGATTGATGCGAGGCGGCCTTTTATCTCCGAGGAGAATGTGCTTTCATGATTTATTCCAGCACGTAGGCCTTGGAGTACTGGCTCTTTTGGGGCCTAGGTTTATTTGGTAACGTTTGGCAAATGGAGGACTAGAGAACACATTTTGAGGAAGAAGTGATTCATGGCACAGAGCCGAAGTCATTAGATGAGTGTTGGACTCTTTTGTCCCATCAGACTCTGAAGGTGCACCACTACTGTTCTCCAAACACTGGCATATGACATTGCACCGCAAACAGTTCTGCTTCGTCCACACAGTGAGTCGTAATCCCCTTTGGAATAATTGTGAATAAAGTGCCTCCCTTTTAGACAAACAACAAAGTCAGAGTAGGCTATCACAGAGTGTATCTTTTCATGGTGGCACATCCACACACACCCCAAACAGATTCTATCATGTAACATAGCTTGATGGAGAACTGTCCACTGAATCTTGTCATACTTGTACAAAGACAATGTTTGTATTTATATTCACTTGGTAGTAAGGCTCTACACTCTCAGAATTAAAAGGTACTAACTGTACTCTTCCTTGTTCCTGAGCCGGTACCATCAAGGGTGCATCTTTCACCTTTACAAATAAGGCACATATGGTAATTGCACTTTTAAATCATAATCTAAAAGTTAATTTTAAAGGTATATCACGTGCACATTCCCAGGTAAAAGACATACTAAAGATATAAAACCTTGAAGATCTTTTGATAGTCCCTCTGCCGTGACGAGGAAAAGTATACCTTTATTTCTGAGAACGTACATGCACATAAAAGCCTGCTGTTGCTAAAGTGCTTGTAATTGGTAGAGAGGATGAGAAACCAAAGGGGGAAAAAAAATTAGGGAGGACCTTTTGGTCACTTTTCTTTTGTCAAACCTATTGCAGCTGAAGTGTTGCCAGGACAACAATCTATCACAACTGAATGGAGTGTACGGTATTTGTGAGGGAACACACTCGCTGCTCTTAGGCCTTCATTGTGTTAAAATTGCTTATAAATAACTAATGCAGAGGAATTAAAACGTGCTTTGTGACTCCGCTTCACAACGGCTTAAGTTGTCTTTGTGTAATGTAAATCCAATAAGCACGTTTTGAGCAAAAAGAAAAAAAAAGAGGCAAATTAATGGTGATGAAGTTAATCAGGAGATGTGGACAGGTTCTCATTATTATGGAGTAGTGAGGAGGTAAAGGATAAATTGATATAGCTGAGGCTAAGCAAGCAGGATTTCCAGGTGTTTTTTTTTTTTTAACAGTTAGGGACCCCTTTAACAGTAAAATAATATATAAAAATAAATAAAATAAAACATGTGGGCGGCACGGTGGTGTAGTGGTTAGCGCTGTCGCCTCACAGCAAGAAGGTCCGGGTTCGAGCCCCGTGGCCGGCGAGGGCCTTTCTGTGTGGAGTTTGCATGTTCTCCCCGTGTCCGCGTGGGTTTCCTCCGGGTGCTCCGGTTTCCCCCACAGTCCAAAGACATGCAGGTTAGGTTAACTGGTGACTCTAAATTGACCGTAGGTGTGAATGTGAGTGTGAATGGTTGTCTGTGTCTATGTGTCAGTCCTGTAATGACCTGGCGACTTGTCCAGGGTGTACCCCGCCTTTCGCCCGTAGTCAGCTGGGATAGGCTCCAGCTTGCCTGCGACCCTGTAGAACAGGATAAAGCGGCTAGAGATAATGAGATGAGATGAAAATAAAACATAGGCACATTTATTCAGAGGTTGTATTATTTCTGAACTTTCTACCCATAGATCTCATTTTATTAAAATGATCATTAGATTCCTGTTGACATTACGTAGATCAAGTTTGATAACGATCGCTTGTGATTTCCACCACTGTAACAAAATTTCTGTATTATTATTATTCTAGAAAGCTATTTTTGTTGGAGTGTTTCATCCATATATTCACACGTATCACACTTGCTGTTCTGTAACAGCAAATAACGCACTGCATTATCCCACCCTTTCATCTCCTCCATCTATTTTCTTAGTTTCTAATCTCCTGGACAGATAGGAGCTTTGCCACGACCGGCTCCTTTACACCCATTGGAACCAATTGTTGGAGAAGGGCTGTCTTGGATGGCCCTGGTGGAGTATGGTGGGCCTCATTAGTTAAATCCCCACTGAGGGTGAAAATGTAAAGTGGGAGGGAGAGTAAGACATTTCTGCTTTCTCTCTGTCTTTATTAGGGCTCTCTCTGCTTTCTCCACTCTCTCCCCTCCTCTTTTTCTCGCAATTTTCTGCATGCATCAGCAATAGCCAAGAGGCCAAGCCACAGCCGCAGTGCTGTTCTGAAGCCGCCCCTCCACCCCGAGAGCAAAGCACTGTGGGAGTTTCATAAGGTGAACTCTGACTGATCAACTCAAAAGCTCAGCTTTTTTCTTTGGGATTGCACCAGATGGAACTCGAAGCTTGCTGTTAAAAATCCCTTTCACTGATATCACGAGCCTCTCGTTAGGTGTGCTGATATCTGCTTCCATGCCAGCAGCCTTGACCCCACCTATAATGGGGGAAGAGGGAGTGGTTTGGGGGCGAGGCTGTACATAGCTGCATATCCATTATGCCAACCAAAAAAGTGCACGCCATTTGACCTTTCCCTTCGGTAAGTGGGCTAAAGCTCTTGTTTTGTTGGTAATGACGAAGTGGGAAAAGGGAAGGTAACGGAGGCAAGCAGGTCCCCACTTAACCAGAATTTATCTTTTTGGCACTTAAAGGAGGGGTGTGCAGCACCATTATCTATGGGCTCCCCCCTGAACAAGCAAACAGCCCATTCATTATTAACTCAGGATTAAGGTAGAGCATTAATCCTGCCTGACAGTGAGCCTACTTGTTAAAGCAGCCCAGCTCTCCAACCACAGCAGATGGCTTTCAGCTGTGGCTATCTCAGTGTTAGAACCACAGGTTTAAACCTGCACTAACAAACACCACTGCGGTGAGTTGGTGAGTTGGACTTAACACTTAATTGACACGACTGTTTTCAAATTCTGCTGCTTCAAATGAGTCTCAGGTCTGCCGCTCCCACCGGATGGGACAAGGTTGCATCAGCTGAACAAGTCCTCCACCGAGATGTGAACATGCTTTATTTCTGGAGGCCGCTCAAAGCGAAAGGTGTTGAGACCCAGACAAGAGGGAGGGATTCATGACGGTTTTGAGGAATGTGCAGTGCTCCGGAGTCACTCCATACGGGGCTGCTGCACCTGCTCTCTGCATGGCCTGCTGTGGCCACTTAGTGCTCAGCTCCAGACAAACCATAGACTGCTCAGATGCATCCATGTTGGTGCAGCTTGACCCTGCTGCTTTGAGCATTCCATCATTCCCTCCTCGTCATTCCCTTCCCATAGTCTTCAAATTCTCTTTTGGCCTAGAACTTCTCTGATTTACATGTTGCTTCTGCTTCACGCTTTCTAAGACTCTTTCTATTCACCTGTGTATGCATATTTTTTGAAGACATAGTTTTAAAAAAAATCCTGTCCACAAAAAGTTTGAGAAAATACTGGATCTCCATCCACATTGAAACCGCTCACATCAGGACATAAGCCCAATGATGGTACGTCAATTAACAGTTATTCCACAAAATCAAATCGCACACGAGCTGATAGACGGCGAGTCGCGTAGCGCCAAGGTAGCTATAGGCCATGTACGACGAGATTGAGTGGAATAACTGTTTTATTCTATCCACATTCACTGGATTTTGAGAAACGGAGCATTTTTATTTTAATTTTTTGCAAATTTGATAAATAAAAACTTTATACAAAACATCCGATAAAATAATTTCTGCTTAGACTGTAAACAAACTGGTGAAATGACAGTAGCAATAATAATAATTCTTGAATTTAAAAAAAAAAAGTTACGTTCTTACCATCAAATACTTTTATTCTATGTTTTGTTGCTTTTTTTTTTGTATTTTTTGGGGTTTTGTTTTCGAGTACAGTTTTTGTTTCGTCCTCGGTTGGTTCAGCAACATGCTCTGCCATTTTGTTTTTCTCTACTCATGGTTTATGAGCTGATAGCCTAGTAGTAGAGTAACCAATCAAAGCACGTGATTGCTCATATCCAGTGAATGTGGATAGAATAAAAACTGTTATCAAATACATTCAAGGATAACATAGAACAAACACATTGAGCAGAAGAAGGTGAAATGTGGGGGGAAGAAACACGCCAACGTGGCCAAAAGTTTTAAAACAAAACGACAAAGATTCATATGTGATATGTGTAGACTGATGATGAGGTATTATTTATTGCTTAAGCTTGCACTTGAATGCAAAATGTTCGCCTGGGTCTCCATTCACAGTACAGTTTGTCCTGCTGGAGTGGAGGGTTTAGGAGCAGTACAGCGTGTATCACATTCTGGCACTTCACCATGTGGGTGCAGTAATAAAACAAGGCGAAACTGAATCACAAACATGCTATCAAATAAGAAATTACGGACCAAAAATAGTTTGTTTGTTTTGTTGGGTGTGTGTGTGGACAGAAGACCAAAATGCAGAGGGGGGAAAATACTATTTTACTACTGTTTTCAAAAATGTCTGTATTTATGTGGACAAGGCAGAAATGTCCTTTCTCTTTACCATTCCTTTCTTTCCTGTCTTTGGCTTTCTAACTTTATTTCTCTTTGTCTGTCTCTCCATTCACATTGCGTAATGGGTCCTGATGATTGTTGAGCCAGCTGCTGGGGAGCATGTCCTGACATGAACTGAGCTGCTAAACTGACTCACCCTGAGAGAGAGAGGTAGTCTGAGAGATATTTAGAGAGAGAGGGGAGGAGGGTGAGTCTGAGAGACACCCCAGTGTGGTTCGCTGCCTCTGGCCAGGCCATTTCCTTTTTCCTCTATAACAAGCTCTAACAAATCCCACCACTACTGACCACTGCTGGGTGAGCGTGTGTGATTATTCGAGTAAAACCTCATTTACATTAACGTTTAGTTTCTTTCTGCATATTTTTGTATTTGAATTACATGTCAAATTATATTTTCATCCTTTGTCCAACTTAAAGTAACTCTCCTACAATATACATTAGTTGGAAGTATGACTGCAGCCATGGTGAGCACGTGTTATATATTGTCTGTAACCATATGGTCTGTAGTCTTTACTTTAGACTTCATTGAGCTTGATATAAAAGCAAATAGTGCGTTTTAGTTCTTAACATATGCACTGGTGACACAACCTGTAGTAGAAACCCACTTTACTTTTAGCACATCTGCTTATTTCATGTGAGCAGTTTGTCCAAGATCTTCTACAGCTGGCCACAGTCCTATAAACTGCAGGGAAAAGCAGGCAGGATGGTGGATTGGAGCCAGATGCTGACTGATACCAAAGACCGCCACCATCAGGCAAAGTTACCAAGAAACAAATTCCAGACATGTTCGTAATTCATCTATTAGTCTGTTTTGGGATGTTTAAAAGTTGAATGTATTTGTTCCTTGACTTGTCTGCATATTGAGCATTTAAGTGATCTTAAACAGTCTCAAACCCACATTCTGTGTGTTGATGATCTTTGGAGAAACTAATGATATGATAATTGTGGACATACAGTACCAGTTAAAAGTTTGGACACACCTACTGGTAGTTCAATGTTGTTTCCTTATTTTTATTAATTAAAAGACACTTCATGTCTTAAAGTAATGATGGATGTCGTTTCTCTTTACTTAGTTGAGCGGTTCTTGACATAATATGGATTACTACAGTTGTGGAATAGGGCTATTTACTGTATTATTATTATTTACTAATTGATCTCAAACACATCAAGAAGGCAAGAAATTGCAGTAATCAACTCTTGACAAGACACCTGTTAATTGAAAAGCATTCCAGGTGACTACCTCATGAAGCTGGTTAAGATACCTATTGAGGTATTTCACCTGACGTCACAGGGTCCCGTGACGCCCTGGTGTCCGCCATTTTGAAGGTCAAGCTAGCTAATGTCAACAACATAGTAGCTAGTATGTTACTGTAGCAATGTTTACGTTCAGTCATTTGGATGACTGTTAAAACCTTTCAGTCTCAAGTTTTTCCTTTACTGTATTTACTAGTTTACTGTAATTATGATCCGGCAGCTATTTACACCGGATCCAGTGTAAATAGCTGCCGGAGCGCGCTCCGGCTTGCTCCCCCTCAAATTAAGCAGCGCGCTCTGGCTTGCTCCCGGAGTGCTCCGGCCGAGGTTCCGGAGCGCGCTCCGGCTTGCTCCCCCTCAAATTAAGCAGCGCGCTCCGGCTTGCTCCCAGAGTGCTCCAGCCGAGGTTCCGGAGCGCGCTCCGGCTTGCTCCCCCTCAAATTAAGCAGTGCACTCCGGGAGCAAGCCGGAGCGCGCTGCTTAATTTGAGGGGGAGCAAGCCGGAGCGCGCTCCGGCAGCTATTTACACTGGATCCGGTGTAAATAGCTGCCGGATCATAATTACAGTAAACTAGTAAATACAGTAAAGGAAAAACTTGAGACTGAAAGGTTTTAACAGTCATCCAAATGACTGGACGTAAACATTGCTACAGTAACATACTAGCTACTATGTTGTTGACATTAGCTAGTGCTAACAGCTAGCTGCTAGTACACTGCTACAACACAGACACTGACCCTAATGATACAGTTCTTGGTCATTGCCTGGTAACAGCAAATTTATAACGGGCCATGTCTCGACAGACTAAGAAGTTATTTCAATGACATTTAATAACATTTTGTTTATCCTGAGGACCGAAAGTAAATGAAAATGTGAACAAACCTTAGCTGTAATAAGATGGCGACCACCGGCTCCAGGGACGACCCGCTGATGTAGGCATGTTACCCAGCCTGACACAAAATATTTGTAGGCATCCAAACTCTTATACGCTTTCAGATCAATACCTGTGTATGGCGATGGGTTTTTAACGACATAGGTATACAGATCATGTGGGCCGAAGTCAGGTAAAGACGAGGGCTTCGTGTACTTCCGTACGTTAGTGAACAATCCTGGTGGAAGCAGGTAAACGTCGTTCTCTAAGCCTGCTAACCTCAGTTTTTGCAAATACCTCTCCCTCTGCTCGCCCTGTAAATGCCCTACGTCGCTGGATAGTGAAGGTGTTTTCTGCATCTCGCTCCTTTTTCTTTTATGTTTTTCGTTTGTTGCCTTCCTCGCATTCAAACTGATTCGAGCCGTGACGTCCAAAATGGCAGCCTAACGATGCATCACATGACTTGGTCACATGGGTGAAAAACCTCAATAGTGTGTAAAGTGTCATCAAGGTAAACGCTGGCTACTTTGTAGAATATAAAATGTGAAACATATTGTTTTTCTCAAACACTTTTTTGTTAAAGAGAAACAACAGTCCAGCGTTACTTTACTTTAAGACATGAAGTATCTTTTAATTAATAAAAGTAAAGAAAAACCATTGAATTAGCAGGACTCCACAAGACCTCTGAACGTGTGCTGTGGTCTCTGACCACAGCACAGCTGTAAGTTGCGAGGTAGGGCCTCCAAAGATCTGACTTTTGTCCAGCACATCCCACAGATGCTGAGACCTGGGGAATTTGGAGGCCAAGTCAACACCTTTAACTCTGTGTCATGTTCCTAAACAATTTTTTATAGTGTGGCAAGGCGCACTATCCTGCTGAAAGAGGCCACTGCCATTAGGGAATACTGTTGCTGTGAAGGGGTGTACTTGGTCTTCAACAATGTTTAGGTCAGTGGTATGTGTCAAAAGTAACATACACATGAATGCAACCACCTAAGGTTTCCCAGCAGAACATTGCCCAGTGCATCACACTGCTTCCGCCAGCTTGCCATCTTCCCATAGTGCATCCTGGTGCCATCTCTTCCCCAGGTAAGTGACACACACATACCTGGCTGTCAACATGATATAAAAGAAAATGTGACTCATCAGACAAGGCCACCTTCTTCCTTTGCTCCATGGTCTAGCTCTGATACTCGTGTCTATTTTGGTGGTGGACAGGGGTCAGCATGGGCACTCTGACTGGTCTGTGGCTATGCAGCCCCATACATTGCAAGCTGCAATGCACTGTGTTATGACATCCTCCTATCATAGCTAGCATTAACTTTTTTCAGCAATTTGTGCTACAGTAGCTTTTCTGTGGGATCTGACCAGACAGGCTAGCCTTCACTCCATGTGTATCAGTGAGCCTTGGGCACCAATGACCATGTCACCACTTGTCCTTCCTTGGACCATTTTTGGTAGGTACTATCCACTGCATATTGGGAACATTCCACAAAACCCACCATTTTGGAGATGCTCTGATGTAATCGTCTAGCCATCACAATTTGGCCCTTGTGAAAGTCACTCAGATCCTTACACTTGCTCATTTTTCCTGCTTACAACACATCAACTTTGAGAACTGACTGTTCTCTTGCTGCCTAATATATCCCACTGCTTTGCAGGTGCCATTGTAACAACATAATCAGTGTAATTCACTTCACCTGCCAGTGATTTTAAGGGTGTTTTCACACCTGGTCCCCTTTAAAGGAACCAGACTCAGTCCTCTTTAAGTGGACCAAAAAGTGGACCAACAGAAAAAGAACTCAGTTCTTTTTGTGTTCACACTGTGAACTTATTACAAAGAGAACTGGGTTCTCTTTCTGGTCCAGTTAAGCTTTGATGGGGCCTCAGTCCTCTTTCTGTTCACACCAGGTCCTGTAGAGCCCTCAGACCCCCAGTGCACGGAATTCTGGGTAATTTTCTCTTGAATCAAAATGTCTGCTGCCATGCTTGCCCTGCTGTATTCTTTGATCAAAATAGTGCGGATTAAGGAAAATAACAGTAAGTTCAGAGAACTGTAAAGCAGCTGTGGTAAGTTCCAAAAGGAAGTTGAGTTTCCCTGCTACAGTCACGTGACCAATTACGGCAAACGAAGAAGGTTAAACTACAGTGAAAAAGGCGAAGTGAACCCGGTGCACTTTTTGTTCATAATGCGCAGATTAGGCGAACCGTACCATTGATTTTTAGTGAACCGTACTGGGACCACCTCCTGAGGTGGTCTCAGTTCGGTTCGCTTTAAAGGGGTCTGGGTACGGTTGGAGTGTTCATATATGCGCAAAAAATGCTGAGTCATCGATCTGCGTTCGGTTAGATGGCTGAAAGGGACTAAGTGTGAAAACACCCTAATATTATGGCAGTTTGGTGTATATTATGATATCACCTGGATTGTACCTTGAGGAGACAGCACGGTGGTGCAGTGGTTAGCACTGTCACCTCATAGCAAGAAGGTTCTGGGTTCAAGCTCAGTGGCCGACGGGGGCCTTTCTGTGTGGAGTTTGCATGTTCTCCCCGTGTCCACGTGGGTTTCCTCCGGGTGCTCTGGTTTCCCCCACAGTCCAAAGACGTGCAGGTTAGGTTAACTGGTGGCTCGAATTTGACTGTAGGTGTGAATGTGAGTGTGAATGGTTGTTTGTCTCTATGTGTCAGCCCTGCGATGATCCGGTGACTTATCCAGGGTATACCCTGCCTTTCACCCATAGTCAGCTGGGATAGGCTCCAGCTTGCCTGCGACCCTGCACAGGATAAGCGGTTATGGATAATGGATGGATGGATGTACCTTGGGGGACAGAAATGGACTCCTACTGTACCCCTGTTTCTGACAGTGTAGGGAAATTCAATTAAAGTGATTATTAATCTACATTATGTCTTAGTATGAACTTAGGCCCTATCCACCAAGCACTTTTGGATGCAGGAGTCCTAGAGTGAGCTGAACTTTCCAGCATTGGCACTCTTCTGCAGGGGGCCCAGGCTAGATGGACCGGCCGTGTTGTTAGGGTGCCAGACATTTGATTGTCCAAGAGGTTGTTGTATGGAGAGCTGTGCCGGGAGAGGCGCTAATTTGGGGGGCAGAGGAAGCACTTTGGGGACGGTCTCAGGGTGTCCCTCAAGGCTCTGGGAGTCAGCCTCAGCTCCTGGGGGTCACTTGTTCGGGGTCGTCCAGCATGGCAAGCGGGGCTCGCCAGTGGCGCACATGCAGCAGGGATGGGGCGCAAGCTGCATGGAGAGCTCGAATTGTCACCACCCCCACTGCAGCACCTGCCCACGTGTGCCTGACATGTGGGTGTACCTTCAAAGCCTGGATTGGCCTCATCAGTCACCTCCGTACCCACAACCGCCACCTGCTGAATTGAAGTCATGGTCATCTTCGACCCGAAGGATGAACATCATCATATCACCCAGCATATGCTATGCCTACACCTAAATTTAACCTTAGCCTTAGTAACTTAAAGGATATACTGTGTTTATTTTTTGTTTTGTTTGTTTAAAACTACATTAAAATTTGGGCCGTGCAATTCTTTTCTTCTTTTTTAAGGTAAAAATACCATATATTCCTAGGTACTGCAGTGCATTTTCTTGTCATCTGTACATGCACGCATACACACATACGTACTGAACTGTGGACAGTAATAATCAAAGTAACAGATTTTATCAAACCTTGCTGACCTTGCAATCATCATCCTTTTTGTCATGGTTCCTGCCCTGAAAATATTCTCGATCCACCATTTTGCCTTGCCTTCCATACAGCAGCTTTATCTTAGCTCTCCTCAGAGACTGCTATACAGGCAGTCGACATAGCCTGCTTCCCCCATGGCACCACACCAGACATCTATATGCACTCACACTCACTTAATTATTTAGTACAAAATGAAACAATGGAATCTGCAGAGACTAAAGATGAGCTGTCATTGTTCAGAGACTAATCAGTGTCTTATGCAAGTAGAGTAAGTTAATCATATACTGGCTTAGCCTTGGAGCTTTATTCCACATCTGTACCTTAGCAGCAGGTGCAGTGTGTACCATGTTTGTACAGCACTGGATTGTGTAACAATTTGCACCAGCTCACATTAGATCCAGGGAAAGAAGCTTGACGATGAATGTTTATTAAGGAGTTTGATGTACAGAAGAGTGAGCAAAAACAAATCTTCGAGCTAAAGAAGTAAGAAAACTTAAAACGTAATAAAAATGTGGCTTATTTTTTCTGGCTTGCTTTGTCATAGCATCAATTACTCAAGCTCAGCAGCCCCAGGCGCTGTCTGTAGCACTGTTTATGATACACTAAGCTGTATTTTCTTACACCATACATGGTTTATTTGACTATGTAGTAACTAATTTCTGTAGCGTAGGAATTTCTGAAATCAAGATAACATGCAATTAACAGAAATGACAAATGATTATGTGTCCCTTATGTCAATGAATTGCACCAAAATAGCCTCCATAGGAACAAACACAAGTTTTAAAGACTAAAAAGTTTGGTTTAATCCTTTTTTTTTGTTGTTCCTAATTTGTATCAGTGGCAAAATAGCATTCTCACATATGTCTGTATTCAGAATTGGCAACAATATTTGTGCAGGGGAAGTCGCTTGTGTTCAGAATCTGTTTATGCAGGTACTTCAGTCAATTTTCTGAACAGTCCATTCAGATGCGGCATGGTGTTGTAGTGGTTAGCGCTGTCGCTTCACAGCAAGAAGGTCTGGGTTCGAGCCCCGTGGCTGGCGAGGGCCTTTCTGTGTGGAGTTTGCATGTTCTCCCCGTGTCCGTGTGGGTTTCCTCCGGGTGCTCCGGTTTCCCCCACAGTCCAAAGACATGCAGGTTAGGTTAACTCGTGACTCTAAATTGACCGTAGGTGTGAGTGTGAATGGTTGTCTGTGTCTATGGTGGTGTTTACATTAGACCATATCCATATCGTTTTCGTTGCGGATGCACTGTCCGTGCACATTAAAACGCCGGGAAACGACTCCACAGGCGGAACAATTTGAATCCGCCAGGGCCCACGTATTCAACCCAGTACGTATCTGATCCGGTGCTGTGTAAACATTGAGGAATGAGGATACGCAGTGCTGAGCTCTAGCTGACGTCGTCATTGGACAACGTCACTGTGACATCCACCTTCCTGATTCGCTGGCGTTGGTCATGCCACGTTGGTCATGTGATGCGACTGCTGAAAAACGGCGCGGACTTCACTTCCTGCTATTTGTGTGTGTACGCGAATCGTTTTAAAAACGTTAATCTGATGATCCGCTGATTCGAAATAATGTAAACAGGGCCTATGTGTCAGCCCTGCGATGACCTGGTGACTTGTCCAGGGTGTACCCCGCCTTTCGCCTGTAGTCAGCTGGGATAGGCTCCAGCTTGCCTGCGACCCTGTAGAACAGGATAAAGCGGCTAGAGATAATGAGATGAGATGAGCCCATTCAGATTATTAAAATTACCTGCATATAGTCTAAGTTTTTAAGGTGGCCTGAATTCTCTTGAGTATAGGTTTCTGAGATGAGGTTTTTCAGTAGTGTCTTGACTACTCCTTTAAAAAACAAGTGTTAGCCTTTAGACCTGAAATGAATAGGAATCTAGAAAATGCAGACTGTAAGTAGCAGATTAGGTTTTTTTGTATTACCGTCTCGCTTCACACTCCAAATATGGCCCTTTGTGCAGCAGCCATTTAGAAAATTCACACCTTACTGCTCTCGGATAGCTTACATTACATAAAAACACTGTTTCTGCTGAATGAAATAAAGTCCATGCAGTTCCACTTGATCACCTGGGTGTTAATAATACACTGCATTGCATTGAATTCCCTATAGTGTACAAACTACACTATACTAAAAGTATGCAAACTGGGACAAGGTGAACTTACTGATGGACACACAACAG
The DNA here is from genome assembly GCF_027579695.1 of Neoarius graeffei. Lineage (NCBI taxonomy): Eukaryota > Metazoa > Chordata > Actinopteri > Siluriformes > Ariidae > Neoarius > Neoarius graeffei. The sequence goes on from NC_083570.1 coordinate 70,777,851, forward strand.
GTTTTAAAAGGCACCCAGTTAATCAGACAGGTTCTTCTCATCACCCATTGACATTCCCTGATCTTCTCTGTGCCCTGTCAGTTATCTGGCCTCACCCCCCTGCCTGCTCCTGATTCTATATGGGCTTTGTATATGCTTTACAAGTGCACAGGATGTTTCTTAAGGTGTTTTGTTGATGATGTTGTTCCATCCATCCATCCATCCATCCATCCATCCATCCATCCATCCATCCATCCATCCATTATCTGTAACCGCGTATCCTGTGCAGGGCTGTGGGCAAGCTGGAGCCTATCCCAGCTGACTATGGGCGAGAGGCGGGGTACACCCTGGACAAGTCACCAGATCATTGCAGGGCTGACACATAGAGACAAACAACCATTCATACTCACAACTTAGAGCCACCAGTTAGCCTAACCTGCATGTCTTTTGGACTGTTGGGGAAACAGGAGCACCCTGAGGAAACCCACGCAGATGCGGGGAGAACATGCAAACTCCACACAGAAAGGCCCCTGTCGGCCACTGGGCTCGAACCCAGAACCTTCTTGATGTGAGGCGACAGTGCTAACCACTGTCTGCCCCAAATGTGGACATGTTTACAGTAAATCACTGCACAGAGCAATGTCATAGTATCATGATTTGTTCATGAATTCTTTGAGTTCTACAGACACCATTATGTTAATTTCCACCATATTGGATTTTCTATCGTTTATCTTTTTTTTTTTCAAAAGCAGGTTTTTTTCTTTCTTTTCCTGTAGATTTTATCTAATTATCAGTAAGTATGGATGATGGTATTGTGAGACCAGCCCAAATTGGATATTTCTCAGATATTGACACCAAACTTACATATGTATACAACATGACCTCATGTTATCAAAGAAGTTTTGATTCATTTGCACCTTCGGAGGGCCACTGAGAACTAGACAGCAACTGCTTTATGCTTTGCCATCAAATTTACCATCTCAATGTGAACATATGCTGTTCATCCCAATGGCTTCTGGTTTCCTCCATCGTTAAGGGATAAGGCCTGAAAGTGCTTGGCCTGCTAAATCGCATTTATATTCTTTCCTCAAGCCATAGTTCTGCTCTCTGAAGATAGTAACAATGAAATGTTTTTACAAGTTCACTTAGTACAAATCTAAATATTATTGCACGCGTACATTTTCATTATATTTCTTCATATTTTATCCTGTCAAAGATTCCCCTCTATCATCAACCGACTTCTGTTTTGAGCGTGTACTGTGGAACTGTAAGGCCCTTTTTTTTCCCATTTACTTATTATTAATTTTGTAATTATTGTCCTTGGAATGTTTTCTGGGGACGTTTGTTATTAATGGAGTTGGAAAATCCATACCAATGTACAAAAGAATAAATATTTCTGTGGAAAAGTGCCTTTAAAGAAAGTAAATATCTACAAAATCATTGTGGTTTACTTCAAATGGCAGTACACTCACAGATCAAAGCAAATGTTTCTTACATCCATCAGCCTTTTAGAAAATAACTTTCAAGATAAATAAATCATTTTATCAAAGTGCTTTCTCTTTTTGCAGCCCCCCCCAACACACACACACACACACACACACACACACACACACACACACACACACACACACACACACACACACACACACACACAATAACCTTTGTAGTCTCACTCTGGATGATATGGTTGGATGTGACAGATGCCAGCTAATTCTGAACCATCTGACACACCCACAGGGGTCTAAGCGTGAGCCTCTCTCTCTCTCTCTCTCTCTCTCTCTCTCACAAACTGTATACACAAAGCTCATTTTTTTTATTTTATTGTGAAAGAATCTGCCACCAAAGCACTCCAGTCTGTCAGGGATACCAGCGGGCTGCGTTTCTTGTCATTCTCAGAATGCTGGTGCTTTTTAACAACCAGGAAGTTCCATTAAAAGCTCATGTGGCTCGAAAAAAATAAGACAGCACTCGGCCTGGGGTTGCTGCAAAGAGGGCTTTGAGTGCCGCGTGCTAACACACTGGGACACATAAATCAATAGGGACCTGTGGGAATAAGGTGTGAGGCTGGGGACGTAGAGAAAAGAAGAAGGTCTCTCATGTTTTAGAGTCCACCTTTTTTCAGTTTGAAGCAAAATCAGTCCCTTAGTGGCACTGGGAGCCTGTGCTGACATGAAGAGGCATCCTGTGATATCAGCTCTGAATAACAAGATAGACTGGTGCAGTCTAGAGCTGCTAACAGCACCATCTGAGAAATGCTTCTGTCCTGGAGGAGACTGCTCTCTTATCAGTGATTTTTACACACACACACACACACACACACACACACACACACACACACACACACACACACACAGAGAGGTCCTCATCTTACTGTCCTCGTGAGGACCAAAATAGATTTTGAAGCAGCTGATTAATATTATGCCTACACATATATACCTAGCAATAACTATTACACCTCTGTTAGGGTTATTGCTTTTTTTTTTTTTTAAATACATGCTGCCTTTTTGTAAAAACAAAACAAGCAAGGAAAAAAAAAGGTATCTAGACAAATGTCCCCACAAGATCAAAACTGTTAGATTGCCCTATCCATTTGGTCCTCAGAAAAATATAAAAACATGTCTGTCTGATTGTCCCCCCCCCCCCCCCCCCCCCACACACACACACACACAGCTCATTTCTTTTTTTTTGTACCTTTTTATAGTCTTCGGTTCGTTGTTTGATCACTAACAAGCAAGACCATTTTGAAAAATGTAGTCCTTTGTAAAATGATGTGCTGAAATTAAATATTAAAGATTGCAGACAATTACACTGGTAAGACTTTCAGCAAGTGCAGCAAAAAAATAGTCAAAAAGATGTGAAAACTTTTGCACAAAAATAATTCTAACATAAATTACATGGAGTATATTCGGAAAAAAAAAACCGACCAGCCATGCCGTTTCGCGAAATGCCGTTTCTCACGGTCTAAGCTTTCCATAAACACATCAACAGTGCCAGGACAGAGGTTGAGGATTAGCGCGCTGAAGGATAGGAAAAGTTCAGTCGAGTGACCAAACACGCGAATGAAATGGAATATCATATTTAGTGTGCTCGCTTAATTCGGATTAGGCAAAAGCAAACATTTAACCAGACTCGGCTGTTTGGAGGGGAATGCAAATGTCATTTGGTTTGCTCCTCACTGGAAAGTCTGAAATCACAGCTCAAGATTGAAAAGCTCTGGGATCATGCTTTCAGCAGAAAGAGAGAAGGAGAGAGAAGAGAGAAAGAGGGAGGTGACAGTCAGAGCAGGGTCTAATCTCACCAGCAAGGTTAGATAGAAGGCAATGCATGGGCCTCATCTTCTCTTTCAGCTCTCTGCCTCTGTCCATCCTGCGTGAGTGCATGCGTTTATGTGAGTGAGGAAGAGTGAGGGAATGTGTGTGTGTGTGTGTGTGTGTGTGTGTGTGTGTGTGTGTGTGTGTGTGTGTGTGTGTGTGGGCCCGCTCTACACTGTGCTGGGGGCCAAAACACTAGAGATTGCTTTGATCTGGATTCTCGGTGTCTCGTCCAATCACAGTCATGTCACCGACTCGCCCAAGGCACCGCATACTTACTCCGGCTGCTGAGCTGAGCCACGACGTTCCATTGTGTTATATCCATTTTATTATACGCCTGCACAGGAAATAGGCTCCCCTCATTTGTTTTAGGCAGCCCAGGCAAAAGGCCAAGGCCTCAGAGTTCATGAAGTGACAGTAACACTGTGCACTCATCAGAGCTTTTACACGCTCTCTGAGGAGCTCTTGGAGGCAAAAAGACATTGTTATAAAGTATCTCTGTGTGTTTTACTTTTCTTTTTTTATATAGTTCAATTTGCTCATCGTTCTACTTTATGATTCCTCAATTGCCGTTAGACTCAAATCGATCTGCTGTATTCAGGAAGAAGTCGGCGAGTGGAAAATAATCAGGCTGTTCGATGGTTAACGCCCAGCTTCACCTTTATATTCAGAAACTCCTCCCACCTTTCCAGCTTTATTTTATTTCCAAGATGCAACAGTAAACTTCTAATGGCATTACAACACAGCATGTGATGTTGTTTTTGTATGTCTCGTAGCACAACTCATCAAAATGCTAAACATAGCTGGGTGTTTTTTTTTTCTTTGCTAAGTTGTTGCATGGAAATGCAGGTAGCCTAATAAGCATGCAGTCAGCGGAGTGACTAACTGACAGTAAGACAAATTTGTTGATAACACACCCTGACACTGAGTGATGGGGGACCAAATTGTCTATTCTCATTACCTTCTGAAATTGAAATACAGGTTTTGTCATTTCCTGGTGTAGCCATGGCAACCTGGCCTCTGTCTACTCTGGCCTGCTGTATAAATTGCGAAGACAGAAGAACTTAGTCGTAGTGCTTTCCTCTGTGCATGGCTCATAGATCATTGTGTGGTTTGAGCTTACTATCAAAGAAGTGACACGTCTGTAATGGAGGGTGAATTATGATAGTGATTATGATGTTAAAGGCTGAAAGCAATTGCGAGTCATGAGTGTAGATTAAAAGTTGTGAGGGTTTTTTTGTCTGTCCATGGCAAGTCTGAGCATTATATGTAAGTGTTGAGTCAAGTCCAGGGCGGCACGGTGGTGTAGTGGTTAGCACTGTCACCTCATAGCAAGAAGGTTCTGGGTTCAAGCTCAGTGGCCGGCGAGGGCCTTTCTGTGTGGAGTTTTCATGTTCTCCCCGTGTCCGCATGGGTTTCCCCCACAGTCCAAAGACATGCAGGTTAGGTTAACTGGTGGCTCTAAATTGAGCGTAGGTGTGAATGAATGGTTGTCTGTGTCTATGTGTCAGCCCTGTGATGACCTGGCGACTTGTCCAGGGTGTACCCCGCCTTTCGCCCGTAGTCAGCTGGGATAGGCTCCAGCTTGCCTGCGACCCTGTAGAACAGGATAAAGCGGCTAGAGATAATGAGATGAGCCAAGTCCAATGGGGTAAAGATGGTTTTATTTATATGTTTAGTAAAGGGCAGCGCAGTGGTGAGCACTGTCACCTCACAGCAAAAAGGTTCTGGGTTCTAACCTGGTGGTCGACTGGGACCTTTCTGTGTGGCGTTTGCATGTTCTTCCAGTGTCTGTGCGGGTTTCCTGCAGGTGCTCAGGTTTCCTTCCACAGTCCAAACACATGAGGATTAGGTCAACTGGCTGCTCTAAATTTCCCATACGTGTGAATGTGAGTGTGATTAGTCTCAGTGTTCGACCTGCGATAGATTGTCAACCCACCCAGGGTGAACCCTGCCTCACACCAGAATTCAGCTGTGATTGGCTCCAGTTTCCTCTTTGACCCTGACGGATAAACAATATAAATAATGGATGGATGGAAGTTCAGTTAAACTTTTTAAATTCAGATATATACCTCCGTTTCAGGGCGGCACGGTAGTGTAGTGGTTAGCGCTGTCGCCTCACAGCAAGAAGGTCCGGGTTTGAGCCCCGTGGCCGGCGAGGGCCTTTCTGTGCGGAGTTTGCATGTTGTCTGCGTGGGTTTCCTCCGGGTGCTCCAGTTTCCCCCACAGTCCAAAGACATGCAGGTTAGGCTAACTGGTGACTCTAAATTGACCGTAGGTGTGAATGTGAGTGTGAATGGTTGTCTGTGTGTCAGCCCTGTGATGACCTGGTGACTTGTCCAGGGTGTACCCCGCCTTTCGCCCGTAGTCAGCTGGGATAGGCTCCAGCTTGCCTGTGACCCTGTAGAACAGAATAAAGCGGCTAAAGATGATGAGATGAATGAGACCTCTATTTCACAAAATCCTGTAATCCTCCTACTGGTGGAGTTTGGAGAAACAGTCACACTCTGAGAATCTAATAAAAAATTTCAAACGCTGTCAGAAATTCGTCGTTGGCTGCCATAGCACTGTAAACAATGATTTGTTGTTTTAGCTTAAGAAAGTTAGAACCCTGTTTGCCTTAAAATTTTGAGTTCATTGAAACTCATATAGTAAGTTAGCACAATGAGGTAATCAGTTAGTATTAGTTGATCCAACAGCCCAGTTCTAACTTTTTTTTTTAAGTTAAAACAACAAATCATTTTTGTTAGCTCAGCCTTTGGCTGTCTGTATATGTATGTTTAACCGAGTTTGAGCGTGTTTAAGAATGTAATTGGCATGCTGCCTCAGGTGGCGATTCCACAGTTGTGGTGTGGTGCCACTGTATACCGACTATGTAAGTGCCATGTTACATGACCTCGGGTCATAGTGTAATCCTCCATGGCTGAGTGGTCTACAGTGCTGTCTGGAAAAAGAACAGACTTTACAACGCAGGTTTGAATCCTGGAGTTGGCATATTTCTGAGAGGGCTTATTTTTCCTATTTATGTACCGTAGCTTCTATCTCCCAATCAGACAAAGGCTGAGCTCAGACCTGCACAGTTTACAGCATGGTTGGAATGGTAAACCGTAGGTGCTAAAGAAGGCAGCTGGACTTGCTTGAAATCCTTGAAGACCTTTCATCTGAAAGCTTTCTTCAGTTCTGCCTGACTAGTGGGGAGTTCCAGGTATTTATCCTCTAGTAGACCAAAAGCAGCCCTAAAGAGAGCCGTTGAGGTCATATGGGTTGTTGACACTCTCAGTCATCCTGTAGGTTGTTAGGGTCACTGGGAGCTGGGTGTGAACGGTGTTAGCAGCCTTGTTATGGTGATGTGTGGGTTGTTGGCTCTCTCTGCTATCCTGTGAGTCATTGAAGTCAGCTGAGGCCCTGTTTACATTATTTCGAATCAGCGGATCATCAGATTAACGTTTTTAAAATGATTCGCGTGCACACAGCAACGCCAATACACGATTCGCGTGCACACAGCAACGCCAATACACGGATACGCTAATCACATGACTAATTAGACGGCACGTCACATGATCCCAGTGCATATCGGGCCTGCGCAAGTCACTCACCACTTGCAAGTGGAAGGATGGCAAGCGAACACCTTCTCCAGCAGATAAACACACCTGGCTGTGATGTTCATGTTCTCACTGAGTTTAAGCGCCTGAAGGAGGTTGAAATGTGTAAATAAACCTCAGTGCAGCTCAGCGCTTCTTCCTGCGCTCCAAATCACTCCGCCCTGAACAGCGAGTGCCCTCTGGAGGGTGCGCACTCCGGCCCTGCGCAGCTCACAGAGCGCGCGAGTGAAGCACACGAGCAGTGATTCGGGACTGAGCCGCTGTGTGTGTGATCCCAACGCCAACGAATCAGGAAGGTGGATGTCACAGTGACGTTGTCCAATGACGACGTCAGCTAGAGCTCAGCACAGCGTATCCTCAATGTTTACACAGCACCGGACCAGACACGAACTGGATTGAATACGTGGGCTCTGGCGGATTCCCGTTTCCCAGCGTTTCCCGGCGTTTTAATGTGAACTGACAGTGCATCCGCAAAGAAAATGAGACAGATACGGTCTAATGTAAACTTGGCCTGAGTCTTGGTGTGGATGTGTATTCAGTTTTCTGGGAAGTGTGCCAAGGACTGCACTGTAGGTGGCTGATAACTGGTGTCTCAGACCGCCTCCTGTATTCAGCGATGGTCATTCCAGGTTGACGAAGATGGCTTCTGGTCTTCTCTGGCCTTCTTCTTCATTGTAAACTTCTCACGGTTTACGATGACCTGGATAACTGAGAACCTTCACAGACAGTTGGAATGGTACTTGATAATCTATGGGAGAACACTCACATTATGTAGTTTAAGACTGCCAATATCAACACAAGACCAAAGAATCCTTTTTTACGATGTGTGATTTTTGCCTGCTATCCCAAAATCCAGCCAAAATCACATACCGGGCTCAAAACACTCCAACTGAGTGTCTCTGACCTATCAGAAACATAAGATTTAACAAAACATCTAGATTGCTGCTCTGTATATTGTGCGTAAAAAACTTATTTATGCACAAAATCATAGAACAATGTACCAGGCAGCAGGATAAACTGTCTTTTTCTGTTCATTTTCAAGGCAATTTGATGATGCAAGGAAAGGATTCACACTGACAACCTGGGACTTGACAGTTGGCTCAGTGTCTCTAATATTACAAGAAATAAACTGCATCTCTCTCATTCAAAAATTTGTGAAGTAGCAATGTGCTAAAAAAAAATAGCTCGAGGATGCATTCCCTCCCACCCCATCTTCTTCCTAATTTATTCGTGGCCAATTCCCACCCACCAGACAGCTCTCCCCATCATATGATTGATACCAGCCAGGAAGAGTGAAGGCTATTGAGTGCATCTTTTTCAAACTGCTACTCATGCAACATCAGGGGGCGGAGTAACGCACTCGGAGGAAAGCGCTATCCGCCCATCTCCATATGCATGAGCTTTCAGACACCCATGATTGGCTAGCATTACTCTAATTGACAGGGGACAGAGATTATTCCACCCATCCCTCCCTGAGAGCACGGCCCAGTGTTGCTCTCTCGGGCTCCTTGCTAATGATAATGGCTGTGGCATCATCGGGATTCAAACTCATGCTTTGTGGTTTATAGGGCTCGGGAGCACATGGTTTTTAACAAAATAAACATGAGCTCAATCTTAAAGGGGAACTGAAGGCAAATTTTTTATTATCAAAATTCTGTTTATTTCATTTTATTAAATATAGGAAAGCATTTTTGATCGCTATTTTGTCACTGCTATAGCAAGTTATGAGTGTTTGAAATATGCTATGTAATATATCAGTCCATATGTCAAAGCAATGGCCGTAAACGAGATTTGCTGAGACCCGTGCGAGACATCGTAGGACGGAAGTAAAACGTACAGCAAAAATCAAAGTGACCAACAACTGCCAATGTTGTCAAAAGATGCGCACACCCTCTTTCAAATGCTGATGTAATCAAGCCGGAAGTTTTCCCTGTGTCCGAAATCGCTTCCTACTCACTACATAGGGCACTATATAGTGGGGACGCCATTTTGTAGTCCTATCCGAAACCTTAGTGAGGATTATGTGGGAAATACGCTCAGTATAGTATGTATTTATCACAAAAATACATGCATGTATTTATTATTTTGAAAACCCACCAGCCGCCTGATCTGGCACATTTTAATTGTGCGACAGTAATGACGTAAATACTAGCGTGACGGACTAGTCCTTATCCTGTCGTCTTTCCAACTCTACTCCATGTTGGTTCGAAGTCGTATGGAATAATCTCCATCGCTGATGAAGCTGGCAAATCTTGAAATTAATCTAAATTGGAATGATATGGTGATCTGGCCGCTGTGTAAACAGTTTTCAAAATGGCGGTGCTGACACTTCACATTTAAAGTCTCGCACAAGTCTCGTGAAGATCGCGCGGATAAGCGACCCCTGCCGTGGACCATACAAACTACATTCAACATGGCTAAAAACCGAAAAGGCCGATAAGTGTAATATAATATGCCAGTATGAGTCACGATATAAGGTTAATAAAACCGAAAACATCTCATCTCATTATCTCTAGCCGCTTTATCCTTCTACAGGGTCGCAGGCAAGCTGGAGCCTATCCCAGCTGACTACGGGCGAAAGGCGGGGTACACTGGTCATCGCAGGGCTGACACAGAGACAAACAACCATTCACACTCACATTCACACCTATGGTGAATTTAGAGCCACCAGTTAGCCTAACCTGCATGTCTTTGGACTGTGGGGGAAACCGGAGCACCCGGAGGAAACCCACACGGACACGGGGAGAACATGCAAACTCCGCACAGAAAGGCCCTCGCCGGCCCCGGGGCTCAAACCCAGACCTTCTTGCTGTGAGGCGACATCGCTAACCACTACACCACCGTGCCGCCATAAAACCGAAAACATAATTGAATAATACATTAATTAAGAAATAAAGCAAGTTTAAAAATGACTTCAGTTCTCCTTTCAGTTGTTTTTTTCTGAGAGTTCACAGCTCTTATCGTTTTCTTAAAAAACATAATCTGTCTCATGTAAGTGGTCCAAGCACTCGCATTACCGTCTCAGTCTTTGTCTGGGTCTGACCCAGTCAGCGCTAAAAGAGCCTTTGCAGCACCGTTATGCCACACTGCAGCAACAGAAGCAGTAGTGCGTAGTTGAAGAGGCGCGAGTGTCTTCTGTGCAGCAGCACAAGTTGTTTTTGAAAGCAAGAGTTCTTGCATCTAATCGCAATGTCTATTCCCGTGAGCTTACTGGTTACGGCTGTCTCGCTCCTCTACCTCGCTGCCAGGAGTCGCTGTATTTTTAGGCTGTTGTGAAGTTTCCTCCACTGCATAGGCAATGAGGCACTTGCCTTTGGGGGGATGTCGAGTTTGAAGATGATGTCCTTTGGATTTGATTAATTCAGTATTGTGAGAGAGAGAGAGAGAGAGAGAGAGAGAGAGAGGCTGAAAATAGAATGCCTGTAAATGACTGTATCGTACTTGTTTTCCCTGACTTTTTAACTTGCCTCTGTCTTGTAGCCACTTATCTGCACATTACGGTGGGAGGGTAAATAAATGAGTCAGGGCCAAAAGAAACAGTGCATCTGGATTTATTGTGTGTGTTTTTGCTTGTCTGCCTGTTTACTATGTATGCGAGCACACAGAAATATTCTCTTTTCAAATCAGCCAGTTGTTTATTTATTCCCCTTTTCCTCTTATCTATCCATTCTCATTTTCCTTTATCACTTGTTCTCAATCACTCTTTGTCTTTTCCACATCTCCCATCTAGGTGATAGCGCTCTGATTTCTGTTGTACTGTACAGTACAGTCAGTGCGTTTACATGCACATAGAGAAAATCAAATTTCTGCCGTTGCTCGACTGAAATCGAAGTTCTAAATGCCATGGAAACACCTTAGCTCGGCTGAAATCGAACCGAACTTGATTTCTCGTAATCGAGCTACACGACCTAGATTATGCGATTTTTGCCGAGCTACTTAGTGCATGTAAACCCTATCGAGCTACGTAGTCGAGCTACTTACTTCAGCACTGCCCCTTCCGGAAGTGACGAGTGACGAGACCACAAGCGGGAAACATGACAGCCTCGGTCGGCATGACAACAGTAGTAGCGAGCAGCAGAAGAGGTCAGGAGGAACAAACGAAGAAGAGAAAATGGCGAGCAGAAACGTGCACTTCTGGAGCAATGAGGAGACAGAGTTCATGCTCATTCAGCTTAAGGAAGTTGAATATATTAAAATTCATGGACGGGAGAAAAACGCGCAATGGAGAACACGGAACTGATAACTTTGTTTATACTCTTGAATAGCTCTTCTTCATGATGACAACCGGAAGTGTACCAACACGATGGGGCGTGTAGCGCCACCTGTGGCTCGGGTGCACAGTGTACCTCACACAATAGCTCGATTTCCTTGTGTGCATGTAGGATTGGATTTTTCTGGCACCCCTGCTGGGACCCTTAGCTCGATTACCGACAGCAGCTCGATTTGGATGTGCATGTAAACGCACTGAGTGTGTGCTAAACAAGACTTTGGTCCTCCCTACCAACACATATCTAAATGCCCCCCCCAAATACTTGTGAACTGAAGTTACAAGAGAGAGTTTGCGTGAAGCATAAATAAAAACTTTTTACCGAGTAAAAGAGTAAAATACGAGTACGGCTGCCCGTGCATTGCCTTATTTCCTGTAGGAGACTTGACCCGAGTTCTTGTTGTAATCCAAAATGATTGTTCATTTAACCCATGAGCAATACCACAGACATTCTCCAAATGTGCTGAAACGCTTGAACAATGTTTGAAACATTGTTCTGTGCACCAGAAAGTAAAATGTGAAATACGTTCTTCGTGAGATCAAATCTGTTTTTAAAATTAATTTTGTCATGACTTGAACTTTCCAAGAGCTGTTCCATGACCAAGAGCTGTTTTTATTTCATTTGTTGTATTAAAAAAAAATAGGATTTTACTAAACCGTATTTGTGAAATGAAATGACATAAGTCTTCACTAATTACGTTTACATTAAATTTGCTTTATTGGCCGACCCTTTTATACAAAGCGACTTAAAATTGAGACAGGATACAATGTAGAAATATAGCCGAGTTGTTTTAGGTTAAGGGTTTTGCTCACGGGCCCTGCAGCGGTATGCTAGATTTCCTGGGATTTGCTTTTCCAATAACTAACTGTTTTTAAAGAACATACCATTTTAATCAAATGTATGGCATTATGAAATGTGCCACAGTGTGCAGGATGCTGTGATCTCAGACTTTAGTGTGTTCAAATTTCATGACTTCATTCTCGTATGCAGCAACAGGAATTAAATATAAAATGCACCACTGAGGCAAGTTTTAATTAATTTTTGTTTTCATTAAGTTTATAATCTTTGTGATAATATTGATTTACCCTTGCAATTTCTGAACAAGTTCAGCCTTTTGTTCTTCAACCAGTTAAAATATATTGCAATTTTGAATAATGTAATCTTAAATCATAAACGTTAAATAAGGGTTTATATTATATCGACATGAGTGTTTTACTGGGAAATACGCCACTCGTATTTTTCATACAAACTACATCCAGGACACCGAGTGACAGATATTTAAATAATATTGGCTGGCTTTTTTTCGTGGTATATCAGATATATTCCATTCAGCTAGCATGATATTGAACGAGTCAATATCATGCTAACTGAATGGAATATATCTGATATACCACAAAAAAGCCAGCCAATATTATTATTATTATTATTATTATTATTATTATTATTATTATTATTATACATACACATTCCTTTCAGGTGTTCAATGCATCTTTCTCTTTCAAAATTCTCTCAAAATCTTCCATCTTTAACGAAGCAAACCTGGCGGCCATGTTTCTTCACAAATTGTAACAGTCGCTAGCTAATGCAGAAGGTTTACGTCTCCGACGTGTGACGTGTTGTCTTGACAACCATGCAATATCGTAAACCATATTCAACACTCATTCTCCATCAGGTAGAGTGATGTAATACACGTAAGATAAGCGATATGCTAACAATATTGCATGCTATCAAACCAAATGAATGAAACCCGCTAGAAGGGAATAGAATACACGTTTTTATTCCACCAGTAAAGTGTCCTGTATGTATAATAATCCCTGATATTTCACTCCGATGATGTCACTCCCAGTGTTTTCCCGCTGACTCGGCATGCGTTGTCAAAATGGTGAACTGGTTCAAAATTAAAATTCTTTTGATTAACTTTTTTTTTTTAAACAGTGGCACAAAGATATGAAGTTTGGCTCACACGTGAAATATCTATTCACTACTCGAAGATAAACTTCATATCTTGACGCCACTGTGTAATATCCTCTATATATGCAGCTTTATGGACTTTATGATGCTCAGAGTTTTGGACCATAATATATGAGGAAAGGTTTGTATGAACAAAGCAAATGTGTACACATTTCATCACTGTGAAATAATAGGTGTATGTTCATGTAAATTGATGTAAGATGTAACTGAATACAAGTACAGTATTCAGAATGAACAGATGATGTGTTCTAAATAACTACACATAGGAGTTTATTTATTTATTTATTTATCTATCTGGCGGCACGGTGGTGTAGTGGTTAGCGCTGTCGCCTCACAGCAAGAAGATCTGGGTTCGAGCCCCGTGGCCGGCGAGGGCCTTTCTGTGTGGAGTTTGCATGTTCTCCCCGTGTCCGCGTGGGTTTCCTCCGGGTGCTCCGGTTTCCCCCACAGTCCAAAGACATGCAGGTTAGGTTAACTGGTGACTCTAAATTGACCGTAGGTGTGAATGTGAGTGTGAATGGTTGTCTGTGTCTATGTGTCAGCCCTGTGATGACCTGGCAACTTGTCCAGGGTGTACCCCGCCTTTCGCCCGTAGTCAGCTGGGATAGGCTCCAGCTTGCCTGCGACCCTGTAGAACAGGATAAAGCGGCTAGAGATGATGAGATGAGATGAGATTTATCTATCTATCTATTGAAGACAGATCGCCGGAAAGGTTCTGATTCAGACGACAGAAAAAAGTCACGTGAGAAGGATGTTTTAACTTTCATACGGGTGTGAAAGTGCTTGGTCTGGCTGCTACTAATTACATTAAATGATATTAGGCTACTGATTTGGGAAATGGAACTAATAATATTTGTGAGAAAATCATGCCGGCTGGTACAAAACAAAAATTAAAACTGCATGAGCAGGATTTTTAAAAAGTCCCGTGCCAATTATGAACTTGATTGATGAGGTGATGAATACGGATACAGGTACTGATACTAATATTTGGAGCACTAAACAGTGGCATTGTGTTCCAGCCCTAATGTTAACGCAAGTCACTTTTTGAGTGTTGGTCCAGTTTTAATCACCATCTTCTAAAAACCATTAAGCTCTTCACCCCAACAAAGAGAGCTAGCTCCTCATTTTCTTATTACTCGGTGACATTTTTAAGAAGCTACCGTTATTTCTCCATGTTGTACGGTTGTATGAGCAACACTATTAGAATTCCGATTCGTTTATGGTCTTCGAGTGAGATTAATGACATGAACAGTTCTTACATCAAACCGGGAAAGATGAAAGGAAGTTAAAACAAAAGCTCATTTATTTCTACTTTCATATGCTGCTTTGATTCGATGCTAATGAGATCACGAGCGGTGTCTTCTTGCTTAAATCTATTCACATCCTCTAATTAGAACACACAGACACATCACAGCGAGGTAATATGTCAATATTTCATGTGTTTTGGTGACGAGGACAACAAACGGACTGTCAAATAGTGACAGAGGGCCAGTGAGGATGTGAGCGTGGCTTGGTGATTTGTCTCAGACTCGGCCTTAGGAGGAGCTGGACGCCAGTGATAGCCACAGCGGCTTCTGAAGGGGCTAATTGTGTGCCTGAGTGAACTGATCACATCTCCTTAAACAGCTAATGAAGAATCTTTAGCTTTTGAGCATACCATTCAACCTCCATTAGAACCTTTTCTCATTTTAAATGTGCCCCGTTCTGCATACTGAGGCATCATTAAAACAGGTTTGGACCGTACAGAGCCCGTTTCTTCTGAAGATCTTTCTGCAGAAGTGTGTTTTTTCTAAAGAAAGATGCTTTCCGTTCTGTCTCAGCCTGGCATAAACACAGCAGCTGCATAATTTGCATGCAGATTTATACAAATGAGCGTCATGCTTAATGCAGACTTTAGATAATAGGGGAGAAAACGAAAAGCATTTTAAACCAGAAGGATCTGAATTCTGAGACGCACAGAAAGGCTGTGTATCAAGCAGCAGCTTATGTACCACCGTCTTTGTTTGCATTCTGCGCATGTCCTGGGACTTATCTGATCTATTTTCACTCTTACGCTTGCTGTTCGCTCAGCCATATATACTTCCAATTGATTGCACAGCTTATGCTATCTGCAGCTAGTCTCGCTGGAAGGGCTGCATGACAAGGAAACGATGACCTTCCACTTTCCTGGGTCAGTATCAGAGCGGTGAGCTGACTATGGAGGCGGCAAATCACAGGCAAACACTCAAGGCTAGCAGCTTCGGTTGACAAAAACAGTCACTGGTGTGAAAATGGCTCAATTAGAGGAGCTGTATACTCGTTAAGGCTCACATAGGACCCACTGAGGGCCAGTACTGAGTTTATGCTGGTCGCAGCAGTCAATATTGTTTCATCACATTAAAACGCAGGGCTGATGGGCGCTCAGGAGCATGGGGATGTTGACAGGAAGTGGTCTCCTGGTGGACGTGTAAACAAAGGAGGAGCCTGATCTGCCACTGCTGCACAGGCACAATTACACATGCTGTTTTCCTGGGGAGAGGAACAAAAGCCAACCCAGCAGCCTTGGCTCTCTCTCCTGCAGGCTAATAGCAGGGTTTCATGCTTACGGTTTTTTATGCTTGGCAACAGAGTGTCAGAATCAAAACATGCCATCCAGTAGTCAGAGATCAAAGCCTTCTACTGTGAAATCGGTGGCCTGCAACAGGTACTAAAGATATGGGGTCCTTCTGATTGTGAAGGAGAGATGGGGAGAGAGATAGTGACTAAGAGTGAAATTGTCACAGAGCACACCTCTCAATGAAGACAGAGAGGATGAATGCACACAGACAGCAGGATTAGAGTGTCAGTTTGGGATGCCTGTAGAGCAGCTTGCCCTCTATCTCGGTGTCTCTGATAATTAGACTCTACTTCGACAGGGCTCCCTGCTTCAGTCGTCACGTTAAGAGAATTTGTCAAATTTTCAGCCCATCAAAAGTGCAGGGTGGGCTAGCTACAGTCAGTCATTCCCCCATTAATAGCAGCCCCCGATTAGCTTCCCACCATGACGTGCCCAGTCGAAGAAAAAAAAACTTGCAGTGGAGAAATCATTTATATGAGCCGCATCTCATTCGGCCTCTGTCGCACTGCCATGCTGAGCTTCGGCAGGTCCTGCGATGCATCGGCCGATGCATAATACATCAGACGGCCCATGAGACGACCGCAAGACATTCATCACTGTCCACCTTTCAAATTAGATCTTCCAGACATGGCAATCAGTCAGTGTTCAGCACTCAGAGCTGGCAGAAGCCTCTCATATGCAGCGACGTGCTCAGATGCTCTCCGCTACTATAGGGTTCGGCTAAATTCCCAGATGGCCTAACACACTCCCCTAAAGACTTTTTCAAGTGCTTAACTCAGCATATGACAGGGACCTCGGTCCCTGTGGACATCCAGTAGTAAGAGTGTCCTTTTCTCCTAAAGCAGTGGGATCAGTCTGACGTGTGTTCAGGTGATTTCTGCGACGTACTGCCTTTCACTTGGCTGCCTGTTAGTGTTTGTTGTTGTTGTTGTTTATTGTACAAAGTCTTTAAAGTGTTTAATGTCCAGACTAGGGAGTGTAAATGATCCTTAGGAGATAAAAGTGCTGAAAGCATATCCGCAGAGCCATGGCCTCACTTTCGTTTATAAATGCCTTGAGACCTCAAGAATGGCACAGGAATAGTTTTAAGCGTTAAAATAAATCTAATATAGTCAGTTTTACGATTAAAATGATTCATATAGCTTGCGGTCTGAGTGAATGACCTTAACGTCCATAACGTCACAGCAGGAAGTCTATCGGTCTCATAACCATTTTTGCTATACTAAAACACAGAGCTGACTGCAACTCCGATCCTCCATTTTGAGCTAATTTATCGCCATGCCACGTAGATGTGTTGCTGGCGGGTGCAGCAACACGACAGAAGGTGGATTTATGTTGCATTCATGGCCCAAGAATGTTCAAACTGCAAAGATTTGGACGCGTTTTGCGAGAAGTTCATGGGCACATTGGGCGCCTACGAAGTGGTCTCTCCTCTGCTCTGCACATTTTACTGAAGACTCGTACAAGACCTCTGATCTGTTGAGCAGTGCTGGCTACAAGTCCGTATTGAAAGAGGGTGCAGTACCAACAATTAAAGGAAAAGAAAACTACAAGAAAAGGAAAGTATTTATTTATTTATAAAAGGAAAGCGAGTTCAGTTGCACCAGTTCTCCCAGAGTAAGCCGAGGATCGTTGCTAAAACCCGGGACGGAACGGGACAGGACATATTGCTCGGGCAGTGACCTCCCCGCAGTTGTTGCTAAAATCGGTGACATCCCATTCCGTCCCGGGTTTTAGTAATTGCCTGAGCCAAGCAGTAATGGCAGAACGCACAGTATGAAGAAAAGTGTATGAGTGTAGCAGCTGTCTTATTTCTAAACTGGATATTGCTGCCATCTCGCCCTTACGTGGAAGAAGTGAATGAACGGAGAACTGAAAGTCAGATTGTTTCAAAAACAATCGGCCACAAGATCGGCCTTCAAGAAGCGAGAACACATGGGTAAGCTCCGACTCTCATTTGGATAAAAAAGCCCACCACGTTGTTTACCTGCATTTAGATTAATACATGTAACTTGTATTGCATGTTTAAGTTAGCGGTATAAGATTATTTAATTTGCTTCAGAATGCGATTGTCTCAGTTCATCTGATTATTTAATTCGCCTTTTACGTTTTATCAGTGAAAATGCATGCATGTACGTGTATGTTGCATAAGTTATAACACCTATCCTGTTTTAATGAGAGTCAACCCACAATCAATGAAGTCAAATCAGTCTTAGCTGAGCAAGTCGGTAACGGGATTTCTTACTTTCACCATAAATGATTTATTTATATGACTTTGGTCTATAGCTGTAAAAGGCCTCGGCCTTAAAACCGGTTACCGCTGTGACGTCACGCACTCAGGGCTGGCTGGCTCAGCGGGGCAGCTCGAACGCCAACTTTGCGGTCGATTTTAACTCTCAAAAATATATATTTTTTATTCCCATTTATGCAGCATACAAGAGTCAAGGATGGAGATAGTATCCACTCAGAAATGTATTTAAAAATAAAGGCTCTGCGTATCTCCTCTAAAGATTGAGCTGCTGTGAGGAAATTCAGAGACTTTCTGTTTTTCTCAGACGTTTCCTGCGTGTTGTTTCACTGCACAGGATAATGTCCCTGTGGTTTATAAAAACGAGTATTTTGTTTCTACTGATGAATTTAAACTGACGAACAAGTGGTCTATTATATTCAGACTTTCCTCTGGTGTGTATTCCAGTTCCCATTTGGTATTCCGAGACAATACTTACAATCAGGGCCGGACTCAGCTCTCACTAACAGGGTGGGCCAGGAAGATTTTTTTTTTTTTTTGGGGGGGGGTGGGGGTGGGGGTGGGGGGTGTCAAATGTTACATACATATGACTCTCTCTTTTTTTCTCTTTGGGTGGGCGGGCCAGCCTTGTGATTGGGTGTGCCAGGCCCACCCTGGCTCCCCCATAGAGCCAGACCCGCTTACAATACAGTCCTACAATATTGTACTCTATCAAAGGAGCTTAATATATAGCTTCAGTAACATTCCTGTGACAGTGTTGGAATAATAAAATTAAACATGCACTCTTTTAACTTTTCTGTAAAACAAAACAAGGAAAGCCTCATCTGCCTTTTATTTTTATTACCATAGTTTAATCGCAGATGAGCCGAGTTGAACGGAGCACTCTCACGTTTCTTGAGGAATCAGCCAAGGTTGTTGTCTTCAGCATATAACCGCAGAAATTATACAGCCTTTAACACTCAAGCATCACTGTAAAACCTCTGTGCTTCCCAGACTTTCATGGTCATAAATGAGATTGAGCATATTATGCTGTAGTTATGGTACGTGTGTATGTGAGAGGAGTTGCGTTTGAGAGAGAGAGACAGAAAGAGAGAGAGAGACGGGTAGTGTGGTGGAGTTGCTGTGGTATGTTACTGAAATGCTTTCCTTAGCTATTACAAATAGTTAATTGCCTCTAAAATGGAAACAGTTTGGCTCGTTGTGGTTGCTCATGTGAAGCCGGAGTGGAAAAAACACTTCCTTTAGTCCAGAGAGAGAGTAACGTCAGTAGAAACTGGTAGATATAGCACATTTTATTTCTCTTCAGGCAGTAATTATTTCAGGACGAGACTTGTGGTTTGAACTCGGAGTGGAATAAAGTTGTTTTGGTGGGTGTAGTTCCTGGATTATGTGATGTATAATTTGTGATGCACGTAAACACATTAATGAATAAAAACTTGGCAGAAGTGTTGCAAAATTAAAGACTGAAAAGAAGGGTGTATGTATTTTGTGATTAAACTTTAAGGATGAGCACCGTGGAGGCAGTAAGTGAAACAGCAGGTAACCCTTTTTTTTTTTTTTTTAAATCTCACTTTATCTGCTTTTTTTGATGGATATTTTTGGTTGGTGCACTGGTGAGACATACGAAAGGCAAATGTTTCATCTCAGAGTTGATCACTATCCAGTAACCTTCTACCCTTCTGTCCTCAGAACCAGCTGACTCATTTCAGGGTTCTACTCTTGGGTCTGTATCACCTGAAAGTGCAGCTTTTCTTTGGGATTAAATCATGCACTCATATTTCTTCAGCATGCAGGGCTTCTGTCAGATACTGGTTCCATCTCATGTTGCTGGGATAATTAAGTAGACCTCAACTTCACTTCCATACAGCTATTAACGATAGTGTGAAATTGTGTTTTTATTGCATATAGTGAACTTCTCTCTCTGGAAATTATCACCAGCCAATTTATTAGGAACACTTGTACACCTGCTCATTCATGCAATTATCCAGTCAGCTATTGTATAAAACCATACAGTTCATAAACCTCAGATAACATTCATATCAAACATCATAATGGGGAAAATGTGATCTTGGTGGCTGTGACATGTTGCTGATGCCCAACTGAGTATTACAGAAACCAGCATCTCTGTTCACAAGAGTCTCTAGATTTTACATAGAATGGTGCGAAAAATAAAAAACGTCCACTGAGAGTCAGTTCTGGGCGCTGAAACTTCTTGCTGATGAGGGAGATCAGAGGAGAATGGTCCAACTGGTTTGAGCTGACAGGAAGGCTGTGGTAATTCAAATGAGACTGTGGTGTAGCTCACTCCAGCCCAAATCTGGGTAGAAGTTATATGCACCCTAGGTACCCCTACCTTCATGCCAGAAAGAATCAAAATCGGTGAAGAATCGAGGGAGAAGAAGCGATTTGTGTGGAAACTGCTTGTTACGGCTTAATTACTCCATATATTCATTATTAATTGCAATTATGCAAATTTGGGTAGAAGCCATATGCATCCTAGGCAGACCTACCTTCCTGCCAAAAAGAATAAAAATCTGTGAAGAATTAAGGCCCACTTTACACGGGGACGGTCTGAAACAAAAACGCAAAAGTCCGTTTTCGTTCTCACTTTTCTCCGCGTCTACACGACCGTTTTCAAGGAGGAAATCTGCGTCTATACGGTGACGCATAAATGTGTGGAATTCAATTGGATGTGCATGCCAGGCGGCTTAGTGGTGCTGTGAAAGACCTCCGCTATGTCTGCACGCATGCGCAACGTCTTCCGTCTTGTCTGATCTGCACATCTGCGCCGCGAAAACTTTGACTACTCTGGCTATGGCTACTCGTGAGGTTGCCAGAGCAGCTTGAAGGTCCGTTGGATCGATGTAATCAGACATGCTGTAGCCGTTCTATATGAGTGGGTGGAGCACAGAGGACGGCAGGACAGAGATCAGGTTTACAAATAGGCTTTATTGCCACACTTTTCAGTCTAACAATATTTTTAAACCAACAGACACACACGCAACCGGCGTCTAGCTTGGGGATGAGCTTCTCTGCTCTCCCTCTTTAAATAGGGCGCGGTCACTGGGAAGACACACAAACACAGGTTAATTGACATCAGGTGTAGTGATTCTGCCACTTACCTTCCCTGACTCCACCCTCCTGTCACAGACCGGCGCTTGACCACGCCCCCGCTGCCACACATACTCTTACTATGACGTAAACGCGTACCCGACGTGAGCAGATCCGAGCAGAGTTTCGCGCATTGGGTAGTTTAGACGGATATGCAACGGGGGCTGTTTTTAACTTATCCACTCTGGAAGGCGTTTTCAATTTTTTCCGTTTTTCAGCCTCGAAAACGCCGTCCCCGTGTAGACGAAAGGCAATAAGGCGATAAAATGTTTAGTCGTTTTTACCCGACAGCGTCCTCGTGTAAACGGGCCCTAAGAGAGAAGAAGCGATTTTTGTGAAATGTGGACGACGATGACGACAGACAATACATGATGATACAAGTTCATCGCCTGTCGGTCGGATGAGCTAATAACTCTTTACACCGTGGTGAAAAGGAAAGCATCACTGAACACACAACATGTCAAACCTTGATGTGGATGAGCTACAACAGCAGATCACATCCACTCCTATCAGTCAAGAACTGAAATCTGAGGTTACAGTGGGCATAGGTTCACCAAAACTGGGTGGACAGTTATTTTTATTGAGATATAAAGAAATTACTTACTTCTTACTGAGGCCACCCACAGGCGTGTCTGCTGTCTCACACGCCAGTCATCCCGATTGTCCATACATGCTGTGAGTTCCTCTTTTGTGTTGACACCAACATCATCCAGTGTTGTAGTCGAGTCACTAAACCTCGAGTCCGGGTCCAGTCTTGAGTCCCCAGTGTTCAAGTCCGAGTCAAGTCCAAGTCATAAAAAAAATTTCGAGTCGAGTCCAAGTCGAGTCCGCTATTGATCCAAGTCGAATCTGAGTTGAGTCCACTATTGATCCGAGTCGAGTCCAAGAACAAGACTCCAACCGCACCATTTGATGGTGGCTGTTTTAGCGCCATTAACATTAGTTTGTTCCTGAATATGATGTATGAACAGGTGAGTGTGCGTTCTCTTTGTCAGGGAGTGCAAAGTATTCTGTCAGAGATGGTTGGGAGACGGATGTAAGTGCAGAAGGTGCGTTTATTAATACAAGTGAAGATAGATAAACGATCCAGAATGGCAGGCAAAATCGTAAAACTGTGAAACAGGCAATCGGTCGAGCGAGACACAAACAGGCTATCGTAGACTCGGCAGAATCAAAGACAAGAAACAGGAAATCAGGGATCAGGAAACCAAACAAGGAAATAAGGCTCAGTAACTTGTCAGCAATTCAACTCAATACTTCCCAAAGTAAGTATGTTTTTGCAGTTTTTATATTGGCACGCTGATTGCACTTTAATCCTGTGTAGGCGCGAGTCGTTTACGGCATGCACGCAAGAGTCTGCATTTAACCCATCTGAAGCAGTGAATGCACACATGCACGCACAAGTGAGCAATGAGCATACACACATACCCAGATCAGTGGGCAGCTATGCTATAGCGCCCGGGGAGCAGTTGTGGGTTAGATGCCTTGCTCAAGGGCACTTCAGCCCAACCTCAGGCCATGGCTGCCCCATGTTAACCTTACCACATGTCTTTGGACTGTGGGGGAAACCGGAGCACCCGGAGGAAACCCACGCAGACACGGGGAGAACATGCAAACTCCACACAGAAAGGACCCCGTCGGCCACTGGGCTTGAACCCAGAACCTTCTTGCTGTGTGGCAACAGTGCTAACCACTACACCACTGTGATAAAGGGCTTAACAAATGATAGTCTCTAACTGAACACCTACAAGGGAGAAAGCATGAGTGCGCGACAGAGTGAGCGAACATGGAACCAAAAAGTCTGAATACTTCTCCAAGTATGCCATTTCAAGTCCTATGCGTGGCAGGGCCTTTTAAGGGGTGGCAGTATATGTTTGAGCAGCTCATTTGTGCGTTATGGAAAGGAGCGAGGCTTCACGAGGGATATAGAGAGTGAGAGAGTGATCAATAGCTGACAGGTCGTGCATGCATAGTGTGACGGTAAAGTGGGTGAACAGACTCCTCTTGGGCATGCATGTCTCCAGACTCTAAGCTATAAGATCACTGACAGCAGGTACACACCCCTCTACCAACACACACACACACACTCTTCACACACCTCATGGGCTTCAGTGCCACCAAAGTTCTGCAGGGAGAGAAGTCTGCCAGGCAGAGGATGTGGCCTGCAGGAGTGAGCAGCCTCTAGACAGGAGAAAGATGACAATCAAGAGTCGTGATCAGGCTTCTTCTTTCTTTTTTTCCCCCCCGTGACTGATTTCCAGCTTCACCAATTCTTTCATGGGACTTCCACATCTGCAGGATTGCTCCCACTTTAAATGTTAATTCACTCAATATTTTGGGTAGTAGTGGCATAGACCTGACAAGAAGCGTAAATTTTTAATCGCTTGCACAATTTTACAAGATGAGAATTTTCTAGAGCGTTTTTGCATACAGTATTTGAGCACTAGTATTTTTTTTTATTTGCGTGTTAAAATTTCTCTAAAATATCCATAGCTTACAGATATTATGAACACAAAGAATTGTCAATGTTATGTGGCGGAAAGCTATTTTAAATCCTTCTGAACTTAAACCAATAACAGCTGTGGGTTTTTTATGATGATTATTATTATTTTCACTGTAGACGTAGATTTAAAATTTCCCGATCTGTATGCATGTGGTGTAAGAGGTGCAGGGAGTGCTTTGGATTCCTGCAAGGAAATACAATTACTTACATGAGAGAGCACGCCTCTATAAATGAGCTTTTAACAAATCAAACAAGCAATCGGCAGGTGCTGCACCATGTTGGTGGTTTATGCATTCTGCTCAGCCAGGCAAATCAATAGTCATAATTTAATAAGAGAAAATGGACTTGATGGAGAAAATGAATTGCCCATCTCGAGCATCAAAGAAGCTATTTAGAGTCATGTTATTATTTGTAGTAATGAGATGGAGGCTCGGTGTGTCACAGACAGATCAGTAACTCCAAACATGTTGTGTACTGAAGGAGGGAGGCGGAATATGATTTTATTTTTGATGCTTCATTTGAATTGTATCACGAGATGCTCAGTGATTCTCAATATCATTATGAATCAACCTGATATTCTCATTGTTCAAAATATTGTAAACACGTATGTAAGTCTACACACAATATTGGCATCGGAGAGCTTTTATGCATGAGTTATGTTCCATAGATCACAAAGACATACTGCAGTCTGCTGGAGGAGATCAGAGGGATCCAGAGCTTTGGCTTTGGTTGGGGGAAAAAAATGCTCTGCTCTCTGTCTCATCCCCACATTCTCCTTGGTCTGGCCACCATGCCTATGGCACTGCATGGACGTTTAACAGTCCTCTCGCTGTGGACAAATATTTCTGCAGATATATTGAATTGAGCATACTTCAATATTGCATCCAGGGGTTTTGAACACACCCAGACCAATACTAAATGGCTTAATGGAGGTCCAACAAATAATCCGACAAATAAATACCAGCAAAGCCCTTCTGTGTTGGTGCATGGCTTTAGTGAATGGAATGGATGGCAGGAGGAAAGATGAAGGGACATAAGACTGAATACCCTGTGCACTACACTCTCAGAAGAAAAAAAAAGAACTAAACTGTACGTTCCATGTTGCTGGAGTTGTACCATCAAAGTGTGTATCATGTACTTGGGAAGGTGCATATATTATATTTTTAGCCTAAAATCTAATTTCAGTCCATATATATATATATATATATATATATATATATATATATATATTGTCAGCCTTGCGATTAAACTGGTGACTTGTCCAGGGTGTACCCCGCCTCTCGCCCGTAGTCAGCTGGGATAGGCTCCAGCTTGCCTGCGACCCTGTAGAACAGGATAAGTGGCTACAGATAATGGATGGATGTGTGTGTATATATATATATATATATATATATATATATATATATATATATATATATATATATATAAAACATGTGTATGTATTCTATCCACATTCACTGGATATGAGCAAGCGCACACTCTGATTGGCTACTCTACTACTAGGATATCAGCTCATATACCGTGAGTAGAGGAAAAACAAAATGACGGAGTGTGTTGCTGAACCAACCGAGGACGAAATAAAAACTCTACTCAAAAACAAAACCCCCCAAAGATGCAAAAAAAAGCAACAAAATAAAAGTATTTGATAGTAAGAACGTATCTTTTTTTTTTTTTTTTCACGAATTATGATTATAGCATTTTTCAAAAATTGCTATTGTTATTTTGCCGGTTTGTTTACATTCTAAGCAGAAATGATTTTGTCGGACGCTTTGTATAAAGTTTTTGTTTATCGAATTTGCTGAAAATAAAAATGCTCTGTTTCTCAAAATCCAGTGAACGTAGATATAATAAAACAGTTATTCCACTCAGTCTCATCATGCATGGCTTATTGCCAACTCGGCAGTATGCGACTCGTCGGCTATCAGCTCATGTACAACCCGATTTCGTGGAATAACTGTTAAATATTCACACATTTATCATTAGGCTGCTCTGACTAATGTATATAATTTATATTATATTATAATATATTATATATGTGACTAATGTGTGTGTGTGTGTGTGTGTGTGTTTATCTAGAAGAACTGAAGTAATTTTTAAACTTGCCTTATTTCTTAATTAACGTGTTATTCAATTACATTTTCGGTTTTAGTAACCTTATATCATGACTCATATTGGCAACTATTTGCAATTAAATATTATACTTATCGGCCTGTTCGGTTTTTAGCCGTGTTGAATGTAGTTCGTTTGGTCCACGGCAGGCATCACTTATTCGCGCAATCTTCACCAGACTTGTGCGAGACTTCGAAACGTGAAGTGTCAGCCAGGTGTCAGTGCTGCCATTTTGAAAACTGTTTTCCAAACGAAATATTGCACAAAAACGAGTTTAAATGACGATTACTGCCTACTTCTTTCAAACTTTCCTGACTGCTATCAAAACAAACAAAACTTCCAGCTTGATTACATCAGCATTTGAAAGAGGGTGTGCGCGTCTTTTGACAACGTTGGCAGATGTTGGTCGCTTTGATTTCCGCTGTACGTTTTACTTCTGTCCTACGATGTCTCGCACAGGTCTCAACAAAGCTCGTTTACGGCCATTGCTTTGACATATGGACTGATATATTATATAGCATATTTCAAGCACTCATAACTTGCTATAGCAGTGACAAAATAGCGATCAAAAATGCATTCCTATATTTAATAAAATGAGATAAATATAATTTTGATAATAACAAATTTGCCTTCAATTCTCCTTTAAAGGTACACTCAGTGGCATTTCTCGATTTTCTGGTGAGATTTTTCAACTTAAAGGATATACGCAGAACCATGGCCTCACTTTTTGTTTATAAATGCCTTGAGACCTCAAGAATGGCACAGGAATAGTTTTAAGCATGAACAATAAATCTAATATAGTAATTTTTACGATTAAAATGATTCATATAGGTAGCGGTCTGAGTGAATGACCTCGACATTTGTGACGTCACAGCAGGAAGGCTATCGGTCTCATCGCCATTTCCGCTATACTAAAACACAGAGCTGACTGCAACTCCGATCCTCCATTTTGAGCTAATTTATCTCCATGTCACGTAGATGTGTTGCTGGCGGGTGCAGCAACATGACAGAAGGTGGATTTATGTTGCATTCATGGCCCAAGAATGTTCAAACTGCAAAGATGTGGACGTGTTTTGTGAGAAATTCACGGGCACATTTTACTGAAGACTCGTACGAGACCTCTGATCTGTTGAGGAGCGTTGGCTATAAGCCTGTATTGAAAGAGGGTGCAGTACCAACAATTAAAGGAAAAGAAAACTACAAGAAAAGGAAAGTAAGTTTAGTCACACCAGTTCTCCCGGAGTTTGAGCCGAATAGCAATGGCGGAGTACTCAGTATGGAGAAAATGGAGAATGAGTGGACCAGTCGTTAGATTTCTCTGCTGGATATGCTTTTTTTCCCGCTGGATATGCTTGCCTCAGCAGCAGTATCTCGCCCTTACATGGAAGAAGCGACTGAACGAAGAACTGAAAGTCAGATTGTTTCAAACCAATCGGCCACAAGATCGGCCTTCAAGAAGCGAGAACACAGACGGGTAAGATGCGACTCTCATTTGGTTACATAACAACAACAACACTCGTTGTTTACCTGCATGTAGATTAATACATGTAACTTGCATTGCATGTTTAAGTTACCGGTATAAGATTATTTAATTTGCTTCAGAATGCGATTGTCTCAGTTCATCTGATTATTTAATTAGCTTTTTACATTTTATCAGTGAAAATAAATGCATGTACATTGCGTAAGTTATAACGCCTATCCTGTTTTAATGAGAGTCACATGAGCCTGTCAGTTCAATTCCATCCAATTCTCTAGACAGCTTTGTTCTCTGGCTTTATTTCGTAAGGTGGGAGGCTACGTGGCCGACGTGTTACTATTGGATTCACTTTCCGATGGTTTGAACTGATACGGTTCTACGTGTATAGCAGTACCATGTACACACACTCCAATTTCAGGACTATCACAGTCAGATGTATTACTATCTGAGGAATCCGAAGAATCTCCAATAAATCTGAACAAAGAGGCCATTGCAACCACTCTCGCCTGCCGAGTCTGGCTTTGGTCTATAGCACCGGTTCCCGCTGTGACATCATCCACCCAGGGTTGGCTGGCTCAGCGGGGCAGCTCGAATGCCAACTTTGCATTTGATTTTAACTCTCAGAAATATATATTTTTTAATTCCCAGTGATGCAGCATACAGGAGTCAAGGATGGAGATACAATCCACTCAGAAATGTATTTAAAAATAAAGGTTTTGCGTATCTCCTTTAACCTCCTAGGGCTTAGCGGTCACATGCGTGGACAGCACTTTTTAGAAATTTGGAACAAGAATCCACATATGTGGACATACTTTTTCTCTAAAAGTACATCTTATCAAAGATGATGCTTAGTTTTTATTCTAATCAGGTTCTAATAAGCCCAAATAGCAAAGAGAAATAAAAAATGCATGTAAAAAAACAGCTTGGGCCTTAGGAGGTTAAGCACAACATACACTCTTTTAACAAAGAAATAATTACCACACAGACTCAAAGCAGGTGTGGTGACCATGTCTACTGGCTGCGGTGCAGCTTGGAAACAATATCATTGCTCCTGCACCGACCCGGCAGCACCTAATTCATGTCATTTTGAACTTATGAGATTTCACCTCCTCTTAATCAATGAAAAAGAAAGAGTAGATTAGTCCATGGTTCATGGTTCTTTGAGAACACGTTCCTCAACATTTGTGTTGACTCAATGAAATTCACACTGCTCCCTGTAATGTATAGATATGATATAACATCTCAAATTAGCCTATTTTACCAAAAGTACCAAAAATTATTCTGGATGAGTGATGGCATTGTTGATGCATCTACATTAATAATACAGCATTAATAATGGAGCTACTACACAGCTAGGTAGCTTATCTGCTACATTAATCCTAACTCTGTTTAGTTCTAGCTTAGCGAGTTAGCTCGCTTAGAGCACTACATTTCAAATAGCTAAAATTAAACAGACAGGTGCTTTTTAAATTCCATTAAAAACATACCATGATGCTTTTGTCTCCTTTCTTCCTCATTTTTCCTCTTCTTTCTCAACTGCGCCCCAGATGGCTTTGATCTTTTCATTAGTACAGACAGACGGGCAGCAAATTTCAACAGTGAACTTTGCAGTGAACTTTCAACTGGTGCACTCACCCACCGTCCACCCCTGCCCCCCCATCATCTCACTCGTATAACAAATAAATAAGTCTTAATGCATGTGTTATTCACTTCCAGACTGAACTGGAATACAAACAGTACAGTCAAAACTTTGGCTACACCTTCTAATTCAATGTTTTTTCTTTATTTTTATTAATTAAAAGACACTTCATGTCTTGAAGTAATGATGGATGTCGTTTCTCTTTACTTAGCTGAGCGGTTCTTGACATGATACGAATTACTACAGTTGTGGAATAGGGCTATTTACTGTATAATTATAATTATTATTTACTGTTTGGTCTCAAACACATTAAGAAGGCAAGAAATTGCACTAATGAACTTTGACGAGGCACCTGTTAATTGAAAAGCATTCCAGGTGACTACCTCATGAAGCTGGTTAAGATAATGCCAAAGTGTGTAAAGCGTCATCAAGGTAAACGCTGGCTACTTTGAAGAATCTAAAATATAAAACATATTTTGTTAATCACTTTTTTGTTCACCACATAATTTCATATCAGCAGCACGGTGGTGTAGTGGTCAGCACTGTCATCTCGCAGCAAGAAGGTCCTGGGTTTGAGCCCAGCGGCCGACAGGAGCCTTTCTGTGCGGAGTTTGCATGTTCTCCCCGTGTCCGCGTGGGTTTCCTCCAGGTGCTCCGGTTTCCCCCACAGTCCAAAGACATGCAGGTTAGGTTAACTGATGGCTCTAAATTGAGCGTAGGTGTGAATGTGAGTGTGAATGGTTGTCTGTGTCTATGTGTCAGCCCTGTGATGACCTGGCGACTTGTCCAGGGTGTACCCCGCCTTTCGCCCGTAGTCAGCTGGGATAGGCTCCAGCTTGCCTGCGACCCTGCACAGGATAAGCGGCTAGAGAAAATGGATGGATAATATAAACTAGAAGAGCACTCAGTAGAGTGTATACCGCTGCTAAGCCACATATTCGGATTTGCATCAAAATCTAATCAATTGTTCTTCTAGTTTATATTATCCATCCATTATCTGTAGCTGCTTATCCTGTACAGGGTCATGGGCAAGCTGGAGCCTATCCCAGCTGACTACGGGCGAAAGGCGGGGTACACCCTGGACAAGTCACCAGGTTATCGCAAGGCTGACACAGAAACAAACAACCATTCACACTCACATTCACACCTACAGTCAATTTAGAGCCACCAGTTAGCCTAACCTGCATGTCTTTGGACTGTGGGGGAAACCAGAGCACCCGGAGGAAACCCACGCAGACACAGCGAGAACATGCAAACTCCATACAGAAAAGCTCCTGTCGGCCGTTGGGCTCAAACCCAGAACCTTCTTGCTTTGAGGCGACAGTGCTAACCTCTACACCACCATGCTGCCCCGAGTTTTTATTTTTATTATGATGATGATGATGATGATGCAGCATGGCTGTGTCCAAGTAACCGAGTACTTACAATATGGACGTAGAGTGGTTGGTTGCTTTGAGGGGTAAAATCCAAGAAAAATGTCTCAGGATCTTTTTATGTAAATTAACTTAACGTAAAATCTAGACTTCCTTCCTGTATAAGCAAGAGTTACATATATTTAAGTTATTTTTGCTCCACTTCCGAAATGTACTTACTTAGCAGTCTCTTAAATCACTTTAAATCACTGTAAATTTGTAAAGCCATTATCACAAAATGACATTCTTGCTGACATTATTAGTTCATATTTGTTGCATGAAATAATTAATTTATTTAAACATTCACAAAAGATCCATATTAAAACAACATAATGTGTATCCTTGAAGATACCAACCCAGTGACATGGAAAAGCAGTCTAAAGTGCTATTGTTTTCTGTGAGAGGAGTGAGCATGAAGGCCACATATCATATGTGTGTGAGATATATGTTTGATGTTTGATAGTGTGTGTGTGGGTGTGCATGCGCACATATCAGCACTCATTTCTACACTATCACAAGCAGACTGAGCACAAGATTCATTAGTAGGGGGCTTGAACAGAATGTCCTGAACCTACACTGTAAGGTCCTATGATGTCTTAACTCTATACACACACACACACACACACACACTCTTATCTCGAGCATTCCTTTGAGATATTGTGGGGGCATTTAGTGAACACGACACTATGTATCACTTCATCCTTCATTTCCCTTTTCTCTCTCAGCTTTTGGTGGTTGCATTATTAGATATGTTTTCCCCCAGCTCAGCGGTTTATGATATGAAGACTTTGCCAAAAAAGCCAGATAGAACCATGTAATTTCAGTCCTCAGTGAATATTATGTGACATGTTCTACACTGCAGTATTAATTAAAAGTATAAAATATATCAAAGTAAAAAGTTGTATTGACTTTGATTTATTGTGGCTCACAGTTGTGTGGCTCAAAATCCTAAAATCACATAATTGTCGGAGAGAAACATATAATTCCAAGGGCTTGATATTTACATATAACTGTTAATTAGGGCTGCATTTTCTGAAAATTATCCCAAATCTTAGCCTTTGCAAAAGAAAAGTATAAGGAATGAAATTGTACAGCTTTTCATCATTTGTCATCAAAGTAAATTTCCGTGTTCTGAGTTTTATTTCAGCCCTTAATTAGAGAAACGTATCCAGTGCTCTTATACGGCAATGTCAGCATTCTTATTTCCCACACTTTTTTACCCTGAGATGATGTCAAGCATGTTTCGAATCAGCATTCAGCGTTGCTTGTTTATAAACTGCACTTGCAGTAGTTTTTAATGCTGAATCTGAGTTTGTTGTTTGTTCAGTGCCTTCTGTAAAATTTTGCACCCTTCATCCAGAACTCAGACAAGTGGGATAGGAAATTGTTGCCTGGGTATTGTTTGTTGAGCTGGCATCAACGGCATGTGGGTTCTCTGGCTAGCAGAGGCGTGCTTGGCTTGGCATGGTCCATGGGTGGACCCAAGAATTGCCTTGGAGAGATACACACACACACACACACACACACACACACACACACACACACACACACACTATTACTTTTTTATAGTAGCGTCTGGGGGAGTGTCAGAGTCAAAATCCCAGGCTAAGTGTTTTGACTCAACCGAAATCCTTGTAGACGCCATTAATGGAGTGCACACTCTACCCTTCACCTACCAACACTAAAACAACACCAGATGGAGTCTACTATGTGTTACACTTTTCCTACTCCCTCCTGCCTCTTTCCCCTTACCATAATCTCTGCACTTAGATTATTCGTTTGAATATGCGATTAGGAAAAAAAAAGTCAAGCATGGCTAAAGGGCCAAGTAGTGTAGGGAGAATGGTGCTGAGGAAGTAGAGGGGGTCAGGAATGTAAAAATAAGAAGCCCAGCAGGAGCGGAGAGCCAAGGTGACCCGAGCTGCAGCACCAGGGCCGGGCTGGGCCGATCGAAGACATGGCGAAGGGGCTGCCGGAATTGTGGCCACCAGTCTCTCAGGACTGCTTCAGGAAGATCTGCTGCCATACCTGAGGCAGCCGCTCATTTATCTGGAAAGCAGCGCTCCGAACTGCTAACGACCAGCTCAAATTGGACTATTTTTTCCCATTTGTCAGCCAAGCAGCTGCACTAGCTCCGCTGGCACATCTGCGCAAAGAGGGAAAGCATAGGGCAAAGAAAGTTTTGCGCTCATTTTTCTCATCTCAGTCTCTTTCCTCTGCTTCTCCCGCTGCTCAATCTTTCTCTCCATCCTGTGCTTCTCGGCATATTCTTGGCGTCTATCAGTCTTGGAGACATGGTCTGAGCTGCCTCCAGTCTCAGAGGGAACTGTGCCTTTGGCATTTGGCAAAGTCGTTTCCTCTGACATATTTTAGGTCTCGGCACAGTGGGAGCTCCTTATTGAGAGTTGTAATCTGGTTTATAGCATAACAGTTTGATTTATTCCCAGACATTTTGTAAATGTCTTTCTTATAATAGTGACACATCACAATATTAATTAGATTTTTGTTGCTTACACTTCTTTTGACCTATTGACCATGTGGGGGGAAAAAAGAAGCCTGTGTAAAAGCAAGAATAAAGACTTGATCAAAAAGTTTAGTGACTCAGAGTTTCTTTGTTTTACTGATTTTCAGCAGATTGAGTGCTGTTTTGGCATTGGACTGGATTTGGATTTCATTTTTTCCTGTCTTTTTTTTTTCCCCTATGATTTTTTTTCTGAAATCGACCTTCAATAAATGAGATTTTTGTAGTTGTTTAGCTGTTTTTGCTTTAAATTTGAACTTTATTTGGACAATCACAGATGCATAACTAAAGCCAGAATTGCCCAGCCAGTTGTCCGGCCTTAGTCATACTTTTCCCGAGAAACAAATTCAGCTGGCTGATTGTTGTAAAACTGAACCAAGTAAAATATTTACAAACCTGTTCTTCCTCAAGAAACACATCATTAATTTGGATGCAGGCCTCTCACATTTAATTGAGTTAACCTTCTCCCCTTTCTCTCTTTATATGCCTCACAACCAGATGCTGGGGCCAGACGCAACGGGAACAGAATTTTTATTTTATTTTTTTCAGCTGTTGTCTGTTTTACCTTCATGGAAATCTGCTTTCTGACTTGCTGCATATACGCATGTTTACGTGATTATCTCATTTACATCATTGAGATTTTATTACTATTCTATTTTATAATACTGTACTGTATGCTGTCTCAGGTTGAATGACGTCGTTGTGCGTACTGGGATGACAGAAAATTCATAACACGATACTTGAAGGCATTTCAATAGTGCATAATATGTATCATGATAAACAGACGACCAGCGAAGCAACAGTATTGCATTTTTAAAGATATCTGTGAAAAACTAAATTTAACCGAGATTTCCAGTCTATTAAAGAAAATCAGTTTCTAATTGTGATCCGAGATATCTGACATATTTTGTGACATAATTTATCACAACATTGATATTATATTGCCCACCCCATGTGTATATGTGCATCTGTGTTTGCATGAGTGTGTATGCAGTGTGTGTTTTCACGTGTCTGTGGGCTAGCGTGCAATTTTATACACCATTTGATCGTTTGAAGATTCATCATGCTTGATTTGGAATAAATGGTCTGCTGTGATCTTTAGCTGTAGCCCGGTTAAGAGAGCAGGAGTGGAAGGTATCTGGTGTAATAGTGCTGAAACTGGTGTTTGGTGCCAGAACAGAGGTATTGTCTTTGCGTATTACTGATGCTGCAGCAAATTGTCAGTGTATATTCAGCTTGTCTCAGTTTGTTTGGATGATGAAACCTTTTTGCAATCGGCCCATGGCTACGTTTTGCTCTTTCATGTGTCCTTTGCCGCTGTACCTTCGGATTTCTTTGAAATCACTGAACACATCTGTGCAGTTGAGGTCGACTTTCATTTCCGCTCGGGTAATAGTTTGAAGTCCCCGGTAAATCTTTTCAAATGTAGTCGCTGTTCGACACAAAAAGCGATAATACAACGAAAGGGTGATGGTCCTCACTGAAAAAGGACACGTAACATTGCAATTAGGACTTAAGGTGAATGAATATTTTAGTGTGGGTGCGCGTTTAGGTTTCTGTGAAGTGCAGATGAAGTTGATTAGGCTGCTGTCTTGCAGACGGTGTGTAAATTGTTGTGAGAGTCGGTCATCCCTCAGGACCCTTGCTGTCGACAGTGGTTGTGTTAATATTCATCACAATAATGTGTATCTATTGCTTTGGTAGGAAAATGGAGATGGGAAATACATTGGGTTTTTTTATGATTCCATATTATTTTTGAAAGAAGTAATATACATCCGCATGGACTTGGATAAAAATACACTTTTTGATATTGTCTCTTATATAGTGTCAGGTTTTTATAAATAGCACCTTTTTTTGCATCCATTTTCATCACTTCCTGTACTTTTCTTTTCTCCTTCATTAATTAAACTTAAAAACACTGTCTCCCCGTGTCTGTGTGGGTTTCCTCCGGGTGCTCCAGTTTCCCAGACAGTCCAAAGACATGCAGGTTTGGTTAATTGGTGGCTCTAAATTGACCGTAGGTGTGAATGTGAGTGTGAATGGTTTAGAGGTCGACCGATATGGGTTTTTCTAAAGCCGATGCCGATACCGATATTTAGAGGTCAGAGTCAGCCGATGGCCGATATGAGCTGCCGATTTTTTTGGGCCGATATGCTATCGTATTGTCCTTAATTGGCATGCTAAAATATCATACTAGTAAGAGGACGCACAACACTTATAAACTTAACACGATTTATTGAAAATTGAACACTCTGAAAAAATGCCTTCAATGTTACTATGTTACTATATGTTAATGAAAGAAATTATTAATTTCATTTAGATTTTATTATTCATAACATATATTTATTTTATTCATTATAAATAACATAGGGCGGCACGGTGGTGTAGTGGTTAGCGCTGTCGCCTCACAGCAAGAAGGTCCTGGGTTCGAGCCCCAGGGCCGGCGAGGGCCTTTCTGTGCGGAGTTTGCATGTTCTCCCCGTGTCTGCGTGGGTTTCCTCCGGGTGCTCCGGTTTCCCCCACAGTCCAAAGACATGCAGGTTAGGTTAACTGGTGACTCTAAATTGAGCGTAGGTGTGAATGTGAGTGTGAATGGTTGTCTGTGTCTATGTGTCAGCCCTGTGATGACCTGGCGACTTGTCCAGGGTGTACCCCGCCTTTCGCCCATAGTCAGCTGGGATAGGCTCCAGCTTGCCTGCGACCCTGTAGAAGGATAAAGCGGCTAGAGATAATGAGATGAGATAAATAACAATATATAGTATAAATATTATGTATTATATAAAAATGACTGTACTCATCATAACAATAAGAATTAACAAATTAATGACTTAAACGTATTAAAATGAATAATCAATAGACTAACAGAGTGCAAGAAGACTTCCATGATGTGACAACTTCAGATAGTTACTTCAAAACGGCAAAATACATGTTCAAGTTATACAGTTTCACTGTGGAACTTCCATGCCTTGAACTTTCACACGTTTCCGTTTCAACAATATAAAACTCCGTCTCCCAGCATGCTGTGCAGGAAACCGGAAATAGGAACTGCAGAGGTCTAGCATCGGTCTCTGGTTCACAATCAAATCAAACATGTATACATCACGAAAACGAATGGACATGGGATGGCAATGTTATAATACGTTCACAGGTTAGTTTTGCGTCCTCTTTTTGTTAACTTTTCACTTAGATTGTCCGTTACTACAGTTTAGATCGGAACATAGCGGTCACCAGCGTTAAGGGTGCTTACATAGTCGACGCATTCCCGACGCACTCGCGGCCACAAGGCTACGCATCGCAACGTTTCATTTCAAGAGGAATTCTACAACTCTGATGCAGTTGAAATGCTATTCGTTTTTCCTTTCGCTAAATGAAGCAACACATCACAGATTACAACTATCATGAGAGCAAATATACGACTTTAGGACATTGAAATGTAAGAATTGAAGCCTTACCTGTAGGCTATCTCTGCTGACTCCTGAAACGTTTGTTGGCTTGGGTCTTTTGCACGCCGCATTCTACGTAGCTGTCGTGCCTGACTTTAAATCGGCGCGACCAAATAAGAAAATCGGCCGATGCCGATTCATTAAAAAATGGCAAAAATCGGCCGATTAAATCGGCCGGCCAATAGATCGGTCAACCTCTAGAATGGTTGTGTGTCAGCCCTGCGATAACCTGGCGACTTGTCCAGGGTGTACCCCACCTCTCACCCATAGTCAGCTGGGATAGGCTCCAGCTTGCCTGCAACCCTGCACAGGATAAGCGGCTACAGATAATGGATGGATGGATGGATGGATGGATGGATGGATAAAAACACTGTGGTCCATCTGTGGATGATATTTGGTCGTGCTTTCCAGGTGGGAGGGGTGACGTAGTCTCTCAGTCGCCGGTGTGTTTGAGCTCATATATGTCAAAGATGGTGGTTAGCGCTTTACTCCATGTATGTTACGCTGCCCTGTGATGCAGCATCAGCAAAGATGCTGTTGGTTTGCTTCACGTGTCTCAGACGACTGTGGCCCTTTTTACATATTGACAATTGAATGGATATTTGTCTTAAAAGGTAACCTGTCAGAATTTCCTTTTGCTATATGGACATCTCAAACCCACATTACTGTGACAAGGTGTGAAGAGTCCTCCACTGTTGAGTTTCAGATGCTGTCCTGAGAGACTACAGGAGCTCTTGTATATGCTACTGATATTGTTCTACATTATATTATGCACAGTAGCATACGTTCCTGCACAATGCCACTCATGGTATAGATAGTTCTCACTCATACACTCGCTCACTTTCAGTAGCCACTCGTCAGGGTGGGTCCAGAGTCTCACTCCCAGAATACTGGAATCCATTCCAGTCCAATCCTTCATCTTACCCAGTCCACCTACTGACATGTTTTTGGGAAGTGGAAACTGGAAAACCAGAGGAAACCCACCCTTATCAAAAAGAAGTATACTTCAAGTTCATTTTATGAAGTATACTTAAGTCAACTTAAAGTACATTTCCTTAATTATACTTTTGTGTACCAAGTATACCGATA
Organism: Neoarius graeffei; assembly: GCF_027579695.1. Taxonomy (NCBI): domain Eukaryota; kingdom Metazoa; phylum Chordata; class Actinopteri; order Siluriformes; family Ariidae; genus Neoarius; species Neoarius graeffei. The sequence continues at coordinate 70,815,130 of NC_083570.1, forward strand.
TCAATGTACTTACAGTATACTTGTAAGTAAACTCAGCTAATACTTCTTGGGACTAAATTGGCCCACTTTTAGTTCATAAAAAGTATACTTTAAGTCTAAGAGAAATAAACTTTGAGTATACAACTAGTATTTGTATTTTGTACTGCAAGTATACCACAAGTAAACGTATATCCTAATAGTTTACTAGTACTGTACTTGTAGTCCACTCTTTAGTTTACAAAAGCATACTTAATAGTATACTGGAAATATACTATGAGTTTACTTGCTTTATACTTCTAGTCCACTTTTTAGTTTACTAAAGTATACTTTGTAGTATACTGGAAATATACTATTGGTTTACTCGTTACACACTTCTAGTCCACTTTTTAGTTTACAAAAGTATACTTTATAGTATATTGGAAATATACTATTAGTTACTGGTTATATACATCTAGTCCACTTTTTAGTTTTGAAGTATACTGCAATTACCCTTCTAGGTATACTATTAGTTTTCTAGCCCTAACCCTTGCCTCAGGCACACTACCAGTAGACAACTTAAGTGTTTTGAGCTGACTACAAACTTATGGTACATGTAGGTGTAAAAGATGGGATTTAAAACATGCTGCCGTATATCACAAAGAAGCCAATATGTGTGAAAAATAAGTATTTTTTAGGCTACTATCAAAAGGATAAACACAAATACAGGGCAAGTATACTTAAACATCTCATCTCATTATCTCTAGCCGCTCCATCCCTCTACAGGGTCGCAGGAGCCTATCCCAGCTGACTACAGGCGAAAGGCGGGGTACACCCTGGACAAGTCGCCAGGTCATCACAGGGCTGACACATAGACACAGACAACCATTCACACTCACATTCACACCTACGGTCAATTTAGAGTCACCAGTTAACCTAACCTGCATGTCTTTGGACTGTGGGGGAAACCGGAGCACCCGGAGGAAACCCACGCGGACACGGGGAGAACATGCAAACTCCACACAGAAAGGCCCTCGCCGGCCCCGGGGCTCGAACCCAGGACCTTCTTGCTGTGAGGCGACAGCGCTAACCACTACACCACCATACTTAAACATAAGGCACAAATATTTTAATACTTTATTACACTTTTGTTAAGTATATCTTGATCAAAAGTTTAAGTATGAGCTTAATATACTTAGACTTTTCTATATACTTTTCAGTATAAGCCAAGTATACTTATGTATAACTTTATGAAGTATATCTCTGATAAGTAAATAAAAAGTAAACTGAAAGCATACTCTCTTATTTTTAGTTTAAAAGAAGTATACTAGAAGCGCACTTGAATAAACTTCTTTTTTGTAAGGGCACCCAGATATGGGGAGACCATATGAAACTCTACACACACAGTAACCAGAGTTTATGATTGAACCCGGGACTGTGGATAGCCATACTTCAGTGAGTAGTGCTGAGGTGAAAGTTTCTGTGAATGGATTTGAACCTGATCTCATGAGAAATATATACAGATTTTAAAGTGTTTAGATTTTGTTCGATTACGTACAGTATGTATATGAAGTTGTAAGAAAATGCATTATATGAATTCTAACCCAAACACTAATCCTATCTTTATCCTTCCTGATAGCAAGTGTGTAATGACCCAGTGATGACTCACGCCTACCACTTCATCTGGTCTATATATCATCATGGAATGATGAAATTGAATTCATCCAAAGCTGGCAGCTAGATCACAGCTAAAGCTAAGCCTAGATGAGATCATAAGTTTACAGCTGGCTCACTTTCTGCCCCAAATTAAAACGCAGCACAACCATTAGTTTCATTTGGACCATTTTTGTCAAGGATTCCAAATGCTGTTAAAAACTTTAAATGTAACTGCTTACCATTGGACCACTTCAGGCTCAGAATAGACGTGCTATTGCTGTCACTAGCTCTCATGTACTGGCCCTTATGCAACCATATTTGGCCTGCTATTTTCATACAAATGGAGTCAGGCGAAATGTTAACAATGTGCAAGTGTGAGACCATGTTAGTAGATTCATTTTGAATCCTGGCTTTGCTCTGTGCTGCCTGTGGCCAAAGATAAATGTGCTCAAGAACAATTTCCTATCAGGAAGAATAGGAGGAGAATATTGTGAGGTGTGAGGCAATGATGTTGTGCACTCTGTTGAGTATTATTGTCCAAAATTGAGATATTTGCTGCGAGTCTGGTAGTCTAGAGGCTGTTAACAGGATATTGAGGTTTTAGAAAAAAAAACATTATCCTGCTCACATTACTAATCTTCTAATGTAGATAGATGAGCTCCAGTTACTGTTGTTATGGAGTTTCGCGTATTCTTCCTCATATCCGTGTGGCTTTCCTCTGTATTTTTCGGTTTCCTCCCACTTCCCAAAAACATGACGAGAGGTGGATTGGCTGTTTCAGATCACTCCAAGTATGTGGGTGTATATAGCTGAGTTTCCATAGAAGGCTGTTTGTTGATTGAGGAGATTAAAATGGAAATTGTGTATCATGTTTTATGAATGTCTCCTGTACAAAATCTTCTTTTGTTAAACATTAGAGGATACTTGAAGTTGCAAAAAAAAAAACCCTACATTGCAAAATTACGGAAAAACTACACTGGATTTGGGCAATTTTTAAAAGCAGCAGCTTTACGCTTTGTGTTGAGGACGGTGGCCACCTAGTTGTCAAACATAATGGTCCTTTTGCAAGTGTAATTCAAAGTCCTTGTCATCATTTAACAAGGATGTAGTCAAAGTAATGATCTAATGGCCCAGAACACATTAAATGGGCAGTGTCTTGTAGCGGTAACGTGGACAGTAATTTCATTTCGCTGCTTGTACATTTGCATATTAATAATTATGATAATTACCTGACACATAATTATTCTACATTGGCCATTATGAGCTTGACACCTCAGGTTATTGAGAAGCTAAAGTTTCACAATTATTAGGTGATATACTGAACATATAGTGATACAGTGAATGGGGGGGGGGGTTCTTTTTTTTTTTTGCAACAATACTTTTTTTTTTTTTAAGGAAATTACATAATTACGTAGAGCTTTTTATCAAATGTAGATACATCCGGAGCAAAATTTGTAAATATTTTCCATGCCTTTTTGTGGCTACTGCCTCATAGAGGCTGTAGCCACTATGTCATCGTGTTGTAAGAATGAGTGTAACAATAGCGCACTGCGCATACGCATATAGGTATTCCTATTAAAATGGCCAGTGAGTGTATACAATTCGGTTCACCATTCGAAGTCAATGGACTAGACTAAAGAAATCGCGTTCAGACATGTTTATGTTTATTACCGAGGGAAAGTGCGTTCCTATTTTAAAATCTACTCCAGATTGTCCCCCTTTCCTCGCCTTCTTCAGCCAGTGGACCCATGTGTGATGTTGACGTGATGCACTTCCGAGTTGTTACGGGAAGTTGTCGAAAAGAGTATTGAGACCACTGAGCTCTAGCGCCGGGCCTTTTCCAGGAAATAAGAGTTTGGGTCATGGCAATAGCGTGTATGTCAGCCTCGGTTCGGAGGTTTCAGTTTCAAAAACTGTAAGAGGTACAAGATAAAAAGTAGAGTCACTTGGTATATTTTACTTCTGTGATTTTTAAATTGTCATTTTTGGATTACGTTTCATTTTTTGTGGCTACTGCCTCATAGAGTAAATAAACATATATCTCATCTCATTATCTGTAGCCGCTTTATCCTGTCCTACAGGGTCGCAGGCAAGCTGGAGCCTATCCCAGCTGACTACGGGCGAAAGGCGGGGTACACCCTGGACAAGTCACCAGGTCATCACAGGGCTGACACATAGACACAGACAACCATTCACACTCACAGTCAATTTAGAGTCACCAGTTAACCTAACCTGCATGTCTTCAGACTGTGGCGGAAACCGGAGCACCCGGAGAAAACCCACGCGGACAACATGCAAACTCCACACAGAAAGGCCCTCACCAGCCACGGGGCTCAAACCCAGGACCTTCTTGCTGTGAGGCGACAGCGCTAACCACTACACCACCCGTATGGACATGGTATCAGAAACTCATCTCATCTCATTATCTCTAGCCGCTTTATCCTGTTCTACAGGGTCGCAGGCGAGCTGGAGCCTATCCCAGCTGACTACGGGCGAAAGGCGGGGTACACCCTGGACAAGTCGCCAGGTCATCACAGGGCTGACACATAGACACAGACAACCATTCACACTCACATTCACACCTACGCTCAATTTAGAGTCACCAGTTAACCTAACCTGCATGTCTTTGGACTGTGGGGGAAACCGGAGCACCCGGAGGAAACCCACGCGGACACGGGGAGAACATGCAAACTCCGCACAGAAAGGCCCTCGCCGGCCACGGGGCTCGAACCCGGACCTTCTTGCTATGAGGCAACAGCGCTAACCACTACACCACCGTGCCGCCCAGTATCAGAAACTATTTTATTTATAAGCAGTAGTCACATGTACCCATAGGGGACCTATTTTTATTTTATCTCTTATATGCAGTAATGGAGGTTGTGACACCTCTGGGATTCTTGTGTCCAGTGTTCCTGAGTAGTCTCCATACCCTGATTAGTTATTAAAGATGATTGAATGAATGACAGAACACGAGAGTGAGTTTGTTTACACCTCAAAATTGGCACATTAAATACAAATCATTCTCCAGTTTCAGGCTTCACTGTTCATATGGTTAGTAGGTGTCCTGCAGTTGAGAGTAAATAACAGTCAGTATAAACAGGTTGTGTTTATCCATTTAGTCTGGACATTGATTTGTTGATTTGGAGTGAACACGTGAATATGAATGCAACCGATTTAGCATGCCTCAGTGTGTCTCCCTGCATCTCACTGTGTGTCTATGTATATATATATGTGTGTGTGCGTCTGAGCCTGTCCTCTGTTTGTTTGTTGTCAGTGAGGTGTGGTGTGACAGGCCCGGCCTCAGCTCAACATGTCACTCCGGGAGCACAGTAACAGGAAGTGACACAGTGTGAGAGATGGTGTGACATGCACAAATCAGTGCTGATGTGTGATGACAAGATGAAGGCACTCCACACACCTGTATGTGTGTGTGTGTGTGTGTGTGTGTGTGTGTGTGTGTGTGTGTGTGTGTGTGTGTGTGTGTGAGAGAGAGAGAGAGAGAGACGTTAGAATCACTAACTCCGTCTTTGTTTCCCACACTCCTCTGCTTATGCCAGAGTAGTTTTGTACTTGCTCGGATGTACAGTTAGGTCCATATATATTTGGACACTGACACAAATTTTGTTTTTTTACCTGTTTACTGAAACATATTCAAGTTATAGTTATATAATGGACATGGACATAAAGTCCAGACTTTCAGCTTTCATTTGAGGGTATCCACATTAAAATTGGATGAAGGGTTTAGGAGTTTCAGCTCCTTAACTTGTGCCACCCTGTTTTTAAAGGGACCAAAAGTAATTGGACAATTGACTCAAAGGCTATTTCATGGGCAGGTGCGGGCAATTCCTTCGTTATGTCATTCTCAATTAAGCAGATAAAAGGCCTGGAGTTGATTTGAGGTGTGGTGCTTGCATTTGGAAGATTTTGCTGTGAAGAAAACATGCGGTCAAAGGAGCTCTCCATGCAGGTGAAACAAGCCATCCTTAAGCTGCGAAAACAGAAAAAACCCATCCGAGAAATTGCTACAATATTAGGAGTGGCAAAATCTACAGTTTGGTACATCCTGAGAAAGAAAGAAAGCGCTGGTCAACTCATCAATGCAAAAAGACCTGGACGCCCACAGAAGACAATAGTGGTGGATGATCACAGAATAATTTCCATGGTAAAGAGAAACCCCTTCACAACAGCCAACCAAGTGAACAACACTCTCCAGGAGGTAGGCGTATCAATATCCAAATCTACCATAAAGAAAAGACTGTATGAAAATAAATACAGAGCGTTCACTGCACGGTGCAAGCCACTCATAAGCCTCAAGAATAAAAAGGCTAAATTGGACTTTGCTAAAAAACATCTAAAAAAGCCAGCACAGTTCTGGAAGAACATTCTTTGGACAGATGAAACCAAGATCAACCTCTACCAGAATGATGGAAAGAAAAAAGTATGGCGAAGGCGTGGTACAGCTCATGATCCAAAGCATACCACATCATCTGTAAAACACGGCGGAGGCAGTGTGATGGCTTGGGCATGCATGGCTGCCAGTGGCACTGGGTCACTAGTGTTTATTGATGATGTGACACAGGACAGAAGCAGCCGGATGAATTCTGAGGTATTCAGAGACATACTGTGTGCTCAAATCCAGCCAAACTGATTGGTCGGCGTTTCATAATACAGATGGACAATGACCCAGAACATAAAGCCAAAGCAACCCAGGAGTTTATTAAAGCAAAGAAGTGGAATATTCTTGAATGGCCAAGTCAGTCACCTGATCTCAACCCAGTTGAGCATGCATTTCACTTGTTAAAGACTAAACTTCAGACAGAAAGGCCCACAAACAAACAGCAACTGAAAACCGCTGCAGTAAAGGCCTGGCAGAGCATTAAAAAGGAGGAAACGCAGCGTCTGGTGATGTCCATGAGTTCAAGACTTCAGGCAGTCATTGCCAACAAAGGGTTTTCAACCAAGTATTAGAAATGAACATTTTATTTACAGTTATTTAATTTGTCCAATTACTTTTGAGCCCCTGAAATGAAGGGATTGTGTTAGTTCCTCACAGTTTTATGCAATCATTTTGTTCAACCCACTGAATTAAAGCTGAAAGTCTGAACTTCAACTGCATCTGAACTGTTTTGTTCAAAATTCATTGTGGTAATGTACAGAACCAAAATTAGAAAAATGTTGTCTCTGTCCAAATATTTATGGACCTAACTGTATATGTTGGTGCAGAGTTAGACATTTCACCTAAATGTGTACTTAAGTTTCTCATTATTGTAATACTACATATATTTGTTCAGGATGCCGCAACACACAGTATGAGGTTTTGATCTAGGTCCAGGATAATCTACCTGGTGTGCATTTACAGTGGAATGCACAATGTAATCGCTTCGGGTTATTAAAAAGAAACTGTCTGTTATTCTTCAGATTATATTTTATTGAAACATGAAATTGAGAAATTCCCCCATCATTAGTCTGTGAGTAATGCAAATTGATTAGCTACATTAATAAAGTGTGGGTTGTATATGCATTTGCAAGTGTGTGTGCGCGCATATCCCTGTGTGTATATGTTAGTGTGTTTATATGTTTGGGGTGAAACGACGGGGAAGTTTTACACATTCCTGTTGTGTTTACTACACACTCCTTTACAACAAGTGAAGCAGAAATTTAATCATAACTAATTAGCTCCCAATAGGATTAATTGGACCTGCAATCTTTATTCCCTACTTGATCTGAGATGTAGTACTAACATTAATCTCCTGAGGTGAAGGAGAAAAGCAATGCAGAGAGCGAGCGAGAGAGAGGGAGAGAGAGAGAGCTCGGAGGAAGTGAACTTGAAATTAATCTGTAACAAGCTTAATTTCTGTGCTATCTTTCTCTAGCCCGTCTAATTGAATGTGCAAGTGCCAATGTCAAGCAGCATTACACTCCAGCGAGGACCAGGTCAGTCCGAAACTTTGTTCAGTTGTCTGATGATATAGTGCCGGCGACTCCTCACTGACACTGGATGTTAATGGTAATGAGAGGCACTTCAGCGTTCAGTGTACCGAGACTTTTAAAGGGTGGCTGGCTCCAACTCCAGCTCTGAACAGGTGAGACGTTCCTTAGAGAGAGGACATGTTTAAAAAAAGGACAGTTGTTTCATTTGGATGTTCTCACCTGAGAACTAAAGAGGCTACTACAACCCACCCTCCTTTCCCCACAACAACAACACACACACACACACACACACACACACACACACACACACACACACACACACACACACTACCATCTGTCCACCTTGACTTTGTGAGTAACTTAACTGGGATAGCGGCTCCTCTCGCTGACATTCCACTGTACCAGTTCATCCCTGTTTGTCCTGGATTAGGATTTAGGCCTCTGGCATATTGTTCATTTTCTCCTTGATGAATTGCATGAGCGTGATGAGAGGTTAAAACAACTATGAAACAACCAAAACAGGATATTGGGTCTCGGAGAGTTAGTTTAGCTTGGAGAGAGAGAGAGAGAGGTATAAAATACCTCATGAGGTAAAAGAGAGCTAGAAAGAAGGCGTGGCACAGGAAATATTTATCCTTCCCAGACTATCATCTATTGACAACATTGTACATCCTGTTATGTTTCTATAGTGACTAAATGTTCCCTCTAACCCCATTCATAACTAAACAGTAGGATCATGAACTTATAGTGTCAGTTCGCCAGGGTGACAATTATTTTCTCTCGGCACAAAGCATTTCGTTAACCAAGCTTGTTTCCATTCATTAGGCCTGGATCACAGGCTGTGCGTGCTCGCTGGCTTAGGTTTCAGCCCGGGATATGATCTCATAACTGCGGCTTTTAATTTGTACTGAGACACTGCATATACGTCTTCATGTTGAGAGGTTCTATTTTTAGCGGCGTGACAGGCAAACAAAAGTCGTCTCTGACACGCTGCCTCTTCTGTGTTTGTAATGAAGCGCTGCAATGTAGAGGGGAAAAAGTGCAAAGGATAAGCAGCAGAGAAACAGAGGAGCAGAACATTCGCGTTTAGGAGTTATGTCATTTGATTTTTCCACTCTTACAGCCACTGAGCCTTGGACACAATTCTGATCTAACTGACTCCAACAGCACACACTGAACCACATGCTGCTGAACTCACTTCCCCTGATTTTCTCTGTCTACATTCTCTCTCTCTCTCTCTCTCTCTCTCTCTCTCTCTCTCTCTCTCTGTGTGTTTAAATAACGGCTTTCTGGAAAATATTTCACCTCGCGCTGTCTCCCGAGTCACTGTGTGGTGCAGCGGCTTTATTTTGAACCACATAATGAGAAAGCATTACACGTGGCGTCTCACGTCTGTCAACACATAACTGTTTTAAAAGCATTAGACTTCATCACATTCCACAGGAAGCGTCACTTTGTCAACTCAGTGGCACGGCTAGAATAAGTCGTCAGAAAACAAGCCCCATAGGAGGGTTGAATAACAGTGAATTGATAAACAGGGAGAATGTTCATGCACAGTGTCACTAAAGTATGCAAGACGTGCAGGTGAAGGCAGAGAACGAGATTAGCATGTCCTGCTGGGACGTGATAAGAGGCCAAGGCCCAGGCGCAGCATTCTTAGTTTCATTCCTCACTGGCGTATGTGGCAATATACAGATATTACCCACCAGAAAGTGTGTGAATAAATAAATAAACAAACAAATAAACCCTGTGTATGATGTAGTCATTACAGAAATGCAAGTCATTTGAAGGAAATAACACCTTTCTTTAAAAAATGGCAAACCTTTCCTATATTGTTCATAATATTTAGTATAATATGTTCTGATATTAAGACATCATTTGTTGGTCGAACACTTCTTCTCGTCCTGACAGGTTAAAAATCCTAAGCAAATCTCACCGAATTGTCATACAGTCAGTCGCCAGAATAATTCAGAAAAGTGAAGGGAGTCCTGGTGTTCAGTTTAATATTATAGCCGTCTCATAATACAACCCCGATTCCAAAAAAGTTGGGACAAAGTACAAATTGTAAATAAAAACAGAATGCAATAATTTACAAATCTCAGAAACTGATATTGTATTCACAATAGAATACAGACAACATATCAAATGTCGAAAGTGAGACATTTTGAAATTTCATGCCAAATATTGGCTCATTTGAAATTTCATGACAGCAACACATCTCAAAAAAGTTGGGACGGGGCAATAAGAGGCTGGAAAAGTTAAAGGTACAAAAAAGGAACAGCTGGAGGACCAAATTGCAACTCATTAGGTCAATTGGCAATAGGTCATTAACATGACTGGGTATAAAAAAAGAGCATCTTGGAGTGGCAGCGGCTCTCAGAAGTAAAGATGGGAAGAGGATCACCAATCCCCCTAATTCTGCGCCGACAAATAGTGGAGCAATATCAGAAAGGAGTTCGACAGTGTAAAATTGCAAAGAGTTTGAACATATCATCATCTACAGTGCATAATATCAAAAGATTCAGAGAATCTGGAAGAATCTCTGTGCGTAAGGGTCAAGGCCGGAAAACCATACTGGGTGCCCGTGATCTTCGGTCCCTTAGACGGCACTGCATCACATACAGGCATGCTTCTGTATTGGAAATCACAAAATGGGCTCAGGAATATTTCCAGAGAACATTATCTGTGAACACAGTTCACCGTGCCATCCGCCGTTGCCAGCTAAAACTCTATAGTTCAAAGAAGAAGCCGTATCCAAACATGATCCAGAAGCGCGGACGTCTTCTCTGGGCCAAGGCTCATTTAAAATGGACTGTGGCAAAGTGGAAAACTGTTCTGTGGTCAGACGAATCAAAATTTGAAGTTCTTTATGGAAATCAGGGACGCTGTGTCATTCGAACTAAAGAGGAGAAGGACGACCCAAGTTGTTATCAGCGCTCAGTTCAGAAGCCTGCATCTCTGATGGTATGGGGTTGCATTAGTGCGTGTGGCATGGGCAGCTTACACATCTGGAAAGACACCATCAATGCTGAAAGGTATATCCAGGTTCTAGAGCAACATATGCTCCCATCCAGACGACGTCTCTTTCAGGGAAGACCTTGCATTTTCCAACATGACAATGCCAAACCACATACTGCATCAATTACAGCATCATGTCTGCGTAGAAGAAGGGTCCGGGTACTGAACTGGCCAGCCTGCAGTCCAGATCTTTCACCCATAGAAAACATTTGGCGCATCATAAAACGGAAGATACGACAAAAAAGACCGAAGACAGTTGAGCAACTAGAATCCTACATTAGACAAGAATGGGTTAACATTCCTATCCCTAAACTTGAGCAACTTGTCTCCTCAGTCCCCAGACGTTTACAGACTGTTGTAAAGAGAAAAGGGGATGTCTCACAGTGGGAAACATGGCCTTGTCCCAACTTTTTTGAGATGTGTTGTTGTCATGAAATTTAAAATCACCTAATTTTTCTCTTTAAATGATACATTTTCTCAGTTTAAACATTTGATATGTCATCTATGTTCTATTCTGAATAAAATATGGAATTTTGACACTTCCACATCATTGCATTCCGTTTTTATTTACAATTTGTACTTTGTCCCAACTTTTTTGGAATCGGGGTTGTATTATGATATCATAATATTCTCCTGGGCATACAGAAGATTGTGCACAGCATTTATCAATGTAGACATCATCATTATGGACAATATCCTGGTAGCGAAGAACTCCAGGCCAAATTCATTTGAGTTGATGTACAGTATATAAGGGCCGGTTATATGGCAATGGCATGTGTCTTGTGATCAAAATAATAAGTCGCCATATTTAAATATTTCAATGGCAATTAGAATCTGGGTAAAAATGTCCCAAGTGCAACTAATGATTGTGTGGCATTTACATTTTGGGGTTGAAAGTGGTTTAGCTGTGAGCTCTACTCGAAAGTATGGTCTCATTAAGGCTGAGTTGTGGCTGTGTTCTGGCAGTCACATCCAGCTGAGTTCATCACCGCAGTGCTATACGGACCAGATGAAGTGGTTAATGTGGGCCAACATTAGACAATTGCTCATTTGCTATCAGGGAATGGCAGTGGCAGCTGATCACAATACAGAAAGGGAGGGTGAATGAATTCTAATACTGATCAGGAACTCTGTGTTGTTACTTCGCCCGCGACGGAGTAAGTGGGGCGAGGCGTTGTAATCAGTGCGGTTTGTTTGTTTGTTTTTTGTTTGTGTGTCTGTCTGTTAACAATCTAGCGTCTAGACAGTTGCACTGATTCAAATTTCAGGGTAGGTGGGCAATGGTCTATAGATTACCTGATTAAATTTTGGAGGTAATCGGGTCAAGGTGAAGGTCGAGGTCACTGGAAAGGTCAATCTTTTGGTCAAAATAACATTTTCCATTATAACTCAAAAACTGTTGCCGATAGACAAATGTTCACTATGATGAGCATATAGGAACTCCTATATGGCCTTTCATTTGGCACCATGAGCTTCGACCTTGAGTGACCTTGAAAGGTCAAACTCAAGGTCACAGATTTTCAGAGGGCTGTAACTTGAAACGGTTGATGGTAGACAGATATTTACCATTATCAACTTCTTGGAAGTGCCATATGGGCTTTCATTTGGCACCATGACCTTTGACCTTGAATGACTCTGAAATGTCAAACTCAAGGTCATGGATTCTCATAGGACAGCTGATGATTGAGAAATATTACCATTATCAACATCTCATCTCATTATCTGTAGCCGCTTTATCCTGTTCTACAGGGTCGCAGGCAAGCTGGAGCCTATCCCAGCTGACTACGGGCGAAAGGCGGGGTACACCCTGGACAAGTCGCCAGGTCATCACAGGGCTGACACATAGACACAGACAACCACTCACACTCACGGTCAATTTAGAGTCACCAGTTAACCTAACCTGCATGTCTTTGGACTGTGGGGGAAACCGGAGCACCTGGAGGAAACCCACGTGGACACGGGGAAAACATGCAAACTCTGCACAGAAAGGCCCTCGCCGGCCATGGGGCTCGAACCCAGACCTTCTTGCTGTGAGGCGACAGCGCTAACCACTACACCACCGTGCCGCCCATTATCAACATATAGGTATAAAATAAGTGCTGCCGGGCGAGGTCTGTTTTGCCCGGCAACACTTGTTTATTATTATTCTGAACATTATGGCTGAGATTTACAGCATAGCATCTTATCATAGGCATAAAACTATTATACAGACACATATGAACACACTCACTGAAGGCAAGACCATTCATGATTGCTATTTTTTAAGTGATTCGAGTCTGTATTCGAATTTGTATTTAAACAAATTAGCTTCAGTTCAATCTGAGATGGGGGGGCGTTTCACCAAGTAACATTCAACTCGACTGGTCAGTAATACACTGTCTGGTTTGAATCTACACTCTGAGCAAGAAAAAACTCAGCCCTAATACCTACTTCATACCTTTCTATATGTCTTTACTTAGAACCATTTGTGGTGCTTTTGTTCTTGGTTCTGCAAAAGTAAAAAATAATCCAGTGTAAGCCATTTAACACCAGTTGAGACGATGTGGTTGGCAGGAGTGTTAAAATCAGATGGCTGATGGAAAAAATTTGACCAAATTAGTTTAAAATAAATGTATTATTATCTATCATCACTGATGATAAATCAGTTATTATCTAAGGGCAGATAACTGGTGTATAAAAATATCTACGTTTTTAAACGTTGTGTGTGAATAGGCTAGTAAGGTGATTTAACTTTGATTAAATAGTCATTTTTATGTCATTATCATTCACAAAAAAAAAACAATGGCCCTTTCCCAGATTCTGAACAAAGCTGGTTACATGTCAGTCGGAGGCCACTGAATTGTATTGAACTGTATTGAAGCAGATTCAATGATCTTGTTAAATATCAAATCATTGCCTTAAGAATTGAAATTGTCTTAAGTTTACACCCCCTACGTGATGCCAAAAAAACCCTGTGCCTTATTTTTTGTGTTGTTTTTGTTTTCATTGGAAAAGATGGAGCGATTAGTCCTGCTGGCTCATTTGAATATACTATGATCAATCTTCCTATTCAATCGAATCTATATCAAATATGTCTTCTGTGCATTTCTCTTACAAACAGGTTTCGGCAGAAAATCTGAAGTAGCCGGCTGAAACAAAATAGGAGGTGGCTAATGCTAATGCGCTAATGCTAGAGGGGTCTGGGGACCCCCCCAGAAAATTTTGAAATTTACATACCTTCTGGTGGCTTCTGGTGCATTCTCAGCTAATAAATTACTAACCATTTCCCTGTAAAATTCTTGCAAAATATGTATGAAATTTCCCTTCAGATGTGTGTGCGTGCGCGCGCTGGCTTTCTCAGTTACCCTCTGTAGTATGCTGCCTGGCTCTGTAACATTACATACGCTACGGTGTGGTCACGTGGTCCGGCTCAGCCAATCAGAGCGTGAGAATCAATCAACAAATATGCCGTCGCTTCCGGTCATGACCTGAATCGAAGACAATTTCATGGGGAATTAATTGAATTTGCAGTAAATTATGGGCAGCGAAGACGATATAAATCACTTGAACATCGAAAGGCAAGGTTTTTTTTTTCAAGTAGCCGGCGCAGACCGTCTGTGTAGGTGGAGAAAACCGCCAGTCACCGGTGCTTCTGGACATCTCTGTACAAGATTGACATTACAGACCACCATAAAGATAGAACTTAGAATGAGGCACCTCACTTCCTGCCATGTAAAGAAAAGCAGACCCTAAATATCCTAAACCTAAACATTTTGTTTCTAGGTGACAGGGACAGTAATTACTTCACTGAAATTGGAGCCTGCTAGTCCTTCTGGGTATTGCAGGTGAATGTAGAGACAATATTGGAATGTAGTAATTGCAAAGTCAAGCCAAGAGGCCTGAGAATAAGTGTGTGTGTGTGTGTGTTGTAGGCAAGGGGCTGTGCTTTACTGAGAAAGGTCAGAAGTACCCAACAGCAAATGAATGATGTCTGGATCACACTTATCACTTTCATCTTGCCTAATCTGTGCCAGGCTGCCAGAACACAGCCAGACCTCAAACCTGATGAGAGATATCTCAGCCATGATATATACTGATAACTGAGGCATGTTCAGGTCAAAAGTATGATCCCACCCAAGCATCACAGATTACCTACATTTGGGCCGGTTTGGTCCCAGATCGCAAACTTGAATGCGGTGAGCTCACGTAGCTCGAGTAACAAAGTAGGGCCACAATATCTATCATCTCAACACTGAATACATAAACGAGGTTATGCTTCTTTATTTCCCTCCTTACTTTCTCTCCACAAATGATTATTTTATTATTTGATGAATGCACTCCTGCTATTGTCACAATACTTAGACATTTCCAGCTAAGGCGAAAGACAAACAGTCGCAATTTATTTCTCCAGATTAAATATTGATCAGTGGTTCTATAGTGAGCGTCAGGTGTCTCTCTGATAAATGAATGCCAAGTGATGAACATGCTGAGAGGTGTTGTGTGTGTGTGTGTGGGTGTATGTGCGTCCACATCATTGTCTCTCTGGGGACTAAGGAATAACTTCAGCTGCACTTTTATGACAAAAATAGCACACATGTCTAATTCTTGTAAAGATACTGAATTGTTGAATCTGAATTTTAGAATGTTCTAGTTAGGATTTTAAGATAAATATGGGACAAAGGTGATCTACTGAGTGCGACATTTCACTGCATGTTCAGTATAAACACATTTTGGAAGGTTTGATGGAGTGTATGAACAATGTCAATATGCTAAAATAAGCTATGCTTGGGCTCCTGAGTGGTGCAACAGAAAATTGTTCATACTATCATCTGGAGATTGCTTGTTCAAATCCCAGTGATGCCACAGCCACCTGTGGCAGGGATCCCAAGAGAGCAAAATCAGACATTGGAGGAGACAGCATCCTAATCAAAGATATTGCTAATCTCACAGACTGGATTTTTTTTTTTTTAATAAAGTTTAAATTAATTTCAGATGAACTGTAAGTGTAGCAGAGTGAGTGAGTGCTCAGTCAGCTTCTCTTTCAAACCTTGGGCATGTATTCTTTACTGAAGAGCACAAAATTAACAAAAACATTGGTGTTATTTTATTAATTCGGGAACCAACAGCAGTGAATTAAAAGTGTGATAAAATTGCGTCCATCCTATATACAATTTTTTGAGCTAGATTAGTTATCATGTGTCTGGGTCTTTAGTACACATTTTCTTTACCACAATTGTTTTCTGGCATAAAAGCAAGTATCGTACACAGTTGTGAAACCGTCCTCTAATGCTTCTACTAAAAAAAAAAATCTGGCAATCTTGAAGGTGCGAACTACACACTTGAATGGAGCACTGCATTATTGTAGCTTAAGCAGCTGTGGAGCCCATCTCTGAATATGCATAAGTTTCCATACATACGTAATGGTAGTAATTATAATGTTAATTATCAAGATTGAACTTATCAAAGTTTCTTTCTCGAGAAACCTAGCTTTATGTGCTTATTAAGAAAAGATTTGATGCTTTATTGAATTAATACCAGAACATTTAACATAATCCCCTCCTTGAATCGCCACCTTAACATGGTGGAGGGGTTTGAGTGCCTCATTGATTCTAGGAGCTATGTTGTCAGGGGCATTTGCCCTTGGTATGGTCTCCCAAGGCAAATAGGTCCTAGATGAGAGATCAGACAAAGAGCGGTTCTGAAGACCCTTATGAGAGAAACAGCAAGGACCTGAGTGCCCTCGCCCAGACCAGGGATACCGGGGCCCCACCCTGGAGCCAGGCCTAATGGAGGGGCTTGTCAGCGAGCACCTGGTGGCCGGGCCTATGTCCGTGGGGCCCAGTCGGGCCTAGCCCAAATGAGCAACACAGAACCACTCTCTTGTGGACCCACCACCCACAGGAGGTGCCGTAAGAGTCCTGTGCATTGTGGATCGTGTGGCAACCAAAGGCGGAGGCCCTGGCGTACTGATCCCCGCCTGACAAAACTGGCTTTTGGGACATGGAATGTCACCCCTCTGGTGAGGAAGGAGCTTGAGCTTGTGCATGAGGTTGAGAGGTACAGATTAGCTATAGCTGGGCTCACCTCAATGCATAGCTTGAGCTCTGGAACCAATTTCCCGGAGAGGGGTTGGACTCTCTTCCATGCTGGAGTTGCCAAGGGTGAGCGGCGCTGGGCAGGGGTGGGGCTATTGGTAGCCCCCCAGTTTGGCGCACTAACATTGGAGTTCTCCCCAGTAAACGAGAGGGTTGTTTCCCTGCGCCTTTGGGTCGGGGAACGGTCTCTGACTGTCATTTGTGCTTATGCGCCAAATGGTAGTAAAGAATACCCGGCCTTCTTGGAGTCCTTGAATGGGGTACTAGACAGTGCACCATGAGGGGACTCCATTGTTTTACTGGGGGACTTCAATGCTCACGTGGGCAGTGACGGTGAGACCTGGAGGGGTGTGATTGGGAGGAACGGCCTGCCCGACCTGAACCCGAGCAGTGTTCTGTTGTTGGACTTCTGTGCCATGCACAGTTTGGCCATAACGAACACCATGTTCAAGCATAAGCATGTCCATAAGTGCACGTGGCACGAGGACACCCTAGGCAGTAGATCGATGATTGACTTTGTAGTTATTTCATCTGATCTGCGATCATGTGTCTTGGACACTCAGGTGAAGAGAGGAGCAGAGCTGTCAACTGATCACTACCTGGTGGTGAGCTGGATCAGATGGCGGGGGAGGAGGCCAGACAGACCTGGTAGGCCCAAACGTGTAGTGAGGGTATGCTAGGAACATTTGGCGGAGGCTCCCGTCTGTCGGATCTTCAACTGCCATCTCCGGCAGAGCTTTAACTACATACCGGGGGAGGATGGGGACATTGAGTCCAAGTGAACCATTTTCCATACCTCCATTGCTGAGGTGGCCATGCGGAGCTGCGGCTGCAAGGTTGTTGGTGCCTATTGTGGTGGTAATCCCCAAACCTGGTGGTGGACACCTGCAGTGAGGGCAGCCGTCAGGCTGAAGAAGGAGTCCTATTGGGCTTGGTTAGCCTGTGAGTCTCCAGAGACAGCTGACAGATACTGACGGGCCAAGCGGAACGCAGCTCTGACTGTCACTGAAGCAAAAACTCAGGTGTGGGAGGAGTTCAGTGAGGCCATGGAAAGCCACTTTCGGTCAACCTTGAGGAGATTCTGGCAAACTGTCCAGCAACTCAGGAAGGGGAAGCAGTGCTCTGTCCCAGCTGTTTACAGTGGGGATGGAGTGCTGTTGACCTCAACTGGGGACATCATCTGGCGGTGGAAGGAATACTTCGAGGATCTCCTCAATCCCACCTTCATGTCATCCAAGGAGGACGCAGAGTCTGAGGGTGCTTGGGAGGACTCGCCCATCACAGGGGCTGAGGTTGTCGAGGTGGTTAAAGAGCTCCTTGGTGGCCGGGGTCCAGGGGTGGGTGAGATTCGTCCTGAGTTCCTGAAGGTGCTGGATGTTGTTGGGCTGTCTTGGCTGACATGCCTCTTCAACATTGCATGGAGGTCAGAGACAGTGCCTCTGGATTGGCAGACTGGGGTGGTGGTCCCCCTTGTTAAAAAGGGGGACCGGAGAGTATGTTCCAACTATAGGGGGATCACACTTTTCAGCCTCCTTGGGAAAGTCTATGCTGGGGTGCTGGAGAGGAGAGTCTGGTCGATAGTTGAACCTCAGATTCAGGAGGAACAATGCGGTTTTCATCCTGGTTGTGGGACACTGGACCAGCTCTTTACCCTTGCAAGGGTACTGGAGGGTGCATGGGCGTTTGCCCAACCGGTCTACATGTGTTTTGTGGACGTGAAGAAGGCTTATAACCATGTCCCTTGGGGTGCCCTGTGGGGGGTGCTTTGGGAGTATGGGGTTCGGGGCCCACTGCTGCAGGCCATTTGGACCCTGTATGACCGGAGCAGGAGTTTGGTTTGCGTTGCCGGCAGTAAGTCGGACTTGTTCCCAGTGCATGTGCGACTCCACCAGGGCTGCCCTTTGTCACCGGTTCTGTTCATAACTTTTATGGACAGAATTTCTAGGTGCAGCCAAGGGGCAGAGGTTGTCCAGTTTGGTGGCATCAGGATCGCGTCTCTGCTTTTTGCGGATGATGTGGTCCTGTTGGCTTCATAAATCTGTGACCTACAGCATGCGCTGGGACAGTTTGCAGCTGAGTGTGAAGCAGCTGGGATGAGGATCAGCACCTCCAAATCCGTTGCCATGGTGCTCAGCTGGAAATGGGTGGAGTGCCTACTTCGGGTCAGGGGGCAGTTGCTACCTCAAGTGGAGGAGTTTAAGTATCTCGGGGTCTTGTTCACGAGTGAGGGTAGGGGGAGCAGGAGTTGGACAGACGGATCGGGGCAGCATCAGCAGTGATGTGGACGCTAAACTGGTCTGTTGTGATAAAGAGAGAGTTGAGCCAAAAGGCAAAGCTCTCAATTTACTGGTCCATCTACGTTCCCACCCTTACCTATGGTCACGAGCTGTGGGTAGTGACCGAAAGAATGAGATCGTGGATACAAGCAGTCGAAATGAGTTTTCTCCGCAGGGTGGCTGGGCTCTCCCTTAGAGACAGGGTGAGAAGCTTGGTCATTTGGGAGAGACTCAGAGTAGAACCGCTGCTCCTCCATATCGAAAGGAGTCAGTTGAGGTGATTCGGGCACCTTGTTAGGATGCCCCCTGGATGCCTCCCAGGGGAGGTTCTCTGAGCATGCCCCACTAGGAGGAGACCCCGGGGCAGACCCAGGACACGCTGGAGAGATTACATCTCTTGGCTGGCCTGGGAACAGCTCAGTATTCCTCCGGAAGAGCTGGTGGAGGTGGCCGGGGAGAGGGAAGTCTGGGCTGCTCTGCTTAGGGTGCTACCCCCGTGACCCGGACCCAGATAAGCAGCAGAAAATGGATGGATGGCATTTAACATAATTAAGTTATTCCACGAAATTGAGTTCTACATGAGCTGATAGCCAATGAGGCATGTAGTGCCAAGTCGACTATAAGCCATGTACGATGAGATTGAATGAAATAACTGTTTTATTCTATCCACATTCACTGGATTTTGAGAAACAGAGCATTTTTATTTTTTGCAAGTTCGATAAATAAAAACTTTATACAAAACATCCAACAAATTAATTTCCGCTTAGAATGTAAATAAACCGGCAAAATGACCATAACAATTTGTAAAAAATGCTATAATAATAATAATTCTTAAAAAATAAAAAAGACATGTTCTTACTATCAAATACTTTTACTCCAACGGGTTTTGTTGCTTTTTTTTATGTATTTTTTGAGGTTTTGCTTTCGAGTAGAGTTTTTATTTTGTCCTCGGTTGGTTCAGCAACACGCTCCGCCATTTTGTTTTTCTCTACTCACGATATATGAGCTGATATCCTAGTAGTAGAGTAGCCAATCAGAGCGCACGATTACTTATATCCAGTGAATATGGATAGAATAATACTGTATATACAGTAGTCAAGGTTTGGATTTTTGGGTGATGGTGTTGTCTAAATGTTCTGATTTTTAAACAAAGCTTGCACTGTTTATCTGCAGAAATACACTGCAACCCCAATATAACGAACTCTTTTACTACAAACTTTCGTATATAACGAAATAAGTTCATGTCCATTGGCTTTAATGACAATGGGTCGGAGTCTTAAAAAAAAAATCACTGAGCCATGCGCTCCTCTTCCCCAGAGACAAACAATAAGTAATCAAGTCCATGGTCAAGTTAATAATACGTGTTAATGCCATAAAACAAAGTCGTAATGTACGAGTATGGTGGCTCGCCTTGAACTGCTGCTGCTCACCTGCACGCCATGCTCAAGCTCATGAAGGCTAATTGCTGTGTACCTGTTGTCTGTCAGAGCGCAATCACAGCACGCACTTATAAGGACTCTGAAAACACAGTCTTTGAGAAGTATACGTGCTGTACCTTGTGTCTCTGTATTGCCGTTCTGGTTTGACTTTGTTTTGTATATTTGGATTCTGCCTTTTGTTCTTCCCTCGGCTATTCTGTTTATGCCTTGTATGACCTTTGCCTGTTTCCTCATTCTGTTTTCACATTACGTTTTGGATCTGTTTGTCATTAAGCATTCTTTCTGTAATTACATCCGTCCATCTGCCTCCTTTACATGACACATAGAAAAGTGTGACTTATTTCTTTTACTTTGTAAATATGTAAACGAATTAAGCAGAAATCTAAATTAAACACAGTTGGTCTTGTTTTGCGTAAGAGTGAGTGTTTGGTGTAACAAGTGGGTCCATTTCAGTATTACAATATACTTTTCCGTATAACAAACGATTTAGACCTCCCCCAAGGAGTTCATTATAGCTGGGTTGCAGTGTAATTCACTAACGTAAGTATCACACCCAGGCCAACAGTGACTGCACACTTTCAGTTTTCTTCTCATTACGGTTTAGTGAAGTAGAAAAAAGACTGAGTGCTTGAAGTAGCCAAGTATGAACAAACCTCCCTGTTTGGCAGTAGAAAGCACATTTCAAGTCGTTCCGGAAGAAACATTCTCTCTATTATACTTAAGAAATAGTCAGAATGTAGTTTTAGGGAGAACTGTAAAGTAAACCAGCAGCAGAAATATTCCAAGGAATAGAAAAGGCCCCATTGATGCTGTTATGTTGTCTGTTCACATTTGGAAAATTTGGAAATGATTACTACAAAGCATGGACTAACACACGTGCATGGCATGCGTGCACACACACACGCACAGGTGCGTGCATACACACAGAGTGGGGGGGAAGAGAAAGCGGGAAAGACAGGAAGGAAAACAAATTGGTGCGCAAAGGAGCCTGGAGATACAGTTACTGACATAAAACAACAAGTTATCAAATCTAATTAAATCCATGCGGCTTGAGGGAACACTAACACGTCTCACTCTGCACACTGTGTACACCATTAAAGAGCTATCACTTTATGATAACTAGATGTCAATATACACATCGAAACCTGACAGAAGATTGTAAAATATAAAGTAGCAACCTGTTAAAGGTCCTTCTTAAGGAAAATGATTCGCTGAGGTCACCGAAGCCAAGGAAAAGGCTTTAATGCCAAATGTGATCACAGAAAAAGACAATGAGGGAAGGTTGCACATTTGTGGTAGTTTAAAGTTTTATAACATATAAATGTTGTGTATGGTTTTCATTTGATTTGACCACCCAGGGCCTTTAAGCCTGGGGTACCCTACTTCCACATAAATATTAAAAGAAATAAGTAGAACAATCGTATCTTTTTGTTTCTTTATTGAAATGAAAACAGTATGACGGCATATTAGGGCCATTGTAGGTTAAAAAATAGAGCTGAGGCAGGGGGTAATATTCTGAGGAGAAAAAAAACCCTCAGAATTTCCCAGATTAAAGTTGTACATTGATGAGGGAAAAAAAAACTCGGAAATTCCTAGATTAAGAATTCACAAATGTACAAGTAAAAATCTCTCATGCTTCACGGGTTCCTGGCTGCAGTTCATTCTGGGAAAATGTAGGAGAAAATCTCTTCGTGTTTTATTCTTTTATGTTGTATGATCGAGGAGGAAACAAACAAACCTGTACAGGCGTTCATCTCCCATTGCATCCAGGAAGAGCAACAGTCAATCAAGTGCTTCCTGGCTGCAGTGCATTCTGGAAAACGCAGTCGAAACTCTCTTGGCGCTTTATTCTTTTGGTGTGTGGTGTGATGTTGATCCGACCTTACAAAGTGAAGCAATGTAGTTCCTTGACAAAAATACTATTTTTCCAATTCCCCCCCCCCCAATAAATTTGTGACTTCCTAAACTTAAAATTTCTGACTTTTTAATCTCTGAATTTCTGAATTTTTTTCTTTATCATCTCAGAGAATAGGCGGCACGGTGGTGTAGTGGTTAGCGCTGTCGCCTCACAGCAAGAAAGTCCGGGTTCGAGCCCCGTGGCCAGCGAGGGCCTTTCTGTGCGGAGTTTGCATGTTCTCCCCGTGTCCGCGTGGGTTTCCTCCGGGTGCTCCGGTTTCCCCCACAGTCCAAAGACATGCAGGTTAGGTTAACTGGTGACTCTAAATTGACCGTAGGTGTGAATGTGAGTGTGAATGGTTGTCTGTGTCTATGTGTCAGCCCTGTGATGACCTGGCGACTTGTCCAGGGTGTACCCCGCCTTTCACCCGTAGTCAGCTGGGATAGGCTCCAGCTTGCCTGCGACCCTGTAGAACAGGATAAAGTGGCTAGAGATAATGAGATGAGATGAGATGAGATCTCAGAGAATATAATCCACCAGCAACCCTACACCTTCTTTTCGATCAGCTGTTTTCACTCTGTTTGCTTTGAGGACTCAGAAGTCTGAAAAGTTTGCCTTTTTGTCTGAAAAAAGTGGGGTGATTGACTCGGCCTAGGATTGACTTTTTGTCTCCGAAAACCAAAGGTACAGAGTAGCCGTGTATATCGTAGTGTATTATTGTCTCTACATGACTCTGGAATGCATGATGTACAGGTGAACTGTTAGTACTAGAGTGCCAGTCAAAAGTTTAGACACACCTTCAAATTCAATAGTTTTTTTTCTTTATTTTTATTAATTAAAAGACACATCATGTCTTAAAGTAATGATGGATGTCATTTCTCTTTACTTAGCTGAACAGTTCTTGACATAATATGGATTACTACAGTTGTAGAGTAGGGCTATTTACTGTATTATTATTATTTAGTATTGACTGTTTGATCTCAAGCGCATTTAAGAAGGCAAGAAACTGCACTAATTAACTTTTGATGAGGCACCTGCTAATTGAAAAGCATTCCAGGTGACTGCCTCATGAAGCTGGTTAAGATAGTGTGCAAAGCGTCATCAAGGGAAACGCTGAATATGTTGAAGAATCTAAAATATGAAAATGTGTGTATATATATATATATATATATATATATATATATATATCCATCTATTATCTGTAGCCGCTTATCCTGTCCTACAGGGTCGCAGGCAAGCTGGAGCCTATCCCAGCTGACTACAGGCGAAAGGCGGGGTACACCCTGGACAAGTCACCAGGTCATCACAGGGCTGACACACAGACAACCATTCACACTCACATTCACACCTACAGTCAATTTAGAGCCACCAGTTAACCTAACCTGCATGTCTTTGGACTGTGGGGGAAACCGGAGCACCCGGAGGAAACCCACGCGGACACGGGGAGAACATGCAAACTCCGCACAGAAAGGCCCTCGCCGGCCACGGGGCTCGAACCCGGACCTTCTTGCTGTGAGGCGACAGTGATAACCACTATACCACCATGACACTCGCTCTCTCTCTCTCTCTCTCTCTCATACAGTATATATAATTTGTTGTTGTTGTTTACCATATAATTCCGTACATGTTCCACATGTTATGTCATAGTTTTGATATCTTCAGTATTGTTCTATACTGTATAAAATAGTCAAAATACAGAAAAAAATATGAATGAGTAGGGGTGTCCAAACTTTTCACTGGTACTGTACATTGATAGTATTTGCTGAATTCAGACAAGAGCTGATTGCTCTAATATGTTATGTATCATGATATTAACAAGCATCTGGAGAGTGAGGTCATCCTGAAAAGAACTCGGCTGGTCCTTCTTGTAGTTACCCCTTAGCAAAAACACACTGTTGTGTCTCATCATCATCCATATCTATATTTTATAAAACTTTATCCTCAGAAATGGTGCAACAGTTGTGGGGAAAAGATTAAAGACACAGGAATTCAATAAAATCGTGTGTGTGTGTGTGTGTAATCAGACATTGTCTCACCTTTAAAATTATACTTAGTTTGAGAAGCAATTTAGTGGTAGATTGTGTGTTTTATAATAGTGTGTGTTCATGTGTGTTTAGCATCCTGTGCTTGGTTGGCAGTAAACGGTTTTGTAAATCTCATTCAAGGAGGGAGAAGAGAAAGATTACAAAAGTAAACACGAGAGAGAGAGAGGAATGAGATGGAAGAGGGGTAAGCAACAATTAGCTTCTCCAGGGGAGGAATAAAAAGCACAGGAAACTAATGACTGTATTGAGTTTACCCGCTGTTATATAATTTATATATCTTGTTAAGTCATCCATCAGCTGAGCGGAGCTACAAGTGTGTGCTGCTCTGATACCGAAACTGCAAGCGGAAAACGCAGGGCTAGGGACAACAGCACTGCTTAAATTAAATCACTATCTTTGTTTCTCACTAAGATGTTTAAATAATATTTTTATTGAATATAATATGCTTCAACAGTGTAATGTAAACTATGTCGTGTATTATATTTTGTTATATTAGCTCATCTCATCTCATCTCATTATCTCTAGCCGCTTTATCCTTCTACAGGGTCGCAGGCAAGCTGGAGCCTATCCCAGCTGACTACAGGCGAAAGGCGGGGTACACCCTGGACAAGTCGCCAGGTCATCACAGGGCTGACACATAGACACAGACAACCATTCACACTCACATTCACACTCACGGTCAATTTAGAGTCACCAGTTAACCTAACCTGCATGTCTTTGGACTGTGGGGGAAACCGGAGCACCCGGAGGAAACCCACACAGACACGGGGAGAACATGCAAACTCCACACAGAAAGGCCCTCGCCGGCCCCGGGGCTCGAACCCAGACCTTCTTGCTGTGAGGTGACAGCGCTAACCACTACACCACCGTGCCGCCTAGATGCAAACATAAAAAGTATAAATTAATCAGACAATTTTTAATTAAGCACAAAAATGGCTAGATAAATATATTCTGGAGTTACAAGTAGTTACGTATTTAATACAGATTGTAAAGTTCACATACGAATGTTACAGTGTATTTTTGTTTTTTAAAACAAGCTGTTTTCATGTGTCATGTTCTTTAGTTCTTTTATTTGAAAGATTTTCAAAGGTCATGCTACATATCCCGATTAGTTTGCGTTCGTTTATGAATAGGTTATGGTGAACAGAATTTGTCAAAAGTTGCATACATTATTAGTTTACTATCTTTATTCTCTTAACTCTGCTTCTTAGAAGAAGCCTTTATTTGTCACATGTACACTCAAGCACAATGAAATTCCTCCTCTGCATTTAACCCATCTGAAGCAGTGAACACACGCATGAACACACAAGTGAGCAGTGAGCACACACATACCCAGGGCAGTGGGCAGCTATGCTACAGCACCCGGGGAGCAGTTGGGGATTCGGTGCCTTGCTCAAGGGCACTTCAGCCATGATGGAGGGAGGGGAAAGTGCTGTTCATTCACTCAACTCCCCTCACATTTTCCCTGCTGGTCCCAGGAATCGAACCAGTGACCCTTTGGGCCCAAGGCTGCTTACTGATGTTTATTAGAACATTTAATGAATTTCCACAGTATGAACAGGCACCAGCAAGATCTGATGTTGCACATATGTTTTCAGTCAGAAACTAGACATATATGAAGTAAAGGCCAATTTATGCTGACAACGCAGTCCTCGCAGATGGCATCGCAGATGGCGTCTGCATAGCCCCCTCCCCTTCGCAGACGCTCTGCGCGCACCTCCCAAAAATTGTGACCACCGCAGAAGCCTCGCAGACAGCGTCGCAGACAAGAGGGCTCTGATTGGTCCACTCTACATCCGCTGTACACGCACTTCCGCTTCCCTACTTTCCCGGTTTGGTTTGGTTTCACGACCACCATTTTTAAAAACACGAGCGAAGATGGAGCAGCACGAAGAGCGGTTGATCGAGGAAGTGAGGAAGTACGTACATCTATACGACTCCAGTTCTAGTCATTATAAGTAACCGGAGGATAAACACTCCACTAACCACACCCACCAACTACTCCTAGCGATTTCGCGACTTCGCGCCCCCTTGCGTTGTGGCGGTGAATAACATCGCGCACGCCTATTACTCCCCGCTCAACGATAAATTACAACTGTCTGCGAAAAGCTATCTGCGAAAGCATCAGTACTGGTTAAATATAACTTTCCTGGTGTCGCATTACGACAAATGTTTCAGCAATTTACACTCACTCAGAGCAGCCTAATGATAAATGTGTGAATATTTAACAGTTATTCCATGAAATCGATTCGTACATGAACTGATAGCTGACGTAGCGCATAGCAGCTGTGGAGCCCATCTCTGAATATGCACAAGTTTCCATACATACATGGTGTTAGTAATTGTAATGTTAATTATAAAGATTGAACTTATCAAAGTTTCTTTGTTGAGAAAGCTAGCTTTATGTGCTTATTAAGAAAAGATTTGATGCTTTATTGAATTAATACAAGAACATTTAACATAATTAAGTTATTCCACGGGTGGCACGGTGGTGTAGTGGTTAGCGCTGTCGCCTCACAGCAAGAAGGTCCGGGTTCGAGCCCCGGGGCTGGCGAGGGCCTTTCTGTGCAGAGTTTGCATGTTCTCCCCGTGTCCGCGTGGGTTTCCTCCGGGTGCTCCGGTTTCCTCCACAGTCCAAAGACATGCAGGTTAGGTTAACTGGTGACTCTAAATTGACCGTAGGTGTGAATGTGAGTGTGAATGGTTGTCTGTGTCTATGTGTCAGCCCTGTGATGACCTGGCGACTTGTCCAGGGTGTACCCCGCCTTTCGCCCGTAGTCAGCTGGGATAGGCTCCAGCTTGCCTGCGACCCTGCACAGGATAAAGCGGCTAGAGATAATGAGATGAGATGAAGTTATTCCACAAAATCGAGTCGTCCATGAGCTGATAGCCGATGAGGCACATAACACTGAGTTGGCTGTAAGGCATGTACGAGGAGATTGAGTGGAATAACTGTTTTATTCTATCCACATTCACTGGATTTTCAGAAACAGAGCATTTTTGTTTTTATTTTTTGCAAATTGGATAAATAAAAACTTTATACAGAACGTCCGACAAAATAATTTCCACTTAAAATGTAAACAAACCGGTGAAATGACAGGAGCAATTTGTGAAAAATACTATAATAATAATTATTGAAAAATAAAAAAAAGATATGTTCTTACCATCAAAAACTTTTCCATATTTTGTTGCTTTTTCGTATTTTGGGGGGTTTTGTTTTCGAGTAGAGTTTTATTTCATCCTCGGCTGGTTCAGCGACAAGCGCTGCCATTTTGTTTTTCTCTACTCATGGTATATGAGCTGATATCCTAGTAGTAGAGTAGCCAATCAGAGCGCACGATTGCTCATATCCAGTGAATGTGGATAGAATAAAATGTGCATCTCCATTAAGTGACACCACCAACCCAAAACTCAGCCCAGAAACATATATATTTCACCCCTTTTATGGTGATCGTAGGTATAAAAGACACCACGCAAGAGTGACGCTTCACATCAATGACACCATGTGTCTATATTAAATAAATGTGATGATATCAATATCAGACTTTATGTAATATACTGTCCTAACATAAAACAATAATATCAGGGAATGTTTTGTAAACCATTTCTGAATGTTCCTGACAGACGGAACACTAAAGTGGAGCATTTGCCTGCTAATGAGGTAAGCAGGAAGCGCGTCAGCCTTTGTGTTAGCGTTGTTGCTATGACTCAGCCCGGATTAGAAAGCATCTGATGCTGTGAGTCAAGCCTTCACCATCTTCTCAGCTCCTTACAAAAGCCCACCCCCTCACATCAACATCCAACAAACAAGCAACGCCTGCTGCCCTGTCCCGTCTCATCAGCGTTACGGCACAGATTCACTGAATTCGCTGTCGTTCTGGTGACAGCCTTCTGATTAAACACCTCAGTAAAATCGAGAGGTGTTATAAAGATGCATCAGTGGAAATTTGGCTTGTACTTTATCCAAATGTTTGTCATTTGGAAAAACAGTGAAGGATAGCTAGTAATGATAGAAGACAAAACCAGCTGCTGATGGAGAAAGATATAGAGAGAAACAAAGTGCCATAAGGATGGATGGTTTGATAAAAGCAAGAGACCACAGTGTAAATACAGTGGGGGGGGGGGGGGGGAGTTATGCTAGCAGGATTAGAGATGAATCAAGGACTGGTGAACATATACTGTGCATAAGATTTTTCTCGTCATGGTCCTATGCTCCTTTTTGTTGAATAATTTATGTTTTGACTTCTTCGCCGGTCTTCAATATGATTGCATGTTCCATAGCTACACACTGAATATGGATGCTCTTTCAAAAGTCACTGTAAAGACGGAGATGAAACAAAAAGATGGGTTTGATCGTGTCACATGCTGTTTAAGGAGCTTGCGCATGTGTATGCCATTGTGCTGATGTCACACAGACTGATGTTTTATCACTAGGTTCACTGACAGATGTATCACTATAAAGCGTCGAGATTATTTTCTGCCTTGTATGTAGTTGCACAAGCGCTTATGGATTTAATAAAGTGCATTACAGCACTGACAAGGTGAAAGGTTACACATCTGCTTGTTCTCTTTGCTTGTTCAGCATTATGTTAGCCACTTATTTACACTGAGGGTCAGATTCCAGCGTAGCACTCACTCGATTTCCCTCACGCTATGTCTGTCAGACAGATGAACAGTGCTCTTTTTAAGTCATTCTCTCTGCTGCCTCAACCCTCTCGCTAAAATGTCTCGCAGTGAGGCTTTATTATTTCCTTATTTATGTATGCCACATTTTTTATTCGGAATCACAATTTAATGAACTCTGTCATTACGGCCTTTAAATTTTTAATTTTCCGCTCTGCATCTGCTTCTGAAGATTGCTAGTGGAATGTCTGTCTCGGGAGGGGTCGAGAGCGCTCCCATCCTCAGCCCCTCCTCCTTCCTCGTTGCCGCTGAAGCCGAGCCCCAAACCCAGACCGCTGTTTTCAAGCGAACCAGAAATGGGTTTCCTGGACCGCACCTGGATTTAAAAATAGCTTTCACACTTGACCAAATGTACTGAACTCTCAGAGCAAAAGGCCTCAAGTCCAGAGGAACAGTGCAAATGCGAAACTGCACCAGAGTTCTTGAAGGGAAAAACCATCTTTCACATATCACACAACCAAAACAAGAGTTTGAGTGCAGACTTTGCAGACTGATTCCATTACCTTCGCTCAAATCCACGAGCATAATTAGCTCCAGCTTGGAGGTTTTTTTGAGTCACAGCCCTTTTCTCATCATCTCCGTCCATCCTTTAGTCAAGTCCAGCCCTGTTCCAGTTCAGATTTCCTCAGCTGAGTCGTGTGCACGCTTCAGTCCTGATAAGGTGTGAATCCTGTCTGCTTCTGACTGACAAGCTGGCATTCACCACGCCGGTGTCTCACACACGATAAAAGAAAATGTCAGCTTGATTTTACAAAATGTCATTTATCTTGCACCTTCCTGGCCAGACACTGTTACCAACCATACTTTTGTTCTTTTCCTGAGATCAGTCTATTTCTCATAACGGGAAAAGCTTGGAATTTAGGTAATCGGAGGCTGAGCAGGGTGAAACCATTAGCTGTAACCACAGAACATGCGATTACTACTATTACTCAACAGCTGTGAACGTGTAGATCTGTAGTTGGCACAAAAGCTGTTGTGTTCGACAAAAGCTCTTTGCTACCATTTGCAATTTCTTCAGTTCATTAAATTCGCTTCTTGAAATGACATTTAAAGAGCACAATTTGTTTTATTTTTTGGCAGCCGGACTAGCAGCTCAGTCATATCTCAGACATTTCTTCAAAAAACATGATCCTATTGCTGTTGCTATGCAGTAAACAAACCTAAGCTGTGGTATTGATCTGGTATAAATGTAGCCTCAGGGGACAGTTCCACAGCGCTATATCCCATTGTGGTATTTCAGCAGTGTGTCTGAGTCAGTACGAGATATATTCAAGCATTATTCTTATCTCCGCTTGAAAGCATATCGCACTGAGAGCTGTGGACATATAGGGATTCAACCAACACAAGACAAAGATCCAATGTAAGAGATGTTACACAAGATCTCTGACGCACATGAGTATGTTTGCGATGGTAACCAAGCTTCCAGATCCACATGCCAGTTTGATTTGCTCTGTTGGCTGCTAGTGTGTGGGGGCTGCTATAGGTTTTTTTTTTTTTTTCTTTACACTGGTGAGGGGAGGTGTTGCTACGTTATTGAGAGAAACAATTCCTTCTCCAAAGATGAGTGGGCTAACAGAAACCATTAATTGGTTTAGAAAGATTTCTCAGTTCAAGTTCCAGTTTTGCCTGAAGGCTAAGAAATGGTTATATTCAGATGTATTCAGCAAGTGCATAGCACCCTCCCTCCTTTAGCAAATGATCTCAGTCAGAGAGGGTGTTTAGCTTTACTTTTAAGCCTAAGGTTTTGATATGGGGGCCTGGTGATGAAGCAAAGCAGAGTTTGTACTCGCGTCATCACTTTTAATGTTGAATTCAAAGCCCAATCTGTCATATATTATTCAATGAGTTTTCGTTTTTCCTCCTGAGCACTATGCTAGCTGTACCTTTCGACTTCGTTTTCACTCAAAGCATCCCTGGTACTAAATCAGAATCAGGTTTGTTTCTATCTTTTCCTTTTTTCTTCTGAGATGTTTCGTCTTGAGTCATCACTGAGTCAAAGTGACAGTTATGGAGCACACTGATGAAGCAATTCTTCCTGGCTCCTTAAGCCATGCTCCCATAGTCTCATACAGAGCACTCGTCTGTGTGCATGTTTTTTATTTTATTTTATTTTTTCCTGGGCCCAAAGCTGCCTCCATGATCTACAACCCAGACGGATCACAGACTGAGAGAGGAATACGTCTTGAACGCGAAACTCCCTGGCAGCCCTGCGGGAACCTACTGAGTGTGTTGTCTCTCGCTCTTAGTCAAATTTATTGCCACTCCATCTCTGATACTCCTAACAAAGGCACTCGGCCTACGATTCCCTGCTTATTTGTCAAATCGCCGCACCTGTGAGGGTTCCAGCTCAAGATAAATTTTAGGTTGGAGTGGCTGGCCACGAATAAATCTTTTCCGCTGTCTTTTTTTTCCCTCTCCCTCACTTGTTTTGTAGTTGCTCTGTTTGGGGGAATGGTGGAGCTGCAAAGGAGCATTTTCTTCTCATGAAACGGAACAGTGAAAGCTGTGATAAATTGCGCTCTTTGTTGACACCTTCATTGGGTTATTTATGGCTCATTAATTGAACTGAAAAAGAGAGTTGTTGTCACAGCAGGGGGGAGAGAAAAGGGAGAGAGCCTCAGTTTGGTTAAAACCCTCAGGCCTTAAATTGAGGAGAAAGAGAAAGAAGGGTTTTTTTTAATTTCTATATCTACTTCCTGTTTCTGTTTGCAGTAGGATGGAATACGTTCACCTGAGATGGAGGTAGAAAAGAAACGACAATTATGAGCCCACCTGTCCCCTTCTGAACCTCCTCTGTCTTTCTTTCTTTCTTTCTCTCAATTTAAATTCTATCAGTGTGGATTTATTTGGTTTGTGGAAGGGAATATACTTTAATCTCGTTGAGGCAGGAATATCCCACACACAGGGTGCTTAGTTTTGCTTTCCTCTTTAATGATTGTGAAACATTTCCTAAAATGTCTCTGTTAAAATCAGTTTGGCGTGTGCTTATTTAATTCCTGGCAAAAAGAAAAAAAAATCCCATCACAAGCAGATTGGTAAAAGTTGGGTCTGTCAGCATTAGTGCTCGACTGTATCAGTGGAACAATGGAGGCAGCTCTTTTGATATCAGCATGCTTTCAGGCCTCGGAGCCTTGCGAGGAGAACGGGACACTTCAGACACCCACTGTTAATTAACAAGTGGATTAAAGATGCTCGTTTTCATGGGTTGAAGTACCTCAAAGCACTTCAAAGTGTGATTGGAGTGCAGCGTGAGGTGCACTAATGAGAGGGTGCTTGAGTGCAGAAAGGCTCTATCTGCTGGGCTTGCATGTCCTTGAGCGGAGCTTGTGCATGGCCTGGCTATGTGCTCGTAGCTCCACTGCTCCAGCTGTCAGTCAGCATGATGCTCGTTCTGCCGTGTCCCTTCCCTTTTTACCTCTCAGGACATTCTTCTCTCCTCAGCTTCTTCCTGAGGTGTGTGTGTGTGTGTGTGTGTGTGTGTGTGTGTGTGTGTGTGTGTGTGTGTGTGTGTGTAATCTTCAGCTCAAGCCATGGATCAGGTGCAGGATCTTCTCCCTCATTCCTTCTCATTCTTCGGGAGTCTGTGACGCTCACGGATAAACCGATTCCGAACCATTTTCCTTTGCTCCAACTCCAGCCATTCTGATAATGAAGTTACAGAAACACAAGTTTAAGCAAAGCCCCAAACAGACACACAACACTTCCTGGTTCTTTAAAAGAAATTGTGATTTGGTGAAACATGAGTAATAGTCCTCTCCAGTGCACTTATACTGCACACCTCATCACATGTGACGTGGCTTCCGGGTGACTGCAGCTGAAGACTGTGAGCTTTGAGGCAGCTGCATCTTGAAAGCTCTCATAAAGAATCCTGCTGAGAGTGTGCATTTATTTACGTGTAAAACGAGTCTGTGTGTTTTCACTGTACGTGTAAATGTGTGTGTGAATACAACATGGGGGGCTAGCATTCACTGAGAAAGATTTTTCAATCTATTTATCTAAGAAACAACTGTATTTGCTCATATAAACGATATACAATTATGATCAACAGTAGTACAATAAAAAGTCACTACAATGAAAATAATTTCATGTGTTTTATATATTTCTGTGATTAAAAATTTATCCAAGCATTCAAAAGGATTTTCTGTGAATTTTCCTTTGGTTTTGGCCGCTTTGCCCTGACCAAATGATCTCATGCTGCTTTAGTTATGCTGTGGTCTGAGGTTCGGTCTTTATCCCAAGATAAAAAATGATGATAGATCAAAATCTTTCAGAATTTAACACTGATTTTGAATAAATTCATTTTATCGTTGGATGAAATGCCCTCAAACCATGACAGAGCCAGTGTCAGAAATCTACAGACAGATTGTGTGTAGCAGCGTGTTTTCTCACCAGCTCCTTCGACATGCTGCTGCTTTGGGGACCCAAAAACTCAAATTTAGGCTTTCTGCTTCTGGTATTCTTATCATTCTTTAAGAATTTTAATGTAGAGAAGCTTGCCTCTCTGCAATATGGCTGCAAAGACCATTTCATCATGACTTCTGTTAATATTTCAAGAATAAACAAGCATTGGGCTTAGACTGTAGGATTTATGGCCTGATTTTGCTGTTAGAGACAAAAATCGTACAAGAAAATGAATGTAAAGGAATTCTTTGTTTGAGATCAGCGACCTCAGAATGCATAATGTGACGGGCTGAACAGTGGCTCGTTGTGTGTCATTGTCTGCAGTGTAATGTAATATATATAGATATATCTGTGTGTGTGTTATTTGAGTTATTCCACTCAATCTCGTCGTACATGAGCTGATAGCCGACGAGGCGCGTAGCACTGAGTTGGCTCTAAGTCATGTACGACGAGATTGAGTGGAATAACTGTTTCATTCTGTCAACATTCACTGGATTTTGAGAAACAGAGCATTTTTGTTTTTATTTTTTGCAAATTCGATAAATAAAAACTTTATACAAAACATCCGACAAAATCATTTCCTATTAGAATGTAAACAAACCGGCGAAATGACAGTAGCAATTTGTGAAAAATGCGAAAATAATCTCATCCCCATCCCATCTCATTATCTCTAGCCGCTTTATCCTGTTCTACAGGGTCGCAGGCAAGCTGGAGCCTATACCAGCTGACTACGGGCGAAAGGCGGGGTACACCCTGGACAAGTCGCCAGGTCATCACAGGGCTGACACATAGACACAGACAACCATTCACACTCACATTCACACCTACGGTCAATTTAGAGTCACCAGTTAACCTAACCTGCATGTCTTTGGACTGTGGGGGAAACCGGAGCACCCGGAGGAAACCCACGCGGACACGGGGAGAACATGCAAACTCCACACAGAAAGGCCCTCGCCGGCCACAGGGCTCGAACCCGGACCTTCTTGCTGTGAGGCGACAGCGCTAACCACTACACCGCCGTGCCGCCGCGAAAATAATCATTCTTGAAAAAAAAAGATACCTCTTCCCATCAAATACTTTTATTCCATATTTTGTTGCTTTTTTTGTATTTTTTGGGGTTTTGTTTTCGAGTAGAGTTTTTATTTCGTCCTCGGTTGGTTCAACAACACGCTCCACCATTTTGTTTTTCTCTACTCACGGTATATGAGCTGATATCCTAGTAGTAGAGTAGCCAATCAGAGTGCATGATTGCTCATATCCAGTGGAATATATATATATATATATATATATATATATATATATATATATATATATATATATATATATATGGGTGTGGGTGGGTGGGTGCTTGAGGTGTGTATACTAAAGTGCTAAAGCGTCACACAGCTGTTTTAATAGCAATTTGCATTTAAATAGACATTTGCATTTTTATTTGCACAGCTGATTCTTATATTTTGCCGAGAATTATTGATTTGTTTACTCAAACAGATGCTATGCTTAGACCAAGGCCCTTTATCCCCAAGCCCTTTTAAGTTGCTTTCACTTATGCAGTACATCACTTTTACATCCTACTTCTCTATGAACAGTGCTTAAGAGCTGTTTGGGTCTGATGCATTCCTTTGTGCTTTCTGTAGACGGCTCTTTCATAGACTCAGTGTGGCATTAATAGACACGTATCAGCATTAGGACATGTCAACATGCCTCTTGTCAAGAATAGATTTGGTCTCATCTCATCTCATTATCTCTAGCCGCTTTATCCTTCTACAGGGTCGCAGGCAAGCTGGAGCCTATCCCAGCTGACTACGGGCGAAAGGCGGGGTACACCCTGGACAAGTCGCCAGGTCATCACAGGGCTGACACATAGACACAGACAACCATTCACACTCTCATTCACACCTACGGTCAATTTAGAGCCACCAGTTAACCTAACCTGCATGTCTTTGGACTGTGGGGGAAACCGGAGCACCCGGAGGAAACCCACGCGGACACGGGGAGAACATGCAAACTCCACACAGAAAGGCCCTCGCCGGCCACGGGGCTCGAACCCGGACCTTCTTGCTGTGAGGCGACAGCGCTAACCACTACACCACCGTGCCGCCCTAGATTTGGTCTGTATGCAGCAATTTATCGGAATGATCACATTAGGATACTGGATCAGAGCACAAATGTGACATGCGTGCATTTTTTTCCCCTGGTATATTTACTTCCATCTGTTCACATATTATTTAGGGATGTTAAAATTGTGAAGCGTTCCCTCACTGTATCTTTTTCTGTTTCTCTTTTCGGGAATGCTGATTTCCGTCCTGCAATGCTTCTTCCAAATCCAACCATGAAGGTAAGCAATTTCACAATTTTTTTATTTGAATCCAAATCAAGTCTAAATACAATACAAGTTAAGAACAGAGGATAGAAAGCATCGACACAACAGTTTAAACCTTTATCAATAGAAATAATTTACCTTGCTTTCATATGCTAAATATTGCTTTAAATGTTTCATAGGGTTTTGAAATGATGGTACTTTTCTTTATTTTAACATAATATTTTCCTTTTTTTTCAT
This sequence comes from Neoarius graeffei, assembly GCF_027579695.1. Taxonomy (NCBI): domain Eukaryota; kingdom Metazoa; phylum Chordata; class Actinopteri; order Siluriformes; family Ariidae; genus Neoarius; species Neoarius graeffei. The sequence goes on from NC_083570.1 coordinate 70,851,062, forward strand.
TGTGCTTATTCAAATTGTCAACATTTTTATCACGCATTATGGTACACATTGCAAAATATGCATCCTGTCACTGTTTCTATGTCCACCATTAAAGTACTGAGCCCATTATTACAACACTAACACATACACAAGCATTTTTCAAGCTTCGTGTACATTTTTTTTTAGACAGAAAGCATTAATTTCTTTCAGTGCGTCACACAGGATACAGTCACAAAACATTCATCACAGCATACACACCTACTGTCACTCCTGTCACTCCTTTCAGTGGCAGGTATTCAGCTAATCCATGCAGTGAGTAACACACACTTCGAGTACCAAGATGAATGGTTAATAATCTATCTTTTTTGTCTGTTAGTACGCAACTGTATAGAGCAAACATGGAGAGTGATGATAAACAAATTTAATGCAGTTTAATACAAATTTAATACAGTTTATGCCACGTCGTTGTGGAATCCTCGATTCCGATTGGTCAGAAGGCGTTGATTCATTTTCTAAGAGCAGCAGCTCTGACAGTAGTGCTGGCTGCTGGGTAAATTACATGTTTATATTCATCAGCTTGTTATTATTTCTGTAGTAACAAATTGCACGACTTGTACATTGGATGCATATGTACAAAATGTGTTTAGTTGATATGTTGATGTTTTCTGAGAGGGGAAAACATTTATTTAACATTTGTAGAAGGAGTCTCCAGTGTCACAGCTGTGTAACAGTCAGAGTTAAAGCTGTAACTCCAAGTTTTGCGGCACGGCAAACTCTTCAGGATGTAGCTCTTTGTGGTTTCTCAGTAACAGGACAAAGCACAGGTTTTTTTTTTTTTTTTGTCTTATTTACTACAAGAGAGAGAGGCAGGTAAGGGAAAGATTATTTTGAGCTGCTGTAATGCCAGTGATAACATTTACGAACTTGTCTCAGAGATGTTCCTCAACGTTAAAAGTAACTATAAACAAATAAAAAATATGACATATCATTATACTCCTGCTCCGAAGGAGAGGGGGGGATACTGGTTTACCTCTGTCCATCCATCCATTCTTATCTCCATCCATATAAAACACCCTTTTTCTCAGCAACCACAAGTCATAGCCACTTGGTACGAAACTTCAGCTTGGGGTTCTATACTGTGTATATGGTTTTCAGGCCTGTCGCACATCAACTTCCTGTTTACCGACTGAATGTATTTACGAAACGTATAGTGTGGATTTACAAAATTTTCTTAACATTTTTCTCAGCAACTACAAATCACAACTGCTTGATATTTGGTACCAAACTTCAGCTTGGGGTTCTATACCATGTATACCGTTTTCAGATCTGTTGGACATCGACTTCCTGTTTACCGACTGAATGTATTGACAAAACCTATAGCATGGATTTACAAAATTTTCTTAACATTTTTCTCAGCAACTACAAATCACAACTGCTTGATATTTGGTACCAAACTTCAGCTTGGGGTTCTATACCATGTATACCGTTTTCAGGTCTGTCAGACATCAACTTCCTGTTTACCGACTGAATGTATTGACAAAACCTATAGTGTGGATTTACAACATTTTCGTACATTTTTCTCAGCAACTACACATCACAACTGCTTGATATTTGGTACCCAGCTTCAGCTTGGGATTCTATACCATGTATACCGTTTTCAGATCTGTTGGACATCGACTTCCTGTTTACCGACTGAATGTATTGACAAAACCTATAGCATGGATTTACAAAATTTTCTTAACATTTTTCTCAGCAACTACAAATCACAGCTGCTTAATATTTGGTATCGAGCTTCAGTTTGGGGTTCTTTACCGTGTACACCGTTTTCAGGTCTGTCGCACAGCAACTTCCTGTTTACCGACTGAATGTATTTATGAAACATATCGGGTGGATTTTGACACTATTTCAAGAAGCAAAATGCTATTCCAAAATGACAGTTTACCAGGATGCTATTTGAAATCCCTGGGGAGAACACTGCTCTTTACTTACTTGTTTCAGGGTTAATTATTTGTTGAAGTCAACATTCATAATAAGTGTCCTATTCCTTCGATTGCTTGCATTCTGATATAAGTGAGAGCGGGGGGGATACGTAAGTGAGCAGTAGATCACAGTTGATCTTGTTTATTTAGCATATAAAAAATGCTGTAGTATAAGTGGAATAAGAAATGCTTTAGGCTGCATCAAGCGTCAAACCTCAAACCCAGTTGTTTGTTATTTTCCTATAAGAGTACACCCTGTCATGTTTTGATCATGATTATTGTCAAGATTAGACTTGAGAGCAGCATGTTCCCTTTGGATAGTGAAGGATGCTTAGTGTCTTAAACAGATCCAATTTGCAGCCGTGTCCGAAAGATAAACACTGTTGTCGAGTGCTAACGTGTTACAAGAATGAAGTGGTACAAAGAGTGCACAGTATATATTGAATATTTTCCTTTTCCAGTGTTTTTGGTTGTCATCTCTTTCCCTTGTGGATTTTTTAAACATCGGTAATCTGATAGCAGGACAATATGCATACAGTCCTGCAACTTTAACAATTACAGATGTCATAAAACAATATCCTTCCTTTATGGTGACGGAAGAGTGACATGAATAAATCTGTTAATCTTGATTGCAGAAATGTAAATATATTTTACTAAAACCTGGGAAATAGTCTATGCATTTTTTTTTAATGTTTTTGATTGGTGATAGAAAAATCTGGCTGTTCTTGAGTGACATGTTTCCAGGGAAGTACTGCACATTGTGGGTCTCAGAAGAGCACGGCTGTCACCCTGACAGCTTATTGACAGGCTCCTGAGTGGTGCTAGTGTCTGCATGCTGTTTGAATCATATCTGGCACTCCAGCAAATACAATCTCCTCTGATGGCCTTGCACGAAACAGCCTGATGTCCTCTAGCTATAACAGAAATGACAGCTTACAAATAAACCCATAATTATCACATCTCCAGTCATCATCACAGGCTGCATTTGCATAGGCCACCTCATTGAAGGGAACTTCTCTAATAAACCCTTAGGGACCAGCACTCTTTATTAAATGGGGAGCAGACCATACCCTGTGCGACAGCATCTGCGGATGTAAATGTGAAGGTAAGAGCTGGAGATACGCTGCAATGCAAACGCTGGGATTTTACAAAAGATTCCAAATAAGAAAAGTAGACCAGGGGACAAGATTGCTTCTATTGTGTTTCTACTGTGCTTTTCCCTGTAGAGGAAAAATTTATCTTCAGCCTGTTAAGAAGGAAAAAGACTGAGGGAAAAGTGGCCAACATGTGATTTTTTTTTTGAGTGTCCAGAGGACAAATATAAATTTCTCTTTAATTTTGTCTTCAACCCATCACAAGAGCTATGTTCAAGCAAGTCTGAACACAGAAAGCACGAGAGAGCAGACACCAGGCAGCATGGACTCTGTCTGGACCCAGGATTAGGCAACTATTAAAGAACGAGAGATGACAAACAAAGACTGAGGGAATTAAACTTCCTTAAAGAATAGCATGGGATTATACACCGATCATGCATAACATTGAAACCACTGACAGGTGAAGTGAATAACACTGATTATCTCATTACAATGGCGCCTGTCAAGGGGTGGGATATACTGTACAGTATTAGGCAGCAAGAGAACAGTCAGTTCTTGAAGCTGATGTGTTGGAAGTAGTAAAAATGGGCAAGCGTAAGGATCTGAGCGACTTTGACGAGAGCCAAATGGTGACGGCTAGATGACTGAGTCTGAGCATCTCCAAAATGGCACATCTTGTGGGGTGTTCCCAGTATACAGTGGTTAGTACCTACCAAAAGTGGTCCAAGGAAGGACAACCGGTGAACCGGTGACAGGGTCATGGGTGTCTAAGGTGCATTGATTCGCATGGGGCACGAAGGCTAGCTCATATGGTCCAGTCCCACAGAATAGCCACTGTAGCACAAACTGCTGAAAAAGTGAATGCTTGCTAAAACAGAAAGGTGTCAGCATTAACTTTTTCAGCAGTTTGTGCTACAGTAGCTCTTCTGTGGGACTGGACCATATGAGCTAGCCTTCATGCCCCATGTGAATCGATGCACCTTCGACGCCCATGACCCTGTCACTGGTTCACCGGTTGTCCTTCCTTGGACCACTTTTGGTATGGTAGGTACTAACCACTGCGTACCAGGAACACCCCACAAAATGTGCCATTTTGGAGATGCTCAGACCCAGTCATCTAGCCATCATAATTTGGCTCTTGTCAAAGTCGCTCAGATCCTTACGCTTGCCCATTTTTCCTGCTTCCAACACCTCAACTTCAACAACTGACCGTTCTCTTTCTGCCTAATACTGTATATCCCACCCCTTGACAGGTGCCATTGTAATGAGATAATCAGTGTTATTCACTTCACCTGTCAGTGGTTTTAATGTTACTGCCAACTGGTGTAAATGCAGTATAGTGAGTATATGATCTGAAACAAACCTGATGTCCTGGATAAAAATGTACATATGCTCATGACAGCTATATTTACACTATAAAGAGAAAACCGTTTCATGAGCATGTTAAACCGCTCATCTATCTTAGCACATTGTATTTGTGTGTAGTATGTTTGCACATGTGTTTCATGCATAAGTATGTTTTCTCAGACAGGCTGCTTTGCTCCTCGGGGTAACTCCCACCGGACTCTGTCTCTGGGTCCCTCCCACAAAAAGTGCTATGAAAGCTGCGCTCTTTGGGTTCACTTCTTTAATTAGCTTGACTTGGTTGCATGGCTGCCATGAGAAATTCAGATGGGGTGGAGTGATAGCCGACATTTCCCTCTCTCTCTCTCGCTCTCACTCTCTCGTTCTCTCACTCTCTCCTTCGTGCTCTGTTGCTTGCCAGCTCTGCCTTTCGCTCGTTTCCCTGTCTGATTCATCTCATCTTCATTTCCCCAGATCCTGTTTTTAAATTTTTATTTAGGGTGTCATTTATTTAATAAGGGATTATTTATTTAGTGCATCAAATCACTCTGAAATGAATATTTATATATTTGTGGGGGCTTTAAATATTTACACGGTCTCTCTCCTTCCTCTGGTGCCAAGCCCCCATAATGAATGTTGTTGTTGGATATGCAGAAAAATAACAAGACCAGTTTCAAAGTAAATAATCCTTTGCATATATTTGAACTTAATTGCTTTGAATGCATTACGAGAGACGCAGCTCTGATCTAAATGTAATTGAAAGTATAATGTGTGGGCCTGTTTGGCACTGCCGCTGTTATAGCATATGTACCATGAATCTGAACGAAGATAAATTATTCATATAGTAGTTGGGATGGTAGTAAGTAGGTGGTGCCATCATACTTCAAGGTGCCTTTAACTCTTCCTGATTCCTCCATCACCAAAATCCATTAATGCGTAGGCACGCTAGACTAATGCACTTTCAGTCAGTGCCTCTTGTTTTACATGGATTTAGGTGTGTAATTATGGATTACATGCTGCCACGCTTTGTTAATATGAATTGCATGCTACAGCTAACCTGCCGGTCATTATTTTGGCATTTCCCTGGACCGAACAGCCATAAACACTCCCCAACAGTGAGCAAAACCACTGGTCCAGCTGCGCAGACATAACTCCACCTGTGTGTATCAGCGCCCTCCACAGCTAAAGGCTTATTAGTGTTAGCTGCAGGCTGTAGCAAGAAACGCAGCGCCAGCCAGCGTGACTGTTCACTCTGGGTTTACACTTCGCCGCCAGAACCTACGCTTCCTAATGAGGAGCTCCTAGCAGGAGTGTAGGGCCAACAGCGGAGCCCTGATTTGTTCTGCATGCTAAATATGGCCTGTAATTTTTATTCCTCTGAGTAGCTTATTAAAAGTGAAAGGAAGATGAAATCCCCCGATGGCCAGACCATTCCTTTTCCTCCTGTTTATTTGAGGACCCTTTCCCCCCCTCTCTTAATATTAAGGTTATGGTAACCTTAGCGGGTGATTGATGCAGCAAGTGACTGCTGGTAATAATAGCCATGATGGATCCCCACCTGAACCCTGGAGATGTAATCTAGCAGGACGGGGAAGATAAAGTAGTGAGCGGTTGAAAGATACACACATAGATGCAATCCCCATCCAGTAGCGCTGTTTATCATGGGCCAGATAACACCAGGATGCCCAAATATATGACAGCTCACCCTGTCTTTAATATATCAATGCTTAATTCAGAAGCAATTTTTTTTTATTATTTGTTTATCAAGAAGAAGCATGGCTTTTTCAGTGGGAAATACTGTATATGGCATATTTATTGCATGTTTTTTGACATTTACCATCACATGCACATTTACATTGATTATGAATAATAATAAAGAAGAATAAGAAGAAACAACAAAACATTAGCACTTTTTTTTTTATTCCAGTTGTTCTTGGGCAAGGCCATTAAACCTATCAGTTCAACCCATCCACAGTGACCCAATGAAGAAGAAGAAGAAGAAGAAGAAGAAGAAGAAGAAGAATTTCTGACAGCGTCTTACTGATCTTGTTCAGTGTTTAAAAAATAACATAAATAAATCTGTCTTCAATACGTGTGGTGGCCATGTGAAAATCCTTCAAATGGATTTTCTGGGTGTTACAGTTTCTCTGTTTTTCTTTTGCGTGTTTTACAACCACAAGTAAAGTTCGACCATTTTAATATCTGGTTAAAGCCAAAAGTGAAAAAGGAGATAACTGCATCTGAAGATTCCACTCAGGCGATTTATTATTACTACTATTACTATTTAGTAGTTCATTTAATCATTTGCATTTAATTTAACGTGAATATAACATGCAGAATAAAATAATTTAAAAAAAACAACAACTAAATATGGCCATGAAAACTATGCCTCTCATTATTCTAGCTCCTGGTTCCTTATCCACCAAATGTCATCTTTGCAGTACACATAGGAAGGTTTAGAAAGTTATTAAAAATCATTTGGGGAAATATTATGTATGATATGTAGAGGTGCCAAAATGTATAATAGACAGAAAAATCCAATTTTGGTGAACATTTATTTGTTTGTTTGTCTGTCTGTCCATCCATCCATTCATCCCAAATTCAGCAGCAACATCTGTCAGATTTTCCTCGACCCCCTCACACATTGCTTTGCGAGACAATGGATCAAATTAATATTTCAAATATAATACACAGCATCATTATTTTGCATGGAACACTGCTTCATTCTCTCTCTCTCTCTCTCTCTCTCTCTCTCTCTCTCTCTCTCTCTCTCTCTAAAATACATCTGTACAGAGCTACTTCTCATTATAATACAGAACCATGCACTTCAGAAGCCCATCCATGACACTGTCCAAATGCTCAGGTAAATCTGTATAATGATTGCCATTTTAAAGCTGGTTCAATTTTATAACTACAAGGTTTATAGATGTATTTCTCTTAGTACTGCAGCAGATGAAGCACATTTAATCTAAAATTCATTTAATCAGGCCTCAGAGGACTTTATTCACAATGAGGAGAATTTTAATAAGATTAGGCTTCACTAAGTGAAGAAACAAACCTCATACATTTAATAAATTAATTTGTCTTATGCTGTCATTTGTCATCAGACCTCGTTTCGATATATCATATATCTCACTCTGGAAGCTGAGATTATAGTAGTTCACGAAAAAAAGCAACACTAAAAAAAAAAACACATCACGTTACTATAGCATCAATAGACCTTGATGGAAAGTGTGTATAAAATTCATAGAAACACTATTAGAGTATTCTTGTAGATGCAGATGAAGGGTTTTGTAAAAGTGATATCTGGCATGGAGGCAGCATGGTGGTGTAGTGGTTAGCACTGTCGCCTCACAGCAAGAAGGTCCTGGGTTTGAGCCCAGCGGCCGGCAAGGGCCTTTCTGTGTGGAGTTTGCATGTTCTCCCCGTGTCTGCGTGGGTTTCCTTCGGGTGCTCTGGTTTCCCTCACAAATTGACTGTAGGTGTGAATGGTTGTCTGTGTCTATGTATCGGCCCTGTGATGACCTGGCGACTTGTCCAGGGTGTACCCCGCCTCTCGCCCATAGTCAGCTGGGATAGGCTTCAGCTTGCCTGCGACCCTGTAGGACAGGATAAGCGGCTACAAATAATGGATGGATATCTGGCATGTAGTCAAAACAATCTCGGGAGACAAATTCAGGCAAGTATTTAGTTAAAGCGCACAAAATGCAGGTACAATGTACTAAAACGTTAAAGGTGTTGACTGCAAAGTTGAATTCTGGGCAAAATGTTCTATTTCTATCACTGTTGGAGTTTCGAGAAGTTTCGCTACTGCATACACCGTGTACCCTATGTGTAAAAGTTTTGCTGAGATAAAATTCGTCCCGCATTTGAAGATTCTGGAGATTGCCGAAGCAAGTGAGCAACAATATCACGTGACCACCATGGGGCGTGTTTGACACACTTTTAACCAAAACAAGTTGGCATGGGCAAACATGGCGGACTCGGCTCTCCCACCAGCTAAAAACCAGCAGAAAAGAAAAGGAATGTCTGCCTAGTGAGTGCAACTGCAAGATAGAGCAAGGTTAGATGACATGTCATTTTTCTGGACAGATAACTAAATCATTCTAGCTAGTGCTTTGCTGTCTTAGCCTTAGAATGCAGGGGCTCGACTCCACGGTAGCGAGTATGGAGTTATCCACCTCATGTTTTGATCTGACAGAGAAAGAAACGATAGCACAAAAGCAGTAACAGAGAAAATATATATTAATCTTTTGTTTCACGGATCCATTCACAAACGTCAACCATAAATTGCATCCTTGCGACTCAAAACTCTCTAAGGTCAATGCAGAGTCACGATGTTTTCCGCATGTCGCCATCTTGGTGTGACGCAGTTCCATAGTTATGCTAATTAGTTAAAGCTCCTCGCATTCGGCTGTTTCCATAGGGCCATACGGTTTACTTCAGGAGGTAGATTAGATTAGATTAGATTAGATTAGATTAGATTAGATTAGATTAGATTAGATTACTTTAGATTAGATTAGATTAGATTAGATTAGATTAGATTAGATTAGATTAGATTAGATTAGATAGAACTTTATTGATCCTTTTGGGAGGGTTCCCTCAGGGAAATTAAAATTCCGGCAGCATCATTACAGGATAAGCAGAGAACAGAAAATTGAGAAAATTTCTAGTTAAATTAAATTAAGTATTTACATACACAAATATAAAAAAGAATAAGATATGGGAAAAGAAGAAAGAAAAAGAAAAAAGTCCAGCAGGAGAGGTATTGCACATTATATTGCACATTTACATTGCATATTGTCCAGTATTGCTTTTTGTCAGGCTTGGCTAGACCACTGCTCCTTCCCGTCCTCTGTCCTCCTGTTACACCCCCCCCAAGAGGAGTTGTACAGTCTGATGGCGTGAGGGACAAAGGAGTTTTTAAATCTGTTCGTCCTGCGCTTGGGAAGGAGCACTCTGTCACTGAACAGGCTCCTCTGATTGCTGATGACAGTGTGCAGAGGGTGACTGGCATCATCCATGATGTTCAGTAGTTTGTCCATAGACCTCTTCTCTGCCACCGTCACCAGAGAGTCCAGCTTCGTGCCGACCACAGAGCCGGCCCGCCTGATCAGTTTGTCCAGCCTGGATGTGTCCTTCTTGGATGCGCTGCCCCTCCAGCACACCATGGTGTAAAACAGGACATTGGCGATCACGGACTGATAGAACATCCACAGGAGTTTCCTGCACACGTTAAAGGGCCGCAGCCTCCTCAGGAAGTATAGCCTGCTCTGTCCCTTCCTGTACAAGTGATTGGTGTTGCAAGTCCAGTCCAGCTTGCTGCCCAGCCACAGCCTCTACCTCGACTCCCTCGATCAGAACTGGTCGTGACCTTGGTCTGGACCTCCCAAAGTCAATGACCAGCTCCTTGGTCTTCGAAGTGTTGAGCTGCAGATGGTTCCTGTTGCACCAGACGGCAAAGTCCCTCACCAGGCTCCTATACTCCTCCTCTCTGTCGTCCCTGATACACCCTACAATGGCTGTGTCATCGACGAACTTCTGAATGTGACACAGCTCCGAGTTGTAGCAGAAGTCCGTAGTGTACAGGGTGAAGAAAAGAGGGGCCAGCACCATGCCCTGGGGTGCTCCGGTGCTGCTAATCAGAGTGTCAGACATGATGTCCTTCAGCCTGACATACTGCGGCCTGTTGGTGAGGTAGCTGGAGATCCAGGTGACCAGGCAGGGGTTCACTCGCATCCTGTTCAGTTTGTCCTGAAGCATAAGGGGCTGGATGGTGTTGAAGGCACTCGAGAAGTCCAAGAAGAGGATCCTCACTGTGCCATTTCCCTTATCCAGATGCGAATGGGCTCGGTGTAGCAGGTAGAGGATGGCGTCTTCCACACCAATACCTGCCCGGTACGCAAACTGCAGACAGTCCTGGGCGTGTTGCACCTGGGGTCTGAGGAGGCTGAGGAAGAGCCGCTCCAACATCTTCATCAGATGTGAAGTGAGTGCCACCGGTCGGAAGTCGTTCAGCTTGCTGGGCCGGTTCTTCTTGGGAACTGGAACGATGCATGATGTCTTCCAGAGGGTGGGCACTCTCCCCAGCTGCAGGCTGAGGTTGAAGATGCATTGGAGTGGTTCACCCAGTTCAGCAGCACAGGTCTTCAGTAGTCGGGGACACACCTTGTCCGGTCCTGCTGCTTTCCTGGGGTGAAGCTTCCTCAGTTGACCTCTGACCTGGTCTGCAGTAATGCATGGAGGAGTCTGTGTTGAGGTGGGGGAGGAGGGGGCTGCTGCGATGACTGGGGGGAGGTGTGTTGAGTTAAGAAGGAGAGATGGCTGCAGTGAGGGGGAGAGTGGGCGGGACATGGGGTGGTTGAACCTGTTGAAGAAGTCATTTAGCTTGTTAGCTTGTTCGCCCTCTCCACTGTCCCCTCAATGACTCTGGTCTTTGTGATGTGGCCTGTGATGGTTTTCACACCTTCCCAGACCTTCCTCACGCTGTTCTCCTTCAGCTTCTGCTCCACCTTTCTCCTGTAGCTATCCTTAGCTTCCCTCACGCAGCGTTTCACCTCCTGCTGTGCTGCTTTCATCGCCTCCCTGTCCCTGCTCCTGAAGGTCCCAAAATGGAGGAAAGTGACCCTCAGCGCATCAAAATGATCACACCTTGTCTGCATGATATTGTTCTTGCAGGACATAGGAAAATGTCATGCACAATAATTTTTTTTTTTTAATTTCAGATGACTTTGCAGTCAGCGCCTTTAAGCAATTATTTGTAATGTGAAAATGTTATACTGATCAATGTTATATGGAACGTTTGCCTCTGTAGTGATTTTCGAGACATTGTGAGACATGCAAACATAGCAGAGGCTTTTTTGGTCTATAGAAAGATGGCAAATTAAAGGAAAAACACATTTTACTGGCATGCTGTGGGTCCACTTACACTCTTCGGGGGACATATCACTGCATATCAGTACAAAGTTATTCAAACCTTATTCCACGATGAAGCATTTCTATCTTGATGGGAGTGGCGTGCTCCAGGATGACTCCGCCCCCATGCTTAGGCTCACTGAATGATTTGATGAGGATGAAAATGATGTAAATCATACATTGTGGCCTTCACACTCACCAGATCTCAACTCAAACACCTGTTAGGAGAGTTTGGAGTGACATGTTGGACAGCGTCGTCATCACCATCTTCAAAACTGTAATATCTTTGAGAAGAATGATGTTCGTCCTTCTAGTACAGTTCCACAGATATACAGAATCTGTGCCAAGGTGTATATCGACTTTAGACTATTAGAATATCATTGAATATTTAACAGTTATTCCACGAAATCAAGTCGTACATGAGCTGATAGCTGACAAGACGCGTAGCGGCAACTTGGCTATAAGCCATGTACGATGAGATTGAGTGAAATAACTGTTTTATTCTATCCACATTCACTGGATTTTCAGAAACAGAGCATTTTTGTTTTTATCTTTTGCAAATGCGATAAATAAAAACTTTCTACAAAACGTCCGACAAAATAATTTCCGCTTAGAATGTAAACAAATCGGCGAAATGACGGTAGCAATTTGTGAAAAATGCAATAATAATAATTCTTGAAGAATAAAAAAACGTACGTTCTTACCATCAAATACTTTTATTCCATATTTTGTTGCTTTTTTGTATCTTTTGGGGGTTTGTTTTCGAGTGGAGTTTTTATTTTGTTCTCGGTCGGTTCAGAGTATATGAGCTGATATCCTAGTAGTAGAGTAGCCAATCAGAGCGCATGATTGCTCATATCCGGTGAATGTGGAGAGAATATCATCAACTATTTTAATTATTTGGTATGTTTCTCAGCAACAGTCTTTTCAGAATTAATTCTATATCATTAATTTGGTTTTCTTCCCTTCATTACCAAATTATATCCACAAACTATCATTTGGATTTTCCAAAGTAAGTGCATGTAAATATTTAGAAATGTATGTTTTAAGGAATACAAAAGCTTTGGGTACAACAAGCAGAAGTGTGCCTCTGATAACTACTGTATAATAATGCGTGTACACACACAGCTATGGCTTTCGCCTGCTGCTCTACAAATGTATAGCAAGGTGCCACAGTCATTACTCCATTAGCAGGTAATTAATGATGCTCATTTGTGTAACTTTTATTAAGCCCTTTGAAAGATTGTTTGTGTTCAGATGAAATGAAATGCATCCCAGAAGCCATTTATTGTGGCGGGCCGAGATTAAAAGAGCATTGGCGCGCTTTGAAAAATGTTATTTTATCGAGGGCGATTTTTCACCGTAGCCTCTGGGGCGCCGCTGACAGGGAAACACTGCAGTCCTCCTTCATGTTGTACTTCTTTTTTTAGTCCTGGTACTCAGGGAGTAGACTAAGTGTGATTGATTCATCCCATGATCAGTAAAAGGTGTCAGGCAGGTGAGAATGGATGCACCCCAGTATTGACAGGAAGAAATAGCCTCCTTGTTGTCCTGCTCACTCAGACCGGATAAAAAAAGAGCGGTGGAGGGCTTGATGAGCAGCACGTCCTTTACTGTAGCCAGGTGTAGACGGCAAGGTTGGGCCCCATGGATGTGCTTTGTGTAACCTTTGTTCTGTATTTTAACGAGCGGTGCTTATTGTATGATATTACAGTATACGAGTTATGGATAATATGGTCTGGCTGTGTTTAAACCTTTGATCTGTGTCGTCTTTTTTTAAAGGATGTCTTGTTCTCACCAGGTCTGTTTTGCTCGTGCTATTTTTCTCCTTTTCTTTAATTTCATTTACCCCGTGCCTGCTATAATCCAGCCTTTATGATTTCCTGTGTGATATTATCATTTCCCCTCACCGACGTGAATGGGAGTGAATAGGCTGCTTCTCTGATTTTCCTCAAGAGAGGATCATATTGGCTCTTTTCTTCTTTGTAGCCATGCACTAAAGCACAAGGGAGAATTTTTAATGGGCTTTCTGACGTGATACAGTGTGGGAGAAACCAGAGGGGATTGGGTAGAAGAATCAAAAGTAGTTTGTGAACAGACATGGAGGCAGATCTCCTAGTGACAATGCTCCTCATTATACACACACTTATATCCTGACACTTGAGCAGACAAAAACAGGCAAGAAGCATACTTTTTTTTTTTAAGATGTATATTAAGCACTGACTTGCTTATGAAATATATTATAAATGATGTGAATTTATTCCACGTGCACTGACACGGCAACACAACATTATGCCTTGATCTGGTTCGAACCCAAACTGTTGGTTGCCCACGTCTTCCTTTTTAATCAGCGAGTGTTTGGGATAGCCTGCAGCAGGGACCCCGATAAAAGGATTAGCTGAGCCTCGACTAGTTAAACCACGCTTAGATTGTGCCAAGAAGCTCAAAATATGAGCGGAAGATGGATTTAACTATCACTCATTATGGGTATGAAAGAGAACGTGCAAGTTTTCATGTTTCATGACTGATTTTCATGTTCAATGTCTGATTATTATGAATTGATGCATTTTTCTACTTGGATAAACAATATAAAAGGTAATGGAAATGTTGTTGTTGTTGTTGTTATTGCTAGGATTTAATTTATTATAATTGTAGAAGAGCCTTTATGCGACGCTCAAGATGCAGAACGAATACTAAAAAAAACCTCATTTGTTTTGTTTGCTTTAATAACTTTACATCTTAATTACTGATAAAGCTTTTTTTTTTTACCTTTGTAGTAGCCATTTGTATTTCAGCGCATGTGAAAACATTTCCCATTTGCTAGAAAAAACAAATTAAGACGACGGTTAGACAGGTTCCATTTAAATAACATCAGTTCTCATGCTAGTTTCAACCGATCTTTCTTTCTGCACGTGACACATTTTCAAAATATTGGAGAAGACTAGTCAAACGTGTGTGTCATGCTCACACACATTAAAATGATTTTATTAAAAAAGAAGAATGGCGCACGCGATGAGTGCAGAGCCCTGACTCTCTTCTGGCCAGCAGACCAGCGTCTGGATCGCACAGTCTTTTAGAGAGGAATCACCTCTTTTGTCATCTCTGCTGGCATTAGCCTGAGATTTGCATACATTTCTGAAGGAAAGCATTAAAGTAATACAAAAAAGAGACTAATGCACTATTGAAAGACCCCCCTTTCAAGATTAAAAGCCGCTCTATTAGAAATGTATGACTGCTCATGTAGTTTTTATTTTATTTTCTGTCACTGCTCTCCTTCCTCTTGTAAAAGCTTTTGATTATCCTTGAAAAGAGAAAAGAGGAAAGACACAGAGCCAAGGATGCCTTTTGTGTGCGCTGCTTAGAAGTCTGCTATTTTCTTTTTTCCATATTAGCTTCTTCATGGTGTGATAATATTTGGGCATGTTTGAATATTTGTTTCATGATGACTGGAGCTGGAATTTCTACATTCGAAAATGAATCTTGTACCCTTCGCTCACTATTAGCTTATTATTAGTCGTTAAATTCACAGATGTAGTTGGAAGACTTGCTTTGATAAACAGTGAGCGAAAGTTGTGTAAGTGTGTTGCGTCATATTGTTATTACAGAGAGCGCATGTGACAGTGCGGTGGGCAGAGCACAGCATCCTACATCATTCTTCTTCGCAAAATCACACCGTAACCAGCTCAGTCCACGCCACAAACACTCACACACACCTGGAGTGGAGCATGCAGAGGCGCACTCCTCCAGGACCATGCCCACAATGCTTATCACTCTGACCTGAATTCTGCGACAGCGGACAATTTCTCAAGCAGCTGGGGATCAATCAAAACCCACTCCGAATGTGCCCACCTGCCAATTTTACATTAGGATGCCATGCTGTTCAAAATAGGGCGTTTTTCACTTGTGTTTTTGATTACTGCTCAGGCGTAGTTGTACTCCTTACGGGTCCCCAGGAGCCAAATGAAACCTTCCTTCCTTCCCCAAGTGCTATCTCTTCTCCACAGGACTGGTTAATCTGTACTGGGGAGGTGGATGTGGACATGAGGGGGACAGGCTGGAACATGTGCCTTCACATCTGGCAGAGGGGCTGCTTGGCACACGAGTAGCAGGGCTGTAAATCATATATGCGTGCTGTGTTCAGTGCCACGCTGTAGATTTGCTTTAGCTGGATGTTATTAATATGTGGTCAGTTTATGTGTGTGACCAGTCTACAGGACTACTCTTGTTGCTGATCTGAGTTAGGAATAGTGGTGATCTGTGCCTTTTTCTCCTCGCCTTCCTCCTCCTCCTCTTCCTCATCTTGCTGAAGACTAACTCAGAGTCCTTCCTTTCCCAGCAGGTGTCAGTGTAATATTATCAGGCACTCACACACACACACACACACACACACACTCACCACTTGATACAACAGAAAAAAAAAAATCTTACACGCCT
Organism: Neoarius graeffei; assembly: GCF_027579695.1. Lineage (NCBI taxonomy): Eukaryota > Metazoa > Chordata > Actinopteri > Siluriformes > Ariidae > Neoarius > Neoarius graeffei. The sequence continues at coordinate 70,866,807 of NC_083570.1, forward strand.
TAAAACCACACATGCGTGCATACTACTTCTGTTTTGTGCATATAGAGTTATTTAGAGTGTAGAAAGTAACTCTGAGCTTGAGGGTCAGGGATTAACAGGTGCTGAAAGAGTTGTTCGAGTGTGTTTGGAAAGCAGGTGTGGTGGTGTGATCAGTTGTGCTCAGTTGTGCTGGCTTGGTCTTGCACCTGCACATTTCTCCTTGCGATGGTACAGGATGTAAATGCAAATGCAAATTTAAAAATAGTCATAATAATCAGACGTAAAGTCAGTATTGTACTAATGCAAGGAGATTTAACACGATTACAGAGCCATAATTTCTCTGGGTAGGAGGTTTTTAGATTATAAACTACAGCTAGCTTTGGCTGTGAGGTCATTTATCTTCTGTAACCTACCCTGGCATTCATCACCGAGTCATAAGAGCAACATGAGGCCAGAAAACTCAGCCAGGTTCTTTAAGAAAGGGGTATTTCAAACCCTTTGCATCCACGGACCAATAAATAAACAAACAAACAAATTAATTAATTAATTAGGGCGGCACGGTGGTGTAGTGGTTAGCGCTGTCGCCTCACAGCAAGAAGGTTCTGGGTTCGAGCCCCGTGGCCGGCGAGGGCCTTTCTGTGCGGAGTTTGCATGTTCTCCCCGTGTCCGCGTGGGTTTCCTCCGGGTGCTCCGGTTTCCCCCACAGTCCAAAGACATGCAGGTTAGGTTAACTGGTGACTCTAAATTGACCGTAGGTGTGAATGTGAGTGTGAATGGTTGTCTGGGTCTATGTGTCAGCCCTGTGATGACCTGGCGACTTGTCCAGGGTGTACCCCGCCTTTCACCCGTAGTCAGTTGAATGTATTATTATTATTATTAAGTCTATGATCCTACGTATACGTACAAAAGTAGTTTGCTTATTTACCGGTGCCATCGAGCTTTTTATCTCTTAACCTTCAACTCTCAGAATACATTTGTATTAAAAGTTATTACTTGATATTATTCATCGGCCTACTTTTTCTTTACATTTACCATGTGCTTACATTCAACCGTTCAATTCAAGTGTCCAGTCAAACAGGTTAATATCTCAACAGGTTAAGAACTCAATAATTAATATAATAGTAACTATGATCATTAAAATACCGGGTTGTAGCATTCAATGATATTTTTAACAGGATGCTTCTTCACCAAAGTGATTTTTCAAGAAGGTCCTGTCAAAACTAATTTGTAATTTCCACTAGTGTAATTTTTTATAAATCACAGAGCCTTGGGACTCGCCAAACCTCACATTGAGAACTGTGGCTTTACGAGACTGTGTAGCTAAACTGTAGAAAATTCATCATATGACGTTTTCTCAGCAGCCATGTCTAATCTGGGTCCTCATCTTCCTCATATTTGTGCCTTCATTTAGCCACAAACCCAAAAGTCAGGCCTAGATTTGCCACATATTACTTACCACGCTGTTGCTTTGTCTTTAGGACTGAACCAGAATAATCTAGATTAGCCTGGATAATTATGTTGCCCAGACCTATTAATTCTGTCAGGTGAGAGGGTGAGGGAGCAAGAGGGCCAAATAAATAATCTAAGCCTGTCTTCCGATGCTGGGTCGTAAAAAATGGGCATCCTTCCAAATGCCGCGCTCAACTCATTCTAATTGGCCTCATTGTTGATGAAAAATTAAATGGCCAGCCGGGCTATTAATGCTGACGGTTATGGATGGGATGCCATTGTACTTAATACAGCCTTTCACTTGTCCCTTTTATTTCCTGCACACTGTTCTGTCTGCCTGTGATGTATGCGCTGGCGTAGGGAAATCGCAGACACACAATGGAGTTTCAGCCTACTGGCTGAGGGCCAGCTTTAGGGGTGTCAGGACGTTAGCGTAATTGCTGGTGTGGGTTTTTTTTCAGATGCTGCCCTGTTGCACTGATCTGAATGTTGGCATGATTTTAAGGCGTTGTTTTCTGGTTATCTAAAAGAAATGTTGGGCTTCCGTGTCTAGATTATTAAGGTTAGTGTTTGGGTCAGAGAGGCCGCAGCAGTGTCATGTTTGGGGCTTTGTAGCCGTTCTGCAGAGGTCCACTCTTCCAGATGGAGACCTGGAGATGGAGGAAGCTGCCGAAAGGAGTGTGTCTGAAGGCCCTCATGTATAAATAACAGTGTCTTCTTACTTCTGCCCGAGGCAGATGTTGACTCTTAAAGACAAGCTCTGATTGCAAGCTCTGAGTAAAATGATCCAAAAATGATTTTTTTCCCTTTTTTTTTTAGTATATATGCACTCTTTATGTATAATTTCCTGTCACAATACAATGATTTATACCTTTGACTGCTGAACTTAGCACAATTCTGCTTCTTTCTTCTTCCCCTTCATTGGTCAAGCACTACAGCATTGACAGATAATGCAGGAAATCTGCGAAAGTAAGGAGTTTACATTGCCTGGACTGGACTTTTTCAAACTCATAAAGCAGTCTCTCTGAAGGTTTTGGCAGCCACTGAGCGCACAAACTGCACAAGCTTAAGACTCTAATGGAGACTTGCTGTAGTATTGATCATATGGTTTGCTGTTGTCACTGGAAATTTTGTTGTTGTTATGAGTAGTAGTATTAACCAGATAGCAAAACATTGAGCTAACTGCGCTTATAAAATTCTAAAGGGAATACGATCTCATCCGTTGCTATGGGAACAGAGGTAGGATGAAGATGTTACTGCGTATGATTGTTGCCAAGACTCGCTGCCTTAGTCGTGTGTGTGTGTGTGTGTACATGCTAACAAATATAAGAAAGTTACTGATACAAGTAGTGCATGGAGTGTTATCACCACTGTATCTATACGCAAATGAATTTGTTTGTTTGTTTGTTTATTTTATGTTCATTTGAGTTGATTAATTAATTGTGTTTTGCTGAGAACTCGACTGTTTGCCACATTGAGAAAAGCTATTTCATCATTCGAATGGAAATAACCTCTTGTCTTTAATTGAGTTTTTAATCTGCTGATCTTTTAATAATCCGTTAGTCGCCTTGATTAGCAGTGATAAAGTAGCGGCTTTATTCAGACATTGGCTAGGATATGCCCATAAGTGAGAAAATGATACGCATGCCTCCTCAGGAGTCGTGGAGCAGGTGAGCTTTCTGTCTCGCTCTCTGTAGCTTGAGAGGAACCTAATTGGATTGAGAAGGAGGCGTGTTACAGGGTCCTCCACATGAAAGCCTGTCTGTTAGACTGCAGTGGCTGCGTCTGCACCCCAGACACAGCTGATAGCGCTCAGACTCCTTTCCTTATCCTCTCAGCACGCCCATTCTAATTGGCTGTCTGTTTTATTTTCCATTCCTTGCAATTGCGGTGGATTGTTTTTGAAAGGCTAACATTTTCAGTCTCAGTCTGGGAGGAAGACTTTATAGATACAGTTCTGTCGTAACTCAGTTTGGAGTCTATATAGAGTTTCAGGGTATGGTTGATGATCTCGGATTAGGTGTGGGGTTGGTTTGTTTGTTTGTTTGTTTGTTTGTTTGTTTGTTTGTTTGTTTGTTTGTTTTAGTGTTGCACCGATACCATTTTTTTGGCCCCAATACCGATACCTATACCTGGCTGTGCAGTACCGGCCGATACCGATACCATACCGATACCACTCCATTTGAAATGTGTATATATATATACATATATATATATATATATATATATATATATATATATATATATATATATATAGCTGCATACTTGGATGTAAAATCATTGCTATCATGGCTTTGTCAGGCTGCTGCTTACCTTTGTGAAACAGGAAAAAGACTAATACAAAGTGAATCCAGTAGAAACTCTTTGTGTTCGTTCACGTTTCATCTTCAAATGTTTTATCAGGTTCGAGGTATTGAAACTGGCCGATTTAACTCCACCTCTCGAAACTTTCAGGCCGCAAATCTTGCATGTAGCCATTGTACTCGCCGGAGTTTCTATGCTGAAATATATCCAGACCGCCGACATTTTCTTCTCGTGGTTTGTTTTTCCTCCGCATGAAAAAGCTGCCCCTGTATTGGTTAAGAGCGGCTATTGGCCCGCTCTCATTGGTCTGGAGCAGGTCAATAGCAATAGCTGCTTGGCGTGCTTGGCAGGCATGCACAGTGATCACGTGTGATCACACAACACAGAGTGTAGTGAGTGTCGGGAGAGAGAAGGCTGCGTTCAAGTGTCATACTAGCATCGGTAAATGGTATCGGCGCCCTATTTCTTGCTACTCGCCAATACCGATACCACCATTTTAGTGCCAGATCGGGGCCCCGCCCGATACTGGTATCGGTATCGGTGCAACACTAGTTTGTTTGTTTGTTTAAATCGTGTTCAGTACATACCATATAGCAGAAAATATCCTGTCTGACAGTACTGTATAGGAGTCATTAACATCAGCTTTCAGGTCTCGTCTGCAGCTCATTTAGAGGCATGTGGGAAGCATGAGATGGGTTTCTTGCGGCAGTGGGAGTAATATTGTCTATTTATTTCTAAGGCCAAAAGGAAACATCCACTGCATATACGCACAACAAAAACATGTCCAGGCATGTTAACTCGCCTGGGCAACACTGCACACGAGGAGCCGGCACACGAGAAGAATGCACTTATTAAGTGCAGCACCTGCAGGCAGGAGCATTCAGCCCACACTAACCAGAAGACAAACTCGGCAGAACAGAGGCTGAGTGAGCTTCACGGTGAACTCTCATGCGCTCTTTTTATTCATCTAAGCCAGTTGTCCTCTGCACACATGCCGTGAGGATGAAAATGAAGGATTTTTGGCCATGCAACCTCATTACAGAAGTCTGTTAACATTTAACATACCCCAAAGAATGAGATCATTGATGGCATCAAATCATTTAAATATGTCATTGTTTATCAGTCAGGCACACAAACACCTAAATGGTGCAATCGCACAAAACGTGTAAACATATAAATTCAGCTTTTTTTTTAGTTACTTCTTTTTTTTTAGAAATTAATTGGAATTTAAAAAAAACCCACTTTGAATAACTTTCTTAAGGTGTATTCTACATGTCATTTTCTCTGGTTGAATGTGTTGTTGCAGTTGAGTAGGAATTTCCAACCGTTTGATCAATGCAAAGCAGACCACAACCCACAATATTTTTGATGTAGCAGTGTGTGAACTGTGAAGGGGATCATAGAGAGTCAGGAGTCATAGTGTCATGGGGCATTTTGTGGTCTGTGTGAATTGACTGTGCCAATAAAATTAATTAATTAATTAATTTATTTATTTTTCCCACCATGTTACATCGAAGTTTTACGCTGTGTATTGACCTACACAGATCAGAGTTGTATCACAATTCTGCTATCCGTATCTGTGTAGCGCAGCAAATTTCTCTAACATTTGTTTCTTCAGTATCTCAACCCTTACTACATCACCAGTGTTCCTCACTGGTCTCAACCAGTTGCCCTGTGAATGTTTCGGTCAAGCTTTCTGTCCATTTCTTCCCTAAATCTGGGAATTAAAGGTTCTCTCATCTCATCTCATTATCTCTAGCCGCTTTATCCTTCTACAGGGTCGCAGGCAAGCTGGAGCCTATCCCAGCTGACTACGGGTGAAAGGCGGGGTACACCCTGGACAAGTCGCCAGGTCATCACAGGGCTGACACATAGACACAGACAACCATTCACACTCACATTCACACCTACGCTCAATTTAGAGTCACCAGTTAACCTAACCTGCATGTCTTTGGACTGTGGGGGAAACCGGAGCACCCGGAGGAAACCCACGCGGACACGGGGAGAACATGCAAACTCCACACAGAAAGGCCCTCGCCGGCCACGGGGCTCGAACCCGGACCTTCTTGCTGTGAGGCGACAGCGCTAACCACTACACCACCGTGCCGCCGGAATTAAAGGTTATACCTGATAATAGCCAAATAATAATGTTTTACCACTTTAGTTATTGAGTTTGTTACTTTCTAGACAGCTGAGAAAATTTTGCGATCAGAAGCTATCTGATGGGCGGCACGGTGGTGTAGTGGTTAGCGCTGTCACCTCACAGCAAGAAGGTCTGGGTTTGAGCCCCGGGGCCGACGAGGGCCTTTCTGTGCGGAGTTTGCATGTTCTCCCTGTGTCCGCGTGGGTTTCCTCCGGGTGCTCCGGTTTCCCCCACAATCCAAAGACATGCAGGTTAGGTTAACTGGTGACTCTAAATTGACCGTAGGTGTGAATGTGAGTGTGAATGGTTGTCTGTGTCTATGTGTCAGCCCTGTGATGACCTGGCGACTTGTCCAGGGTGTACCCCGCCTTTCGCCCGTAGTCAGCTGGGATAGGCTCCAGCTTGCCTGCAGAACAGGATAAAGCGGCTAGAGATAATGAGAAATGAGATGAATGAGAAGCTATCTGGATGTGCGGCTGCATACATAAAAGTATGAAAAAGTATTTTGGGCCAGTCCAAAAAGCTTGTTTTTCGATATTTTTTTTACTCTTTCATTTGTTAAATGACTGTATGGGCTTCCCAGAGGAAAACGTGAAGCCCTTACTCACACATTGTTCTGGCCCGATACAAAATGAGCCATGACCCAGTGGTAGAGAACCTCTATTATAAAATATGAGTCTGACAGTGTCACACTGTAATTCTATAAAAAGTAGAAAAAGCTTATTTTTGCGTTTGTTCTCGGAGCAGCTTTCATGAGCCTGAATTGTCACAAGCAAACCTGAATCTGATCTCAGGTCAGTTTTTAAGCACAAGTGAACAGAGCTGATAAGATGTCCATTATAGCAAGGGAGAGATAGAGAAACTCGGAGCATTGTTCTTCCATTTGTTTTTGAGATAAAAAGAGAGACCCTGCTTATCAACACTGCTTAAAGTGTCTCAATTTTTTTATAGCACATTCGCTCCTGAAGTATTTGTTCTTCCGCGCATTGGGCGTTGCACACATCATATATTATTGTGGACGGTCTTATTGGTGTTCTGTCACTCCTGTATTATTACTTATTATGTAACTCATTGAAATAATAACATGTTGTAACAGCTGAAGAGTTGCACATTGGACTTTAATCGTAGCTGCCAGCATCAGCTGTGTGCTCATAGTGTGGGAAAAGAAACCAGACCTCCTAAGACTGAATGACATGTTCAGTTCTCCTTGGAGTTTTTTTTTACACTGTACAAAATGAGCTAATTATGTGCTCATGGATTAACAGCATATGGAGGAATAGCTTTACAGGTGCTGGTGCTCCATCACAGAATTGTTACCCAGAGATTGATCAACATCATTCTGAGAAGGCGTATGAAAATAAAACCCATACATCCATGTACAAAAAATAGATTTTAATAAATATTTTTTTGGACGGAGCATGAAAAAAACCCAGCAAGTAGACTGATTGTGAACAGATGCTGGTACACCTGTAGCACTTCTCATTTGTCCGTGCAGATTTGTTCACTGGTTGACTTCGAGGCTGCGAATGCAGCGGCGTAACAACACGCCGAAATAGGCTGGAATAGACCCTCTGTTTTGGAATCAGCCGAGAAAAAAACCCTCTACAGCTCTTTAATGGTGAAGTATGAGCCCTGTGTTTCAACACACAAATTGTTCCAGGAGCAAATATAGATGTTAATGTTGATGTACATTTGCAGGCAAAATTGATATACACCCTAATAACATAGGCATAAGTAAAAAAAAAAAAAAAAAGAAAGAAAGAACGAAAAGGGGGGAAAAGTAAGTTGAAATCTTATTCGGGTCTTTAGGGGTTTAAGGTTAAGGGGGTTAAGGGTGGCTGGTTTGGAGGTAGAAGAGAAAATGGTTGATGAATTGTAGTAGGCCTCAGTTGCTGATCCTGAGATTGTTGATCTGTGTATTACCAGTGGCACTGCTGCATATCACACTGCCAAGAAATGAGAGACAGAAAGAGAGAGAGAGAGAGAGAGAGAGACTAATGGACTGAATCCAGCCAGTGCGTTTTCTTGCCCAAAGTGCCAGTGCTTGGTCTAAATAGATGGCCAATTTGTAAAATTGTCTGCCTGAACATAAGCATCTTGGGCCACTTTAATTGGTCAATTTCCCACTTGTATTGAGTGCCCAGATTGATTTATTGCCGTTTTTATGAGGCTGTGGGGACCAGTGGGAACAGCTGTGCCAGACCACGAACGCACATGTGATGTAGTGAAAACAATACGCTACACGTGGAGCATCGGACAGCAGTTTAGAGAAGAGAGGAGAGGACATGGAGAGGAAGGGGGAGTGGAAAGAAGCAAAGAAAAGAGCGGAAAGGAAAGCATAAGAGGAGGGCAGACAGCTGGCAATAGCAGTGTCTGGTGTTTGGCAGCCCTGGAGAAGAAGGATTTATCCCAGCAAACAGTGCATTGTGAGCCGAACCCCAGCCCTGATGGAGCTGACACTCTGACGGAGCATGCTTGATTGCTGTATTGTCACGATCGCACAAGTCTTTCACTGATTGCAGGGGGAAAAGAGGGGAGAAAAAAGTTCAATGTGTTGGCTGTGTGCTGCATCGAGTGCCATGTCTATCAGAGTTTGATGGATTGCTATCAAATGTGGCATCACCCATTTACCAGTGCTCCTCATGAATAATCAGTTTATATTCTAAATATAGAGCAATCCCATGAAGGGGGGAAAAAAAGAGATAATGCGCTATCAGGAATCATTTGAAGTCTGACAGAATCCCAAGAACATCGTACATCTTGTGGTGTACTGTAGATTGTAAATTCTGGTATTAATAACAAAACGCATTGACACCGGCGTCGTGAAAAATAGCACAGCCAAAAGCCTTAGGCATAAATGCACACACTTTTTGTCATAAGGTTTAGCGTTAAATGGCTTTGTTTTGATGATATCTCTTGCTTCTGACACCTTTTTATCCGTGACAGATCTTGCACATGCATGGTCATGACAGCCAGACAGACGCTGTAAAATTACCTTCTTAACCACATCCAAACGCCTGGATTTTTTTCCCTGACATTTTTTCCCCACTCACTTCCTTGCTCTTGTGGCAATATTTTGTGTATAGCAGTAGCGCTACAGTGAAGGACAAGTCACTTATAACTGGAATCACTGACATCTTTTACAACTGAGGACGATACACCTTGAGCTGAAGTAATTATTCATGCTGTTTTATCTCGTGAAGTTCACAGACTACTGCGGATTATCCAACACATGCTCCAGCAGAGTTCTTTGCTGCTTTATGGAGGCTTTATTCAGTAGAAATGTTTTGTACCTCAGGGAGGTTCTGTAGGAGAGGGAAAGGAGAAAGTTGAGTATGCCTTATTGGTAAGGCAATTCTTGGAAAATATTTAGCACTGGAGATTATGGACGCTACTTTTCTGCAGGCGTTTTCTCTCGACGTTTCTCTCCATGCAGGCGGGGGGGGGACGATCTGTTTTGAACAGTTCACAAGATATGGCCCAGGATTAAGATGAAAGGAATTTTCGATTTCAGTTTGTCTCTCAGCTTGTCCTGAGCCACGATGGGAAAGTTTTACATTACACTGTATTACATACTGTACACTCACCGGCCACTTTGTTCTTGATTCTAAGATTCCTGTTCTTGGCTGGTAGGAGTGGAACCCAATGTGGTCTTTTGCTGTTGCATGCTGAGATGCTTTTCTGCTCACCACGGTTGTAAAAAGTTGTTATGAGTTGCTATACAAGCCTCAACGCCAGGCAATGCCCGATTTGCCCGACCAAGATGCTCAGGCAGAAATATTTTAGCGAGTTAGGCCCGTTCGGGCACATCTATGGCCGGCTTCTTTAAGCACAAAAATGATTTTCGAGCGAGTATATTACAAAACATATTAACCAGCATCCTCACCTCCCCTGTGATTGCCGTTTTGTTTTTTTCTTCCCGATTTGTAACGGCAATTTTGATTGGCTCACTTTAGGCGTGCAAGCGCGCGCATTTGTGCTTTCCATCATTACGAGTGGTCGGTGGTGCCCTCTATATTTTCCCGGGTTGACTTCAGGACGTCCACATATAGACCCCTTACACTGGCGTCACATTTACCTTAGCAACCGTTGCTTCCTGATGCCTGGGGGGCAAGCGAACTTTGTTCACATACTGAAGCCAAGCAAAGATGTCTGGCGTCTGTTGTCCGAAGAAAACTACAGCTAAAAAAGCTCTACTACTGGATTACTTGGATAATCTTAGTCAGAAAGAAGCAAAAGATAGATATATGGGGAAATTAGAGTTTATAAGCAGTTATGATCCTTACAAAATTCATCAAAATGACTAGAGTGACGGTGCAGATTTGTGGCCTAGCGTTAGCATTAGCTACATGTTGGAGTATACCTTCTTTTTCCCGAAAAGTCCCAACACGGAAGAACAGTTTAAAAAAAAAAACTACAAAAGCAAGAAAACCTTCTTTGTGTAAAGACTTTTCCCCGACATCAGCTTTTGGAAACAGAATGCTGCGAAAGCCAAAGCATTTACTCTCAAAGGACTCCGACCTGAACTGTGGGCTAGATGATATTTCGGCCCTCCATGTCTAATCAACTCCACGGACATCTAGTTACAGGGCTATCTGCACTCTGTCATTTATACAGTGACGCTTATTACTGTTAAAACGATATCTGAAGTGTTATTTGTAAAATAACAAAATATCTTGCTCTAGACTTTCAAACAATGTTGGAAGATTTTATTTTAATTTTATCTAATAGTGGATGGTACAAGACTTACAAACGCTAACAGAATCAGCACATTCCCGTTGTAGCTATAGTCATATAGTAACTATAATCACTCTTGTAATCATAAAAGCTAGTGGTCAGTACATTCAATGAATGGAAAGACATGCTTTTGTGTCTCAAATAGTAAACCACACCCTCTACAGTAAATATATATCATTTACATAGTGAATTATCCCATAGATAAATCTATCTTATCCCATGTATCATTTGACATTGGCCCATCATGCATGTGTAGATGAAGAGGACAGGTTGTTTAATTTCCTCCTAAATGCAATGGCAAACTGAATGATAAGACAGTACTGCAGTACAGACTCCTGTTTTATAATGTTTTTAGTTTTATAATTCATCTTTGCAATATTGCTAGTCATTGTTAGGCAAAACAAAGTGTGTTTTGTGTCCTAAACTCTATATAAAAAGACTCATGACGTACTCACACCGTACGGAAGTCTTACATATATGATATTGATTTATGTTTCATGTTTTCAAGGCTTGTCTTGTTCTTCTGCTGCAGAAATAAGTGCTTTTAAAAATAAATCTTCTTTAAAAAAAAAGCATGTACTTTTGTCTAAATAACTCAATTGTACCCCTAGAAAACATATCAGTATTGCCTTGAACCATGTACTTGAAAACTTGCTGAAATACCACAGAATTTTAGGGCAAAAGGAAATTCAAGGGGGGCAAAACTTTTTTGCCCCTGCAGGGCAAAAGGTGTCAAAAGTTAACGTTGAGGCCTGTTATACAGTGGTGCTTGAAAGTTTGTGAACCCTTTAGAATTTTCTATATTTCTGCATAAATATGACCTAAAACATCATCAGATTTTCACACAAGTCCTAAAAGTAGATAAAGAGAACCCAGTTAAACAAATGAGACAAAAATATTATACTTGGTCATTTATTTATTGAGGAAAATGATCCAATATTACATATCTGTGAGTAGCAAAAGTACTTGAACCTTTGCTTTCAGTATCTGGTGTGACCCCCTTGTGCAGCAATAACTGCAACAAAACATTTCCGGTAACTGTTGATCAGTCCTGCACACCGGCTTGGAGGAATTTTAGCCCATTCCTCCGTACAGAACAGCTTCAACTCTGGGATGTTGGTGGGTTTCCTCACATGAACTGCTCGCTTCAGGTCCTTCCACAACATTTCCATTGGATTAAGGTCAGGACTTTGACTTGGCCATTCCAAAACATTCACTTTATTCTTCTTTAACCATTCTTTGGTAGAACGACTTGTGTGCTTAGGGTCGTTGTCCTGCTGCATGACCCACCTTCTCTTGAGATTCAGTTCATGGACAGATGTCCTGACATTTTCCTTTAGAATTTGCTGCTGTAATTCAGAATTCATTGTTTCATCAATGATGGCAATCCATCCTGGTCCATATGCAGCAAAACAGGCCCAAACCATGATACTACCACCACCATGTTTCACAGATGGGATAAGGTTCTTATACCAAAATGCAGTGTTTTCCTTTCTCCAAACATAACGCTTCTCATTTAAACCAAAAAAGTTCTATTTTGGTCTCATCCGTCCACAAAACATTTTTCCAATAGCCTTCTGGCTTGTCCACGTGATCTTTAGCAAACTGCAGACGAGCAGCAATGTTCTTTTAGGAGAGCAGTGGCTTTCTCCTTGCAACCCTGCCATGCACACCATTGTTGTTCAGTGTTCTCCTGATGGTGGACTCATGAACATTAGCCAATGTGAGAGAGGCCTTCAGTTGCTTAGAAGATACCCTGGGGTCCTTTGTGACCTCGCCGACTATTACACGCCTTGCTCTTGGAGTGATCTTACCACTCTTGGGGAGGGTAACAATGGTCTTGAATTTCCTTCATTTGTACACAATCTGTCTGACTGTGGATTGGTGGAGTCCAAACTCTTTAGAGATGGTTTTGTAACCTTTTCCAGCCTGATGAGCGTCAACAACGCTTTTTCTGAGGTCCTCAGAAGTCTCCTTTGTTCGTGCCATGATACACTTCCACAAACGTGTTGTGAAGATCAGACTTTGATAGATCCCTGTTCTTTAAATAAAACAGGGTGCCCACTCACACCTGATTGTCATCCCATTGATTGAAAACACCTGACTCTAATTTCACCTTCAAATTAACTGCTAATCCTAGAGGTTCACATACTTTTGCCACTCACAGATGTGTAATATTGGCTCATTTTCCTAAATAAATAAATGACCAAGTATAATATTTTTGTCTCATTTGTTTAACTGGGTTCTCTTTATCTACTTTTAGGACTTGTGTGAAAATCTGATGATGTTTTAGGTCATATTTATGCAGAAATATAGACAATTCTAAAGGGTTCACAAACTTTCAAGCACCACTGTATACTTCCTGGCAGCTCAAGCCAATCTGGCCATTTTCCTCTGATCTCTCTTAACAACAAGACGTTTCCACCCACAGAACTGTCGCTCACTCAATGTATTTTTTTGTTTTGTTTTTCGCACCATTCTTTCTGTGTAAACTCTGGAGCCTGTTTGTTGGGTGTGAAAACCCCAGGAGATCAGCAGTTTCTGAAATACACAAACCAGTCCATCTGGCACCAGCACAGTGAAAGTCACAGAGATCACAAGTTTCCCCAGTCTGATGTTTGAAGTAAATCTTAACTGAAGCTCTTGATTTGTATCTGCATGATTTTATGCATTGTGCTGCTATCAAGGGATCGGCTGATTAGAAAACTGCACAAAACAGCAGGTGTTTGGGTGTTCCTAATGAAGTGGCCTTTGAGTGTCCACAGTTTATGAAATACTGCCAAGTGTTTCTTCAACGACTTTGTCAGTGCTGCATGTCCCTGTCCTCAAATCTATTGTAACTGATTGCTTTATCTGAGCTGGAAGAATAATTTCACTGTAATAAATGAAACCGTCTCTCAGTCGTGTGGGGAAGGCCGGATAAAGACTAGTACATTATGTAACATGTGGCCTACTCTGACTATCCACAGACCCCAGTAAAGCTTTCAGAGAACAGGAAGCATATATTGTGTGTCTACATCTGTCTTGCTGCCTGTCGAAAATCAGCTGAATTGTTTTACAAAGCAGAGACTCTTCCCTTTCATACGGTATAGACATTTCCTCTGTCCCAGACTTGATGAAAATATTTCCTTGAGTAGAAACGGAAGATGGGCCAAATGAATCAGAGGGCCAAGGTCAGCTGAAGTATGATGTAACCCCACACTGAAGAAACAAAAGCATGTTGCTTTAAAAGCACTGTTGCAACAGCACTGGGGTTGAATAAATCATAAACCTGTCCCAGGGTTTGGATGCTCAAAACCACATTGTAAAAATAGTGGTAGCTAGCGTAATGTCATAACGTATGACGAGCTAGTTTGCTAGTCTGCATTATTCCAGACTAAGACAAAGAGACACATTTGTGATTATGCTTTTCTAGCAAACTTTCTAATGCAGCTCCTATTATCTGCCCTGAGATACATATATATTATTACCATCGTGAAATACCGTGACCGAGGTCTTGAAAGTACTGAGCGAGGCCCTCTGGGCCGAGGTCAGTATTCAAGGCCGAGGTCACGGTATTTCACCATATGGACCGACCTTAAGCTGGTAAATAATATATTTATTTTTTTCTTTACCAAATTCTAACAGAAAACGAGAGCGCCCGAAAAGGGAAAACCAAGGTGAGCCGCCATTTTGAATCCTCATTCACGGCTGTAATGCAAATGGCTTCCTCCTCGGTATACAAGTGCACTTCCATGGCAGGAAAAAAAACTACATTTTGCCACCTATGTAGTTCCCTATTTATACAAAATTGAGTCATTCAGGATTCAGCTATGTTTTTGCTCGGCTTTAGCAACAGTTACAGGTTTTTAGCTTTCTCCTGAAATGTTTTCTTTTCTTTCTTCTTCCTCAGGGTCGTAAAACTCGTTTTCGCTGTGAACACTGTCGTTATCGCTATCCATGATGTAAAATTAATGCTATTCTCCTGAGAAATGCGAAAATAAATGTTGACAAAAATTGCTACGATGTTTGTTGTTATTGTGAATGAGCGAGTTGCCAGAGGTCCATAACCAGGGTCCGTAACTGGGGTCCGTATCGTAAGCCAATCAGAGCGCAGCCAAACCCACTCACCAGCCAATCAGAGCGCAGGATTTGATGGAAACTGGACCGCGAAAAAAATAAAGTATGTTTTTCTATCCACAGTCACTGGATATGAGCAATCACGTGCTCTGATCGGCTACTCTACTACTAGGATATCAGCTCATATACAGTGAGTAGAGAAAAACAAAACAATGGAGTGCATCAAGTCAGATATATCACTTTATCAAGTATTTACAAGAAACAGAAATCACTAAAAGAATATAGCACCTTTAAGTTGGTTTGCCAACCATCAAAAAATCCTAAAGAAGAAGAAAAACAAAATGGTGGCGCGTGCTACTGAACCAACCGAGGATGAAATAAAAACTCTACTTGAAAACAAAACCCCAAAATATACAAAAAAGCAACAAAATATGGAATGAAAGTATTCAAACAGAAGAATACTATAAGAACGTATCTTTTTTATTTTTCAAGAATTATTATTATTATCGCATTTTTTCACAAATTGCTACTGTCATTTCGCCGGTTTGTTTACATTCTAAGCGGAAATGATTTTGTCGGACATTTTGTATAAAGTTTTTATTTATCGAATTTGCAAAAAATGAAAATAAAAATGTTCTGTTTCTCAAAATCCAGTGAATGTGGATAAAATAAAACAGTTATTCTATTCAATCTTGTACGGTACATGATTTATAGCCTACTCGGCACTATGCGCCTACTCGTCCATCAGCTCATGTACGACTCGATTTTGTGGAATAACTGTTAATTATTTTGAGTCTAACTAGTGACTTCAATTTCGGCACCAAACTTTCATTTCCTCTGTTTCATCATGTTTCCACATACCTGCGTTGTTCCTGATTCTGATTCTCTACTAAAAATCATGAACTGTCACCTAGATCACACCTCAACTGGTGTGTGCAGTGCACCAAGCGATGGGATTTACAAGAGTGTGCTATAGGCACAGCATCAAGGTGTGTCATACTACTGTGAACTTTATTCATTTTAAATATAGCTACGTAGAAAATTCTGTTTTGCAAAAGTGAATAAGGTAGTAGATCTTTTCCCGGTTTGTTAAACCGCCAGGCAACTACAAAAAGTGTGGAAATGTACTCTATTTGTTTTTATATTTTAGTCTAGTTCAAATTAAGCTTCATAAGATTAACAAGATTCGAGGATTGATAAACTCTGGTGTTTACTACACCACAGATTCGTGTGTGTGTGTGTGTGCGCGCACTGATGCTCACCACACTTGCCTGCATTATGACAAACTGCTGGGCCTTACTTCAAAGCTTCTCCTCTCCTTATTGTTCAAACATATGGTGCCAATTGTCGGCATTCTCTCAGGTACAATATTCATAATGTCCATTAAAAGCACCTGTTCAGTTTGTAACTTCATACTCTTTCTCTCTCTGTACAGTAAAATTACGTGTGCTACTAAATTCACCCCCCCCACACACACACATACACACACACACACAAGCTCAGTGTGAGAAATGCATAGAAAAAGCACTACACACACACACACACACACACACACACACATACACACACACACACAAGCTCAGTGTGAGAAATGCATAGAAAAAGCACTACACACACACACACACACACACACACACACACACACACACACACACACACACACACAGTTCAGTGTAAATATGGCACTCTGTTTCTAATACTTGGCTTATCACATGGGAAAAGACGGCTAGCTCAGCTGCAGAGGGCAAATCTGTCTTTTTTTAGGAAGACTGAGAGACGTCCACACAAGCTGCTGTGCAGCTCTTGGATTCTTGTCTCGTTCCAACCTTCCCCTCATCTCCTTTTCTCTTTTTCTCTTCACTGCTCTCCAGCAGCATTCCTTATACACACTCGCAAATTAAAGATAAATGTTGCTAATTGAATGGGAAAGGGCTAAATTGAGTGTTATGTAGTTATTAAAAGGCAAATGTGATTAAGGTGTAAAGTATTTTGATTTGTGAAGTGCTCAGTGTGAAAGGCTAATGCAGAGACTTCAACCAAGCATGTAATGCCATAGCCTTTTATTCACTCATCGCTATGCTGTTGAACGGGATGGAAATAAAAGCAGACTAAAGAAATGGTCTGAGCTTGAATCACGGTTATAAGGGTGTTTTAGCAGGGTTTTTTTTTTGTTGGTTTTTTTTAAACAAAAATTCTTGCTAATATTGTCATAGCCAAACACTCTCTAGTGTGTGTCTCTCCTTTCACACAGTACTATTCTGGTAATGGGGTTTATGATATGCATCTATTGGCAAGTTTCAGTGTGAGTTGTTGCGTCTTTTGTTATGAAACACTAGTATAGAATACCACACCATACTGAACATGTCTTTGAGAAAGTAAATAAATTGCTATTCCATTTCTTTTTCCTTATGATTGTTATATATAACATTATGCAATATTATATACCATATTATATTGTTATATATTGTATGTATCACAACATCTTATATACTAAATTATATTGTTACTTTACTATAACAGCATATATACTTTTAGGTTCTATTTACCATCCTAACGTGTTCTTTGATTTGTCCCTCTGGTGGAGCCCTTAAAGATTGTTTATAGAACATGTTTTTTTTGAGAAAAAAGGTCCTAAGTAGAACCTGTATAGAAACCTAGAACCCTTCTCCCCCAAGTGTATGAGTGTACAGTGCTATTTATTTAAAAAAAAAAAACTGTAGATGTGGGTGAGACAGTTTTTCTTCATCATAAGTACAAAACCCATTTCCAGAAAATTTGTGCTATTTTCCAAAATGCAATAAAAACAAAAATGTGTGATTTGGTAATTCACGTGAATCTTTATTTAACTGACAAAAGTACAAAGAAAAGATGTTGAATATGTTTTACTGACCAACTTCATTTATATTTACAAAATAGAATTAAGTTAGAATTTGATGTCTGCAACACACTCAAAAAAAAAATTTGGGACAGAGGAATTATTACCATCGTATTACATCACTATTCCTTTAATAACACTTTTTAATTGTACGGGATCTGAGGATACTAATTGTTGCAGTTTTGCAATTGGAATCTTCTTGTTTGATACAAGACTTCAGCTGCTCAACAGCCCGTGGTTGCCGTTGTCTGATTCTCCTCTTCATGATGTGCCATACATTCTCAGTAGGAGACAGATCTGGACTGGCAGCAGGCCAGTCAAGCATACACACTCTGTCTATGAAGCCATGCTGTTGTAGCCCGTGCAAAATGAGACCTGGCGTTGTCCTGCTGAAATAAGCATGGACTTCCTGGGAAGATACATCATCTTGATGGCAACATACAGTATGTCTCTCTAAAATCCCAATATACGCCTCTGCATCAATGATACCTTCACACACATGCAACTCATTGATGTCCCCCATACTGTCACAGATGCTGTCTTTTGCACCTTTCTTTGATAACAAACTGGACACAAACTTTTGCCACAGAGAACTCGACATCCAGTTTTCCCAAAAACAAGCTGAAATGTGAGCTCATCTGACCACAGCAGATGTTTCCACTGTCTTACAGTCCATCTGAGATGAGTTCAGGCCCAGAGAAATCAGCAGTGTTTCTGTATAGAATTGATGAATGGCTTCCTCTTTGCGTAATACAGTTTCAGGTTGCATTTCTGGATGCAGCGGCAAACTGTGTTAAGTGACACCGGTTTCCAGAAGTTGTCCCAAGCCCATGTGGCCATATTTGTCACCTTAGCATGACAGTTTCTTAGGCAGTGCCGCCTGAGGGCTCAAAGGTCACGGACATTCAATAGTGGTTTCCGACCTTGTCCTTTACGCACTGAAATGTCTCAGGATTACCTGAATCTTTTCACAATATTATATACTATACATTTTGAAAGACCTAAAATATTGTGGTGGGAAATGTTCTTTTTGAATTGACTAAAGCTGGGCATATACTGTGCGATTTTTGGCCCGATTTTGACACGATTTTCACTCGTGCGACTATTTCGGAGATCGGGCCGAGTTTTGGCTCAATCGTGCATCTCGGATCTTGTAGTATACATGGGGTAACGACAAGCGATTAACACCTCACGACCTCCTCCCGATCGATCGGATGAAAATCAAACCTGTTTGAAATCCTGAGCATCGCATCCGAGTATTGCATCCGAGCATCGGATCGTATAGTGTGAGAACAGGAATCGTAAGCTGCGTGCTGCTTACCCCTGCGATTCACTCGTACAGTATGAGCAGCAGCTGAATACCGCGATTGAAAAAAATCTCACAGTGTATGCCCAGCTTAAGAATTCTCTCACAAATTTTGGTACAAAGTGGTGAGCCACAACCCATCCTTGCTTGCAAAGACTAAGCCTTTGGTGCATACTCCTTTTATACCCAATCATCATACCCTCACTTGTGACCAATTAACCTGCTTATTGTGGAATCTTCCAAAATGGCGTTACCTGAATATCCTGTAAACTTTTCAGTCTTATTTTGCCTCTGTCCCAACTTTTCCGAGTGTGTTGCAGGCATCAAATTCTAAGTTCATTTATATTTACAAAATGTAATGAAGTTGGTCAGTAAAACTATTGAAAATCTTTTCTTTGTCAGTTCACGTGAATTATCAATTTACAGACTTTTGTTTTAATTGCATTTTTGAAAATATCCCAAATTTTCTGGAAATGGGGTTTGTAAATCATGGCCAACTAGCTTTGCTCAGGTTCATCAGCAAACTAACAAACTCATTATTATTCTAAACAATAAAGGAAATTAAGAAAAATAGAACATAGTCGGTGACTTACGTAAGTCAGTTGGGAAAGTTCTCAATTTTATAACTTGGCCTGTGCAGGTGTTTAACCTGATTTTCTGGATGACCCATACAGATTACTGTAATTTCCTTTATACATGCCTTTCAGGCTGCCAGATTTTTCTTGTGTAGGGGTGTCAAGGAAGGAATTTTTCAGTGGAGTCCAGACAACTCCTTTTAAAGCAATTCAATTTTTTAAATCCAGGCAACCGAAAATGCACATTGATAGAACTGATCATATTCTGTTGTTTATTTGAGCTTAAAAGCAAGAGACAGAAAGTTGAGACAGATTTGCCAGCACTATAACGATCATCACTCTTTTAATCCAGCAGAGCTCTCCAGTGAAATGAATAACATGCAGCACATACCATAATACATAGCTCATGAAGTCAGCCACTGCATCTTTTCAAACTGAGGAGGGATATACATCTATGACCAATTCACACAGGGTATGCTGTGTCGGAGATGGGAGTGCCTTCATGATGTATGCACAGTCGTTACACCAAAAGTTCTTTCTGTACTATGTACACCTTATTGTTTTGACCTTTATTATAATTGCTTGTTGTAGTGCTTGGTGCTGTGCAAGTTTTGCTTGATCATTGGTAGGTCATTAGCCTCCAGAAGCATTGCTTGTTTTAAATGTCATCTACATATTATTGTCCAGCATTTCATACTTTGACAGTACTTTGGTTTCTGGAAGAGACGAGAACACTTCATGGAGATTCAACTATACTGAAAAAAATTTTGCACTGAACATTCACACTGAGGCGGCACGGTGGTGTAGTGGTTAGCGCTGTCGCCTCACAGCAAGAAGGTCCTGGGTTCAAGCCCCGGGGCCGGCGAGGGCCTTTCTGTGTGGAGTTTGCATGTTCTCCCCGTGTCCGCGTGGGTTTCCTCCGGGTGCTCCGGTTTCCCCCACAGTCCAAAGACATGCAGGTTAGGTTAACTGGTGACTCTAAATTGACCGTAGGTGTGAATGGTTGTCTGTGTCTATGTGTCAGCCCTGTGATGACCTGGCGACTTGTCCAGGGTGTACCCCGCCTTTCGCCTGTAGTCAGCTGGGATAGGCTCCAGCTTGCCTGCGACCCTGTAGAAGGATAAAGCGGCTAGAAATAATGAGATGAGACATTCACACTGAACTTTTTAACTATTCAGATAAATTTCTCCAGGTTCTTTTATAGTAGGTAAAAGTTGGTAATATTTCCAGATGCAGGAACACACCGTCTGTAGAACTGACTGACATGACACATTCATGGATGAGACTAAGGCCCTGTCCACACGGCAACGGATTCAGGTGACTCCGATACAATTGCTTATCGTTTAGGCCTGGCGTCCACACGGCACCGGCGTTTTGGGTGCCCAAAATGCAATCTTTTTGAGAACGGGTTCCAGAGTGGAAAGATCTGGCAACGTTGCCGTTGTGAAGTTGTCTGGATGAGTAGAACGGATTTGTTTACGATGACGTCACAACCACATGACTGTGAGTGCTTCACGCCGGGTAGAAGTGTAACGAACTCGATGCGAGTTGTCAACAAATCCTATAACTTGGTTCATGAAACGCGCTTACAAAATATTTTCACTGTGAATATTTATTGTGTAATGGTGCAAAGTGAGAGAGAGAGAGAGAGAGAGACTCTGCCCTTAGGGCAGAGTCAATCCCGCCAGCAAAAATAGGGGAAAAAAGGAGCAATCTCACCTCTTCAGATGTTGATTTAAGTCCGACAATACATTCCTCAAAAAGGGCGTAGAAGAGCAAATTAATACATCAACGTGTAGCATTCAATTTATTCCGGACCATTAAAGACGCCGCCTTCCGCGTAGAATCATACGTCATCCTCGCCGCCATATTGGATAGGTCAAAGCGGAGAATAAAGATTAACTGCGTTTAACTGTACCAACAGGTTTGCCGTCCAAACGAGATCACATGGGATTACCTTTCACAGGTGAGACTGGAAAAATACTTTTCATTGTATTTGGTCATTATAATGTAATTTTACGAACAGATTTTCCTGACTTTGTGGCTAATATGAAGTCTCGCGCATAATAGTTTATGCGCATGCGTCCTTACTTCTTCTATTGTTCTGGTGTCTCCGAAGGGACCGTCTTACAGCGCCCCTAGAGGTGTGGCATGTGTATTGCATTGTTTTCAGCAAGCGTTGCGTTGCCATATGGACCTGATATTTTACTGATCGTTGCCCATTTGGATGCGATATATTTTTAAATAACATCTCGTTGCCGTTGTCGTGTGGATGTAGCCTAAAGCTCCAGAGATACACCAGTAATAATAATGTTACCACACCTTCCCTGTAAAGCTAATCCCTGTAAAGGACAACTTTATTGAAGGATCAACTCCCAAAACAAAGCGCAAACGATGCAGTGTAAGTAAGCTACCATGTACTTCCCCTTTTAGTGTTTATGTAGGGAGATAGAATGTAATATTTGACCCTGTAATCCTAACCGCTTCCTCTAACAGCCCAAAGATTGTTGTAATCTGGTAGCATGAGCTCTGGGAAAATCAGAATGAAGAAAATCAAAATCAACTTAAACTTAAAAAATAAATTAAACAGTC
Organism: Neoarius graeffei; assembly: GCF_027579695.1. Taxonomy (NCBI): domain Eukaryota; kingdom Metazoa; phylum Chordata; class Actinopteri; order Siluriformes; family Ariidae; genus Neoarius; species Neoarius graeffei. The sequence goes on from NC_083570.1 coordinate 70,888,826, forward strand.
CCGTTGTGTTTACAGTGCTTACTTGACTGAGTGAACTCCTTGCTTGTGTTCCCGTGCACGAAGCGTTTTGTATTTTCTTACGGCTTTCTCGTCGTAACCAGCACCCAGCAAAAACGATTTCACTGTGGGTTCTTCTATGATCAGTATATCAGTCTTTCGAAGCTCTGATGCCAATCTTTTAACTTCTGCAGGTAAGTAATTGTTGGAACACCCGTTTCGACAGACGAAGAAGGCTGCTGACTGTCACCCGAAAGTAGAGATGTTCAAAGCGTTCGATATGATATTTACGAGCGCTTTTTTTTTAACCGATTCATTTCTCGAAGTCCACAGAAAAGGCTTTGCAGATTTCTTTAAGCTTTGGTTTAGTTAGTTTTGACACTTCTTTGAAGGTTTTAGGGAGATTTAAATTTGAAAGATTACTGTCAGTCTGCGACAGCATGTTGTTTTAGTTTGTTTATATTTTGGTTACCCCCAAGGCGCAAAGCATTATGGGTAACGTGAAAGTAGTCAATTCTGTCTACATGAGATAACAAACACTATCCTTTCCACCCAGAGCAGGACCAGTTATGCTTTTCGACTCTTGGACCTTTGATGGCTGTAACATCATGGGGATTCAAACTCCTTGCTAAAATATTGGATAGATAAGAGCCTTTAGACACCATTACTAGAGCAGCAGACAAAGGTACACATGTGATTCATACTGTATGTCTACACAGTGCCATTTCTAATGGTTGTTCTCTCTCTGGGGAATAGGGCTGATGTTTGTCCGCAAGTGCTGTGTGTTTAAAATGATGCAGGAACCACAGCTCACCTCACTTGCCACTGCTGCTGGCCATCCACAGCTGATAAATCATTCTGCTCCTGTACTCCCTGAATCTCTGTTTGCTTTTTGGAGCAGCCAATCAATGGGGACTTACTTCATTTCATTGACCTGTGCATAAAGCTAACCGTCTACGTTGAGTCCCTCTCTCCTACTCTCTCCATCTCTCACACAGACAGCAGGGGAGGGTTTTGAGTTGCTTATTGTTCAGCCTGGAAGAATTAATGTGCTGTGAAATTAGCATTTTATCGGACTCCAGATACAGTAATGGAGGCAATTAGAGAGCTGGGGAGAGCCCGGCGCTAGTGCCAAGGTAGAGATGAGGCTCCAGACAGAGATGCTTAGTCTGATAACACCTCCACCGCTGCTCTGATAACACAGCTGAAGATCCTATGACACTATAAAATGCTATCAAATTAGTTTGCAATGGAGAAGGAAGCAGTCCTAAACTGAGTAAAAGATTTCCAATATGCAGTTTTGCTCAGAATAAAATGCTATCAGGCTATCTGTCACATACTTAATGAATGGCAAAAACATTGTTTCTGGAAGCTGTTACAAAAAAGGAGAGAACATTTAGAATAAAAACCCGTTTTGTTTTTGTTGTTGTTGTTTTATCTAACCTGGTTCTTTCCTTTCTAGGTTTTTTTTATTTTTTATTTTTTTAGGATCCAGCTCAGCTGAACAGTTCTGAGCTCTATTCTTCCTGACGAGCACAGAGCCTGAGCTCTGTTGTGCTTTTCCGCTTATCTCGCAGCAACATTAGAAAGTTGATCTGCAGATTAAGAGCTGATGGCAAAAAAAAAAAAATATATCAATGCCATCAGATCCTCTGAAGCAGATATGCTCTCGTTTGCACTTCAGAAGATAAGATAAGAAGATGCCATTACAGCTCCAAGGGTTCGGTTTTAGTCTTTCCACTTCAGGTTTGCATATATACACAATTTTCGAGAAATACTGACGTGTCAAAGTTTTGTACATGCCACATACCCATGCTAGCACAGCATTATTGGACTCTTGAACCTTCATCCACCTTTTTGGCAGGCATAGCTCTGTTGCAATGTATACTATTTTAGCTTCTATAACCTGCCACAGCCACCTCAAATATTGACACAGTTTTGTGTTACCCTGTATGCATTCCTGGGTGTGAGAGAGAGAGAGAGAGAGAGAGAGAGAGAGAGTGTGTGTATGATCTCTGGATTCAGTGCTCACTTTCTTTCTGTTTGGTGGACCTGGGCATGAGGCTGGTCAGACCAAAGAGGATCTCAATGAAGGAACCAGAGGACTCTTACAAGAAATTGCTTTGTGTCAAGTGATGAGTAAACAAGTGGAGATTGGTCTGATGATGCCTATCCATATCACAGCTTTGAGTGTTGAGTGCACTTCCAGCAGCATGGCTAATGGGACCAGAAGTGCCTCGGGAAATTGGAGAGATCTGACACTTGCTGAGTAGGCCCCTGTCCAGTCCTCTTAGCTCTCTGCAGTACAGAGAGTCCATATGAAAGCTGCACACAGTCTGTATCTCAGTTTGACAGATGGACTTGGATCAAAATGGCTTTCTGTTTGTGTAGAAACTGAGCTACACTGTGAGATCCAGTCTACAGGTTTTAAAGCCCGTATTCACAATCAAGCTCAAGCGGACAGTTGTTTTTAGGATCCATTTTTGCTTTTAGTACCACTTGAGACAGATGGGTAGTCCCAGATCAGAGTCCCTACTACAATTTAGTCTCTAGGCCTAAATGTTTGCACTAATATACAGACCTAGATATGTGGCCTTCAAATTCTCCACCTTCACTTCATTCCATTATTAGATTCATAAATGCAACATTTCCATGCATTGTTTATCATGTTGGGTTGTGCCTTTGGAAGCCAAGGTGGAATATTTGTCTGTTTCTCATTTCTATTTCCATTCATTGCTTAGATAACAGTTAAAGCCTAGACTGCTCTTGCCTAGACTTCTCTCGTTGCCCCCATGTGGGCTCTACATGAGCATTCTGATGGCTGGCACTGGGAGATCTAAGGCTTTAATCCCCCTGCCTCTCTCTCCCTCTGCTTTTCTGAGTAAAGACAGCATGACTTCTGCAGCCCTCAGGATCGAGCACAATAAGAACATTATCCTAGTGAGTGCAGCGGGGTGGCAAGACTTACAGATAATGCCCCCTCTGCTCATTTAAAACTCCCTCGCATGCAAAGACCAAGAGGGTGGCTGAGGACAGCAACGATGAACTCCAACCAAGAGGAAGTTATACAAGCAAATACCTCACTCCTGCCCTATTTACACACTGCGTGTACCCTGTTCAAAGTGATCCAGAATACGTGGACAGATACATTTTTTTGATATTCAACTGGATGCCTGTGTCCAGTAATAATCTGATTACAGTTAGGTTGTGTTAGCTTGATTGTCTGTCACCATTTAGATTCTTCAATAGTGCTAGTCAACACTTTTTCCACATGGTATTTGGGATACTTTTGACTTGCAGCTGACGGTTGATGTTTGGCTTTGTCCACAGGCTGGGGGTTGAACGTTTTGCATACTTTAAATTCATTTTATCAATGGTTTGCAATCCAAATAGGTACACTGCCAGTCAAATGTTTGGACACATTAAATAGGCTGTATAGAATATATATTATATGAATGCTAGTTGATTTCTCCATTCAAATAGGCATTATAGATGTACAGTATTAGTCAAAAGTTTGGACAGCTACATGTTCATAGGTATTTCTGTATTTTGACTGTTTTCTACATTGTAGAACAATACTGAAGACATCAATGAAATAACATCTGGAACATATATGGAATTATGTGATTAACAAAAAAAAGTGTTAATAAATAAATGTTTCATATTGACAGCACGGTGGTGTAGTGGTTAGCACTGTCACCTCACAGCAAGAAGGTCCTGGGGTCAAGCCCAGTGGCCAACGAGGGCCTTTCTGTTGGAGTTTGCATGTTGTCTGTGTGGGTTTCCCCCACAGTCCAAAGACATGAAGGTTAAGCCAATTGGTGGTTCTAAATTGACCGTGAGTGTGAATGGTTGTTGGTCTCTATGTGTCAGCCCTGCAATGGCCTGGCGACTTGTCCAGGATGTACCCCGCCTCTTGCCCATAGTCAGTTGGGATAGGCTCCAGCTTGCCCGTGACCCTGTACAGGATAAGTGGCTACAGATGATGGATGTTTCATATTTTAGATTCTACAAAGTAGCCACTGTTTACCTTGATGACGCTTTGCACACTATTGGCATTATCTTAACCAGCTTCATGAGGTAGTCACCTGCAATGCTTTTCAATTAACAGGTATGCCTCATCAAAAGTTAATTAGTGGAATTTTCCTGCCTTCTTAATGTGTTTGAGATCAAACAGTAAATAGTAAATAATAAAAATACAGTAAATAGCCCTATTCTACAACTGCAGTAATCCATATCATGTCAAGAACCGCTCAACTATTTAAAGAGAAACAACATCCATCGTTACTTTAAGACATGAAGTGTCTTTTAATTAATAAAAATAAAGAAAAAACATTGAATTAGAAGGTGTGTCCAAAACTTTTGACTGGGACTGTATTGTATAACAATGAACAGATGGATAGATGGTGGTCATGGTCACTGCTAATCAATCCAAACTTATTCTGACTGATCAGTTATATCCTGTGATGAAACATTCCTATTCTGATGGGAGTGACTTCTTCTAAGATGACTCCACCCCCAACCCCAGGGTCCAAGGGCTCACTGATACCCCTTTTCCACCAAATCAGTTCCAGGGCTGGTTCAGGGCCAGTGCTGGTGCTGGTTCACAACTTGTTCAACTTGCGAGCCAGCTGAGAACCAGTTTGCTTTTCCATAGCTCGCGGTGCTAAGGGAAGCCACATCATTACGTCACTGTATACGTCATTACGTCGCTGTATACGTCATTACGTCACTACGTTTGCATAAACCTTGGCGCGAATATCGAAGCAAAAACAACGCGGAAGAAGCAGCAGCAGCAACAACAACAATAATAATAATGGATGACTTCGCGTTTGTACAGCTGCTGCCTCTCGTCGCTTAAAAATGGCGATCTTTTGCGGTCTTGTTATTGTTGTTGGTCTTAACAACTCCGCCCCCCCGACGTAAGCGGTTCTTTCCTCTGGCCCAGCAGAGAGTTGGTGCTAGCCTGGAACCGGTTTTTCTGGCCCCAGAGCCAGTTCTTTGTCAGTGGAAACAGAAAACCCGGTTTCAAACTAAGCACTGGCCCCGAACCAGCCCTGGAACTGCTTTGGTGGAAAAGGGGCATGAATGGTTTGATAAGGATTAATATAATGCAAAACATCATGCCCTTCACATTCAACACTGAACACCTAGGGGAGATTTGGGAGTGAAGTGTTAGACAGTTCTCTCCACCATTATCTTCAAAACATAAAACTGAGGAAGTATCTTTTGGAACAATGGTGTTCATCTCTTCAGTACAGGTCCAGAGACTTGTAGGGTCTCAGTTACTCAACACCTCAGTATGACACTTTGTTGTTTTTTATTTTAGTTTGTATGTAATGAGACCCTTTTAGTAGTTTGTTGTTGTTGTTGTTGTTGTTGTTGTTGTTTTAACATGGAAAGTGTCAGTACTTCTTGGTCCCAAAGCTGCTTTAGGCTATGGCTTCCCCTTAAAGTAGAATTGTAATATTGCAGTATATGTAGCAGTCATAGTCTTGATTTGGTGGTCTTGAGATAGTCAGATTTTGAGTTTTGGAAATGGACTGGTTGTGTTTCACAATTGGATGGCTATTGGTCTGGTTTTTCACAAAGACCTGGTAACACTGCTGCTAGTGCCATAGTCCCTAATTGACACGCCCATGTGGAACAATGGAGAGAAAAAAATAGCATTTGGCTACAGTGTTTATGGAAGCATTTGGAGGCAAGATGTTTTTTTTTTTTCTTGAATAGTTAAAGTTATAATTTATGTAAGGGTTTTTCCAGAGCTCACTGAAAAAGACAGGAAGACAGGCCCAAGCTGGAGTTTGAGGAATTCTTATACTTGACAGAGTTATGCAGCTATTCCAGCTTGGTTTCAGTGATTTTTTTTTTCCCTTTGGGCAACCCCCAAACACCCACCCCCCCACACCGCCCGGGCTCAAGATGAATGCCAAGATGAACCTATCACCCGTTTGCTTTGCATTAACACACTGCTATGAGGCCAGACCTTTGAGGCTTCATCAGACATTCAGCAGAGGAATGGTTGGTTCTGAGGTCAGCTCTGCCTTTAGGATAAGACTACACATATCGTTTTGTTTAACAGCAAGGTAAATGGTGTGTTTACCGTATCCTCAGTGGAGGACTTAAGCCAAGGGAAAATCGATCTAAATGACTGTCAGATGTAAAGCAGATGTGTTGAAATAAAAGAAATCATGTTTTGGTACATTTTGTAATTTTGCTCTACTCTGTATGAGGACAAATATATTAAGGCAAGTGAGGTGTGAGCTGTAGTTTGGGTTCTGAATAAAGATTATATGTCAAACTAACATAATGAAGTAATTCAGTTAATTGTATAGCACGTTTAACAATGGACATTGTCATAAAGCAGCTTTACAGAAATATATAAATGCCAGATGTAAGTTTTAAATGTATGAATATATCACTGTTATGTGTTCAGTGAGCACGTGTGGTGTGATGGTCAGGTATCCATATACTTTGGCCGTATATTGTATTGATTGGTTGTTATAAAGTCTGCCATTGTTTAGATAATGATAATGCAAAAACCATAAATTTTCGTGTGTGAACAGTGGTGTAAGCACGTCTTTACACTCCTTCCCAGACAGTGCTCCATTAATGCATATTTTGTATGCAGAGCAGTCACACCCTTATCACTCAATTACCCAAAAGTGCAGCTCTGGCAGTGTAGATAATAATACAAATAAGCCTGGACCAGAGTGGATCTCCTGAGTGTGTGTGTGTGTGTGTGTGTGTGTGTGTGTGTGTGTGTGTGTGTGTGTGTGTGTGCTAATGACACCCAGCTGAAGTAGTTCCCTCTCTGTCAGGGAGCATCAGTAAACAGTGGCAGAATGAAAATGTTCAGTGTAAGCCCATCTCCCACAGTACACCAGCCGAGAATGAGAGTGGAGCAGAGCCAGGTCAGCATTAATTACACATACTGCTGGGAGCAGGAGAGAGATTACACACTTACTTTACCACAAATATTTATTCTGCGCCCTGACCCCTAATAGACAGCGAGGGAGAGATAGCGAGAGAGAAAGAGTGGCTGGACTCTGAGAGAGCTGACAGGTCAGGATACAAGCACTGCAGGGTTAAAAGATTGTTACTTTGATGGAGTTTACATATGTCCTACTCCTTCAGCCCCATGCGGAGCACAGATTTCTCTCGGAAAATGTTGGCCGTGCACATGTGGCTCGAAACAGTTAGCGCATATACTGAAATTCTCCTGAACCCTCGTGCATTTTCGAACTAAATTTAGAAAAATTTAAAATGACAATCCAGCAAATAAAATGCTCAAATAATAAGTGAGTATTAGTCACCAGTTTGCAGAGCTGTCGTACACAATCACTGAAATGCATTTTTATATCTGGTCTTTGCTCTTCAAGGGGAATTTCATGGATTTTTCAACAAACGTGTGCAGATTCAGATCGTTTTGGTGCAAAACACACCATTCTAAAGAAACATGCTGAGTCAGAATTTTTTTTTTTTTTTACAAAGGCATTGATAGGTGGTTCTGAAGTATTAAAAAACATCTGAAAGTGACCACACACAGGGTACTTGTTTCAGGAAATGGTTAGAATTTCATTCTCACTGTGATTCATTCAGGTGAGCCCAACACAAAGTCAGTACAAAGTGATTCTGAATACTCACCTTTACTCAACCCAGTAATGAAACTTTTGTTTCCTAATGCATGTGGTCTCTTTGAGAATAACCCCACGCCATCCACAGGGCTTACTGGCTTATGGCTTAATGAGTGTGAAAAATATGCTGTGGTCTTCACAGTCAGCAGATCTCTACCCAGTTGAAGCTCTTTTGGAGATATTGGACTGGCGTGACATCTTCACCACTATCATCAAAAAAACAGTTGAGGGAATATCTTTTGGACGACTGGAATTCATTCTTCAGTATGGTTTCAGAGACTAATGCCGCTTTTCCACTACCAACGCGGCTGAGTTGGGTTGAGCCGTGCCATGCTGAGTTGGGCTGAGTCGAGCTGAGTGGGGCTGTTGGAGTTGCATTTCGACTACAACCGCGCTGAACCGTGCTGGCTGGAAGTGGGTGGACACATTGGGTGGAGTTAGCGAAAGTGGGTGGACGTCACGTGATGTCGTTAGGCGGCGCAAACAGTGACATCAGTGACCTTTTAAGCGGTAGTCTCACGACCCGGAGAGTAAACAATAAACATGGAGGACATGGAGTCGTTAGTGTTGCTGGTCTTGGTGCTGTGGCTTGTTGTCACCGACAACGTCAACAGATACTGGCAAGAGCGTATAGATGAGGCGAGGCGCATAAGGCTTCAGAAATTCTCGTAATTCGTAATTCTTCTTCTTCCGGGTTTACGGTGTTTACAGATCCCAGCGTGCTCGCGGGGCGTGTGTGGGCATGTGAGGACACTCCTCCTCACCAATCAGTGCACAGGGGAGTGTCTCCTCACACCCCTAGCCCTGCTCGGCTCGGTTTGGCTCGCTTCAGCCCCACTCCAAAACCGTGCGAGTTTTGGGTGCTGAGTAGGGCTGAAGCGAGCTGAGTCGTGCTGCTCTGAGGTAGTCGAAACGCGAGCTGTGTCGGGCTGAAGTGAGCTGAAAAAGGGTAGTGGAAAAGGGCCATTATAGACAGAGGTGGACAAAGTACCCAAGTCATTACTTAAGTCAAAGTACAGGTCCCACTGGTTAAATCTTACTCCGATACAAGTGAAAGTTGTCCAGTCAAATTTTTACTGAAGTTAAAGTACTGAAGTACTTGCTTTTCAAAATACTGAAGTATTAAAAGTACATTTTCTGTCAATGCACTATTGTATTATTGCCACAATGCTTACAAAACCTAATGCCTTTGAAACAACTGACTGGATTTTCTGACTAGTTTGTAGAACCTGTAGAGCTGAAGCTCCACCTGACATGCTAGCAAACTCTTTTCAAACTCGAAATCATATTGGGTAGCTAATGCTACTTGAAAAGAAAGATTTCTACATTATGTTTATTTGGCAAGATTATTATTCATGTTAGCGTGACTCTATTTTTACATGCTAACTAACAATGTCCAAGTTAACTAGCTATGTGTAAATGGTAGCCGTGGACAAGGAGATGGCAACTTGGCGGGCAAATCCATAGAAAATCATTTGACTAACCAGACTGCATAGCTATTGCAATGTCATCGCTAGCTCTAAAAGCACAAACTTCATTGCAAGCTTTCTCTTGGAATAAAACATTTACATCCCTCAATATGCTTCCGCAGGTTGGACGGCGAATTTTAGAAGGCTGTGATGTGATTCGTTTTAAGCAAACAAAACAAACATTTAAAACAAAACGAATCTTTAATCCTTTCTGAAAATTGGCCATGGGTGCGTGCATTCTCCAGAAAAAACGCCTCTTTCCGTTCTGCCATCAACTAATAGTGTTCAAAGAATACTACTGAGAAATTGAACTTGATTTTATCTAGTCTGTGGATGTGACGTGACCCTAGTGATTACTGATAGGCCATCTCAGTGTCACCTGTGGAAAAAAAACAATCATGTTTTATAAAAGAAAACAAAAAACATCCACTTTCAAAGCTGTTTCATAGTAACGAGTAATGAGGACCTTGATAGAAATGTAGTGGAGAAAAAAGTACGATATTTGTCTTTCAAATGTAGTGAAGTTAAAGTCATAAGTTTAAAAAAAAACTCAAGTAAAGTACAGATACTCAAAAAGTGTACTTGAGTACAGTACTCAAGTAAGTGTACTTAGTTACTGTCCACCTCTGCTTGTAGAGCAAATACACAAAGCACTGATCACTTGCACTGTCAGGAATAGGGGTGCAGTAAGAGTCCATTTCTGTCCCTCAAGGTACAATCTATATTAATGTACCCCCTTAGGGCTCATTATTGGACTTCAAGGTAACTATGTGTACCTTGTCAGGGACACGAAAGTACATGTATGTTCCTAAGCAGTATAGAAATATTTTATATATATATATATATATATATATATATATATATATATATATATATATATATATATATATATATGGGCAGCATGGTGGTGTAGTGGTTAGCGCTGTCGCCTCACAGCAAGAAGAGGGCCTTTCTGTGCGGAGTTTGCATGTTCTCCCTGTGTCTGTGTGGGTTTCCTCCGGGTGCTCCGGTTTCCCCCACAGTCCAAAGACATGCAGGTTAGGTTAATTGGTGGCTCTAAATTCACCATAGGTGTGAATGTGAGTGTGAATGGTTGTTTGTCTCTGTGTCAGCCCTGCGATGACCAGTGTACCCCGCCTCTCGCCCATAGTCAGCTGGGATAGGCTCCAGCTTGCCTGTGACCCTGTAGAACAGGATAAGCGGCTACAGATAATGGATGGATATATATATATATATATATATATATATATATATATATATATATATATATATATATATATATATATATATATATATATATATATATATAAAACTATTTTAGAGGGGGCGGCACGGTGGTGTAGTGGTTAGCGCTGTCGCCTCACAGCAAGAAGGTCCTGGGTTCGAGCCCCGGGGCCGGCGAGGGCCTTTCTGTGTGGAGTTTGCATGTTCTCCGGGTGCTCCGGTTTCCCCCACAGTCCAAAGACATGCAGGTTAGGTTAACTGGTGACTCTAAATTGACCGTAGGTGTGAATGTGAGTGTGAATGGTTGTCTGTGTCTATGTGTCAGCCCTGTGATGACCTGGCGACTTGTCCAGGGTGTACCCCGCCTTTCGCCCGTAGTCAGCTGGGATAGGCTCCAGCTTGCCTGCGACCCTGTAGAAGGATAAAGCGGCTAGAGATAATGAGATGAGATGAGACTATTTTAGAGGATGCTGCCCCAGTGACAAGACGTTATACCCATAATGATACAATAATGTACTTTAGTGTTTTGTTTTGGGGTTTTTTAGATTATAAAATTTCTTTCTGAGTTAGTTCTGTTTTCATTCATTTAATTGCTGAATTGTTGATATATTATATCTATTACTTGATTATCATTGCCAGTTAATTATTGATTAGCACAGATGAACTATATTGTTTGTATTAAAATCAGGTATAGTGTATCGTATAACCATTAAAGAGTTAATGTTCCCATCCCTCTTTTTATAATGCAATGTTGCCTACTGGCTCTGTCTGACACGCTGCTAGGTGCTTCTCTTCAACGCTGTATCATAATTTAATTCCTTCTTTTGGATATTCTTTAATCTCTTATCTTATTAATCTTTAAAAAGCTGTATTTTTTGCCTGGGGCAGCAGAAGTGGAATTTGTGTTTAGTGGATTCCATCTCCCTGATGAGAAGTGCTAAATGAGTTTGGAGGCTGCCTGAATGCTCTATAATTGTGATGAGGCTCCTCACCTCTGAACAATTAGAGATGCAGCAGCTCTGTAGAGACTGGTGGCCAACCGGGAGAGATCTTTAGAGCACCGGGGACCACAGAGATGTTGTGTGTTTTTTTTTTTTTCTTATGATGACCACTCTTTTTTTTATCACTCATTTTATTCTCCTCCACATTTTATCCTGCTTGACTGCACAGCAGCTGTGTAGGTTGGATAAGTCAAGGTCGGCATTGCATGCTCCGCTCTGATCAATCTATTACCCCTGTCAAAGTGTAGGATAAGGGGTTTGTAAGGGCTGCCAACTTCACTTTTTACTACTCCTCTCACTGCTGTGCAGTTTCATGGACAGATAGTTAAGTCAAAATTGAGCCTTGGGCCTCATTTCTTTGAGCATCTGTGACCTTATCAAATAACAAACTGGATCTACTTCATCAGCAGTATTTCCGAAAAGAAACACCTTCTAATAAATATCTTGCTGATTTATCCATATTTATGTTTATAGTGGAACAAACGATCATGATGCAAAATTTGAGTGTACATTGGATTACATATAAATATTATGAACAGACGACAATAAATATGCTGGCCTCAACTGTAGAGAAGCTGTCATGTGATAATGTGTGAGGCGGGGAAGGACGGAGGCATAATGAAAGGATGAGTGGCAGATATAAAAGAAGCGTGCCTGGCCCTAAGCCAGAGGCCACATGGGGGATGAAAGAGTAATAGGCCATTCAGAGGGTCAATCTACATGAATGCAAATATTTATACAAGCCATTAAAACACCCCCTCATCTCCTGCCCACTCCATTCAAATTAAGCTGCGAAGCAGTTCATTTCCTAAAGGCAAGACTGGAAAAGGAACCAGGAAGGAGTATTTATGTGGACGTAGAAAGAAGGAGAGGGGGCAAGGTAAATGTGAGTCACTGGCTTTCTGGCACAACTGTAGACTAGTGTAGAAAGGGCTTTTATATTTTGGATGCAGATCTCTTTTTAGGCTTTTATCCCCTCAATAACATGTCAAAGGAATTTCACATTGCCATTTGGTGAAGGACAGAGATGTAAAATAGACACATAAGATGTGTGGAGACAGAGTATATACTGCATTAATATATATATATATATATATATATATATATATATATATATATATATATATATATATATATTTTTTTTTTTTTTTTTTTTTTTTTTTTTTTTTTGTGTGTGTGTGTGTGTGTGTGTGTGTGTGTGTGTGTGTATTTGTGTCTGTGTTCAATAGTGGGTAAATGTATAATATTTCTTACTATGAGATTATTATAAATTGTTGAACTTTTATAGAAGTATTATACACATTTAAGTTTTAATTTTATTATCGGAAATGCCACATAAATTGGACTATATTCAGTATATATTTTCATTTGCTAAGATAATTTTTGCAGTGAATATTAGCTTTGTTAGAATATTAAAGGACTGTTCTAGCTTTTTCGAACCTAATCTCTGTCTTCCTCATTTGTAGCATGTGTGTGATTACCACAGTCACTAATTTCAGTACATTTCCCTGTACTAGGAATGGAACAGAATATGAACACATAATTTGGAATGAAGAGATGATCTATTCTAAACAGATACGAAGACAGACATGAATAAGAAGTGTACTATTTATTTATTTATTTATTTACTTACTTACTTACTTACTTACTTACTTACTTACTTACTTGTTCATTTGTTCATTTATTCATTTATTTAAGAAATCTTGCCAAATAGGTTATTAAGGATGCAGTTACAGCATCCTTAGTAACTTACTAACAGGGCTGTATGGTTCAAATTTGGCTACTAGTATACTTAAATAGAAACATCTAATTTTTTTTTTAACTTAATATTATGGGCAAGGAACAGATACTGATACATACAGTGTTCTTGAGATAGGATTGAATAACCATCCATCCATTATCGCTTATCCTATGCAGGGTCGCGGTCAAACTGGAGCCAATCACAGCTGACTACGGGCAAAAGGCGGGGTACACCCTGGACAATTTGCCAGATCATCGCAGGGCTGATACATGGATATAAACAACCATTCACACTCACATTCACACCTACGGTCAATTTAAAGCCACCAGTTAACCTAACCTGCATGTCTTTGGACTGTGGGGGAAACCGGAGCACCCGGAGGAAACCCACACGGACACGGGGAGAACATGCAAACTCCACACAGAAGGGCCCCCGTCAGCCACTGGGCTTGAACCCAGGACCTTCTTACTGTGAGGCGACAGTGCTAACCACTACACCACCATGCCACCCCGGATTGAATAATTTGTTTCATCAAAACTCATTTATAATGGTAATTTCAGGGAAGTGTTGGGATATTGTCTGCTCAGACAACTCCGTGTTATTTCATAGTACATCAACCATCAAATTACTTTTCGATGGTAATCACCTATATGCTACACATGCAGTACATTTTTTTATGCTGTAATGTTGTAATATTCATTTAATGGACCATCCTGCATTGTATCATAAGGCAATCTTGCTTCTTCTCATGCATCAGTGGTATCTGAGTAGAGCATGTTCAGTATGTTTTCATCTGTGTTTTTTCCCCTCTTCTCCTGTATATAGAGATTTGGGAGCACATTAAAATAAGTGTCTCCATTGAATTCCCATAAATCATCTATTGCTTCGATTGTCATACATAGCTTAGGTTTCTAAACATTTTTAAATCACCAGAGAAGCGCTTTGGTGGAGTGAACCATCAACATATAACATGACTCCAGTATAATAACACACAAAATGATGCTATGTATCCTGAGTGGCCCAGTTCAGTGAAATGAGAAACATAAGGAAGAGGTCTATTATACTGTATGTGTATATGTGTATATGAACTTATATGTGAAAGAGACAGTGAGATCTTTCATGGTTATATACACAAACACACACAAGAGTCATCCAAAGAGAAGAACTTCAGTTACTGTTAGTAATATAGTACTATAGTAGATTTTAAAGCAGGTTACGTCATACAAGAGAGTGATGCTGTGCTGTCTTTCACTATTGGAAAAAGTATCTCATCTCATTATCTGTAGCCGCTTTATCCTTCTACAGGGTCGCAGGCAAGCTGGAGCCTATCCCAGCTGACTACGGGCGAAAGGCGGGGTACACCCTGGACAAGTCGCCAGGTCATCACAGGGCTGACACATAGACACAGGCAACCATTCACACTCACATTCACACCTACGGTCAATTTAGAGTCACCAGTTAACCTAACCTGCATGTCTTTGGACTGTGGGGGAAACCGGAGCACCCGGAGGAAACCCACGCGGACACGGGGAGAACATGCAAACTCCACACAGAAAGGCCCTCGCCGGCCCCGGGGCTCGAACCCAGGACCTTCTTGCTGTGAGGCGACAGCACTAACCACTACACCACCGTGCCGCCTGGAAAAAGTATAATATATGCAATAATTATGCACTGGGGGCGGCACGGTGGTGTAGTGGTTAGCACTGTTGCCTTACAGCAAGAAGGTTCTGGGTTCGAGCCCCGTGGCCGGCGAGGGCCTTTCTGTATGGAGTTTGCATGTTCTCCCCGTGTCCGCGTGGGTTTCCTCCGGGTGCTCCGGTTTCCCCCACAGTCCAAAGACATGCAGGTTAGGTTAACTGGTGACTCTAAATTGACCGTAGGTGTGAATGTGAATGATTGTTTGTCTCTGTGTCAGCCCTGCGATGATCTGGCGACTTGTCCAGGGTGTACCCTGCCTCTCACCCATAGTCAGTTGGGATAGGCTCCAGCTTGCCTGCAATAATGCTACAAATAATGGATGGATGAATGAGTTTATGCAGTGCCTAAAAGCAGAGCTCCTGATGAGTGTATGGGCAAAATATTTGTCAGGGCACAAAATCAACCTGAATATAATAATAATAATATTATCGCATATGAACCATCAAATTGTGTAGTGTAGTATATTTCATGTCAATAAATTGCTGCACTGTCTTGTGACAGTGATACCAATAATGAGATACGCATCGCAGTTACAAATACATATTTATTCCTTTCTTTGACACCACATGCCATGCACCAGAAACAACACCATGACATTTATTATGGTGTGACTCTGCTGGGTGCCTGGTGGACAGCAGGGCGCCAGCACTTACACTTTACATCATTACTATATAGTTACGATCCAATATCAAACTTGATGTCAAACAGTTGTCGGGTTACATATAACACATCCACACACGTTGGTGCTCGGACATACAGCACTATTAGGATTAATTGGCATGCACCTGTTCCTGATTAGAGTGCAATCACAGCACATACATATAAGGACTCTCAGTAACACACAAACATTGCGAAGTATGCACTCTGTACTCTGCGTCTGATGTTAACCAGGCTTATATTTTGTATCGCTTTTCTGGTTTTGACCCTGTTTGTGTTTTTGGACTGTGAGTATTGTATTACCTCTGATAGCCCAGGAGTAATAGGGTTATACCCGGAACAAATTAGTAACAAGCTGAAAATTTCAGAATATGTTCAGAATACCTTTAGGAATAACATACTAAAAGTCCCCGGAAATCCCCCTTGTGCTCTCTGAGAAATTCAAGATGGCGTCCAAAATGGCCGCCAAATGGAGATCTGCCCATATCTCAGGCCCAAAACAAAATATTAATGCAATTAAAAGGTCAGAATATATGTTTTGTAGGGTAGGAGAGTAAATTTCAACATGTGTGTATTAATTACATTGTGTATTAACATTATATAATAACAATGTACACATTATAACAGTATATTTGTGTATAGTGTGGCTCCACTGGTTACTCGTTCACTCCGTATTATCCTATTCTGTTCACAAAACAACAAACACAATTACTAGGGGTTGGAGCACTTATTTTCATTAATATTAATTAAAGTAAATTGGTGGTGTAAAATGAAAAATGGCATGTTAAAAGGTCATGCTGAGTTCAGTCATTTTTAAAAGGTCATGCTGAGTTTAGTAATTTTTTGTCCGAACACACTGGCATTGCTAGTAGTAAAGACTGGCGCTAGAAACTCAAAGATTAATTTTTTTCCACCCTTAAACAAGCTTGAATAAATTCCCTACTTCATTGATGGTACAACAAAGGTCCAAGCATTACAACTGAGGCACTGAGAAGTGTTTAAGTCTACTCATTGTTTATAAGCAAGAGCTTTTATTGAGGCAGACCTTTTTGTCATGAAAGTCGCCGGAATGTTGAAGAAGTGTACTGAAACAGCTTGCCATCGTAGTTTTAGAAGATAGAGTTCTCAAATTTAATTTCCCTTTAATATTTTATCAAAGCTTAAAGATGCACTAAATATTAAGGAAATTGATGTCTAATTGTTGTCTTACATTATGTTCATGTATGTAGGTAGCCTACTAAGCTAATCTGTCAATCATGGCAACCATCAAATTCCATGTAATTTCCACATTAATGACCTTGTAATCTTGGTTAATTTTAATTTTAACAGTGTGACAATGGTGAATTTGCATTGCTTGTATGAGAGAACATATAATTTAACATTTTAATTGCATTTATATTATGTTTTATCCCTGAGATATTGAAAAATCTCCAATCGGCGGCCATTTTGGACGCCATCTTGAATTTCTCAGAGAGCACAAGGTGGATTCCCGGGGACTTTTAGTATGTTATTCCTAAAGGTATTCTGAACATATTCTGAAAAATTCAGCTTGTTACTAATTTGTTCCGGGTTGGACTCAATTTTGAGCTAATGCTCTTGGGCTATGATATCGTGTCTGTGCCTCACTCGACCACTGCCTGTTTTTTGACTCTGCCTTTGTCTACGTTTTGGATCTGTTTGCTAGCGTGCTTTCAATAAAACTGTTCCTGCACTTACATCCATCCATCAGCCTTACATGGCAGAAACTGTCAATTGTCCAACAGGTTAGTGAACTAATAAAACTGTTTTAACTAGTTTTATATGAAACTGTTGTGAATATTTTCCATAAAATGTGTTAGTAAATAACCCTATGTTATTTTTTTAAAAGCAAACTAAAAATCAGCGCTGGATAAAAACTCATCTATCTTATATAAATAAAGATACAAATTTTGTTGTCCGGTGGTCAAGTGTTTGAGATACGTTGCCTTGCACTTAGGGTCAGGTTCCCTGTGGTGGTACACATACGGATGGACTTCGTACTGTCAAGCCATCAAATATCAGGTCGATGCATTCTCTTAAGTATGGGGCCTCACTCATGCGCTTTGCATGTGGGGAGCTCCATTATGACCGCAATGAAGCCACACACATTAATGTTTTGCCACTTAACAGAGTTACAATCTTGTAGAAACAAATATTTAAAGTCAAACAAAACCCAAAAATAAACGCTGTTTGCTGAGCATGGCAAGTGCCCTGATGTGCCCTCCGAGGTCGAGAGCTTCTCTGGCGAAGCTCGGCAGGTTTAGAATGAGTAGGTAATGTATTTAGATAAATATCTTCATGAGTTTTTATCATACAAGCACGATAAACATATTGACAGAAACTTTATACTTTACACTTTCCTATGTGCCCACTGCCAAATAATATTATAGTTTTTAAATGACCTACATGAAATGAAGCATAAAACTTGTCACCTTACTCAGGCCAAGTTTACATTAGACCGTATCTGTCTCGTTTTCTTCGCGGATGCACTGTCCGTTTACATTAAAACGCCTGGAAACGCCGGGAAACGGGAATCCGCCAGGGTCCACGTATTCAATCCAGATCGTGTCAGCTCCGGTGCTGTGTAAACATTGAGGATACGCGGATACGCTGTGCTGAGCTCTAGCTGGCGTCGTCATTGGACAACGTCACTGTGACATCCACCTTCCTGATTAGCTGGCGTTGGTCATGTGACGCGACTGCTGAAAAACGGCGCGGACTTCCGCCTTGTATCACCTTTCATTAAAGAGTATAAAAGTATGAAAATACTGCAAATACTGATGCAAATACTGCCCATTGTGTAGTTATGATTGTCTTTAGGCTTGCCATCCTTCCACTTGCAAGTGGTAAGTGACGCGCATGCCCGATATGCACTGAGATCACACACACAGCGGCTCAGTCCCGAATCACTGCTCGTGCACTTCACTCGCGTGCTCTGTGAGCTGCGCAGGGCCGGAGTGCGCACCCTCCAGAGGGCACTCGCTGTTCAGGGCGGAGTGATTTGGAGCGCAGGATGCCTGCGGAGTCGAGCGTATCCGTGTATTGGCGCTGCTGTGTGCACGCAAATCGTGTATTGGCGTTGCTGTGTGCACGCTAATCGTTTTAAAAACGTTAATCTGATGATCTGCTGATACGGTCTAATGTAAACCCCACCTCAGTCACACCAAAGTCGGAGCAATGAGTGCCCACTTACACATTCATAAAAGACTATTCACATGGTAATGGCATGATAATCACTTTCACTCTTTCGGTTTCGATTGGTTTCTCTTTTGCGGTGGGAACGCACGTCGTAAACAGGTTAAAATCTGTCAGACATAGTTTAGGCTATTTGAAGGTAAAACTTGTTGCAAGATGGCATGCGGATTTTATGCGCTTCGGATGATTCAGGACAGCGATTCAATTATCCACCCATCCATCCATTATCTGTAGCCGCTTATACTGTTCTACAGGGTCACAGGCAAGCTGGAGCCTATCCCAGCTGACTATGGGCAAGAGGCAGGGTACACCCTGGACAAGTCGCCAGGTTATCGCAGGGCTGACACGATTCAATTAATGATTCATTTTATGATTCAGGACAGTGATTCAATTTCAGGACAGCGATTCAATTCATGATTCAGAACAACAATTCAATTCAATCTTGAGAACTGCGACACTAATTATGAGCAGTGCCTTTTTAAAATTTTTTTTACTTTGACTCGATCCAGCCAAAGATCAACTGGAGTAAGTGTAAATATTTCTTCTATTTATTATGAGCAGATCGGTTGACAGGGGCATAGCTAGGGGGTGCCCGTGACCCCCCTCCCTTTGTTGGACCATACATTTTTTCAATAGCCACATAAGAATATTAGAAAAGTGCCCACTGTAATTTTTCTAACCTTTTTTTTTTTAACTAGATTGTCACCTCAGCCTCATTAGGGTTTCTATAACCTTGACTTCCTGTGGTTTGGGCACGAAAACCCAGTTTGTCAGAGTGTGTGCAGGAGAGGTGGATGTACAGTAAGTGCAGATATGTTAAATAATACACAGTGTGATATGAGCATAAAGTGCGTGAAACGCACACAACAGGCAAACAGTCTGAAACAGCAGGCAAAGTCATAATCGAGGAAACAGGTAGGAGGTCAATCGAGGCATGGACAGAATATCAGAGGCAAAACTATACAAGATCATGGGACAAGAAACAGGAGTCAAAAAACCAGGAGGTCAACAAGAACAGGGCCAGAAAACAAGGCTCAGTAAGGCACACTAGACGCGGCGTAATACTTCGCTTTGTCCTTGCATGGGCGCAGTCCTTAAATAGCCCAAAAATAGTTCATTGATTAAAGACAGGCGTTCTTTGTTAACGGCGCGCGCGCCGGAGCTCGTTAGGCGTGCACGCAGCCTGAGACGCGCCTTCAGGTGCACGAGCCAAGGCGTGCAGGACTGACACAGTTCTGCGCAACACGATCACACTAGAAAGCATGGTCAAGCTGCCAGTGTAGCTGCAGTCTTTAATTGCGAATTTCAAGTATTTCCTCTTGTGTTAATAATTCGCCATATCAAAACAAGCAAAACTTTACTCCTTCTTTCGACGTGAAGAGAGGTAAGCAATTTATTTTTTTTTTGCTATCAAAGTTGCATTTTGTGGCTTCGAAGCTAAGTTTTAGTGTGCCGTTTCTAGAACACAACATCAAGAAAACGTGGAAGAAACAGCGATAATGGAAGAGCCAGTTTCTAAGCTACCTAAAACTAGCAATGGTAATTATTTTTTTGTTACATAATGTACTCAGGCTGCCAGTCAGTGTGTGAACCCCCTTTGAAAAATCCCAGCTACGCCCCTGGTTGATATGCGTGCGCTGTAGTGCATACACAGGAAAAATGACTGAGCAGTTTTTCCAAAGTTAAAAGTATTTTCCTCAAAAATAGTTACTTTTGCTTGATTTTGAGTTTAGAGAGTAAAATTTGGAGTTGGAGTGGGAGCAAAATTACAGAGTAATTGCATAACAGAGTAACAGAGTTGGCTGTGGCTCTGAACTGAGTAAAACAATACAAGACTTAATTTCAAGACACACTGAATAGAATCAAATATCAAAATAAAGTCAAATACCACATAAATGAAGCTGTTGTAGAAAGCACTTTTAGAACTGTGTTGGAATGTGTGAAAAAACATTACCTTACCTATTGTGACTTGACCTGATGGGATTAAGAGATAATCTGATGAGATTAAGAGATGGCAGTGGGAGGGGTTTTCGCTCTTCTCATTGAAAGGAATGGAAATTTTTCACACTTCTCATTGAATACCCCTCCCACTGCCAACTCTTTATCCCAAAACAATAGGACATAATTTTTTTGATGGCCAGTTAATTGTCCAAATCAATGGAACAGATTTAAGTTTTTGTGCTTGATCCATTCCTGAGACCCAAACAGAATCACCTCAAGTGACCAAAATGGTTTGTCACACCGGGTAAGGTCATGTTTTTTCACACATTCCAACATGGTTCTAAAGCTGCTTTTTTTATAACATCTTCATTTATTTGTTTTTTGTTTTTTTAAGTACAATCATGACATACATACTACATAGATATTATTGTAGCTGAACTTGGGCTGAATACAAAAAAGTCATATGACTTTGAAAATACTGCTTAGATTTGTTGAAATTGATAACAAAATCAGAGCATGCCAAAATCATTAGAGTGCCAGAAAATACCTTCTACCCAGAGGGTTAAATTAAAAATAGAACTTTATAACAACAATTTTTCCATTTTAAAAGTTATGATATTGCTAAAAATAGGCTGACCTGGATGCTACCATTTGCACTGAAACCAGATATCTGCCTGTGATGTAACTGGCCCACAAGTATGCCGTTTGCCTTCATTACACAGAGCCATCAAATAAAGGCTTCTAATTCTAAAAAAAAATCCCCAGGTGCCACTGTTCTCTCTCTCCCTCTCTCTCTCTCTCTCTCTCTCTCTCTCTCTGTGTGGTTTCACTGCTTCAGATGGGTTAAATTCAGAGAAAGAATTTCACTTTGCTGTAATGTATATGTGACAAATAAAGACTTCTTATAATACATAGGGCCAAATTACTCAATTCTGATTGGTCAATCAAGGAGGGCTTTTTTCCTTCACACGGGGCCGTATTTCTGAAATGCTATTGGCTAGTTCGTTGCTTGGTTACAGTTACAAAAATTAGGAAATTTTGTCAACAAAATGGCTTTTGTAAAGAAGTTCCAATAAAATTTTGTAAATCACTTTCAAAATCCTCGTGTCATGTCGCCGTGTCATGATAAAAGACGCTTTAGAAACTGACTCAAACGTGCAAGATAGTCTTGCGCCCTGATTGGCTCAGAAAACGTGAATGAGAAATGTTGTGAACTTGAATGGCTTCCGAAGTATGAATTTGGCCCTATATATTATAAACAAGTAATCGTATGGTTCCTTATAAAATTTCACTCGTGATATCAAAGTTTTGAAATTTTCAAAACTTCGAAATCACTCATGAAATTAATCCTTAATTTTACTCGGCCCCATACGATTACCTATACTAATCATAAATTTTCTGTAACCATGTAATTTTTATTGGCACCAAAATACGCGAATCACAGACTTTATTTTTCTCAAGTTTTAATCTCACTCGGCTAGAAAACGCACGTGCAGTACTGATACAGATACTAGTAAAAACGATGGCAGTTGTCATAACAACATAATTCTTGCCATCTAAAAAGATTGCTTTTCTCAGTGAATAAAAACAAACAAAAGCATGTCACGTAAAAAATACAAGATTTTTTTTTTAATTTAAGTAATCATCTTCAGGGTGGTTTACAACAATTTAGAAGTGATGTGTCCATGAGATCCACTAGCTTCGGTAAGTCATGTAGCATGTAAGTGATGTCACAATCTCAAATTCTCTCGTGTAATTTTCACTCGGAGCGCAATATTTGAACCTTGAAGAGAGTAAGATGTCAGTGCCCAGGGACATTGTTTGTCTTTTAAAATAAAATCTGTACACAGTATACAGCAGGGGTCACCAAACTTTTTTCTCTGGGGGCCACATTGTCGTTCCTGACTGTGATGGGGGGCCGGGTCAGCTATATAACATAGAATTGTATGACCCAGACAAATATGACCACCAGCAGGCCTCATTGTGTAGTAGAGATTACTAGCCTGGCACAGCCATCCCCACTACTATATCCACACTACTATATCAACACTTGATTCCTGGCACATATGTGTTTATCTTTACTAGTGGTTTGCAAAAGTAGTAATCGAGTCTTCACACTTTGTTTTAATTTGAAATACCACTGATATTCCATTAATTTATTTTCTAATAAAAATAACATCAAAGCTGTCAAGGTAAGAAACATCTGCCTATTTGAGGTGATTGACACTGGCAAAGGTGAGTGGAAAATTATAAATTGTAGGTAGGCCTGTTGATATTATTAATAATATTAATAATAATTGTGTGCAGCACTTAATAAAGGTCAAATAAATAGGCCTATAAAATAAATACATTTAAAAAAAACAGTGAAATTATAATAATATGAGCAATAGATCACAGCAGTTGTGCTGTGTCCTGCACGTCATTGCTCTCATCCATGGCCAAAGCAAAAAACTCGAATTCTGACTCTCTCATTCAGCTGGTCATACACGTTGTCCCCCAAATCTTCGGTTCGCCTGGTCATAGTAGGTGCGGAGAGACTCACCGCGTTGAGCGCATCCTTCTTGTCGGGACACACCTCCTCGGCCACAGCAAGCATGCATACTTTAACAAAGTCCCCATCAGTAAACGGCTTTCCATGGGTAGCTAGTAGGTGAGCTACCTTATAGCGAGCTCGGACAGCAGCCTGGTTGATCTGGGTTTGGCGAAGGAATACATTCTGTTGTGCAGCCAGTCCGCATTTCATCCTCCGAATCCTGTCTTCTCTTGTTTGCCCTCGCAAACTAGCATACTCTTTGTGGCGGGTTTCATAGTGACGACGCAGATTATATTCTTTGAAAACCGGCACACTTTCTTTACATACAAGACAAACTGCACGGTCCTTACACTGAACGAACAAATAATCGGTGGTCCACTGTTCTTTAAAAACTCTGCACTCTCTGTCAGCTTTTCGCTTACCGCTAGCCATTTTGCTGTCCTGAACACTGACAGTTCTCTGCGCATGCGCTGCCTGTCACTGCTTGATCGCGAGCATATGACGAAAATTCGGAAAATATGAATAGTTCATTTTATAACTAAATATCAATTTTAATTGATAAAATCAACAAAATACAAGATGCAGACATGTTATTATTTGCCAAAAAGCAATTTAAAAAAATAGGCCATGACCACTTTTGGGGATTGCCTCATAGGGCCGGTTCAAGTGGTGGGGGGCAGAGGGGCTGGGGAGCCGGTCAAAGGGGGGTGGCGGGCCGGATCTGGCCCGCGGGCTGTAGTTTGGTGACCCCTGGTATACAGGTACAAATATGAACAAGTGAATACTCAAACATGTCTTATATGGATATTATCTGTCAGTATGAAGGAGTTTTTATTTTTTGGGTTTTGTTCATCTTTAACCACATCTGTATTCTGACTAGAACATGCATCTTTCAGTTCAAACAAGCAGATGCCATGTCTCTCTAAATCATCCAAATATTATACTGCATTGATCGAAGCTCCTGAAGAAATATGGGCTACATTACCTTCAGTAACTCTTTCAGTGCTTGTCGATGTTCAGTATGTCATGTCTATTATATATCTTTGTTGTACCATAGCGCTGTTGACTTCTTAATTCTGATCAGTTCTGATTCCGGGCAATATGTTATTGTTTCTACAGTAACAACTCATTCATATGAACTTGGAGGGTGCAACTCCACATAACCTAACTCAGCATTCACACGAGAGAGTGACAAGTTGCTCGTGTCATTTGTAGTTTATCTGCTGTGGCAGCAAGCCATGTGTAGCAAGCGCTATTGTCACTTGTACCGTAGGTGTGTCCCACCTGTCAAGCATTTTACATACTGACGAGAAAATGTAGTCTACAGCATACAATCTACAACAGTATATGATTTACTTTTGTTTAACCTCCTAGGGCTTAGCGGTCACATGCGTGGACAGCACTTTTTAGAAATTCGGAACAAGAATCCACATATGTGGACATACTTTTTCTCTAAAAGTACATCTTATCAAAAGATGATGCTTAGTTTTTATTCTAATCAGGTTCTAATAAGCCCAAATAGCAAAGAGAAATAAAAAATGCATGTAAAAAAACAGCCTGGGCCTTAGGAGGTTAAAATGTATTTTAAAATTGTAATAAAGTCGAAAATAAGAGTGAAAACTTGTCATTTGATAGACATTATATGCCAAGCTTCATATTAGCTTTATTAGCAAATTAGCAGTGCAAGCTATCTGTAGTAGCTACATTCACTCTCCAGAGGCACCGCCATGTGGCTATACATCTTCTTATAACTTCCTAAACACATATTAAATAATGCACTTATTAGTGTGAAAACCTTGTTAGTATGTTACATGCTAGGCTTTGTAGTAGTAATTAGCAAATGCAAATAGCAGTGCAAGCTAATTGTACTAGCTACAAACACTCTCCAGAGACACCAATGAGCTCCGTGACTTCCTTTCAAGCTTTATTATCCTTCTTAATGCCTCTATACACATTTAATGAGAGGTTGTGTTTAAGATGAGATGAAACCGTGTTTATAAGGTTTTCTTCTAGAAAAAAAAAATTGTTGTACCGCCTGCACCATACGAGTTTGAATTCATCACTTTACCACGTTATAACTAATTTGCATGAAGTCACTTCTTGCACTGTTACTTTGTGGCCTGACTCTGTTGCTGAAACTGCCGTTCTGTGTTGCGCACGTACAGAGAAAATGAATGGTTGCCTTTCATTCTTTCGCTTGTTATTGTGAATGCAAGTTAAGTCTCATACTAAACAGATTTAAAAATGTTATCTAACAAAGGCACTAATCTAATTGTTCATATGGTGAAGTTTTTAAATGAAAGGCAATGTTGCCTTTTGCTGTTTCTCACCTATGTGAAAGCTGCCTTTTTTTTTTATTATCTTCAAGAGAAACCAAACAGAAATGCTGGTGAGAGAGTGACTGCTTATAGCTGCTATTATTCAAGTGATAACAAGAAATAACTTGACTCATGGACGTTCCACAACATTAAAGGGGAACTGAAGTCATTTTTAAGCTTGCTTTATTTCTTAATTAACGTGTTATTCAATTACGTTTTCGGTTTTAGTAACCTAATGCCGCTTTTCCACTACAAACGCGGCTGAGTTGGGCTGAGTCGAGCTGAGTGAGGCTGTTGGAGTTGCATTTCGACTACAACCGCGCTGAACCGTGCTGGCTGGAAGTGGGTGGACACATTGGGTGGAGTTAGTGAAAGTGGGTGGACGTCACGTGATGTCGTTAGGCGGCGCAAACAGTGACATCAGTGACCTTTTAAGCAGTAGTCTCACGACCCGGAGAGTAAACAATAAACATGGAGGACATGGAGTCGTTAGTGTTGCTGGTCTTGGTGCTGTGGCTTGTTGTCACCGACAACGCCAACAGATACTGGCAAGAGCGTATAGATGAGGCGAGGCGCATAAGGCTTCAGAAATTCTCGTAATTCTTCTTCTTCTTCCGGGTTTACAGTGTTTACAGATCCCAGCGTGCTCGCGGGGCGTGTGTGGGCATGTGAGGACACTCCTCCTCACCAATCAGTGCACAGGGGAGTGTCTCCTCACGCCCCTAGCCCCACTCGGCTCGGCTTGGCTCGCTTCAGCCCCACTCCAAAACCGTGCGAGTTTTGGGTGCTGAGTAGGGCTGAAGCGAGCTGAGTTGTGCTGCTCTGAGGTAGTCGAAACGCGAGCCGTGTCGGGCTGAAGCGAGCTGAAGTGAGCTGAAAAAGGGTAGTGGAAAAGGGCCATTATATCGTGACTCGTATTGGCAACTAATTGCAGTTAAATATTATACTTATCGGCCTATTCGGTTTTTAGCCGTGTTGAATGTAGTTCGTTTGGTCCACGGCAGGCGTCGCTTATCCGCGCGATCTTCACGAGACTTGTGCGAGACTTCGGAATGTGAAGTGTAAGCCAGGTGTCAGTGCCGCCATTTTGAAAACTGTTTTCCAAACAAAATATTGCACAAAAACGAGTTTAAATGACGATTACTGCCTACTTTTTCAAACTTTCCTGATTGCTATCAAAACAAACAAAACTTCCGGCTTGATTACGTCAGCATTCGAAAGAGGGCGCGCACGTCTTTTGACAATGTTTGCAGATGTTGGTCACTTTGATTTCCGCTGTACGTTTTGCTTCCGTCCTATGACATCTCGCACAGGTCTCAACGAAGCTCGTTTACGGCCATTGCTTTGACATATGGACTGATATATTACATAGCATATTTCAAACACTCATAACTTGCTATAGCAGTGACAAAATAGCTATTAAAAATGCATTCTGATATTTAATAAAATGAGATAAATAGAATTTTGATAATAAAAAAATTTACCTTCAGTTCTCCTTTAAATCTAACTATAAGTGGATAAAACATGCACTGTGTAATTCTTTGGTAAATAAAAATTAATATTGGCAAATTGCTGTGATATAAGAGGATTAAACCATCATGTGATGTTTAAAAATTGGTTTGAAGCTCATGGCTGACAGGGTTCTTTCTGTTTGCAGTTTGCATGTTCTCCCTGTGTCTGCGTGGGTTTCCTCCAGGTGCTCCGGTTTCCCCCATAGTTGAAAGACATGCAGATTAGGTAAAATACCCCGCCACTGGGGTTGCATACTTAGTACCAGTCCCAAACCCAGATAGATTGGGGAGGGTTGCGTGAGGAAGGGCATCTGGTGTAAAAACCATGATGATCCGCTGTGGCGACCCCTAACAGGAGCAGCCGAAAGAAGATATGTATGTGTGTGTGTGTGTGTGTGTGTACAGCCATAGCATTAAAACAACTGAGAGGTGAAGTGAATAACATTTGATTATCTAATTACAGAACAAAACAGAAAGGTGCCAGCATTAACTTTCTCAGCAGTTTGTGCTACAGTAGCTCTTGTGTGTGGGATTGAGCCATGTGAGCTAGCCCTCATGCCCCATGCGAATCAGTGAGCCTTGGCCGCCCACAACCCTGTTGCCGGTTCACTGGTTGTCCTTCCTTGAACCACTTTTGGTAGGTACTAACCACTGCATACCAGGAACACCCCACAAGATGTGCCATTTTGGAGATGCTCAGACCCAGTCATCGAGCCATCACAATTTGGCCCTTGTCAAAGTCGCTCAGATCATTACGCTTGCCCATTTTTCCTGCTTCCAACACCTCAACTTCAACAACTGACCGTTCTCTTTCTGCCTAATACTGTATATCCCACCCCTTGACAGGTGCCATTGTAATGAGATAATCAGTGTTATTCACTTCACCTGTCAGTGGTTTGAATGTTATGGCTGATCTGTATGTGTGTGTATGAAGGGCATGTACCATCATATTGTATTCCTTACTTCCCTGCAAGTTTAACTAAATTTGTTAATCTATTTGCATTTTAAAAAAAGGTCTAAGACTTTAACTCACTACATTTCCTCTGTACCTTTCAGTTTTAATTTAATCTTCCACTGAAATATTTTTCTTCTGCTAACTTATAGGCAGAATTAATCATTTCTTGTAGTGGTTTGAGGCATGAAAATGAGTGAGTCAGTGTGGAACCAATCACATTTGATTCACATATCGTCTCATCTCTGTGCGCCGATTCAGGCTGTCCTGAAGTACATACTCTATCAGCGGCTGTCTGATTTTAATTGAAATAAGGACATGCATTTTATGGCAGCTACTGTCTCAGATAGACTTAGAGCAGAAGTGAGAGGTTTGATGTTGTCATATTGTGCTTATGTGTGAGTGTCTAGTGTAGCATCAAGGTTTCGGGCTTTATCAAATTTAATTTAATGTAGATGCTGAAATTCTGTTATTACATCCTCTTTCTTTTCTGTTATGTATTACATCTCTCTTTCTCTCTCTCTCTCTCTCTCTCTCTCTCTCTCTCTCTGTCTAACTTACTTGATGTTCATTAGATCATCATCTGGCAGCCATATCCCTTTCCTGGCACCCACTGGAGCATGTGAGAGCAAAAGAGAGAGAGGGTTAGAGCGCAGATGCTGCATCCGTGAAATGACAGCCATTAACTAATCAACTGCAGTTTATGTAATTGTTGAACATCTTTCGAAGCAAATTGTGTACATGGATTATTAACTGCATAAAAGCAAACATTTCCCCTTCTCTTTTTTCCACTCCCTTTCTCTTTCTCAGCAGCAGTGATAGCTTGAACATAGTCTGGAGCTCAACAACACATCTTTTATAAATATGATTACTTCATCAGTGGCTGTAGGACTCGGTTGAATAGGATATCTCAATACACATAATCTGTGAAGAAAGAATAGAACAGAATGCATGGATGAATAGGAAAAGGAGCATGATCAAACATGTTCAGTCGAGAAGCTCTCTCATTTGGCCTATGTAACATTAATGCTGGTTAATTAATAGTACTTACACACTCACTGTAGGCTTTGAGTCCATCCATGACACTAGTGGATAAAGAGAGTTTTTCTCTTGGAAGTATTCGGACTGTCTGATGTCAGAAGATGTTAGATCAGTTCCTGCTTAAAGCCTTTAGTGGTCATCAGGGCGGATTAAGCGTAGTAGTGCAGAGTTCTCTGATTCCCTACATGCTGCCTCAACCCATCATTCCTGCTCTCTCAGCAACTCGGGCAGAATATAGACACAATGATCTACATGTACAGCACATCTAATCCTGATTCAAGTTAGAGAGCTTTACATTAAACCATACATTAGTACACACACACATATACACACCCACACACACACACAATCAGACTGGCTCGTGAGAGTCAAATGGCTCCAGTTCATTTAAAGCCGCACACAGGGACCAGTGGGTAATAACCGTTCCTTATGTTGCACCATGAATCTTATTTATTGAGCATAAAGTGCTTTTTCAAACCACAGTTTACAGCCTCCATTTAAATCTCATCTATTTTATGTGGAGTTGGCACCTGGTATTCCCTTTGGTGATGTTTAAAAAAGCACCTCAGGATAGCACAGCCCCATCACTATGAACATATCTTTAGAGCTTCCGAACTCAGCTCATTTGAAGCGAAGACCTCCGGGTCCGCTGCTGGCCTCTTGGTCGTCTAATATGAGTTGCACCTCCCTTTTTGTTGAACTCCATTTGTCCTCTTGAGGCTTTTTTGATGAAGCATGGATTGTAGTTGGGAGTGTCGGCTATGCTGACATCAGTGGCATGCAGTCCAAGATGGCAGGGAAAGAGAATGAGAGTGGTTCTTCCGTGCTTCACATTCATCCATGCTGTATGACAGTTTAGGAGTGCCAATGCCAAAACTCTGTGTGTCTGTGTGTGGTGATACTGGCACTGATCCATCCCTATCGAAATGTAGAAGAATGGTTGGCCTTCTTCTACCTCCCACCTCCATCTCTAGGCTTCTCGACCACTCCTTCTTTCTCTTGGTGTCTCCTCATACTGCTTTACATGGCCCGTTGTGACGTGAGGCCATGATTTGTTTCTCTGTTTGGTATTTTTTTTTTCTACGCCAGCAGTGCTCTACTGACCTACTTCATTTTAATCCCTTGATATGACTTTAATAGACTGTATGCAAGGGGAGGGGAAGAAGGGTGTCTCTGAGTGTGAGGGGGAAGAAAGGAGAGATTGAAAGATCGAGACACTGTACAAGGGAGATAAATGAAATGAGAAAGAGAGAGAGAGAGCACGATTTCCTGGTAATGCTTTGGCTAGCAAATGAATTTGATGCCGTTATGTAACCTTCATCCCTTATAATCACATCATCGACTTTGTCAGGCGCTGAAAATAGAGGGATTGTGCAGTGAACTCAGTAGAAAGGTGATTGCAAATGACCAGTCATGTTGATTTGCCACTTCCTGTGTAAATAAAATATCTTTTAACTTTTAATGCAGTGAGCTTGTTTCGAGTCACTGATTATTTCTTGCTCTGAAAAGCTTATTGTGTCAAAAGTTTGTTTTCCTGTTACAAACTGACCCCTAGACATTCACATGCACAGAAGTTTGAAATCTTCAAGATAGCCAGCTGAGTATATAAAAGGACTTAGACACTATGCTGTCGGTGGAGTACACTCACTCCATCCAGCCCGAGGTAAAAACCCTGCTAGAAGGGAGAATGTAAGTGGAGGAAGCTAAAGGCAACCATGATAAAATCTTGCTCATGCAAGCACGATAGGATCTTGACATTTGTTCCTGTTGTGCAGGTAATTAGCTCACAAAAGATTCCAGCACCCCACAGCCCTGATCAGATACAGTCTATCAGCCCATCTTTCTACACTTCAACCTGAAAACTGTTGTTTCATTTCATAGCCAATGTGTGAGAAAACAGCAATGACGACAACAACAACAACAAATCATTGCCCGGTTACTTATGGGACGCAGTCTGATCAACCTGATGTTAATTTTTAATCCCAGAATGAAAAGTAGGAGTGCTGTAAACATGGAAGTTGGGAGACAGTGAACAGTGGGCTTCAGGGGAACAGAGAGAAATAAAATTGTCCAGGAGGACAAAAATTGCATTAACTCATCAAGGGGCCAAAAATTCTTCCGGGTGCCCCTGCTGATGAGTGAAGTGAGGTTAAAATGACGCATTCTAGATTCACAAAAAGTAAAAATAAAACGTTGAGCTTGCTGTTGTCCATTTAATTTAAGCTACAGTAGTGCTTGAAAGTTTGTGAACCATTTAGAATTGTCTATATTTCTGCATAAATATGACCTAAAACATCATCAGATTTTCACACAAGTCCTAAAAGTAGATAAAGAGAACCCAGTTAACCTCCTAAGGCCCAAGCTGTTTTTTTACATGCATTTTTTTTATTTCTCTTTGCTATTTGGGCTTATTAGAACCTGATTAGAATAAAAACTAAGCATCATCTTTTGATAAGATGTACTTTTAGAGAAAAAGTATGTCCACATATGTGGATTCTTGTTCCGAATTTCCATAAAGTGCTGTCCACGCATGTGACCGCTAAGCCCTAGGAGGTTAAACAAATGAGACAAAAATATTATACTTGGTCATTTATTTATTGAGGAAAATGATCCAATATTACACATCTGTGAGTGGCAAAAGTATGTGAACCTCTAGGATTAGCAGTTAATTTGAAGGTGAAATTAGAGTCAGGTGTTTTCAATCAATGGGATGACAATCAGGTGTGAGTGGGCATCCTGTTTTATTTAAAGAACAGGGATCTATCAAAGTCTGATCTTCACAACGCATGTTTGTGGAAGCGTATCATGGCACAAACAAAGGAGATTTCTGAGGACCTCAGAAAAAGCGTTGTTGATGCTCATCAGGCTGGAAAAGGTTACAAAACCATCTCTAAAGAGTTTGGACTCCACCAATCCACAGTCAGACAGATTGTGTACAAATGGAAGAAATTCAAGACCATTGTTACCCTCCCCAGGAGTGGTCGACCAACAAAGATCACTCCAAGAGCAAGGTGTGTAATAGTCGGCGAGGTCACAAAGGACCCCAGAGTAACTTCTAAGCAACTGAAGGCCTCTCTCACATTGGCTAATGTTCATTAGTCCACCATCAGGAGAACACTGAACAACAATGCTGTGCATGGCAGGGTTGCAAGGAGAAAGCCACTGCTCTCCTAAAAGAACATTGCTGCTCGTTTGCAGTTTGCTAAAGATCATGTGGACAAGCCAGAAGGCTATTGGAAAAATGTTTTGTGGACGGATGAGACCAAAATAGAACTTTTTGGTTTAAATGAGAAGCATTATGTTTGGAGAAAGGAAAACACTGCATTCCAGCATAAAAACTTTATCCCATCTGTGAAACATGGTGGTGG
This sequence comes from Neoarius graeffei, assembly GCF_027579695.1. Lineage (NCBI taxonomy): Eukaryota > Metazoa > Chordata > Actinopteri > Siluriformes > Ariidae > Neoarius > Neoarius graeffei. The sequence goes on from NC_083570.1 coordinate 70,921,127, forward strand.
TAGTATCATGGTTTGGGCCTGTTTTGCTGCATCTGGGCCAGGACGGCTTGCCATCATTGATGGAACAATGAATTCTGAATTATACCAGCGAATTCTAAAGGAAAATGTCGTGACATCTGTGCATGAACTGAATCTCAAGAGAAGGTGGGTCATGCAGCAAGACAACGACCCTAAGCACACAAGTCGTTCTACCAAAGAATGGTTAAAGAAGAATAAAGTTAATGTTTTGGAATGGCCAAGTCAAAGTCCTGACCTTAATCCAATTGAAATGTTGTAGAAGGACCTGAAGCGAGCAGTTCATGTGAGGAAACCCACCAACATCCCAGAGTTGAAGCTGTTCTGTACGGAGGAATGGGCTAAAATTCCTCCAAGCCGGTGTGCAGGACTGATCAACAGTTACTGGAAATGTTTAGTTGCAGTCATTACTGCACAAGGGGGTCACACCAGATACTGAAGGCAAAGGTTCACATACTTTTTCCATTCACAGAAATGTAATATTGGATCATTTTCCTCAGTAAATAAATGACCAAGTATAATATTTTTGTCTCATTTGTTTAACTGGGTTCTCTTTATCTACTTTTAGGACTTGTGTGAAGATCTGATGATGTTTTTGGCCATATTTATGCAGAAATATAGAAAACTCTAAAGGGTTCACGAACTTTCAAGCACCACTGTACACGCTGTTGGCTCACCCGTGATTTCCTGATAAGTTGATATAAACGTTATCTCACAAGCCAGACTTAGTTACTCCTGTAGAGCTTTCATAACTCTACATGGACAAAAAAAGGTGAAATGCGTATGCAAGGACATGCGGTTTGCCTAGATGTTGATAATTTTTGATATACATCAGACAAGTGCAGGTGTTGAGCTTCTGAGGCTGAGACTAATTATGAGAAAAACTGAGGGAATTGATATCACATCATCATGAGCACTCTCTCACTGCTAAAGTCTTTAGCTCAAGATCCAGTGACCTGTCTAAATTTATAATATTGATTGTGCTTTAGGTGTGATCATCAATCCCTCTTGGCGCTGAAATCTGTCTCAAATGTGAGTGTAAGCTAACAGACAAAAGCTGATGGCATGGGATAGAATTAATCATGAGATATTTTTCAGACCAGCCCAGACTGAAGGCCTAGCAAATAATTCTTTCTCACGTTGTGTCTTATATCCGCTTTCCTTCCCAGCTTCAGGCTGGAACACCGCCAGATAGAGTGTTTATAGGAAGAGGGGGGGACCAAGAGAAAGAAGAAAAAAATCCACTGAATTGGTAAAGTGAGAAATAGTGTTCAGCCCTGTTGTTTATCCTTGTCACTGAATTTTATGGCATATATATCATGTTTGTGTCACTAACCACACTCCAGAGGCAGCCGTGATTGCATTAATTTCAGTCAATATCATGTGTAGCCCCATTCCTGGCGCTGTTTAAGCTAAAGTGATGTTACCCTTACTACTTGCTTATCAACTCAGTTGTCTGCGTGTGTGTTCAGCAGTGCCATTAGCTTGTAGCAGCAAACCAAACCTGCAGAGAGGGGCTTTACCCCCCTCAGCAGGCTCTGTTTGAATTAAGTTAGTAAGCCTTCAGTGCCAGGTATTGGCTCAGGCAGCCAAAGAGGGGAGGGGAACAGGGAAAATACGACAAGGAGCAAAGAAAAAAAAACCAAAAAAACGATGTATCGAGTTAGCTCATACTTAGCGGGAGAGCGAAAAGGGAAGCAGTGATGCGTGAAGCTGTATTATCAAATACAGATTTCCTGGCAAGCTCCAGAGACTCGTTCTGCTGCCGGCTTGCGCCAACTGGCAGCCTGCAATCTGGTGAATGAGACTACCATGATGCTGATGGGCTGTCAAGCTGGTCAGCTGAAGCTCATGGGAGAGGAAAGTCATTCCAGACGCCGTCATCAGGTTTGCACAGATACGCCCTGACGCTTGGTTATGGGCTCCTGGAACATTCTCTGGAAGTGCTGTTTTGTGTCAGCATGTTGCATTGATTGTCTTTTTCTTGGGTGTCACTGGGGTCATTCGAAAGAAGCCTTTTAAAAAGCTTTCTCTCCCTCTCTCTTTCGTTATGTCTCTCTTTTTCGCTGAACCTCAAACTCCCCCTCACAAAAAAACAAAACAACTTTCTGTGTTTTGTCTCCTCTGCCAAAACCAATAAACAGGTAAAGGACTGTGTGAGAGAAAACATGAGTGATTCCTATTCCACTTGCATGTTTTGCATGCTGTCTCTTGTTTGTAACTCAGAATGAAAACAGATGCATGTATGACAGCACCATGCAGGCCCGGAGAGCGAGAGCAGGCTCTGTGGCTCATCTGGCTGAAAACAACAGCTTGACAAATACGTGAGGACCAGGTACTCACATCAGATTCTCACAAAGCCATCTCCTACTTTTCATCAGATGTTTATCAGTTGTGATGAGCAGGCGGTTGGCTATATGCTGTTCTCCCTCAGGCGGAAAGCTGCCAGCCCCTTGGGGAAATGCAGCTTTTGGGTGCTAAGGTATAGCGAAGGCTAAAGCCCACTCTGACAGGACCGATACAAGACGATCAGCCAGACAGGGTTTGTTCCCTTCCTGCCACTTTACATCCACTGCTTCTCCGTTTAATTAGAATCACTTGTCATGTCCCGTATATCACCAAGGCCTGGCTGTGGCAGCTGTCAGCTAAAGAAATGTGATAGTTATTCATTGGCTCGATAGCCGTGCAACAGCAAGGTCGCAGGACAGAATGCACCTTGAGATAACTGGCCGAGTCGTGTGTTAGTACGTGGCTGGAAAAGGGGTGTGTGTGTGTGTGTGTGTGTGCAAGGTGATGTGAATCTATAAGGAAGAGAGCAAAAGGCAGAGAGAAATTAAGAGTAAATGATAAATAGAGGGGTAAAACCCCCCAGATATATAGCCTGACACACATGCAGGTACGGTTTATGTTTATGACATTTATATTGGTATCAAAACTTGAAAGCGGATTATGGATCTCCTGAAAATTTTAAAGGGGAACTGAAGTTATTTTTAAACTTGCTTTATTTCTTAATTAACGTGTTATTCAATTACGTTTTCGGTTTTAGTAACCTTATATCGTGACTCGTATTGGCAACTAATTGCAATTAAATATTATACTTATCGGCCTGTTCGGTTTTTAGCCGTGTTGAATGTAGTTCGTTTGGTCCACGGCAGGCGTCGCTTATCCACGCGATCTTCACCAGACTTGTGCGAGACTTCGAAACGTGAAGTGTCAGCCAGGTGTCAGTGCCGCCATTTTGAAAACTGTTTTCCAAACAAAATATTGTTCAAAAACAAGTTTAAATGACGATTACTGCCTACTTTTTTTCAAACTTTCCTGACTGCTATCAAAACAAACAAAACTTCCGGCTTGATTACATCGGCATTCGAAAGACGGTGCGCGCATCTTTTTTTGGGGTCGCGCTGAAAGAAATCAAATTAAAAGTCTCAAATTTGATTTACTAAAAGGCAGCGACAAAGAAGAAAGTATTCAGCCTTGATTTAAAAAAAACTGAAAGATGCAGGTACTTTGTATTGATTAATGTGGGAAATACTCTCAGTATAATATGGATTTATCACAAAAACACATGCATGTATTTATTATTTTGAGAACCCACCAGCCGCCTAATCTGGCACGTTTTAATTGTGCGACAGTAATGACGTAAATACCAGCGCGACGGACTAGTGTCCGAAAGCGTTTTTTCATTTTACCAATGAGCTCACTATATAGTCCTCTATATCGTAATTCCTTATATAGGGAGTAGTGAACGAATGAGCGATTTCAGACACGGGGAACGTTGGCAGATGTTGGTCACTTTGATTTCCGCTGTACGTTTTACTTCCGTCCTATGAAGTCTCGCACCGGTCTCAACGAATCTCGTTTACGGCCATTGCTTTGACATACAGACTGATATATTACATTCAAACACTCATAACTTGCTATAGCAGTGATAAAATAGCTATCAAAAATGCATTCCTATATTTAATAAAATGAGATAAATAGAATTTTGATGATAAAAAATTTGCCTTCAGTTCCCCTTTAATGGGAAAGGATTTTCATCCTTTACAGTCAATAGATGAATCTCTTAAATTAATTTAAACCACAGCACTGTTGAATTCTCAATTCTGATTGGTCAGAAGGAGGTGATTTAAGTTTTTATACCATCAGCTGTGACAGCAGAGCTAGCTGTCATGTAAGGTTTACAGGGTTATATTAATGTGCTCTTTCTAATACGTTATCGTTTCTATAGTAACTTACACCCGGATTTATATGGTGAATGTGCCACATAAGCTGATTTAAAAAAAAAATGTTTATAATTGTTGATATAGTAAGTTTTCTGTCAGGAGAAGTTTATTTACCATTTTTGTTCGAATTTGTAGCAGTCAGAAATAAAGCTTTAAAGGGGACATATTGTGAAAAACTGACTTTTTCAGTGCTTGTGTACATACATTTTGGTATCTGGAGCCTACCAACCCACAAACTCTGAAATAAGCCCATGCAGTCAGTTTCTTTAGAGTACTTATTTCAGAAAACATGTCCTTCAACAAGTGGTTCAGATTTGGTTCCCCTTCCTCTGTCACATGGGGAGCTCATTAGAATTACATCTTCACTCATGGCTTCAGTGCTGCCTTTATGAATGAATATTCATGAGGAAAGTGCTACCTGATTGGCTGGCAGAAGAGCTGGGGGGCAGGGGTGGGAGGAGTAGTGGCTCATTATCATTTAAAGGAAAAGGCAGTCACATGGGCCGTTTTGAACAGGGCGGTTTAGACAAAGTAAAAAGGGAGCTGTGGTGCTTCATCTTTGTGGTATTTTGACCAAAACATGCCACATATATTTCATTTAGACCTCAGGGAACTGTGTGAATTTGTGGCAAAAGGGTATAACATTTCAACTTTAAGTAAACTTTAAGTTTTACAGCATAGTCAAAGGCGGCACGGTGGTGTAGTGGTTAGCGCTGTCGCCTCACAGCAAGAAGGTCCTGGGTTCGAGCCCTGTGGCCGGCGAGGGCCTTTCTGTGCGGAGTTTGCATGTTCTCCCCGTGTCCGCGTGGGTTTCCTCCGGGTGCTCCGGTTTCCCCCACAGTCCAAAGACATGCAGGTTAGGTTAACTGGTGACTCTAAATTGACCGTAGGTGTGAATGTGAGTGTGAATGGTTGTCTGTGTCTATGTGTCAGCCCTGTGATGACCTGGCGACTTGTCCAGGGTGTACCCCGCCTTTCGCCCGTAGTCAGCTGGGATAGGCTCCAGCTTGCCTGCGACCCTGTAGAAGGATAAAGCGGCTAGAGATAATGAGATGAGCATAGTCAAATCTTTGTGATAAAGGCTTTGTGGTTTCTCAGCTTACAAGCCAATGAATGAACAACTGTTTATAAACGGCTGCAGTGGAAGTGATAATAGGAACTAACTCGTTTCGAAGACGTTCCACACTTTAAAGTGTATGTAATGGCTTTTTGTAATGCTTTAAAATGAATATACATCATTAGTAACAACCAAAATGAATTAATAAACAGTCCCCCCAGGATTTCGCGGGCCTTTTTTGTGATTGTTGCGGGGGTTTTCCAAAAAATTGCGATGAAAGTTGCAGTGTTTTTTTAGGTTTTTGTTGCGATTACATTGCGGGAGGAAGTGAAAGTTGCGAGAAATTGTTGCGATTTTCTCTTTTTGTGATTAAAATTGAGTGATATGTTAAATATTAAGTTATTACTGAAAACTATTGATTAAAAAAACAGACACTGAGAAATGGTCCTATAAACAACTTTACCAATATAAAAGATTACCAGGACTACAAAAATGCAGAAAAATAGGCTTTACTTATCCAAATGCACCTGTTGGTTCAAAAGTTAAAGTGCAGAGAACCTCACAGCACAACATGAAGTTACCTTAAAATATAATATAAATGCCTCAGCTTTCATGCAAGAAAAAACACTATTAATACTAGTACTGTGTGCAGGCAGTCTCTCCTGAAGACTAAATTAAACAATAATTATAAACTAATAAAATAAATGGCTCAGGCTTCATAGAAGAAAAAAACAATTTGAACAGAATCTCACAGTATGATGCTGAAGCTGCCTCATCTCATCTCATCTCATTATCTCTAGCCGCTTTATCCTTCTACAGGGTCGCAGGCAAGCTGGAGCCTATCCCAGCTGACTACGGGCGAAAGGCGGGGTACACCCTGGACAAGTCGCCAGGTCATCACAGGGCTGACACATAGACACAGACAACCATTCACACTCACATTCACACCTACGGTCAATTTAGAGTCACCAGTTAACCTAACCTGCATGTCTTTGGACTGTGGGGGAAACCGGAGCACCCGGAGGAAACCCACGCGGACACGGGGAGAACATGCAAACTCCACACAGAAAGGCCCTCGCCGGCCCCGGGGCTCGAACCCAGGACCTTCTTGCTGTGAGGCGACAGCGCTAACCACTACACCACCGTGCCGCCCGCTGAAGCTGCCTAAACAATGGAAAATAAAATACCATTTTGGCAAAAATGTTGGCATCCATTAATTTCTTGTATTAAGTAAAAAAAATAATGTAAAGTGCACACAGTCCTTCACTGTAAACATAACACACTTTCAGTAACAGAATTTAAGCCTACATAAACACTGACTCGCACATGCAGTGTTGCCAGATACTGCTGACGTTTTCCAGCCCAAAATATGTTCAAAACCCGCCAAAATGCACTTAAAACCGCCCAATCTGGCAACACTGCGCACATGCTGCTTCTCTTGAACGTATACACGGAAGTAAGGCGGAAGGTAGTTTGTCGATGTCACCTCAAGACGACGCCAACGATTGGTCAAATTTGCGGGAAAGTTGCGGTGATTGGATATAACTGCAACACCGCCCTGAATTCGCGGGGATTGTTTGAATTTGCAAATCGCAACATCACGAAATCCTGGAGGGTCTGTATAAAGCAGGAGGAAAGTTTTATAAGTTATTTGTTATTTTATTATCTAGCACAAAACTATTGATAAATCACGGTTTCCGGATCCCAGAAAAAGGCAGCCTTGCCCCGGGGCTAATCTCGCACAAAGTCACATGTGGAACCCTGGTTATCTGGGTCATTTCCGTTCATCTGGCTCCATGCTTGTTTACTCACTGAGATTGGATATTGTTGTAGGAGTCTTGCAAAAATAACGATGGGAAAGTGCTGCATTGTGTTTGGATGTTCAAATTCCTATACAACAGGACATTCAGTTCACGAATTTCCAAGAAAAAAACACAAATCTAAAGCGACAGTGGGTGAGGAGGTTTGTGCAAACGAAGCGAGCAGATTTTGTGTTGCCTGCTATTAATAAATCTGACACATCAAGTGTTCATCACCACCAGAATGACCACATGGGAATTACTGGAGCAAAAAAGAAAACCCATTGATTTATTAAATGACATTTGAGCTGACATTTGGACAGTTCATCGATTCCCCTATTATCACACACACACAGAGTGCACCAGACGCAGGATTATGAGCAACACTTACACGCTCGGGACATCCAATCTTGTCATATCTGATACACGTTAACAGGAAGAAAAAAGCGCACAGGCAGTCAACATCATTAATTATTAACTGAAACATGTTAAAGGAGAATTGAAGTCATTTTTAAACTTGCTTTATTTCTTAATTAACGTGTTATTCAATTACGTTTTCGGTTTTAGTAACCTTAGATCGTGACTCATATTGGCAACTTATTGCAATTAAATATTATACTTATCGGCCTGTTCGGTTTTTAGCCGTGTTGAATTTAGTTCGTTTGGTCCACGGCAGGCGTCACTTATCCGCGCGATCTTCGTGAGACTTGTGCGAGACTTCGAAACATGAAGTGTCAGCCAGGTGTCAGTGCCGCCATTTTGAAAACTGTTTTCCAAACGAAATATTGCACAAAAACAAGTTTAAATGACGATTACTGCCTGCTTTTTCAAACTTTCCTGATTGCTATCAAAACAAACAAAACTTCCGGCTTGATTACATCAGCATTCGAAAGAGGGTGCGCGCGTCTTTTGACAACGTTGGCCACTTTGATTTCTGCTGTACGTTTTACTTCCGTCCTATGATGTCTCACACAGGTCTCAACAAATCTCATTTACGGCCATCGCTTTGACATATGGACTGATATATTAATCTCATCTCATTATTTCTAGCCGCTTTATCCTGTTCTACAGGGTCGCAGGCAAGCTGGAGCCTATCCCAGCTGACTATGGGTGAAAGGCAGGGTACACCCTGGACAAGTCGCCAGGTCATCACAGGACTGACACAGAGACACAGACAACCATTCACACTCGCATTCACACCTACGCTCAATTTAGAGTCACCAGTTAGTCTAACCTGCATGTCTTTGGACTGTGGAGGAAACTGGAGCACCCGGAGGAAACCCACATGGAGAACATGCAAACTCCACACAGAAAGGCCCTCGCCGGCCATGGGGCTCAAACCCGGACCTTCTTGCTGTGAGGCGACAGCGCTAACCACTACACCACCGTGCCACTCTGACTGATATATTACAGAGCATATTTCAAACACTCATAACTTGCTATAGCAGTGACAAAATAGCGATCAAAAATGCATTCCTATATTTAATAAAATGAGATAAATAGAATTTTGATAATAAAAAATTTGCCTTCACTTCTTTAAATGCTCTCAGATTGCAATGTTGCAAAACTCGATTTGTTTTTAGTTTTGTTCAGGAAAACATGATGAAAGGTAACCACCGCATTTGTCACATCTCTCTATCTATCTATCTCTCCATCTCGTGCACACTACAGATGAAGACTGTTGTGAACTGTGAGTGAACTGGCAGTTTCTTGTCTTGGGGGGCTGGAAAAAATAACCATTTACTCCAGAATATCCTTGATGATCATCTGCCCTTTCATCTGACATATAAGAATCCCAATCACTCTCAGAATTCTCTCCAAAACATGATTCCATATCAAGACTGGTCTAACAACTGCTGCACACAGGAACGAAACTGATACCTGGATTGTTACACGTGTGATGTCACACACCCCTTCGGGATCTTCCGGATGAGTCTCGGCAGATTCCATGAAAATCGGCTGATCTTATTGATTTTCCATCAATTTATGGCCTTTTGGATCAGCTATGGTTCGAACACACATGGTCAGTCAACATAATGATTGTTGCTTTGTACAAGGAAAAAAGTGGGGTTTAGAGGCATTACATAAACTTTAAATGTAACTAGAGACAAATGAAAATGTGATGTGCTGATGTTGTGGTGTAATAAAAAAAATTCTTCCTTTCTTTTAAGGGTCATGTTTGTTGTAGCAAGATATGTGGGGTCCCCCCGGGCTGATACCAATACCAGTTATTAGTAATCAGTGACGTCGATAACAGATATTTGGGGGCAATACTAATTTACCATAAATTTGATGACGGTAGTTTGAAAATTTACATAAATCCAATTCTTAATTAGAAGTTACTTTGAATGAGCATAATGTTGAGTCTTTCTTCTTCTTCTTCTTCAGGCTATTTCCCACATGGTGTGGGGTCGCCGGTACTAATCTGTGCCTTCCAATACCTTCTGTCAGTTGCCATTTCCTCTGTCACTCCAACAGCTTTCATATGTTCCTTGACACAGTCTTGTAGACACCGTTTTGGTCTGCCTCTTCCTCTCCTTCCAATGGACATCTCTCTCACTCTTTTTCCAACATACCCTGGGTCACTCTTTAACACGTCCTTACATTCTTAGCCTTGTTTCCATGAGTTTTCCACTCAAAGGCCCCACTCCTAACTTTTGACTTACCACTTCATTCCATACCTTGTCCAGTTTAGTCAGACCAAGAGAGAATCGCAGCATCTTCATCTCTGCTACGTCCATCTGCTTCTCTTGTGCCTTGGTGACTGCCACTGCCTCTATTCCATACGGCATTGCTGGTCTGATGACAGTTTTGTAGAGTTTCCCTTTGACTTTTGGGGCCACCTTTTTGCCACACATGATGCCAGTCACTTTTCTCCAGCTGTTCCAATCAGCCTGGATTCTATAATGTTGAATATTATAGAACATTATTAAAAGTTATTTTTTTTATAATTTTATAATAATGTTGAATATTAGAACATTATAAAAAAATAACTTATCAGAAACAAACTGCGTTGGGTGGGACATATTGCACGTTTGCCAGATGACCGGTCAGTCAAAGCACTATTGAACTGGTGAACTGGCAGAAGGTTCTAGAAAGATTGGTCATCCATTTCTTAGATACAAAGACACTATCAAGGATATTCTAAAATGTAGTGATGCACTACACACATGGAAGGACACTATAACTAAGAGGCCAGAATGGCGGAAGTGCACTTACGACATATGCAAAAAGATAGACAGTGACAGAAAGGAAGACAACAAAAGAAGAGCCAAGCACCATGAGAAGAGAGCTTTGAAAGAAAAGGACACTAAGTGAATCAATGAACTGTCTATCACTGCTTGACTTTCATCAGGAACTTTTGCATCCATGTTTATAGCCGTTCATACATTACCATTTACACGTCTCTTATTTGTATTTACCCGTATCGGGATTGTATGTGTATATATAATATGTAATATATGTATTACATATAAAATATAAAAACTATCCGTCCATCATCTGTAGCCACTTATCCTGTTCTACAGGGTCGCAGGCAAGCTGGAGCCTATCCCAGCTGACTATAGGCAAGAGGCAGGGTACACCCTGGACAAGTCGCCAGGTCATCACAGGGCTGACACATAGACACAGACAACCATTCACACTCAATTTAGAACCACCAATTAGCCTAACCTGCATGTCTTTGGGGGAAACCGGAGCACCCAGAGGAAACCCACGCAGACACGGGGAGAACATGCAAACTTCACACAGAAAGGCCCTCGCTGGCCATTGGGCTCGAACCCAGGACCTTCCTGCTGTGAGGCAACAGTGCTAACCACTACACCACCGTGCCATCCATGCAAAAACTTTTTAAAAAATTGAACAAAAACTGTGTGAAAAGGATACTGAGGACAATCATCATCTCAAAATGTGTGTGTGTGTGTGTGTGTGTGAGAGAGAGAGAGAGAGAGAGAGAGAGAGAGAGAGAGAACGAAATTATACGACAGAATGCATTGTGCTTTTTGCCACCTGCATTGTTTGACCTGCTGGAAAGCTTTTTCAGAACTGTATAAGCATTTCAGCTCTTTGCAGGCTGTCCATCAAACAAAGCGGTGAGGGAGTAAACAAGTACTAATAGGTGGTAGTTCTGTAAAATGGCAACACACTTCAATGGAGGTGCTGCAGTTTTCAGTGTCACTTTCTGTGAGCGAGACTGAATCAGATCGCACCACATCACCTTTCCTACAAGTAAAAACTACAAGTCTGTATCCATCAGTGTCCATACCAGCATGGTTTGGAGAGCTGGGAGATCAGGTTGGGTGTAAAATATGAATGTGGAACAAAGATGAGGGAACAGATAAGGGGTTAGTCAATACATCATGGATATTTTGAAGGCTGGTTGATGCTTCCTTCTAAAATCGTTTCCCAAGTTGACTGAAGATCAGAAACGCAATTAGGAATGAGGTGAGCACACTTCACAAAAATCGCTCTCTGAAACAGAAATGTCTGAACGTTCTTCCTAACACTTCAGGAACTGGTCAGTAGTGATCTAAGAAGGGATGGGAATTGACAGGAGTTTCAATTTGAATGTGTTTAAAGATGTGCTGTCTGAGACCTTGGCCATTATGTTACATTACACTACATATCGCAAAACTACTCCATTTTTCAGTAGCTTTATTTTTTTTTAAATCAAGTAGAGTTTAAAGAGATTTTAAAAAAATTTTGGAAAGCCACATGGACAACAAGTAAAATTCCACATAAACAGTAACCTTTAGTCAGGTTCAAACCAGGGATCATGGAGCCGCCTGCCAATTCCTTTCTCCTCTAGCATCAGTACTGACAAGTCCCTGAAGGTGGCACGGTTGGACATTTCTGTTTCTGAGAATGATTTTTTTTTTTAAATGTGCCCCCTCCACCCCTCTTTACTTTTCTGACCTTCAGAAAGCTTGAGGAATATGTGTCGAAGAAAGTATAAATCATCCTTCAACATATCCGTGATGTCTTCGCTGACCCCACCTGTTCTCTCATCTCTGTTCCACATTCATATTTTACATCCAGCCTGAGCTCTTGCTTCCAGGCAGATACACACACACACACACAGCAGCTCACTGCTAGATGGTATGATTGCTGCTGATGTTGTCCCATCGCTTGCGTTCCTCAGTTGCATGCTGATCTGTCCATCTCTCCACTGGCCTCTGTGATTGCACCCAAAACCTTCTGTAGCTCTTCCTGTCTTCTCCTGCCATCCTTCCTTTCACTCAGGCTGCTAATCAAACCCACATAACTTCAGTCTCTCACTTCTCACATTCCTCACTTTTTTTTCTCACTTGTTACTTATCTGTCTCTCTTTCCTCTTTTTTCCTCTCTCTTTCTGATCATGGATTGGTTTTGGCCAGCGTCCCCCTTACTGCATCTCCCCCAGCCACTTTCTTCATATTAGCACCGGAGGCCACATTGAACAGGCAGATACGCATTGGCTGCCACTGCCTGTGAAAAACGAGCTTTGGAAAGGCAATAAATTGCATCCAATTTAGAGATGAAGGCAGAAATAAATTTCTCTTTTTCGAAGACTGAAGGAAGAGAAGGGAGAAAGAGGGGGGTGGGGTGGGGAGGAAAACGAGGCCTCCAGATAATTTCATCTCCACCTTTTATTTTTCTTGGCAAAATATTCTTTTGAAAATTTCCCTCCTGTATATATTCATTTAGAATTTGTGCAACAATTTGCGCTTCAGTGTTCAAATAGCTTTTTTTTCAGGTCATGAAAATAATCACTTTTGCCTCGGCTGGCGTTTTGCATCTCAACTCGATAATATGTTTTGACTCAGAGGCAGTATTTAGAAGAGGAAAAATTAATCAGACATGATTTGGCATAGACACTGTTTCTTCTCCTTCTTCTTCTCCTTCTCCTCCTCCTCCTCCTTCTTCTTCTTCCTCCGTTATTTCACATCCTTATTGCATTAAACTAAATGAACTGTCTAAGAGACTTAAATTCTTCTGTTGTAGAGCTGTTGAAGATCCGGCAAATGAGCGCTTGTGTGAGGTAGTTTCAGGAATGATTAAAGGAACTGTCTGCTAATGACCACATGAACATTGCTCTTCCCTTCGAACTGCCTGTTTCTTAAATGCTTCCAGAAGCTTCCATTCTCTGACTTCGGCTCACAGCTAAATATCTTTTGAAGTCATGAAACAAATCAGCGAAACACTTCAAGCTGAATTGCTTTGCGTCCGAACAAATATACAAAGTCGATCCTTCTGCTCTTCTACCACCACGCTGAGGATACAAGCCTCACGTTCATTTCCAAAGACGAAAAGGAAGCTGAAATCTGGTGTGTTTGTGTACAGGTGGAGAAAGAGTCGTGGGCCGTAGCTTGTATTACCCTTGCTGACAAACAACAGAGGGAATCATGAGGGGGAAGCACTCTGGAGGATTGTAGCTCATATTGCTTTCTCGCACCCCATGTTTCCACTCACTTAAAAGGGAAAAAAAATATGTTTCAATTCCTTCAGTGCAGTTTTTCCGAATTCTGGCAGCTCATACGTGAGGTGTCAACGCTGGTTAAAAAAGAAATTCCAGCTTATTGTGTTAGATCTTTAAAAATGGATTCCTTGATACTGGAATTTAGTTTGAGCCCTACGTGTAAATATAGTATTTCAGTGCTTTCGTTATTAAATTACATTGAATTCAGTTAAAAGTCATTGCAAACTCCAATCTAATTGCCATATGGGTAATGAATTGTGCCACTGCGTTCAAGAGCCAAGTCTCACTTAAAACTGTGAGATGACTTGTGCATTTCTGTTGCCGTACTGAATCCTTTTCTCAGGCTCAAAATGTAACTTGCACTTCTAGAATTAGATAGGTGGCAAAATTATTCTCAAGTCCAAAGCCATCCATCTGGGAGCTCAGATATTATTATGAGCCATGCAATAGTATTCTTTTGGGAGGAAGACTGCTATATGAGAATATCAATTATGTGAACTAATTTATGACACTAATAACTAGAGTAAAACACACCCATGACAGATGCTGTGCGGTGTGTAAAATGAGCTGGAGTATATTGAAGAAAAAAAAACATGGTTCATTCTGTTTATCCTGCTTTGTACAGTATTTACACAGGGTGTTTGTATAGTCCGTCTCAGCTATTGAATAAATCACCTTTGACTCAGTCTCAAAGAAGATCTCAGCCTCTCTGTGAACCTGCATGAACGTGTAAAATGGTCAGGGGGTAAGGGGGACTTGAGGGTGCTGGGTGATCCTTAATGCACATAGCCTCCGCTGATTGGACATTAGGCTCCATGTGTTTTGCCTTCTACATCAAGACTAAACCTCACTTCTGTCCGTGTTTGCTTTCAACCCTGTAAATTATGGAAGCAGAAAGAGCTAAATGGGCTTGCTAACATCAGTGGAGCTTCCAAAATGATACATATTTAAATAAAGTTTGCAGTGCACATTTGACTAGCCATGGGCACTTTTCTGCACGTACACTGCAGCTGTATAGCACTTTGGGCAGTGCTTGGCATGTGGAAATAGACAGAGTGCTTTTCACCATTTAAAAGTTGTGCTTTTGTTTTTACCTGGCTGTTGAGGCCAGTGGACAGGATCGACTTTTGAACAAAAATTTCTAATTTTAACATGATATCAATAAGGGTGGGGCGGCACGGTGGTGTAGTGGTTAGCACTGTCGCCTCACAGCAAGAAAGTCCGGGTTCAAGCCCCGTGGCTGGCGAGGGCCTTTCTGTGTGGAGTTTGCATGTTCTCCCCATGTCCACGTGGGTTTCCTCCGGGTGCTCCGGTTTCCCCCACAGTCCAAAGACATGCAGGTTAGGTTAACTGGTGACTCTAAATTGAGCGTAGGTGTGAATGTGAGTGTGAATGGTTGTCTGTGTCTATGTGTCAGCCCTGTGATGACCTGGCGACTTGTCCAGGGTGTACCCCGCCTTTCACCCGTAGTCAGCTGGGATAGGCTCCAGCTTGCCTGCGACCCTGTAGAACAGGATAAAGCGGCTACAGATAATGAGATGAGATGAGATCAATAAGGGTGGGTGATGTAAGGAAAATATCAGATGACAATGCACTTGAAAGCATTTTGACGATACATGACGTGTCATGATATGTACAATACAAGTCAAAAGTCTGGACTCACCTACTTACAGTGGCATGCAAAAGTTTGGGCACCCTTACTGAAACTGTCTGTTACTGTGAATAGTTAAGTGAGCAGAAGATGAACTGATCACCAAAAGGCATAAAGGTAAAGACGACACATTTCTTTTCAGCATTTTCTGCAAGATTTGTGTATTATTTTTGTTTTGTACAATTGGAGAGTGAAACAAGAAAAGGAACACCATGCGAAAGTTTGGGCACCCCAATCCATTTGAGTTCTCAGGTAACTTTTACCAAGGTTCCAGACCTTAATTAGCTTATTGAGCTGTGGCTTGTTCAAATTCTTCGTTAGGAAAGGTCAGATGATGCAGATTTCAAAGCTGTATAAATTCTCTGACTCCTCAAACTTGTCCCTAAAATCAACAGCTATGGGCTCCCCTAAGCAACTCCCTCACATAATAATAAATAATAATATAATTGATGCTCACAAAGCAGGAGAAGGCTACAAGAACGTAGCAAAGTGTTTTCAGGTAGCTGTTTCCTCAGATTCTAATGTTATTAAGAAATGGCAGTTAACAGAAACAGTGGAGATCAAGGTGAGGTCTGGAAGATGAAGAAAACTTTCTGAAAGAACTGCCCGTTGGATTGCTAGAAAGGCAAATAAAAAACCCTGTTTGACTGCAAAAGACCTTCAGAAAGATTTAGCAGACCCTGAAGTGGTGGTGCATTGTTCTACTATGCAGTGACACCTGAACAAATATGACCTTCATGGGAGAGTCATCAGAAGAAAACCTTTCCTGCGTCCTAGCCACAAAATTCAGCGTCTGAAGTTTGCAAATGAACATCTAAATAAGCCTGATGCATTTTGGAAACAAGTCCTGTGGACTGATGAAATCAAAATAAAACTTTTTGGCCACAATGTGCAAAGGTATGTTTGGAGAAAAAAAGGTGCCAAATTCCAGGAAAAGAACACCTCTCCAACTCTGAAGCATGGGTGTTGGTCAATCATGCTTTGGGGTTGTGTTGCAGCCAGTGGCACAGGGCAC
Source organism: Neoarius graeffei (assembly GCF_027579695.1). Classification (NCBI taxonomy): domain Eukaryota; kingdom Metazoa; phylum Chordata; class Actinopteri; order Siluriformes; family Ariidae; genus Neoarius; species Neoarius graeffei. Next base: position 70,937,347 of record NC_083570.1, read on the forward strand.
ATTTCATTGGTCGAGGGAAGCATGGATTCGAATAAATACCAGCAAATTCTGGAAGCAAACATCACACCATCTGTAAAAAAGTTGAAGTTAAAAAGAGGATGGGTCTACAATAAGATGATGATCCAAAACACACCTCAAAATCTACAATGGAATACCTCAAGAGGCCCAAGCTGAAGGTTTTGCCCTGGCCCTCACAGTCCCCTGACCTAAACATCATTGAAAATCTGTGGATAGATCTCAAAAGAGCAGTGCATGCAAGACAGCCCAAGAAACTTGTAGAACTGGAAACCTTTTGCAAGGACGAATGTGTGAAAATCCCCCAGGTAAGAACTGAAAGATTATTAGCTGGCTACAAAAAGTGTTTACAAGCTGTGATACTTGCCAAAGGGGGTGTTACTAGGTACTAACCATGCAGGGTGCCCAAACTTTTGCTTCGGGCCCTTTTCCTTTTTTGTCATTTTGAAAATGTAAAAGATGAAAATAAAAAATCATTTTTGCTTAAAATATAAAGGGAATGAATCATCTTTAACTTTATGCCTTTTGGAGATCATTTCATCTTCAACTTGCTTAACTGTTCACAGTAACAGCAATTTTGACCAGGGGTGCCCAAACTTTTGCATACCACTGTATTCATAGGTTTTTCCGTATTTTGACCATTTTCTACATTGTAGAACAAAGACATCAAAACTGTGAAATAACATATGGAACATATATGGAATTATTTATGTGGTAAACAAAAAAAGCTTTCAGTACTTTTCAATTAACACGTGTACCTTGTCAAAAGTTAATTAGTGCAATTTCTTGCCTTCTTAATGTGGTTGAGATCGAACAGTAAATTGTAAATAATAAAAATACATTAAATAGCCCTATTCCACAACTGTAGTAATCCACATTACAGTGGGGCAAAAAAGTATTTAGTCAGTCACCAATTGTGCAAGTTCTCCCACTTAAAAAGATGAGAGAGGCCTGTAATTTTCATCATAGGTACACTTCAACTATGAGAGACAAAATGAGGAAAAAAAATCCAGAAAATCACATTGATTTTTAAATAATTTATTTGCAAATTATGGTGGAAAATAAGTATTTGGTCAATAACAAAAGTTCATCTCAATACTTTGTTATATACCCTTTGTTGGCAGTGACAGAGGTCAAACGTTTTCTGTAAGTCTTCACAAGGTTTTCACACACTGTTGCTGGTATTTTGGCTCATTCCTCCATGCAGATCTCCTCTAGAGCAGTGATGTTTTGGGGCTGTCGCTGGGCAACACGGACTTTCAACTCCCTCCAAAGATTTTCTATGGGGTTGAGATCTGGAGACTGGCTAGGCCACTCCAGGACCTTGAAATGCTTCTTACGAAGCCACTCCTTCGTTGCCCAGGCGGTGTGTTTGGGATCATTGTCATGCTGAAAGACCCAGCCACGTTTCATCTTCAATGCCCTTGCTGATGGAAGGAGGTTTTCACTCAAAATCTCACGATACATGGCCCCATTCATTCTTTCCTTTACACGGATCAGTCGTCCTGGTCCCTTTGCAGAAAAACAGCCCCAAAGCATGATGTTTCCACCCCCATGCTTCACAGTAGGTATGGTGTTCTTTGGATGCAACTCAGCATTCTTTCTCCTCCAAACATGACAAGTTGAGTTTTTACCAAAAAGTTCTATTTTGGTTTCATCTGACCATATGACATTCTCCCAATCCTCTTCTGGATCATCCAAACGCTCTCTAGCAAACTTCAGACGGGCCTGGACATGTACTGGCTTAAGCAGGGGGACACGTCTGGCACTGCAGGATTTGAGTCCCTGGCGGCGTAGTGTGTTACTGATGGTAGCCTTTGTTACTTTGGTCCCAGCTCTCTGCAGGTCATTCACTAGGTCCCCCCGTGTGGTTCTGGGATTTTTGCTCACCGTTCTTGTGATCATTTTGACCCCACGGGGTGAGATCTTGCGTGGAGCCCCAGATTGAGGGAGATTATCAGTGGTCTTGTATGTCTTCCATTTTCTAATAATTGCTCCCACAGTTGATTTCTTCACACCAAGCTGCTTACCTATTGTAGATTCAGTCTTCCCAGCCTGGTGCAGGTCTACAATTTTGTTTCTGGTGTCCTTTGACAGCTCTTTGGTCTTGGCCATAGTGGAGTTTGGAGTGTGACTGTTTGAGGTTGTGGACAGGTGTCTTTTATACTGATAACGAGTTCAAACAGGTGCCATTAATACAGGTAACGAGTGGAGGACAGAGGAGCCTCTTAAAGAAGAAGTTACAGGTCTGTGAGAGCCAGAAATCTTGCTTGTTTGTAGGTGACCAAATACTTATTTTACCAAGGAATTTACCAATAAATTCATTAAAAATCCTACAATGTGATTTCCTGGATTCTTTCCCCCATTCTGTCTCTCATAGTGGAAGTGTACCCATGATGAAAATTACAGGCCTCTCTCATCTTTTTAAGTGGGAGAACTTAAACAATTGGTGGCTGACTAAATACTTTTTTGCCCCACTGTATGTCAAGAACCACTCAGTTAAGTAAAGAGAAACGACATCCATCATTACTTTAAGACATGAAGTGTCTTTTAATTAATAAAAATAAAGAAAAAACATTGAATTAGAAGGTGTGTCTAAACTTTTGACTGGTACTATATATGTGTGTTTATATATATATATATATATATATATATATATATATATATATATATATATATAAAATCTCCATCCATCCATTATCTGTAGCCGCTTATCCTATGCAGTGTCGCGGGCAAGCTGGAGCCTATCCCAGCTGACTGTGGGTGAGAGGCGGGGTACACCCTGGACAAGTCACCAGGTCATCACAGGGCTGACACATAGACACAGACAACCATTCACACTCACATTCACACCTACGGTCAATTTAGAGCCACCAGTTAACCTAACCTGCATGTCTTTGGACTGTGGGGGAAACCAGAGCACCCGGAGGAAACCCACACGGACACGGGGAGAACATGCAAACTCCGCACAGAAAGGCCCCTGTCGGCCACTGGGCTTGAACCCAGAACCTTCTTGCTGTGAGGCAACAGTGCTCTCTCTCTCTCTCTCTCTCTCTCTCTCTCTCTCTCTCTCTATATATATATATATATATACAAATAAAATGTGTGTGTGTGTGTGTGTATTTTAGAAATTGTATTGTGACATAATTTATCACAGTATTGTTATTATATAATCATATTGCCCAGGCTTAATATAAATTAATTAATATTTAAAACTTAATCATTTTCGCCATTACAAATTGGTTGTGAGAGCCATTATGATTAAGGAACTGGGTAAAAAAAATGTAATATGAAGTCTTTATTTTAAAGTGGCTACAAATCCAATTCCTAAATGTCCACCCCACCTGCAAAGATATACTGAGGTCTCTGTGTACAAAGCCTCAGTCATATTTAACAGTATAAACCAAGCACTGTACTTGTTTCTCCTGTGTGCCTTGGGCTCAGAGCTGCCACACAGTTAGTGTGTCCTATTCGCTGAAGGGAAATCGATGTTGGCTCTTCATGGAACGCTGATTCTGTCTGACTCCTGTGGAATAATTAAAGAGCCCCTTGCCCTGTTGCCACCATCATGATGACTAATGCACTTCATGGACTGCAGCTCTTACATAAATCAATAGCATTTATATTTATTTATTTATTTATTTATTTATTTTGCTGTCAGTAAAACCTCGAGTTTTCCTCGCGGCAGTTGTGGGTCAGTGTGTCACTGTGCCATGTCAGCGATGTTGATCCGTTCCGACAGGCACCCTTCCTGCAAAAGAAGAAGAAAAACACACATTCCCCTTCCACCACACTGGGACAGGAGATACCATGTTAGTCACAGAGGGTTGAGGGCATGGCATTCTTGCTTTATTATATTAGATGATTAAAAGAATGTTGCAGGGTTAAACATGGGATGTAAGGCCATCTGACTTGTAATTTACATGGTGTTTTTGTAATCAAGCAAAGAAAAAGATAGAACTGAACAATATAGCAGTCTCAAAATACTACCAATGACTGACCTAAAGATAACACAGTAGGGTTAAATGCAGAGGAGGAATTCCACTGTGCTTAAGTGTATGTGTGATAAATAAAGTGTCGTCTTCTTTTTCTTCTTCTTCTAATATGACCACTGAGAGACGTCTGACATTTCATTCACATCCTTGATACATCATATAATTTTACTGTAAAGAATTTTTATCTTTTTCAAACTACAGTGCTGTGTTCAAACCAGTTTGATACTTTAAATGTATTCAACAGATGTGACTACATTGTAGGGTGGCACGGTGGTGTAGTGGTTAGCGCTGCCGCCTCACAGCAAGAAGGTCCGGGTTCGAGCTCCGTGGCCGGCGAGGGCCTTTCTGTGTGGAGTTTGCATGTTCTCCCCGTGTCCGCGTGGGTTTCCTCCGGGTGCTCCGGTTTCCCCCACAGTCCAAAGACATGCAGGTTAGGTTGACTGGTGACTCTAAATTGACCGTAGGTGTGAATGTGAGTGTGAATGGTTGTCGTGTCTATGTGTCAGCCCTGTGATGACCTGGCGACTTGTCCAGGGTGTACCCCGCCTTTCGCCCGTAGTCAGCTGGGATAGGCTCCAGCTTGCCTGCGACCCTGTAGAACAGGATAAAGTGGCTAGAGATAACAAGATGAGATGAGAGACTACATTGTAATAATTCATAAAGCATGTAGAGTATCATGAACTTTATTGTGAAACAAAAATATCCACCAGACACAACTGTAGTGCACATGGTTTTGCACTATTTTAAAAAATACAGTACATTATGTATAATAATTAAATAATATTGGCTGGTGTTGAGTGGTATATCAGATATATTCGGTTCAGCTAGCACGATATTCAACAAGTCGAAGACGAATGGAAATATATCTGATCTACCACGAAAAAAGCCAGCCAGTATTATTATAATACATACACACTCTCTTTTCCAGTTTTTCGATGTCCGTTGGTATGTTTTTCTCCTGTAAATATGCGTGAAGAATATCTAATGAAGTTTTGGTAGCCTTTCGGGTGTTCAACGCGTCTTTCTCTTTCCCAGCGAACTAAGAAATGCTTCTGCACATGCGCAGCAGAAAACTCTCTCATTGAATATTCGCATCAGCTCCGACGTGTGACATCATGTTGTCTTGATAACCATGTAATATCGTAAACCATATTCAACGCTCATTCTCCATTGGGTAGAGTGGCGTAATGCACGTAGGATAAGCGATTATGCTACAGTAACAATATTGCATGCTATCAAACCAAATTAATGAAACCCGCTAGAAGGAAATAGAATACGTGTTTTTATTCCATCGAAAAAGTGTCCTGTATGAATAATAATTAACAATACAGGCTGAACACTGGATATTAATTATAATAACGATTCAACAACTGTTTCCTGAAATATACTCTTAATATAAAGCTGTATACATCAACAATAAGCATACAGAGCCACACATACTGTATATACGTATTCTGTTAAGCCAAGAGAAAAATAAGAATGTGATGGACTGTGATATCCTTCAGGCCTCAGCAGGCATTAGGTTAGGAAACATTAAATCGATGCCCTGTAATGCGAATTGACTGCCGACTTTGATCATCAGCCTTGGGAGTGCTTTAGCATTGAATGCTGTCAGCCTGACTGACTTAAATATTCAGCAGGCAGAGGAAAAAAAGGAAGGGAGGAGGAGGAAGAGGACTGCCACATACATTCAGCTGGAATATTTAAAGAGACATGTTTAGCAAATGAAAAGTCTGAGTGCATGGTTCTATCACCACGTGGAGACAATATAAGAGAACAGACATTTTGCTTCAATTAATGCACAAAGCACTTTGTTGCTCATTTGACACAGTGGGTCAGCACTGACAGCAACAGGTCATGTTCGTTATCGTGTTCTCCCGACTCGTCAAACCGTCTGTCTGACCTTACCTGCCCTTCCACCACTCCAGGTTTTCTAATACCCATATCTGTCTCAGCCTAAGCTGATTTGTCTGATTCTATTAGACTAAATTGTGTTTTAAAAAAAAAAAAGCCCAAAAAGATTCTTAAATCATGCTATTAACTTCAAGAAAGGTCAGAAAACCTCTGTATTCCGAAAAGGGTGCTGTAAATTCCTTGACTCACAGCTTGTACAGCCTTTCAGGGAGGATGGGGGGGAAGGGTTGCGTCTTCCGCTCTATTATTTGCCTGTATACACATGTACACTGTAAAGATGACTATGCTATGGTATGAAGCCACTCACCCACAACTCCAGCCTCCACACAGATTTCTCTCAAGAGGTGCCCCACTTACGCAAATGTATCGAGAGCAGCTGTTGTTTTGAGCAGATTAAGCGTGCTGTTTTCACAGTTAGATACGCAATTAAGGTGTAGCGTAATGTGATCAAGACAAAACAAAGCATACTTATGAACAGAGGAGAAAATAGCTGCCTTCTAGAGGTTTGGACATAAAGAGTGAAAGCACAGAGACGAGAACAGATTACCCGGCCGACGTTAATAAAGGAGGAATAGGAAGTGGTCAAGAAGGACAGAGGAAAAAGGAACCTTTGTGTACATGGCCTGGGTCACTTTAGTTCCTGAACCCAAATGCTGAACGAACTGTGAGAAGCTGAAAAGTAGCACTGCTGCTCGATGCATCTCCTAACAAGCTGAGTGTTCAAAGGCTTTTCCGTGCTCTGGAGAACATGAAAGACGTGTTTAAAAATTTAAAATCCTGATCTGTTCCAGTGCTATAGAGGGAGAGCAGATTTCCTCGTCGCTGTAATCCCCCTGTTGCTTGCATTGTAAATTAATTAAGATGTTTATGATGGATGCTAGCACCTAATGGAATGGTGATTAATAATTACTGCACTGTAACGCTACTATTCTTTTTGCATTGCATAAGAGAGTAGGAAGAAGGCGTGGTCTATGCGAGTGCCCTGTGTATAACCCCTGTGCTTCAAAACATTCGGGTCCTGCAAAAGAATGATGTTTGGGTTTCAACATCATGCAAATCCTATACGGTATGTGTCTCCTACTATGTCCACATCCATCCTGTATGGTCCACTGTCCACCTTTCGTGTTGAAGACCTAAACACAGTATAAGCCATTGTTTTACTGAACGAACATAAACCTGGGCGGCACGGTGGTGTAGTGGTTAGCGCTGTCGCCTCACAGCAAGAAGGTCTGGGTTCGAGCCCCGTGGCCGGTGAGGGCCTTTCTGTGTGGAGTTTGCATGTTGTCTGCGTGGGTTTGCTCCGGTTTCCCCCAAAGACATGCAGGTTAGGTTAACTGGTGACTCTAAATTGACCGTAGGTGTGAATGGTTGTCTGTGTCTATGTGTCAGTCTTGCAACATTGCAGTCTGAGAGCATTTAAAGGAGACGTGAACGCAAATTTTTTATTATCAAAATTCTATTTATCTCATTTTATTAAATATAGGAATGCATTTTTGATAGCTATTTTGTCACTGCTATAGCAAGTTATGAGTGTTTGAAATATGCTCTGTAATATATCAGTCAGAGTGGCACGGTGGTGTAGTGGTTAGCGCTGTCGCCTCACAGCAAGAAGGTCTGGGTTCGAGCCCCATGGCCGGCGAGGGCCTTTCTGTGTGGAGTTTGCATGTTCTCCATGTGGGTTTCCTCCGGGTGCTCTGGTTTCCTCCACAGTCCAAAGACATGCAGGTTAGACTAACTGGCGACTCTAAATTGACCATAGGTGTGAATGGTTGTCTGTGTCTATGTGTCAGCCCTGTGATGACCTGGCGACTTGTCCAGGGTGTACCCCGCCTTTCGCCCGTAGTCAGCTGGGATAGGCTCCAGCTTGCCTGCGACCCTGTAGAAGGATAAAGCGGCTACAGATAATGAGATGAGATGTGAACATAAGCCTTCCGAAATACCATAACATGATGATATGACAGTGGTGTAACCTCCATGAAGTATTACAGACAGTAACACTAACGTGAGTGATCAAACATTAAGCAGTATGGAACAAAACAAGTCTGCTTTAGCTACTTTTGGGTGCTCTGTGTCAAAGCCCACAGAATAAAACATACAGCTAACCTGGAGGACTGAAGTGTCATTTAAGAGTGTGGAGAATAGCACTTTACTGAAGGGCTGTGTTCATAAGGCTGAACCTGCATAAGCTGTTCCTGACATAATTTTACATAAATATTTATACAGGCTTATGCTATGTTCGTCAGTTTTAATGTCAAGTTGACGTATAACATATGAGTCAGGTGACATCATGCTCCGTGGGCTCATTTTAAAATACAGTGACACTTGGCTTTGTAGCTCAGTGTACTTCTGTTATCTCAGAGTCACATAATAGTGATCAAAACCAAGCCAAACTTTTCAGGCCTTTGCGTTGCTGTTCCCATGGCAACAAACCTCGTGTTTTCCTTGTGGTTTTCTTTTCTAGTACTTTCTCCACCCTGTTCTGTCATTGCTGTTACCTGACTGTGTTCACCTGTTCTGTGTTGTTAGTCTTGACTAGTTTGTATACCCTATGTTATTGTTCGCAAAGTCTCATCATGTGTTTAGTGACATTGCATCCAAACCTTTTTTGAAAGTGCATCCTGGTTCTGTAATTTCCTAGTTTTTAATCCTAGGTTACATTCTTGTTTTGATTATGGATTATTCTTGTTTGAGGTTGTCTGCCTATGTTTTGACTGTATTTGCCCCGTTTGCTTGGACTGACCCAAAGCAGAGTTTACATACTTGGGCTACATCCAAACGAATACGTTTTAGTTTTAATATGGCATTTTAACATGAAAACGATCCCTGCCCAGATGAGCATTTTAGCTCCGGATAGGAAATAATCTCTGTCCGTGCTAACATGCCTGAAAATGCATATCACATGATTATTCACCTACACTGGGCATGCACGTGCTGGTATAAACAGCTGTACCGCTTGTTTTCTTCTGGAGAAAAAGTCACATGATTGGAGCATGATGAATCAGGGAAGGATACATTATGACAGATAAGATCCAATTGCATTACACTACATGGCCTTTAGCAGACGCTCTTATCCAGAGTGATGTACAATGAGTGCAAAAGTCAGGTACACGAAGTGCTGAACTTCTAGACAAGAAAGTTCTAGTGCCAACTGAACACGTGACAGCGATACCTAGTGTAATATTTTGAATCAGGAAGTGAAAGTGGGTGTTTGTGGCAACATTGCCAAACTTCTCCATTTTCGTCCGTCTCTACTAAAACACTACCCTGGAGTTTTCAGACTAAAAGAGCACCAGGAACGTTTCCAGACGTTTCCGTTTTCGGGGATCACAAACTCCGGAGGAGTGTGAACGCCAGGTGTAAACGTAGCAAAAGTTAAAACTAAAACATATTCATGTGGACATCTCTACACATATATATCTACACATATGGTCATAACACAACCATACGCCAACAAAACTCTGTCACTTTATAACACCTAAGAACAAGAAGAGATTTTGTAGGTGTCTGTAGCCCTATGAACACCAAAGGGTTATGGCTCATTATTATGCTTGTGTTTTGTTTGCCGATTGTCAGTGGAAATGAGATGAGTTGGATACTAACTTTATAGGCTACGTACCACTTGTATATACATGGGAAATGTACGACATGCATTGGGGCTGAGGTTCATTGGAACCAATAAAACAGTCTGTCCCTGAGCTAATGTCACTAATGAGAGTTTAACCAAGCAGTATACTTGGATGAAATTTGATCCAGGATGTAATAGAGAAACTAGCGTTTGTTGATTTCTTTTTCCGAGCCAATTCTCATCACCTCTGCTGTCTGTCATTCCTTACACACATCTGATGCAGCATGCACAGAGCTCTAATGTACTTACCTCTGCACAGAGCTAGACTGTCCTTGCCAGGGCTGTGTTAGATTCTAGTGTCTTCCTGGTTTTTTTTTTTTTTTTTTTTAAGTCAGAGCCCAAACAGGAAACATTGCTGGAAGCTCCTGAGTGTATATCAGGTCTGTAAGTCTCTATTGTTAAACAGTATGATTTCCTGAGTTTTGTTTGAAGGTTTTTGTTTTTGGAGATGATTTTATGACCACTGGTCAAGACACAGAGGCATCTGTCACACCTGCTATTCATATGTCTTCACAATAGTTTAACTTCACTCAGATAACACAGCAGACGCAGCGTGAACAAGCCGAAGGTTGTATCTAATGACATGAATTGAGTTATGACTTAATATAATGTTCTTGTCTTGATTGAGATATTATCCTCACTTTATTTTCCGAGGGTGTATTTGTGGGCGAGCATGCCGATTTTGTCTTTTACTTTATTCAGTTTGATTTAGGAAGGACAGGAATTACAATCTATGCCTTGTGAATTGAGTAGTTTTGGGTGAAGGGCAGGAAAGCGAAGAGAAAGAAAGAGCTCATCTCAGAAGTTCCAGAGAATCAGACAGAAAGCTGCAAAGACTTGTGTTACTTTTGCATCAGTAGGACAAATTAATTAATAAACACCTTCAATCTTCTCATTATATTACATGCTGTATGCTCAACTATGACTTCTGTTCTGGTAAGAAGTTTGTTTCGGGACAGACATTGTGAATTTTCCAAATACAACAATTTTCCATTGTTGTATTTTGTTTTTCACTAAATATGTAATTCTGTTATGTAGAAGGCACTAGGCATTACACAACGTCTATCCATGAATAATATTTAACAGTTATTCCATGAGACCTGGCGACTTGTCCAGGGTGTACCCCACCTTTTGCCCGTAGTCAGCTGGGATAGGCTCCAGCTTGCCTGCGACCCTGTAGAAGGATACAGCAGCTAGAGATAATGAGATGAGATATTCCATGAAATCGAGTCGTACATGAGCTGATAAACCATGTATGATGAGATTGAGTGGAATAACTGTTTTATTGTATCCACATGGACTTTTTTTTTTAAGATTTTTTTGGGGCTTTTTCCACCTTTATTGGATAGGACAGTGTAGAGACAGGAAATGAGCGGGAGAGAGAGACGGGGAGGGATCGGGAAATGACCTCGGGTCGGAATCGAACCCGGGTCCCCGAATTTATGGTATGGCGCCTTATCCACCTGAGCCATGACGCCCCCTATCCACAGGGACTTTGATAAATGGAGCATTTTTTATTTTTTGCAAATTCAATAAATGAAAACTTTGTACAAGAGAAAATCATTTCCGCTTAGAATGTAAACAAACCAGCGAAATGACAGTAGCAATTTGTGAAAAATGCTATAATAATAATTCTTGAAAAATAAAAAAGATACGTTCTTACCATCAAATACTTTAATTCTATATTTTGTTGCTTTTTTTGTATTTTTTGTGGATTTCTGCTTCTTCTTTAGGGTTTTTTTTTTTGCCGGCTGGCAAACCAAGTTAAAGGTGCATTACCGCCACCGACTGGGCTGGAGTATGGAACAGGAGCTATGGGAGGCGGGACTATATTCTTTTAGCTACTTCTATTTCTTTTAAGTACTTGAAAACAATTTTTGGGGTTTTGTTTTCGAGTAGAGTTTTTATTTCGTCCTCGGTTGGTTCATCAACATGCGCTGCCATTTTGTTTTTCTCTATTCATGGTATATGAGCTGATATCCTAGTAGTAGAGTAGCCAATCAGAGTGTGCAATTGCTCATATCCAATGAACGTGGATAGAATAAAGTCTAATATAGTATTCATTTTCCCTGATATTTATTTATCTATTTACCATGCTTTCGATTTCTCACCAGCCTCTCTGACTGATGGCTTGTTGGCATGTGAATAATTGCATGACGTCGCTGATTTAAGTGTTTGTGTGAGCAGGAATGTGGAGAGTGGCTCCTCGGATGAACACTGATCTCTATTAGGAGTATCTTTGATCTTTTCTGGGCATTCAGAAAGCATGCACAAGCTTCAGCTTTTAGTTACAAAAACCATGAAAAATAGACGACGTGTAAAGTGCCAGGCATGATGGCAGGCATGTAGTGGTGCTTTCTGCTTCTGCCTCAGCAATACTGGCAGATATGTTGAGAAACAATTTTCACGTTCAGGTCCAGAGGCTACACAGCAGTTCTGTGTTATTAATTGGATCATCGATGGACCTGTAATTCCACTCACAAAACACTTATTACCTGAGAGAGTTGTTGGGGCAGTTAGCGTTATTGGTCAGGGCTTAGCACAGGCCAAGTTCATTATCCCAGTTGTACGATTACATTAAAATCCATCTACTGTCCAGCGTGTGGATCTAAAAGCAGCACCTGTGCTCTTGGCCTTGGCAGCTTTCTCTGCGGGCAACGCGAGCTCTCTAGACTTCTGCACTTTTCTTTACTCACACTCTGGCTTTCGCTAGCCGAGACAGAGTGTCCGACAGGGATTATGAGGGATGTTTAATTCATCTGTGCTCAACCTGCTTGCTTAACATTCTGTCTGCTCTGCCACATTGAGGTGTCTGAGGAAGAGAGAGGAGAGGATAAAAGTAAAAGAGAATTAGATAAACAGTTCAGATGAGGTGATGTAGGAGGGAGAGATGGTGGTAGACTTGCATTTTAAGATGTGGTTTGCTTTGGAAATCACCCCAGCCCACTCTTTCTTTCAGGATGTGAGATGCGATAGATTTCACATAAATGGTCGAATAAAGACGGGGAAAAACAGATACGTGGTGGCTCTGCAGTCATCCATGAGAATGCATTCAGATTTGGCAGCTAGACACTCTTTCCTATAAGATGTTTAAAGCTGTGACATTTTGAGATAAATGAATGAAGAAAAAAAAGTCATGAGTGGAATTTCTCACTCTTCTCTTTATGAGTCACAAAGGCCAGGCTGCGAATCAGCGTCCAGCGTTGAGTAAACACTCAATAGCCATGCATCACTGTTTTGCATGTTCTGAGGAAGCACTAAACCATGTGGCGTATTGCTGTGGTTTTCTGCAGTACAGTTTTGCTGACAAACATCGTTGGCACCCTTGACCACAAATGAGTGAAATCTAGAGGGGAGGAGGGAGGGATTGTATCTTTTCACAGGTGTTAAACAGTAAGTGAGATCGCTGTGGCCTTTGCTGAAATTTCCAAACACTGGTACAAGATGGCATTTACGTGAATGTAGAAATAACTTGCACGAACCTACGTACATGATAGAAGAGGAAATATCAGAATTTTTTTTTTAACTCAATATTGTACTATCATGAGAACACTCAGTGGCCCTCAGTTACACTCGGCGAGTAAAAGACTGAAATAATGAAAGTAAATACAGTGTGTTAATTTACACTCTATGTTGACATTGTTTGTGAGTGTGAAATGTGGAAAGAATAAAATAAAATAAACATATTTCCTCCATTGTACTGTGTGCTACATAAAGTCGACACTATTTTTTTTAGACTCGGAAGCTGCTGATATAATCTGTTCTATATATTAGGATGTACAGTATGATTTACACCAAAGCAAGTAAGTTATCCTCTAAACAGACAAATACATTTGGTAACACTTTCTGTGTAGCCATACCCATACTTACCTGTTAATACATTCATAATATGTTTAATCCAGGCATAAATTATTATATACAATATTAAATTATTTATGAAAAATGCATTAACCTCTATAGCAATGTCTATTTAACAGTTATTCCACAAAATCGAGTTGTACATGAGCTACAAGCCATGTATGACGAGATTGAGTGGAATAACTGTTTTATTCTATCCACATTCACTGGATTTTGAGAAACAGAGCATTCTTATTTTTATCTTCTGCAGATTCTGTCAATAAAAACTTTATACAAAACTTCCACTTAGAATGTAAACAAACTGGCAAAATGACAGTCAAGTCAACTTTATTGTCAAATATGCTATACATGCTCGAGATACAGCACAGATGAAATTTCAGTCCTCTCTGACCCACGGTGCAAACAGGCAATGCAATAAATAAAAATAAAAATAGAATAATTGAAACAAACAAACAATATAAACAGTATAAACACTCTAGATAGGAACTAGACATAGACTAAACACTCAGACAAACAATATAAACCGTATAAATAAACAGTATAAACACTAGATAAGAACAAGACATAGACTAAACACTCAGACAATATAAACAGTGTAAACACTAGATAAGAACTACACACAGACTAAACACTCAAACAGACAATATAAACAGTATAAACACTCTAGATATGAACTAGACGTAGACTAAACACTCATATATACATACATACACACACACACACACACACACATATAAACAGGAGCAATTTGTGAAAATTCCTATAATAATAATAATTATTGAAAAATAAAAAAGATATGTTCTTACCATGAAATACTTTTATTCCATATTTTATTGCTTTTTATTTTTTTATTTTTGGGGGTTTCGTTTTTGAGTAGAGTTTTTATTTCATCCTCGGTTGGTTCAGTAACACACTCCGCCATTTTGTTTTTCTCTACTCACGGTATATGAGCTGATATCCTTGTTGTAGAGTAGCCAATCAGAGCGCGTGATTGCTCATATCCAGTGAATATGGAGAGAGTAATATTGATTATGTGTTGTGCTAAAGACATATTAAGTAGCCTGTGCCCGTGAAACTAGCGCCAGATGTGAATACGTGAGGAGGTGCAGTGCAAAATGTGACTTGATGCAGCCACAAAGTGCATTTGTAACGCGTTTGACGTTAATGTTGAATTTACTAAACCTGTCGCTCATCACGCAAGAGATATATAGTCAAATTGTTTATTAAAAGGTGCTGTAAAATGGTGGAAATAGCTATCAAAAATCTGCAAAATTGAGCTATTTTGTGTAAAAAGTATAGAATTAAACTTGTATTACATTTAAAAAATTTTCAGTGTTAAAAAATCCTGTTTGAGTTTGTTTGTGGTGCATGCTGTGTGCTGTGAGAGAGCTGCAGGACAAGGACAAATAATATTAAAGAACATAGTTTGCCTAAATAGTTTTTTAAACCAAGATTAAAATGAAATGAAAATGGAAAAAAAAGAATAGAATATCTATGAGGATGAATGAAAAAAGTTAACTTGTGCCGTCAGTTGAAAAATGGCCCATATGTATAGGGGAAACTGCCTACCTGGTAACGCTGCCTGTAAACTGGCGATGATTCATACCTGATTTTTGGATGTGGACAAAATACCTGGCCACCGCTTATTAGTCAAAGTTTAGTACAAGAAATAGAATATGTAATTATCTGCACTTCCCATTTCTCATCATGCTAACTTCCCAGTTTGTGTGCTACCTTACCTCAAATGCATATGTATGAGGGAGAGAAGCACATGTTCTAAAATGAATATTTAGTCTCAGCAGCGGTTCAAACCGGCTGTGTCTTTTCAATGTGTGTGAGAGACACATCATATGAATCAGTTACGCTTCCATTTTAACCCTTTGATGCAAAACATGGGTCAAAAG
This sequence comes from Neoarius graeffei, assembly GCF_027579695.1. Lineage (NCBI taxonomy): Eukaryota > Metazoa > Chordata > Actinopteri > Siluriformes > Ariidae > Neoarius > Neoarius graeffei. Next base: position 70,952,658 of record NC_083570.1, read on the forward strand.
TGACCCGGCTGAGTTTTTATCTTCTATATCTTTGCAATAAATTAATTCCATCATTCAGTATTCAAGGTATTCCTCAATTAACTTGTTTTTGATCATCATACATCCTTATTTTATTTTTTCCTTTCTTACTTTTTGAATAAAAACCCTTTTTGTATCACTACCCTTCTAATGCACAACATGGGTCAAAAACGACCTGCATTCATTTTCCAGGTTATTTCATGTATGGCTGAGTGTTTCTACAGTGGGGCAAAAAAGTATTTAGTCAGTCACCAATTGTGCAAGTTCTCCCACTTAAAAAGATGAGAGAGGCCTGTAATTTTCATCATAGGTACACTTCAACTATGAGAGACAGAATCGGGGGAAAGAATCCAGGAAATCACATTGTAGGATTTTTAATGAATTAATTGGTAAATTCCTCGGTAAAATAAGTATTTGGTCACCTACAAACAAGCAAGATTTCTGGCTCTCACAGACTTGTAACTTCTTCTTTAAGATGCTCCTCTGTCCTCCACTTGTTACCTGTATTAATGGCACCTGTTTGAACTTGTTATCAGTATAAAAGACACCTGTCCACAACCTCAAACAGTCACACTCCAAACTCCACTATGGCCAAGACCAAAGAGCTGTCAAAGGACACCAGAAACAAAATTGCAGACCTACACCAGGCTGGGAAGACTGAATCTACAATAGGTAAGCAGCTTGGTGTGAAGAAATCAACTGTGGGAGCAATTATTAGAAAATGGAAGACATACAAGACCACTGATAATCTCCCTCGATCTGGGGCTCCACGCAAGATCTCAACCCGTGGGGTCAAAATGATCACAAGAACGGTGAGCAAAAATCCCAGAACCACACGGGGGCAGGGGCGCAGATAGGATTTTTGAACTGGGGGGGACTGAGCTGTCAGCAAATGATTCCATTTTTGTGTGTGTGTGTGTGTGTGTATATATATATATATATATATATATATATATATATATATATATATATATATATATATATATATATATATATACACACACACACACACACTACCGTTCAAAAGTTTGGGGTCACTCTGAAATGTCCTTATTTTTGAAAGAAAAGCACTGTTCTTTTCAATGAAGATCACTTTAAACTAATCAGAAATCCACTCTATACATTGCTAATGTGGTAAATGACTATTCTAGCTGCAAATGTCTGGTTTTTGGTGCAATATCTCCATAGGTGTATAGAGGCCCATTTCCAGCAACTCTCACTCCAGTGTTCTAATGGTACAATGTGTACCATTAGAACACTGTGTTTAGAACAATGTGTTTGCTCATTGCCTCAGAAGGCTAATGGATGATTAGAAAACCCTTGTACAATCATGTTAGCACAGCTGAAAACAGTTGAGCTCTTTAGAGAAGCTATAAAACTGACCTTCCTTTGAGCAGATTGAGTTTCTGGAGCATCACATTTGTGGGGTCGATTAAATGCTCAAAAGGGCCAGAAAAATGTCTTGACTATATTTTCTATTCATTTTACAACTTATGGTGGTAAATAAAAGTGTGACTTTTCATGGAACACACAAAATTGTCTGGGTGACCCCAAACTTTTGAACGGTAGTGTATATACATGTTATTTCACCTCCCTCACTGCCATCACCAGGAACTACCTGCAGGCCAGGACAATGATAACATTTTAACATAGCCTATGGAAATCCAAAGTTTACACATTATCATCACATACAGAAACTGCAAAACTAGTTTTAAAACCGCTAAGTTCCAACTGTTAACCATAGCGAGAGGCTGGGCTACGTGTGTGTGTGTAAAGTGCAAACCAGTGCATCCTGACTTTCTAACTATGCCTGTGTGTTGCGTGAGCGGCAGTCAGTCAACAACTCTTCACAAAGTTTCCTTATGAAACTATGCTCGCTGAAATTATGGCAGGGAACGCCAGATTAAACATTAAAACTGCCTTCTGAGCACTGTATCTACAGGCTGCCACCGAAAGAAGGAGGCTACCAGAAAGGCATCTCTACTCCGTACGATTTTACTTTCACTACGACATTACTTTGAACAGACTATCAAAAAATTGCAAGGTGATATGATAAAGTAAGGCACAGTTTACTTACAGTCGGGTTTTTTTTTTTTTTTTTAAACGATGCAATCGTTTTCTGCCTTTTGGCACCCTTCATCATGCCGTGTTGGGGTCCTGAACTAGGAGGCGCTGTCCCCGATATGCCTGTCAAACTTGTGTGTAACTATAGCAACCAAGCTCGAGCTCGCAACCTGTGCAGTCTGCGCAGTTGCAACTACATCTGTACTGCTGTGCACCTCAATAAACCGAATGGTAATCAGTCTTTTGATTTTTCCGTGAGGTTTGCCTTATGAAAAGAAAGACAGCATAGACGTTTTTTCCTCCCTATAAGTGGGGGGGACCGAACGAGGTGAATTTAAATCTGGGTGGGACGAATCCCCCCCGTCCCCCCCTCTATCTGCGCCCGTGCACGGGGGGACCTAGTGAATGACCTGCAGAGAGCTGGGACCAAAGTAACAAAGGCTACCATCAGTCACACACTACGCCGCCAGGGACTCAAATCCTGCAGTGCCAGACGTGTCCCCCTGCTTAAGCCAGTACATGTCCAGGCCCGTCTGAAGTTTGCTAGAGAGCGTTTGGATGATCCAGAAGAGGATTGGGAGAATGTCATATGGTCAGATGAAACCAAAATAGAACTTTTTGGTAAAAACTCAACTTGTCGTGTTTGGAGGAGAAAGAATGCCGAGATGCATCCAAAGAACACCATACCTACTGTGAAGCATGGGGGTGGAAACATCATGCTTTGGGGCTGTTTTTCTGCAAAGGGACCAGGACGACTGATCCGTGTAAAGGAAAGAATGAATGGGGCCATGTATCGTGAGATTTTGAGTGAAAACCTCCTTCCATCAGCAAGGGCATTGAAGATGAAACATGGCTGGGTCTTTCAGCATGACAATGATCCCAAACACACCGCCTGCGCAATGAAGGAGTGGCTTCGTAAGAAGCATTTCAAGGTCCTGGAGTGGCCTAGCCAGTCTCCAGATCTCAACCCCATAGAAAATCTTTGGAGGGAGTTGAAAGTCCGTGTTGCCCAGCGACAGCCCCAAAACATCACTGCTCTAGAGGAGATCTGCATGGAGGAATGGGCCAAAATACCAGCAACAGTGTGTGAAAACCTTGTGAAGACTTACAGAAAACGTTTGACCTCTGTCATTGCCAACAAAGGGTATATAACAAAGTACTGAGATGAACTTTTGTTATTGACCAAATACTTATTTTCCACCATAATTTGCAAATAAATTCTTTAAAAATCAGACAATGTGATTTTCTGGATTTTTTTTCTCATTTTGTCTCTCATAGTTGAGGTATATCTATGATGAAAATTACAGGCCTCTCTCATCTTTTTTAGTGGGAGAACTTGCACAATTGGTGACTGACTAAATACTTTTTTGCCCCACTGTATGATATACTTTTGAAATAAATTCATTTTGTCATTGGGCGGCACGGTGGTGTAGTGGTTAGCGCTGTCGCCTCACAGCAAGAAGGTCCTGGGTTCGAGCCCGTGGCCGGCGAGGGCCTTTCTGTGTGGAGTTTGCATGTTCTCCCCGTGTCTGCGTGGGTTTCCTCCGGGTGCTCCGGTTTCCCCCACAGTCCAAAGACATGCAGGTTAGGTTAACTGGTGACTCTAAATTGACCGTAGGTGTGAATGTGAGTGTGAATGGTTGTCTATGTGTCAGCCCTGTGATGACCTGGCGACTTGTCCAGGGTGTATCCCGCCTTTCGCCCGTAGTCAGCTGGGATAGGCTCCAGCTTGCCTGTGACCCTGTAGAACAGGATAAAGCGGCCAGAGATAATGAGATGAATTTTAAATCACACTTGGATGACCCATGTGTAGTAATATAAAAAGTATTTTTGTTCATAAAGTAGGAAAGAAAAAATTAAATTAATGATTTGTGGTAATTAAAAACAAGATATTTAAAGAATACTTGGAATATTCAATCATAAAATAAATTGATTTCAAAAAATAGAGCAAAGAAAAACTCAGTCAGCATGAAATAACCTGGAAAATGAATGCGGGTCATTTTTGACCCATGTTGTGCATTAGAAGGGGTGTGCATATGTTTTGCATCAAAGGGTTAACAAGGAGTTTTATCTGCACATGCTGTGTCAGAGACGCACAGAAATAAATTGAAGTCGCACAACCACTTTCCACATGCTGTTAACTTTATTTACAGTCATAATCTACAGTGATTGTTCAACTTGTAGATTTATAGAATAAGAGTGTTTGTATGATAGTGATCCTCCTGGATAAGCGTAAAAAGGCTATTTATTCAGTAGCTTACTGTATCATGTCATGTTGTTTTTCTTGAGCTGTGTTGTAATTACAGCTGCCCAACTTCAGCTGTCCCCATCCACTGTGTTTCATTAACAAGGCTGGACATTTGGGCATTAGTTTTCTTGATCAAAATGAAGTGAAGAATGTGTTTATTGTGGATTGAATGGACGGTTGTGATACGCCAGCCCTGCAACACGACTGCAACTCGTGTGACGCAGCCGGTGTAAATAAACCTGAAAATATGTGCAAGCAGTTTAGTACAGGCCCTGTTAAATTCAGTCTCCAACCAATAATAAACATCACTTGTAAGCAATTTATAGAAGGTTCATGAAGAGGAACTAGAAGAAATAAACATGAACACATTGTAACAAAGCCTTGAAAAAGCCCGTGTTTTCCTAAATGCAGCCACATTAATTATTCTCTCATAATGATTGAGTGGTATGCCAGTGAAGAGTGCTCTGCAGTACTAGAGGGTAGTCTGATGCATCTTTATTTTCAGTGAGGCCATCGTAGGTTCAGGTTTCATGTGGAGCTCAGCATGGGTCAGAAGCAGATTAAGGGGGAATGGGAACATAAAAGTGTGTGAGAACACGTTCAGAGTGTGAAAGGGGCTGAGAAAGACATCTAACGTGTGGTACTCTTAGGGTTGCCAAGTTTTAGCAAAATTTCCATCCCTGTTTCATCTCAAAAACCAAACAGAAAGATCAAAAACTAGCCCAGAATGTTAAGGCGTTTCAAACACTGGAAAAGGGAGACAAATTTTTCTTCTTTTTCTCCAACTGTGGATGAGAAGCAAGATCACTCTTAGAAAATCAAGTACATTATTACAGTACATTTTAAAGCACATTAGGAAGCCATGGCCTAATGGTTAGAGAAGCAGCTTTGGGACCAAAAGGTTACTGGTTTGATTCCCTGGACCAGCAGGAATGGCTGAAGTGCCCTTGAGCAAGGCACCTAACCCCCAACCACTCCCCAGGCTGCTCTGGGTATGTTGTACGTCGCTCTGGATAAGAGCGTCTGCTAAATGCCTGTAATGTAATGTAATGTATTGTGCCTTTAGAGATGCAACAGTTTGTCACTGGGGCAGTACCCTCTAAGGTACAGTTGTGGTCAGAAGTTTACATACCGTGACATGAATGTCATGGCAATATTTGGGCTTTCAGTAACTTCTTTGAACTGTTCTTTTTCTGTGGCAGAATGATTGTACAGCATACATCTTTAATTAAAAAAAAAACCCACTAGAGTTTGGTCCACAAGTTTTAATTTTCTTTGGGTTTTCTGAAATCAACATAGGGTCAGAATTATACATACAAGGTCAAAAATTTACATACGCTCACTTAGATTATTAATTCAGAGGTGCTGAAACTTCCAAAATGTCTCTTATCTAGTCTCTTATATAGTGAGCATGACTGACTACAGCTGGTAGGTTCTCTGTGCCTTCATAAAAAGGGTTTGTTTACAGCACTCACTGGATTGACCAACACACAGTAAAATGGGAAAGTCCAAGGAGCTCAGTGCAGATCTGAGAAAGAGAATCGCGGATAGACTCAACTCTGGAATGTCTCTTGGAGCCATTTCTAAACAAATGCAAATTCCAAGATCAGTTCAAACAATTGTATCCAAGTTATTGTGAGGTGTAGTCACTTTGCCAAGCCACTTTGCTTCAAGAAAACCCAAACTGTCACCCTCAGCTGAAAGGAAATTGGTTTGGATGGTCAGGAACAACCTGGGAACCATCATGGCACAGAGTCCTGCCATGAACTGGAAGCTGATGGATCACTGTCTACAGTTCAGATCACCATAAACTAAGAGGCTACTATCCAAGAAATAACCCCCTGCTCCAAAACTGACACCTTCAAGCTTAACTAAGGTTTGAAGCTGACCACACGGACAAAGAAAAAGCCTTCTGGAGGAAAGCTGTATAGTCAGATGAGACAAAGATGGAGTTGTTTGGCCACAATGACCACCATGTACAGAGGGACACTGTACCAGCTGGTGGTGATGGTAGGATCATAATGGTCTGGGGCTGTTTTTCTGCCAGTGGAACTGGTTCATTGCACAAAGTGGATGGAATAATGAAGAAGGAGGACTACCTCAGAGTTCTTCAGCATAAACCATCAGAAACTTGAACATGACTTGGGACTTGTGAATTACAACAGGACAATGAACCCAAACATGCATCAGAGCTGGTTGTGAAGCATAAAGCAGGCTAACATTAAGCTTATAACAAGTCCTGACTTCAATCCTATTGAAAATATATGGACTGTGCTTATAAGTCGAGTCCATGCCAAGAAAAAAAACAAATTTAATTGAACTCTACCAATTCTACCATGAAGAGTCGTGAAATATCCAACCAGAATTCTGCCAGAAGCTTGTTCATGGTAAACAAAAATGCTTGGTCAAGGTGACTCTTGCAAAGAGACATTTTACCCAAATATTAGATGTGCTGTATGTATATTTTTGACCATGTGTGTATAATTTTGACCCTGTGTTGATTTCAGAAAACCCAAAGAAAATTAAAACTTGTGCACCAAATTCTAGTGTTGTTTTTATAAATTATTATTAAAGATGTATGCTGTACATTCTGCCACAGCAAAAGAACAGTTCAGAGAAATTACTGAAAGCCCAGATATTGCCATGACATTCATATCCAAGATGACATTCATGTCATTGTATGTAAACTTCTGACCACAACTGTACTTATTTGTACCCTTTATATACTGCTTGCGAACATATATGTACCTTTTTGTCACACACTTTATCACTGCCTTGGATAGACATCATTCACTCCATAATTCCCCTTTTTCTCTCCACTCAAAATCTTTACAATATAACTTCACAGAAATGGTTCTGTATATTGTAGATGGACTGTCTGCACTTATACATTCCCTTTGTTTGCCATAGCCTATGTTTGCAGAAAGTATCTCATCTCATTATCTCTAGCCACTTTATCCTGTTCTACAGGGTTGCAGGCAAGCTGGAGCCTATCCCAGCTGACTACGGGCGAAAGGCAGGGTACACCCTGGACAAGTCGCCAGGTCATCACTGGGCTGACACATAGACACAGACAACCATTCACACTCACATTCACACCTACGCTCAATTTAGAGTCACCAGTTAACCTAACCTGCATGTCTTTGGATTGTGGGGGAAACCGGAGCACCCGGAGGAAACCCACGCGGACACGGGGAGAACATGCAAACTCCACACAGAAAGACCCTCGCCGGCCACGGGGCTCGAACCCGGACCTTCTTGCTGTGAGGCGACAGCGCTAACCACTACACCACCGTGCCGCCTGCAGAAAGTATATTAGATTAAATACTGATTGCTTGTTGTAAAATAAGATTCAACCACAGACTATTTTTAAACCAGCCTAAAAAGAAACACCACCCATGGATTTGCTTTTCCACCCACAGTCTTGTTCCAAACCAACCCAATTTGCTGTACTGTATAAACCATGATCCTGCATTATCTTATCAGTACGTTGACTTACTTTTTTGACTACTTAACGCTTTTTGTGGAAGTAAATATGAATTTTCCTTATTTCTCTACTATCTAGTGGCTCTGTTCACACACTGCTGCCTTGAACCACTCCTGAGTCTGGGTGGACGGGCTTGCTATGTGTTAAGGGACTGCTTCTCTGTAATCATCGTTTGTTTTAGCACTCGGCTGAATGGGTTTGTGTTGTGCTGCATCTTCAGCATAACAATAACGCTTATCGGCTGCGTTCCCTGCAGAACAATTAAAATTCCATCAGAGTCTCCGATCTGCCTGCCAGCCATGCCTGCTGTTCGGGTGCCCTTCCTGGGCTCATGTCAATCCCTATGGCTGCCATGTATTATTCACGAGCCTCAAGACAGTGTTCAGGACTCACCTGGAGCCTCCCAACACTAATAAAGAAGCACGACAGTGAGGTAGATGTTGCATTGTCCGTGGCCTATAGATCACAGTTTCACCTGATGATACTCAGACTCGCTATGACCTCCACACTGGATTATTACATCAGAGACGTTTGTTTTCTATCTTTTTTTTAAATAGCCCGTGCCAAAACCTGGTGTCTGGTTTTCATTTTGTTCTCCTTTTATTTTTAGTCTGTCTTGACACTAAAGCAGCATAATTTCCATGTCCTCTAAAACTAATTTGGATGTAAATCTGCTATTTGCAGAGAAGTGTGCGGCAGTGTGGTTAGAGGGAACCTGTGGATCCAGCAGAGTTGGGTTGCTTTTAGTTAAAACCAATTAGAAATGACCAGAAATAACAGCGCCTGGAGATGAAGAAGTCATTTTTCTCTTTAACCTCCCTGGAGAGACAGAGACCTCTCCATGGAGTTACTTAAGTGTTTTAGAATATTAGGGAGTGGCAGATGATGAGAATCATTATGCTTTTTTAATCATTGCATTTTTGTATTTGGAAGTTTATGAAAGTATAATAAGGCTAAGTGTGTCAGGAAGAATGTTGGCATGACTTTGACAGAACTTGAGAAAATATATGCCCTTTGCTCTGATTCTTTGTTTGTACAATTAAAGTCTTTATTGTTCACCTTCGATACTTTCATCACATTTCTTTAAAAAAACAACAGGTTGGCAGTATATACAGTATATTTATTGCTATTGTGTTAATATAATATATATTTATATATTATATATGGGCGGCACGGTGGTGTAGTGGTTAGCACTGTCGCCTCACAGCAAGAAGGTTCTGGGCTCGAGCCCAGCGTCCAACGGGGGCCTTTCTGTGTGGAGTTTGCATGTTCTCCCCATGTCCGCGTGGGTTTCCTCCGGGTGCTCCGGTTTCCCCCACAGTCCAAAGACATGCAGGTTAGGTTAACTGGTGACTCTAAATTGACCGTAGGTGTGAATGTGAGTGTGAATGGTTGTCTCTGTGTCAGCCCTCCGATAACCTGGCGACTTGTCCAGGGTGTGCCCGGCCTCTCACCCATAGTCAGCTGGGATAGGCTCCAGCTTGTCTGCGACCATGTACAGGATAAGTGGTTACGGATAATGGATGGATGGACGGATATTATATATACATGAGATTATATTGTATTACATATATTATATAACCTTCACCATTTTTAGAGCCTGACACACTCCAGAAAACACGTATAACAAGCATAGCCCCACTGTGTCGTATTCATTGCTCACCCGCAACCTATAACTGCCCAAACACGAGTCCATGTAAATGTGACCTTTAATTAGACAGATTTAGATCAACATTACAGGTCGACTTTATATTGACAAATTTTGCATTCAGAAATAATTTTCCATTCCTTTACCATCATTATCCTTCCAAATGAAGTCAACTATAATTTTGCTCCTGTTGTCGGTGATATTTGTATCCAGATATAAATATTATTAGTGACCTAATGAACTGAAACATGTATGTAATATACTGGATACATGGTATAAATAATATTTCGATCTTTTCAGCAACGTGCCTTGTTTGTGGTCTTATATCACCCTTTTTTCTGACCTCGAAAGCGTTTCTGTTCCTAAGAAGCAAAAAGGTCTTGTATAATTCAGGTCTGAAATTTTTACAATTACAGTTAAATTATTAATAAAGTATTGTTTTGAATGACCGGTAAAGCAAAACGGTCCATTTTATTTATTAACCTGAGATTCATAAATTATTGTGTTGTACATCCTGTAATGGCCTCCGTGCGTTGTGTTTTATTGATTTTTGCCTCACACAATACTAGCTAAGCATCTCACTGTATAAAAAGTTGGACTCGTGAGCATTCCTGAAAGGAAGTAATGTGAGAGAAAAGCAGAACTGGTAATCTTTTCGAAACAGCCTTGAACATGGTCATTTATGAATTAAAGGCCGTTCTGACTTAGACGACGTCCTCTTCCATACAAGTCAAGTGCATTTGTCGCTGTGGTGGTAGTTTAAAGGGTGTATCTTTTCTACCTTTGATTAGTATATTTGGGAAGCAGACAGATTTTTGTAAAAAAAAACAAAACACTAATTAATTTTGTCTGTAAAGTCAAATTACATGCTTTACTCGTTTTACAGGTATACTACAACCCCGATTCCAAAAAAGTTGGGACAAAGTACAAATTGTAAATAAAAACGGAATGCAATGATGTGGAAGTTTCAAAATTCCATATTTTATTCAGAATAGAACATAGATGACATATCAAATGTTTAAACTGAGAAAATGTATCATTTAAAGAGAAAAATTAGGTGATTTTAAATTTCATGACAACAACACATCTCAAAAAAGTTGGGATAAGGCCATGTTTACCACTGTGAGACATCCCCTTTTCTCTTTACAACAGTCTGTAAACGTCTGGGGACTGAGGAGACAAGTTGCTCAAGTTTAGGGATAGGAATGTTAACCCATTCTTGTCTAATGTAGGATTCTAGTTGCTCAACTGTTTTAGGTCTTTTTTGTCGTATCTTCCGTTTTATGATGCGCCAAATGTTTTCTATGGGTGAAAGATCTGGACTGCAGGCTGGCCAGTTCAGTACCCGGACCCTTCTTCTACGCAGCCATGATGCTGGAATTGATCCAGTATGTGGTTTGGCATTGTCATGTTGGAAAATGCAAGGTCTTCCCTGAAAGAGACGTCGTCTGGATGGGAGCATATGTTGCTCTAGAACCTGGATATACCTTTCAGCATTGATGGTGTCTTTCCAGATGTGTAAGCTGCCCATGCCACACGCACTAATGCAACCCCATAGCATCAGAGATGCAGGCTTCTGAACTGAGTGCTGATAACAACTTGGGTCGTCCTTCTCCTCTTTAGTCTGAATGACACGGCGTCCCTGATTTCCATAAAGAACTTCAAATTTTGATTCGTCTGACCACAGAACAGTTTTCCACTTTGCCACAGTCCATTTTAAATGAGCCTTGGCCCAGAGAAGACGTCTGCGCTTCTGGATCATGTTTAGATACAGCTTCTTCTTTGAATTATAGAGTTTTAGCTGGCAACGGCGGATGGCACGGTGAATTGTGTTCACAGATAATGTTCTCTGGAAATATTCCTGAGCCCATTTTGTGATTTCCAAAACAGAAGCATGCCTGTATGTGATGCAGTGCCGTCTAAGGGCCCGAAGATCATGGGCACCCGGTATTGTTTTCCAGCCTTGACCCTTACGCACAGAGATTCTTCCAGATTCTCTGAATCTTTTGATATTATGCACTGTAGATGATATGTTCAAACTCTTTGCAATTTTACACTGTCAAACTCCTATTGCTCCACTATTTGTCAGCACAGAATTAGGGGGATTGGTGATCCTCTTCCCATCTTTACTTCTGAGAGCCGCTGCCACTCCAAGATGCTCTTTTTATACCCATTCATGTTGACATATTGCCAATTGACCTAATGAGTTGCAATTTGGTCCTCCAGCTGTTCCTTTTTTGTACCTTTAACTTTTCCAGCCTCTTATTGCCCCTGTCCCAACTTTTTTGAGATGTGTTGCTGTCATGAAATTTCAAATGAGCCAATATTTGGCATGAAATTTCAAAATGTCTCACTTTCAACATTTGATTTGTTGTCTATGTTCTATTGTGAATACAATATCAGTTTTTGAGATTTGTAAATTATTGCATTCCGTTTTTATTTACAATTCGTACTTTGTCCCAACTTTTTTGGAATCGGGGTTGTATATTCACATTTCCAAGTGAAAGATAAAGATCTAACGGTGAGGGTACTACCCTATCAACCTGTGAGGGCTCCATCTCTCTTTTAAGTTACACATCACTTGTTACTTTACCCGGGTGTTGTTGCGCTCAGTGTGTCCTTGCACAACCAAGGGAACCTTCATCCCCCTCCTCGTCTCCACAGGAGTGAATGAGAAAAAGTGAGAAGTAGCAGTCAATGAATCAAGCATTCAGATCGGCAGCAGCCTGGGGGGAGAGCGGCCGGTATCCATGTCCATCCCCTCGGGATGGGCCTCGCATTAGGAAGTTCCTCGTTTGTGTATTTCTGCCACAGGTTAAATGGATCGCTCCCATTAGCTTGGTGAGAGGACTGCTCCATTACATGAAGGAGACTGTAACTTTGAATGTCACGGCGCACTGAACACCAGGGTAGCATGGCCGCTCTCCGCAAGGGAGCTAGCCTGACAATAACCATCCATGATCATCATCTGCTGTCAGGCGCTAAGGAACCTGGAATTATGACATACAATCTGTCTGGCAGACAGGAGCACCATGAGACAAGCTCTTCTCCACTCTCCTACTCACTTACAGACAACTGATCTCAAAGAACACTTCTAATACGGTAGAGATTAAGACTTTTGGAATGACGCGTAGTCGTCCCGGCCTACCTAATCAGCCTTTCTCTAAGCATGGTTTTGGGTTGGTAAACTTGCTATCAAATGCCTCTTGTCTCTTTCTGCTCTTTATTACTAACATGTACAATGCCAACTGGTCTCGGCAAATGTAGTACGGAAGCGATGTAATAAATAGTGACGCACATGGCAAGATTTTTCTTCATGGGGAAATGGATGCCTGTGATTGTTTTTAACAGCCATATGTTTTCATTAATTATCAAAACTAGTTACAGCAACTGGATGAAGTATTGTACATCATTAATAGAGGGAAAGGAGTACTTTAAAGCATGAAATAAATGTGATGTAAAAATAATCTGAAGTGTAAAAACGCTGAGGGCAAGAGATCAGAGATTAATCAGGTCATGTTGTATGACTCGTAAGTGTGTTTCCGACACAATGGCTGATGCAAAGAGCAGAAATGATCATGAGTAACTCTTTACCCTTGAGCTGACTTTTCCTGAAGCGGGTGCTGAACTGTAACAAGCTCGTCTTTATGATTGTGAGTCAGGTACACTTACCTTGCTGTTTCATGCATAGTAATTATCTTCTCATTCAACACACTTCTCATCGATTATAAGAAAGGAACAAACAAACTGCTTATCTTGTGGCTCTTTCTCATCAGAACACCGTCACAGTGTGTTTATATCAGAGAGCAGCATTATCAGCTTTCTCCATGATGTTGTTTGATATTTGACTTCCCCGTCTGTCAAGGATGATTTCACCTCCATACTGACCCTCACCCTGTCCTCCACTAGAACCTGGCAGGCTCGAGAGGTGTCAGGGCCCAACCACCTCCTGCTCCGTACTCACTCGCTAGCTCTCTGAATGACACACAGAGGAGGAAGTGAGTGAGGGCTGAACCCTCCCCCTCTCCCACAGCAACAGGCCATTTTACTGGAATGAGCCCCAGATCATTGTTTTCATAGTAATGATTTGCGATCACAGACATAGCTCTGTGTTAAGATTTGGTTTTCAAATCTGAATGGCTGTTGTGATTTGGGAAGAAATGGAGATGGACAGATCGCTGAAGAATGAGGATGGAGAGCAGGCAGAGACAAGACTCCGACTCTGACTGCGTTTTACAGTGTTGCTCTTTTCTCTGTTACCAGCCTTGACATCCATCCATCCATTATCCGTAGCCGCTTTATCCTGTTCTACAGGGTCGCAGGCAAGCTGGAGCCTATCCCAGCTGACTACGGGCGAGAGGCGGGGTACACCCTGGACAAGTCGCCAGGTCATCACAGGGCTGATACACAGAGACAAACAACCATTCACACTCACATTCACACCTACGGTCAATTTAGAGTCACCAGTTAACCTAACCTGCATGTCTTTGGACTGTGGGGGAAACCGGAGCACCCGGAGGAAACCCACGCGGACACGGGGAGAACATGCAAACTCCACACAGAAAGGCTCCTGTTCAGACGCTGGGCTCGAACCCAGGACCTTCTTGCTGTGAGGCGACAGTGCTAACCACTATACCACCGTGCCACCCCAGCCTTGACAGCTGCACAGTATTTAATAACCAGTCACTAATTTGTTTTTGTTTCACTCGAGTGCGTAAAATAATGCATTTGTGTGTTGCTCACACACTGATAGCATATCAGCCTCAAGCGCTCCTGTATTGATTCATGTTTGTGGTTGGGTCAAGCATGTTTTCAGTGTGTGCCTCTAAGAGAACCTCTCAGTGTCTATACTCGCACTCAGAAAAAAAAACTTAAATGCATTTTGATATGGATTTTTGGTCAGAGAGTATACAAATGGAAACCAACATTAGAGAGTCAAACAAAATCCTATCTTTTTATTGAGCAGAAAGAAACAGAAATATTGCACGTCCACATTATGACCACATTTGTGATGTCTGAGGGTCTGCTAAGAAAGAAGACAGGCAAAATAGCAGTATTTATTGAGTTATATATATATATATATATATATATATATATATATATATATATATATTTATTTGTTTGTTTGTTTGTTTGAATAAAATTGCTGATTTCCTTTGACACTTGATGTAATAATTACACCAGAAATCTCCACTTGGCTTTTGTGATGATAACATACCAGCTTCTAGAATTAGTTGAATTAGCAGAGAGGTGCTTGTTGCCCAGAGCGCTCGTGACACTGTTAGCCCCGGCTTGACATCATGGCTCAAGGAGGCTAAAGCTGATGCTGACTGCTGTGTGATTTTAATTGTAGGCAGGAGTTTCAGGGGGATTACTGCCTCATTTTTTCCCTTCAGTGCCACTTTTTCTGTCAGCTTAGTCTTCCTGTGGAGTAATGAAACATGGCATCCACATTCCTGACACCATCACGTCACCACACTGGTATGTACACATATGCATAAGACCTACAGTAAATACACATCACAATGAACACATCCAGTGACCAGCAGAGCAGCGAAAGAGCAAATCCACAGCACACTGACCCTCAACCATAGTGCAGAACAATATACTGGTTTGTTAGGTCAGGTGTAAAGATGCACTCATAGCCTGTGGGCTCTGATTACAGCCGGAGAAAACGCTCACAGCATTCCTACCTAGCATTCCACACATGCCCCACTCTTTATTTTCATCACGCAGAGGTCAGCCATGACAGTGAGGCAATTGGCTGGTTGGTATTGTGACTGCATGCTGACCTGTTTGACCTTGCCTGGGCACAGCCTGTGGCAACACTGAGCAACTTCGTCACAGTCAACAGCAGCCTTTGGCCTTGGGTCAATGTCAGGACTTAGAGTTGCGACATTCAACAAGGCTGTTTGTGCTGCATTTTGATACGTCTCACAACTGCTCTTTTGAGGACCTTCTTTTTTTTTTGTCCTTATGATATGTGTGTTTGGGTTTCCTCCTAGAAATATGGCAGTAGGTGGATTGACGACCCTAAATTGCCCCTAGGTATGAGCATACATGTCAACCTTTGGTCAATCAAACCTGTATAACCAACCTCCAAAATCCGTATTTCCCTTATAAAATCCGTATAAGATGCAAATTAAAATAATTTACCTAAAATTTGAATGATAATTAACAATGATATATCCCAGTTACTTTTTATTCAATATTAATAACAATAAACCTTCAGAATGAATACAAAGCTCCAATGTTTGACAAAAACACAAAGTGTTATCAGCGTAGTTACGAAGGAAATACTTCGTTGTTTGGAGACAGGTTTCACCGAGCGGCTATTATGCGCGAGACTTCATATTAGCCACAAAGTCAGAAAAATCTGTTCGTAAAATTACGTTATAATGACCAAATACAATGAAAAGTATTTTTCCAGTCTCACCTGTGAAAGGTAATCCCATGTGATCTCGTTTGGACGGTAAACCTGTTGGTACAGTTAAACGCAGCACATGAATGAGGCATCTTTATTCTCGGCTACTGTTGAAGAATCTCCACTTTGCCCCATCCAATATGGCGGCGAGGATGACGTATGATTCTACGCAGGAGGCGGCATCTATGTTTATATGTCTATGACTTCACGGTTGGCGGGATTCTCGCAATGCGGTGTGCGCATGATCAAAAGTGGAACGAAGTCTCGCTACCACAAGATAACGCGCGATTTCATAAGACTCTTTACTGGCTGTCTGTGTTGTACAGTACGTTTGTAAATGTTATGCGCTCTTTTATCATCGTGGGAATTGATTATAGCTCTAAATAAATATTGAAGTTTTTTTAAAGAATCCATATAACTTTATTTATATGCCCGTATACTACGTTTATTGAATCAAATCCGTATAAAATACGGACATTCCGTATAGGTTGACTTGTATGTATGAGTGTGTGTGTGTGTGTGTGTGTGTGTGGGGGGGGGGGGTCATGCAATGGATTGTTCTATCCAGGGTGTATGCCCACTTCATGCCCAGCGTTCCCAGGATAGGTTCCGTATCCACCACGGGCAATTGCTCTAAGACAACGAGGGAGGCTCAGCCTCCTCTAAAAATGACGAACATCGTGTAGGATGAATTGCGCTAGGCTTATGTTATAGCCGACCTTATAACATTGCTATTTCAGATCCAGAATCATAGAAATATATGTGCTCAACCCACTACAGTGCGAAATCATTCCGTTATAACTTTCCCCAGTTCGCCTAATGTGCGCGTGAGTTTTTCCCCCTCATGACAGCGCGATGCAGCCCAGCCTCAGTGGATTGGGAGCTATGTGCTTGTCAATCTCAAAATGCAAGACGATTATTGGACAAGTACTGCGAAAACGCCCGCCCACGGAGTCTCACGGACTCCCAGCCTCAATGGACTTCAACGGCATTTGGGAGCTATGCGCTTTTCAATCTCAAAATGCAAGACGGTTATTGGACAAATACTGCGAAAATGCCCGCCCACGGACTCCGAGCCTCACATGGGAGGGACATGGCAGTTTCCGCAAGGAGACTGGTGATTGGTGAAAGCGGCCGGATATTTTCTTTGATTGACAGCTCGTTTCAACTATAGACAGGCAGCGGTACAGTGTTGCCAGATTGGGCGGTTTCCCGCCCAATTGGGCGGTTTTAAGTGCATTTTGGCGGGTTTTGAACATATTTTGGGCTGGATAACGTCAGCAGTATCTGGCAACATCAGTTCAGTCCCATGCGGATTCGCAAGTGCTGTGGTGTATTGTAAGAGATCAGCTTACATTTCGATTTCATTCATTACATATGGTTTCTACCAGCTTTTTTAGTTTGTATATATTTTCATTGTAAATAAAGTGTAAATATAGTGTTGTCAAGTTTGCTATCTTAGTTCCAGAAATTTCGTTTATTTGAGTGACTGAACTTGAGGGGGCTAGTCAGCTAGCAAGAAAGCTGCGCACGGATGCCAAGCATTGCTGATTTAATTTTGGCGAAGCCATTTGCCAGTCTTCCTTTCGAGGAAAAAATTAAAATTAAAGAGCAGGGTAGGCCAACGCCTCAAATTGACTTGGTGAAAAAGGTAGGGAATAATACTCGTTCCTTTCAGCTCTCCTGGTACGAGAAATTGAATTGGCTAACAGCAAGTGACCCACATCAACAACAGTAAATAGGCTACTTTAGTAATATGTCATGGATGGACCAAAAATATAGAATCTATTTAAAATGTTTATGCTGAGTATATTATATTGGAATATATATTTTTCTGGATATGAATTAAACACAGCTACAATTTGGAAAACGTTTTTAAACAAAAACACAGCCGAGAACATTTCACACTACAGACCTGGATTAAAAGTGAAGGGTTATCAAAATTGTCAATAAAACATTTCTCAGTCAAAATAAGTAAAATATAGGGAAAGTGTCATTGAATGAAATGTGTGGCACCCAGCTCTATGTCTGGCTCCCCAAGGTCAGTGCTTGTGCCTATTCCAGAACACTCTGCTGTTACTGCTGAGGTTCCTGACAAAGAGCTGCTTTCAATAATGA
Source organism: Neoarius graeffei (assembly GCF_027579695.1). Lineage (NCBI taxonomy): Eukaryota > Metazoa > Chordata > Actinopteri > Siluriformes > Ariidae > Neoarius > Neoarius graeffei. The sequence continues at coordinate 70,970,665 of NC_083570.1, forward strand.
TCAATTTTTAAACAACATGCCACAATTTTAAAATATAAAATGTTAAAATATACCCCCCCCCCAACACCACCATCATGTATATTGGACAGTAGGCTAATGGGCCAAAAGAACCTGTTATTTCACAGTTTGTGACGCTGCCAACAATCAGCCAGATCAGAGGCAAGAGTATGGGCAAAATTGATGTTTTTTTCTTTTAAAATCTGGAAATATCGTAACCGACCAGCCTCCCCTGTTTGAAAGACTACCAGCCGCCACTGGTATCCACCATGACCCTCACCAGGAGGTTACTGAAGATTAATGAATGAATAACTAACTACATAAAAAACAAAACAAAAAAAACTTAACTTGTACTGTTTTTGTGATACCAAGATGTACATATTAACTTCTCTCTTCCATGGTTTTAGCTTTAGTTTTCTTCCACCCTGACCTACTGCATTGATAGCATAAAGATATGATTTTGACAGAGACTACAAAACACTTCTGTAAGTCATAAGGACGTCTCCTGAATGCTGGTTATGTCGTGTATATGTAAATGTGTTTAACAAGGGTTCCCTTTGTTTTTCAGGTATTTCAGTAACCAAGAAGACACATACTTGTGAGTACTGAATATTCTACACAAGCTTCGGTTTTTGAATGTGTTTACAGTTTAAGTTTGCAGTTATGGATTTACAGTCTTCAAAATGTCAGACCTTAAAAGAATAATAAGAAGAAGAAGCGGAAGAAAACTGTTTTTAGCAGTTAAAATGATTTTGATTATGAAACTGAGACCCCTCCATTTTAAGTGTTCGTCAGGAGATCTTTGTATAATGGCCAGTGAAACAGATCCAGTTTGTTGAAACATCATATGACTGTTTCATTCCAGCTCTTTCTGGCAGCATTCTGTTGTCTGTTCTGCTTGCAACTGAAAAACAAGGATGTGGTTTGCATGTGACCTTTGTGAGGGGAGGTTAAAAACTCTGAACTGCCTTTTACATTCTAGCTCGGGGAGATAGACATCAGCTCAGAGCAGGAGAGAACGTGCAAATCTCACGGATTAAGTTTTTATCTCCAGTCTCCTCCTTCAAAAAGCTGTTGCAGAATGCAGTGGGCAATAAGCAAACAGACTACGATGAAACCTTGATATGATAATAGGCCTAAAGCAACGTAGATATAATTTAGGATTAAAGCACATGCGCGTGCGTGCACACACACACACACACACACACACACATGCGCACACACACAAGTTCCACTGGATTTGTAAACAATACCAGCACTTTTAATTCCATATAAATTCACTATCCTGTAAGATAGCTTTGCATGGTCACCCTTTTGTTTAAAAATTAATTATATATTTTACATTTTATTTTAATATTCTGCTAAAGTAAAGAGTGTTAGTCTTTCTTTCTTTTATCCAGTGGCCTGCTGCTATCTTAATTAGAACCCGATTGCCCCTGCTTAAGAGCAAGGAAGCGAAATCAAAGAGCATGTTTCAGAAGAGCAGTCTCAAAGCCACGGACACAGTCTGGACCACACTATTTAATCTCAGTGAAAGAAATGGTAATGACGCGTGTCACTGAGTGAAAAGAGAGAGAGAGAGAGAGAGAGAGAGAGAGAGCACTGGAGGCATGCTGGCTCTGAGGTCCTGGGTCAAAGCCATGCTGTGCAGCAGAGATGATTCAAAGGACATGTAATCGTGGGAGGAAAGGTCTTGTCAGTTACAAGGAGAACAGACATTTTCATTGACTGTAAAGTGCTAATGAGGCTTGGGTTATGTCTGTCGTGTTCTAACACCTCAGTAAGAAGATGTAGCTCTGTACACTATTTGCCTCAGTTAATGCCTATGGAAGTTCATGTTGATTTATTTTTTTAGCAGTTTGTATAGCATTTGAAAGTCAAATTTGCTATTTATTATCTATAGTCCATTGCATAGTTTGCATATGCAAATGTTTGCATCCCCCATGTTATTTGAATGTAAATAAAGGAAAACATGCCTCAATTTTGCAATTTATCTTCAAATGAATGCAAATTCACTTGAAGATTGAGGTATGTTTATATACGGGGCGGCACGGTGGTGTATTGGTTAGCGATGTCGCCTCACAGCAAGAAAGTCCGGGTTTGAGCCCCATGGCCGGCGAGGGCCTTTCTGTGCGGAGTTTGCATGTTCTCCCCGTGTCCGCGTGGGTTTCCTCCGGGTGCTCCGGTTTCCCACACAGTCCAAAGACATGCAGGTTAGGTTAACTGGTGACTCTAAATTGAGCGTAGGTGTGAATGTGAGTGTGAATGGTTGTCTGTGTCTATGTGTCAGCCCTGTGATGACCTGGCGACTTGTCCAGGGTGTACCCCGCCTTTCACCCGTAGTCAGCTGGGATAGGCTCCAGCTTGCCCGCGACCCTGTAGAACAGGATAAAGCGACTAGAGATAATGAGATGAGACAGTACTGTCCACTTAGGGTCTGAGGCACCCTTTTTTCCTACTAACTTTGTTATATATTTCTATTTTATGACGTCTACATTATCAAGTCGGTACAAAAAACTTTTAGAGTTCCAAACGTTCATTTTCCAGCACAAAATTAAATGTTACAGGAAAAAAAATTTATCTGAGCAGTACATTACATAAGAGAGCACTTTTCAGATTAAAAAAGAAAACATAATGAAGGCTACTGAGTTTTGGTGCAAAATGAAAAAGCGAGTGTGACAGTCAAAGTGTCCAGAAGAACTGGGGCTGATTCTGTAAGATGCTCAGTAAAACCTACAGCTCATTTCCTTATAAAACTGCACTCACTGTACATCTCATCTCATCTCATTACCTCTAGCCGTTTTATCCTGTTCTACAGGGTCGCAGGCGAGCTGGAGCCTATCCCAGCTGACTACGGGCGAAAGGCAGGGTACACCCTGGACAAGTCGCCAGGTCATCACAGGGCTGACACATAGACACAGACAACCATTCACACTCGCATTCACACCTACGGTCAATTTAGAGTCACCAGTTAACCTAACCTGCATGTCTTTGGACTGTGGGGGAAACCGGAGCACCCGGAGGAAACCCACGCGGACACGGGGAGAACATGCAAACTCCACACAGAAAGGCCCTCGCCGGTTACGGGGCTCGAACCCGGACCTTCTTGTTGTGAGGCGACAGCGCTAACCACTACACCACTGTGCCGCCCTTCACTGTACATGAGACTACTATTTTTTTTTTAAAGCAAGGGTCAAAGGGTCGTCTCACACCAAATATCGATTTTGTTTCATTTATTTTGGCTTACTGCTGTTTATAGTATTTTTTTTTTTTTTTAAATGTTGAAACATGGGCGGCACGGTGGTGTAGTGGTTAGCGCTGTCGCCTCACAGCAAGAAGGTCCTGGGTTCGAGCCCCGGGGCCGGCGAGGGCCTTTCTGTGTGGAGTTTGCATGTTCTCCCCGTGTCCGCGTGGGTTTCCTCCGGGTGCTCCGGTTTCCCCCACAGTCCAAAGACATGCAGGTTAGGTTAACTGGTGACTCTAAATTGACCGTAGGTGTGAATGTGAGTGTGAATGGTTGTCTGTGTCTATGTGTCAGCCCTGTGATGACCTGGCGACTTGTCCAGGGTGTACCCCGCCTTTCGCCCATAGTCAGCTGGGATAGGCTCCAGCTTGAACTGCGACCCTGTAGAAGGATAAAGCGGCTTGAGATAATGAGATGAGATGTTGAAACATTTCATTTTATTATTTTTAATAGTGCCTGAGACTTTTGCACAGTACTCTGTGTGTGTGTGTGTGTGTGTGTGTGTGTGTGTGTGTGTGTGTGTAAATATATATACACACATACACACACACAAACATAAGAATATTCTTGGGTTTGTGATTGTGGACTTCCCTCGTCAGTTCGGGCCTCAGGTTTTCAGTAGGGTTCTGAGACTAAGATGGTCATTGCAATATACTGATTTTTTTATTCTTTTAATATTTCTTTGTTTTGATTTGATAGTATATTTGGCTCTTCTTGTTGGCCAAGTTTGAACCTCCTGGCAAAGGAAGCCAGTCTTTGAGTCGAAATATCCTGGTATTTCACAGAATTCATGATGTCATCAATCTTCACAAGAACTCCTGAACCACCAGTCGCAGAATCTTCCTCTGTATTTTACACTGGGGCTTTCAAGTGTTCCTTTCCTTGTATGACGTTCCCTTTTGTGACCAAATGTGCTAATGGTGTTCATGACCAAATATTTTGGTTTCATCTGACCACAATACACAATGCCAGTTGCAGTTCTAATGCCGCTTGGTGAGGTTTGTGAAGATTGTAAAGTTCTTCCAGAAAGAGTTTATTTTATAGAAACATTTTTACTCTTTTTCATGAACAGTGGCAATATTTTTGGAGGTCATTACATTTAATTACCCTCTCTGTCTCCAGACCTAATTTTTTTTTTTTTTAGTGCATGACATCTAGCAGCATGATAACATATATGTGAAGGAGACAATTTGCCAAAAACTCAGACAAGCAATCTGTTTAGAATAGATGCTAAAGTAGATTTCAAGGAAAATGAGACAGGGAGACAAATATTCAAACCAAAAGCTGGTCAAAGGATACAAATATGATTCAGAAAGGCAATCGACACATAGGGACTGAATTTATTTCACTTTCAATCTCATACACTGTTTTGATAACTTGTATAACTATTTTTGACTTCTGATAAAAAGGCGACATCTGTGAAACACACCGAGAACACATCTGTGAACATCTGTGAAACCTAACACCAAATATCTTGTTGCTGTAAAGTGGATTTCATTGTCTTCTTAATTTTGTCATAAGCATCTGCAGACTTTTGCACTTAGAGACACCAAGATATAGCAGGAATCCTTGGAAATGCGACTTGTGTACACACACACACACACACACACACACACACACACACACACACACACACACACACACACATAGCTCATTTTTCCACTCTTGCTTGAGTAATCAAGCCACTTACAGAGGGGCAGCTGTTGGCTAGCGGCGTCTCCTGATCCCCACACGGCCCGACTCGTAATAAAAAGAAGTCCTCTCTGGGAGATAATAGATACTTCACTCTTCTTTTTGATGACCACTGATATGGCCACTTCTCCCTCCATTCACTACTTTTTTTTACCCAGCACTGCCTTTCTTGAAGAAAGAACATTGGGTGGAGTTTGAGTGGAGCAAATTCATGGTCATGAAATAAATCCATGAAAGGAACTTCTTTCTTTGAATTCAATTCTTTGAAGTTCTCCAGTGAAATGAATCTTTTTTTTTCTTCTTTGTCTTTTTTCTGGCATCCAAAAACTTGCATATAATCCTCCCAATTCACAGATCAGGATCATAAAATTTTGATTTACATTTGAATCCAGGAGATATTTAAATAATATTGGCTGGTGTTGAGTGGTATATCAGATATATTCCATTCAGCTAGCATGATATTGAACGAGTCGAAGACTCGAAAAAGACCACAAAAAAAGCCAGCCAATATCTCATCTCATCTCATTATCTCTAGCCGCTTTATCCTGTTCTACAGGGTCGCAGGCAAGCTGGAGCCTATCCCAGCTGAGTACGGGCGAGAGGCGGGGTACACCCTGGACAAGTCGCCAGGTCATCACAGGGCTGACACATAGACACAGACAACCATTCACACTTACATTCACACCTACGGTCAATTTAGAGTCACCAGTTAACCTAACCTGCATGTCTTTGGACTGTGGGGGAAACCAGAGCACCCGGAGGAAACCCACGCGGACACGGGGAGAACATGCAAACTCCGCACAGAAAGGCCCTCGCCGGCCACGGGGCTCGAACCCGGACCTTCTTGCTGTGAGGCGACAGCGCTAACCACTACACCACCGTGCCACCCGCCAGCCAATATTATTATTATTATAATACATACACATTCCTTTCGAGTGTTCATCGCGTCTTTCTCTTTCAAAATTCTCTCAAACTCTTCCGTATTTAACAAAGCAAACCTGGTGGCCATGCTTGTTTGCAAATTGTCACAGTTGCTCGCTAGCGCAGAAGTTTTACGTCTCCGATGTGTGACGTCATGTTGTCTTGACAGCCATGCAATATCGTAAACCATATTCAACAATCATTCTCCATTGGGTAGAGTGATGTAATACACGTAGGGTCAGCGATATGCTAACAATATCGCATGCTATTAAACCAAATGAATGAAACGTGCTAGAAAGGAATAGAATACATGTATGTTATTTACTAGCTGGGAGGTCCGTATCGTGAAATATCGTGACCGAGGTCTTGAAAGTACTGACCGAGGCCCTCTGGGTCGAGGTCAGTATTCAAGGCCGAGGTCACAGTATTTCACCATACGGACCGACCTTAAGCTGGTAAATAATATATTGATTTTTTTCTTTACCAAATTCTAACAGAAAACGAGAGCGCCCGAAAGGGAAAACTGAGCCGAAGCGAGCTGCCATTTTGAATCCTCATTCACGGCTGTAATGCAAATGGCTTCCTCCTTGGTATGCAAGTGCACTTCCATGGCAGGAAAAAAACTACATTTTGCCACCTATGTAGTCCCCTATTTATACAAATAGGAGTCATTCAGGATTCAGCCATGTTTTTGCTCGGCGTTAGCAACAGTTAGAGGTTTTTAGCTTTCTCCTGAAATGTTTTCTTTTATTTCATCTTCATCACGGTAGTAAAACTCACTTTCACTGTGAACACTGTCGTTATCGCTATCCATGCTGTAAAATTAATGCTATTCTCCTGAGAAATGCTGGCAAAAATTTATAAGATTTTTGATAATCTTATAAATAAATCTTATTAAAAAAAGATAAGTGTTGACAAAAAATGCTACTATGTTTGTTGTTGTTGTGAACGAGCAAGTCGCCAGAGGTCCATAACCGGGGTCCGTAACCGGGCCCGCTCGCCAGCCAATCAGAGCGCAGGATTTGATGGAAACCGGACCGCGAAAAAAATAAAAGTTTTTATTCCATCGAAAAACTGTCCTGTATGTATAATAATATATACTGATCTATGTGTTTACTTAGTTCTCCTCAAAAGCATGAAGTCCATTCGGTCAGCAAGATCAAACAGTAGACTGTAGAAAGTGTCAGAGCTAGATTAAAATACAAAGGAAATGATGATCGAGCATGAAGTGACTAGTTTTCTATGAAACATTATTTATTTCATTCGTCATACTGAAGTAGATTAAGTATTCCCCCATATTGTCAGTAGATGATATATTGCCCATTATTAATGTATAATTGCCTGCATACTATTTTAATGGGTGTAGTATATATTTCTACAGTAGTGTGCAGTCTGTTTGTTTGGGAGAAAAGTTCAGTGTGTCTGTGCGAGCAGTTAGTATTGTTGTAACTTGTTGGGGAAATGACAAGAATCGCTGATAAGCAGTGCAAGCTGATTGTACAAGATTGCTCAGGTCCTTATTTCTCATTTGTGTACATGTGCATGCGTCCTGCATGACACCCTCATGATCTCGGGTCTCCTGTGTGTAATCGTTTCTGCTTATTGCACAGATAGCAGCTTTGTAGTATCAGAGTATCTGTCTGCTGTGCTGAAGTCCAAAGTCTATTTGTAAACCTTTGTAATTAAATTAGACACACAGTCCACCTGGCACCTCGAAAGTCTCCTTACATTAATCTTTTTCTTAATATCACCCATAGGACTAACTCGTTCTGAAATCATTGAATATTTTACATGTTTTATTGGGCTTCAAATATACTTTTACTTTCATATCAGTAGATTTGAGGTTTGCATTACGCAAGTTTATGAACCACACTTGGTTTTCTTGTAGCTGCTGGATATTTGAGGATTTTGTCCCAGTTGTACTTCCATAAATAAGCATCATATAACAACAAACGACAAGCATGCAACACTCAATTTGTTTCGAAAACAAATTATATTTATATAATGTTGTGAATTTGTCAAAGACTTCAGGTTGAACGTGTTCGATATGCTAAAGATGAATTGACTCAGTGTTGTGTGTGTGTGTGCACTTTGTTATTCTGAAATGAATTACTCTTCCGAACATATTGAGTAAATAAAGTGTTTGATAATTTGTGCCTGCAGTCATAGCCATGTTAGTGAAGCTTATATGAATTACACTTGGGTTAGTCAGGACCATGTGGAAGCGGTCACTGATCCAGAGAGAGAGAGAGAGAGAGAGAGACTGTGAGACAAAGGGGAAAAAGCAAGGGTGAAGTGCAGTCAGAGCTTATCTATCTCCATAGTGCAGACAGGCGGCAAGCCCAGACAGACTAGACTTATTGAGAAGCATCGCCTAACCCCTGCTCCTTCATTTGTTTACCTTCCTATTGAGTGCTGTGAGACTCTCCGAGAGGCAGCCTCGCTTATCTCAATCAAATGATTAAGACAGCCAACTTCACCGAAACCTGAAAGTACTCAACAGCCCTAGGGCTATCATTAAACTGGCCTGCATCGAGCAGAAGAATTAGAGTATTGTTATGCTCCCTCTCATATAAAGCAGATGTTTTACAGAAAATAACCCACTTATACAAACCTGTAAGAGGGAACAGACAAATAAACACAATTACCCTGTATTTGTCATATACAAATTACAGCTGTCAAATTGAATTGAAATAATGGATCACAATTACAATTAATCACATTTTTTTTTGTGCAGTGAATTGCAATACCATAAAGATTTTGGGATTGTTTTTTTTAATTTGCAGCATTTGAGACATGTGACAGCATTGGAGACTCTGCTGTTCTGGAGAAACACTGTGACAGAGCATCGATGACTGTGATATTTGTAATATCAGGTTTGATATTCTATAGTAACTATTAGGGCTGTAACGATATGCGTATCGAAATCGAAATCGCGATACGCAGAGCCACGATCCGTATCGCGATACAAGAAGGCAGAATCGCGGTACACCCTTTCAAACTTCTCCTCAGCCCAAAAACAGAGGCGCTTCCAAACTTCAATTTATGAATACTTTACTTTTTATTTAAATTACATTTTAAACTTACTTAAATTACTTTTTTTTTTTATATCTATTAGTAAGTCGTTTTTTCGCCGACCTGCGACAATCTTCTGCGAGTCACGCAACGTCCACACTCGCCACTGGCAGAGCATTCATTTCTTTTAAGTGGTCGCCATTCTGGTTGCGACGCGGGGAGCGAATCTGTAAACAAGCAGCTCATTGGCTGGCTAGGTGTGCCACAAGCCAATCACAATCACTTGACCGGAAAGGCATGCAGTGTTGCCAGATTGGGCAGGTTTAGGTGCTTTTTGGCTGGTTTTGAACATATTTTGGGGTGGAAAACGTTAGCAATATCTGGCAACACTGAAGGCATGTCTGCTTGGGCGGAAGCCTTCTGCGGCAGTTACATTTTGACACGCGAGCAATGTTTCACCATAAAAATTCCGTAATTTCCATCTGTTTTCCGCGATCACAGAAAATCATTGGCCCTATGAGAGTGAGACAGTGAGACAGCCGCCCCCCCCCCCAAAAAAAAAATCTTAACGGATTTACACGATTTGGAAAAATGACTTTTTCAGAACCTAAAAAACCAGAGCTTCCGGCTCAACAGTATTATTTTGAGAAATAAAACAATCTTTGGATATACATTTGTTCATTTTTGCATACATATTACTCATTCTCTGCAGTGGTCTGAATTATTTGTTATTAAATAGTTAATGTAAGTAAGTAAATGTTAATAAGTCAAATTTACTACTTTAAAAAAACATTTTTAAAAAAATCGTGGGCGTATCGAATCGTGGGTTAAAAATCGCGATACGAATCGAATCGTGAGTTGGGTGTATTGTTACAGCCCTAGTAACTATATAGTAATGATGTAAAGTGAAAGTGCTGGTTCTCTGCTGTCCACCAGGCACCCAGCAGAGTCACACCATAATAAATGTCGTGGTGTTGTTTCTGGTGCATGGCCAGAAACAGTGTCAAAGAAAGGAATAAATATGTATTCATAACTGTGATGTGTATCTCATTATTGGTATCACTGCCACAAAACAATGCAGCAATTTATTGACGTGAAATACACTACACAGTTTGATGGTTCATATGCTGTAATATTATTATTCTATTCAGGTTGATTTTGTGCCCTTGCAAATATTTTGCTCATACTCTCATCAGGAGCTCCAGTTTTAGGCACTGGCTAAATATCTGTATTAGATTTGAAAACACTGTGAACTCTGAGATGGTAATTATGTTTTTGATTAATGTTTTGCTACTGATTGGCAAGTTTAGACCTCCTCAGTGACCTGCATCTGGCAGGTCAGACCCGCAAAATGATAGCCAGCTGACCCGCCAAGACATGAAAAAACCCGCATCAGAAAAATCTAAAGAGTAACGTAAATGATCTGTGAGGATTTATAGCCGAGCGAAGCTTAAGAGAATATGGTAATGCATCGACCTGATTTTTTGATGCCTTTTGCGTCCACAGGGAGTGCAAGGCAGCGTATCTCAAACACTTGACCATCGGACAACGAAATTTGTATCTTTGTTTACATAAGATAGATGGATGTTTATCCAGTGCTTTTTTTTTTTAAATTTGCCTTTTTAAAAATGACACAAGATTATTTACTAACACATTTTACACTCATCGGGAGCTCCGCTTTTATATACACATGTATAGGACCTGTACGTCTTTGGTATGTATGGGGTTAGTTGATTGGGCTCCTCTGGTGATCATGTTGACAAGTCTCATCTCATCTCATTATCTCTAGCCGCTTTATCCTTCTACAGGGTCGCAGGCAAGCTGGAGCCTATCCCAGCTGACTACGGGCGAAAGGCGGGGTACACCCTGGACAAGTCGCCAGGTCATCACAGGGCTGACACATAGACACAGACAACCATTCACACTCACATTCACACCTACGGTCAATTTAGAGTCACCAGTTAACCTAACCTGCGTGTCTTTGGACTGTGGGGGAAACCGGAGCACCCAGAGGAAACCCACGCGGACACGGGGAGAACATGCAAACTCCGCACAGAAAGGCCCTCGCCGGCCCCGGGGCTCGAACCCGGACCTTCTTGCTGTGAGGCGACAGCGCTAACCACTACACCACCGTGCCGCCGCATGCATGTACAAATGTAAGTTAATGTTTCTAATTATTAACCTCTACTGTATGTAATTTATATCAGTCATTTGTGTAATCATGTCATATTATGATGGACCAAATACAAGGATACTAAAGAAAAGAAAGCGTGTGCATTCATAAATGAAGTTCAATAAAGAGTGGTGTTTTGCATTTCCGTGTACACAGCCTGTGAAAGATTAGCCAGGCACATCTTTCTGCACAGTGAGTGTATATTATATTTAATAACTTGTTTACAAGATCGAGACCTAATGCTTAAATGTCCCTTTATATTACTGATTTGTAAAGAGACCCAAATGGTGGAAATATCCCAGTGTTTTAATGTGTCTAATATCTCAATCTGCATCTGATAGACTCTAGTGTAGGTCTATAATAGCCTAATGTCTGTAATGATCTAAGACTAATGTGTAATTTTATCAAATGTCAAGGTCGTTGCCCCTTCAGAATAAACACTGCTCAATGCTCTCAGATCCTAAACGTGTGGTTAAAGGAGAACTAAAGGCAATTTTTTTATTATCAAAATTCTCATTCTCATTATCTCTAGCTGCTTTATCCTTCTACAGGGTCACAGGTAAGCTGGAGCCTATCCCAGCTGACTACAGGCGAAAGGCGGGATACACCCTGGACAAGTCTCCAGGTCATCACAGGGCTGACACATAGACACAGACAACCATTCACACTCACATTCACACCTACGGTCAATTTAGAGTCACCAGTTAACCTAACCTGCATGTCTTTGGACTGTGGGGGAAACCGGAGCACCCGGAGGAAACCCACGCGGACACGGGGAGAACATGCAAACTCCGCACAGAAAGGCCCTCGCTGGCCCCGGGGCTCGAACCCAGGACCTTCTTGCTGTGAGGCGACAGTGCTAACCACTACACCACCGTGCCGCCCTATCAAAATTCTATTTATCTTATTTTATTAAATATAGGAATGCATTTTGATAGCTATTTTGTCACTGCTATAGCAGGTTATGGGCGTTTGAAATATGCTCTGTAATATATCAGTCCGTATGTCACAGCAATGGCCGTAAACGAGATTTGTTGAGACCTGTGCGAGACGTCGTAGGACGGAAGTAAAACATACAGCGGAAATCAAAGTGACCAACATCTGCCAACGTTGTCAAAAGACACACGCGCTCTCTTTCGAATGCTGATGTAATCAAGCCGGAAGTTTTGTTTGTTTTGATAGCAGTCAGGAAAGTTTGAAGAATGTAGGCAGTGATCGTCATTTAAACTCGTTTTTGTGCAATATTTCGTTTGGAAAACAGTTTTCAAAATGGCGGCACTGACACCTGGCTGACACTTCACGTTTCAAAATCTCGCACAAGTCTCATGAAGATCGCGCGGATAAGCGACGCCTGCTGTGGATCAAACGAACTAAATTCAACACGGCTAAAAACCTAATAGGCAGATAAGTATAATATTTACTTGGAATTAGTTGCCAATATGAGTCACGATATAAGGTTACTAAAACCGAAAATGTAATTGAGTAATACGCTAATTAAGAAATAAAGCAAGTTTAAAAATGACTTCGGTTCCCCTTTAAAAATGTCAGGAGATCCATAATCCGCTTTCAAGTTTTGATACCAATATAAATGTCATAAACATAAACTGAACTGCTTGGAAAGTCCCTATTTCAATGACACTTAAAGGTGCCCTTCCACCAAAAACGTTTAATACTGGCTCTTTTTGACATACCATAGTTCACTCCGAGTTGCATATGCATGCTGCATGTGAAAATGTAATTCTACCCCCATTCCCTGTATTAGCTTATGAAAGAAAATAGTCTGAAAAACAAGCGAATCTGAAAAGGCCCTACGAACTTACGTCACTTCGAAAATTAGTATTGCTTCGAGGTTGTTTTTAATACTTGGATCTGTAGTCAAGACGATCGACCACCAGCTCACAAGCTGTAAGTAAAACATGAACTTTTTGTTCGAAGGTTTTTGTTACAAAATAGCACGTTCATATTCTCCACGTTAGCATGCATGACATGGTCACAAGCTAGGCAGGGACGAGAGTTTCCTGCTTTTCGGCAGATTTCCGCTTTTTCTGAGTAAAAAACGACCTTTTTATATTATGCCAAATCTGTTGAGAATTTTTTTTATTAATTTCGGGGGGTTGGGGTATGTTCCTTCATGGTGTTCAAACTTTATTAACTCCAACGATGTTTACACATTATTTGTAAGTCGCCATCTTTAGTCTCGTTTAAATCTCGTTGAATGTGATGTAAAATTCGTGTTATCTACATTGTTATTGGTCAAAACATCGATGTCGAGACCATAATAGCCAATCAAAACAGTTTTTACAAAGACACCCACATCCGCTTGTTCTGACCCACTGGAGGTAGCGTCACAGTGCTGTTAGCCAATCAGAGGTAACACGTTTACTGATTGCTGTTAGCCAATCAGAGGTAACACGTTTACATGTCATGAATATTAATGAGTAAGAGCTGAAATCCTGTCGTTCTCCCGCCACCCACTCCTCCACCAAACTAGAACAGCCTGAAACAGGAGAACCACAGCATTTTTTTCACCAAAACCGGCTCACAGGGCATTCATTCATCCGAGAGACCACCGCACAATTAATGAAAAAACGATGCAAGGAGACCTTTAAAAACAATTTCTGGGGGAGACCCCCAGACTCCTCAGTGGGAGGGGGTACCCTCTTTTGCACCCTGCCCCTTGCTGGCTTTGCCACCATTGATTGGCCGCTGTGTGGCCTCAGTCTCTGGCATCACTTCAGAAATGGACCAGCATTTGAAAGTTGGAAACTTGGGACCTATGAAATTCGCTTGCTAGCAACTGTCTATAACGGGTTGGTCCTTGTCTTCAATGTGTGATATGCTGTAAACTGTTTGCAAATGCATCGCTATAGAGGATGTGCAGTCACGTGACCTGCACGTGTGTACTCCGCCATATTGGACGGCATCAGGATTGTTTACCTTGCATGAACGTAATGGATCCAGGGAGTAATCCCCAAGAAAATTCGGAAAATACCCCATCTACATCACGCGATAACTTGTCTAAGTTTGTTCAGCATCTTGAAGGTGACGTGAGGCAGCGTTACGTGGAAAAGTGTTCCAGGTTGGGGATTGCAGATCCGTACAACTTGCCGCAATCCTTGTTCAGGGAAATTCGGAGCTGCGGTGCCGGCGATTTGCCCGATCTGGCCTACCACGACATTTACAATTTTCTCGTTAATCGTGAATCGTGTTACACTGGCAAAGCCCTCAAAGCTTACAAGAGCCTGGAAACTTATAAATATTTTATTGCGGGATGGGTATCTCAACTATACCTCTGGAAGGTTCCGAAGAAGAATGTCTACTTGATAACCTCACGGGTAAGTGGCATTAAGACGTTTATCATAAAGAGACTATGCAGGACGTTTTATCGTAAGAATGTTCGAAATCTAAACTCAGTTCCAGATATGAGAAGAAAACAGTAAATCAGAAAGCTGCGCACATTTGCGCAGCTTCCACGAAAACGTGCGCAGCTTTCTGATTTACTGTTTTCTTCTCATACTTCCTATGTTTCATGGACTGTAACAGCATTTGCTTATTTAGTAATTTTAATACAGAATTTACTCTGATGAAATTATTCAGACACTCCAACGCCCCCCCTAAAAAAAAAATCGGATCTGCACGATTCAGCGGTGAAAAAGGCGGCATCCGCCAAAAGGCGCACCGTTTGCATCCCTGTTTAAACTCATAGGTTAACCGACTTTAACCGGCTAATGAGGCTCGGTGGTCGGTCAAGATTTTTTTTAGTTTTCGCCATCCCTACTATGGATTGGCCTTTCAAAGGCATATATGAGCCAAAAAGATAAAACATTGTCATAGACTAGGCCAGGGTAGTAGGGCTAGGCATAGCCATTTTAAACGTTAGAGATCAAGCGGACTGACGGCCACAAACACTGTTCTGTCTAGTTTCTAAGTATGCAGTTATCATTCAATCCGAAAATCAACTTAACAGATGTACTAGGAATATTGAATTAGAAGATTGCACCTACCTGATATGAAGTGTTCACTACAAATTCAGCTGGTAGAACTGGGGTACCAGTTTTCTCTTCGCACAGCGGACACCCATTTTGCGCGTCTCTCCTCGTCTGCGGGGAATCTATGAAATGACAGGCCCTCCTTTTGGCCCTGTCTATTGGTACAACCAAATGCTGAACAAGATATAACCATTCTCGAAAGATCTACTCCCACACACTTAATAATTAGAACGGGTTCGTCTAAGTTCTATGCGCGGCCATGCCGTCCAAGATGGCAGATAAACAAATATCACGTAACCTCGTGACTGTAAATATACAGCACTGTGCAAAAGTCCTGGGCACCCTATTTTCTTTTTCATACAAACTTTGTTATAGGTTTCTATTTTATGACTTCTACATTATCGAGTCAGTACAAAAACATTTTAGAGTCCAAACATTCGTTTTCCAGCACAAAATTAAATGTTACAGAAATAAATGTTTGTATCTGAGCAGCATATGACATAAGAGAGCACTTTTCAGATTAAAAAAACAAAAAATAATGATGGTTACTGGGTTTGGTGCACAATTAAGAAAGTGTCCAGAAGAACTGGGGCTGGTTCTGTAAGATGCCCAGTGAAACCTACAGCTCAATTCCTTATAAAACTGCACTCATTGTACCTCAGACTACTATTTTTTTAAGCAAAGGGTCAAAGGGTCGTCTCACACCAAATATTGATTTTATTTAATTTATTATGGCTTCCTGTTGTTTATAGTTGGTTTTTTTAATGTTGAAGCATTTCATTTCGCTATTTTTTAAGCCATTTTTGGTCTACAGCATTTCTTTGCATGTGCCTAAGACTTTTACACAGTACTGTATATATTAAAGTTATTCTCTGGAGCACAGAATATTTAAGTTAAAAGGGAATGTAAGACTGAGGATTTACACATCCTGTCTTGCTGTTCACACACTCTGGAGACATAATGTATTGTATAGTGGCTATACCTGTGTACTCCTGTAAAGCCCAGGGCAAGTACATGATTCAGAATGTAGCACCACAAGCACTGTTTGAAATTGTGCTGTCTTGGTTTGTCACAAATATGGATATGTGACACTCCCCGGTTGAAAGCTGTGCAATGTAGGTAGTAATCTTGAGAAATTTTGTAGCTGAAGCTCAGGATAGTCAGCAAACTTGTGCAGGTAATTGGTAAGAAAAGGCTGATTATAAGATGTGGTGCTTTTATTATACAGCACATATCACTTTGCGGGCAGCACGGTGGTGTAGTGGTTAGCGCTGTCGCCTCACAGCAAGAAGGTCCGGGTTCGAGCCCCGCGGCCGGCGAGGGCCTTTCTGCGCGGAGTTTGCATGTTCTCCCCGTGTCCGCGTGGGTTTCCTCCGGGTGCTCCGGTTTCCCCCACAGTCCAAAGACATGCAGGTTAGGTTAACTGGTGACTCTAAATTGACCGTAGGTGTGAATGTGAGTGTGAATGGTTGTCTGTGTCTATGTGTCAGCCCTGTGATGACCTGGCGACTTGTCCAGGGTGTACCCCGCCTTTCGCCCGTAGTCAGCTGGGATAGGCTCCAGCTCACCTGCGACCCTGTAGAACAGGATAAAGCGGCTAGAGATAATGAGATGAATGAGATATCACTTTGCAGCACGTTATACCGAGTAATATCTTTTTCACTTTCATCAGTATAGATATGACAAAGTGTTTTGCTTTATATACACTGTATGTTTGTCAGGATGATGACAGCATGTAGGGTTTTTTTCCCCTGAAGCACTGTAGCAGTAATCTTAGTGTACATTAAATGAAGCAAAAATGGTTGCGATCTTCTGTAGAAAGGGTTGTTTAAAATCAGCAGAGCATCTCCAAAGTGTGCGCTTTGCCGAAGCAATTTCATTCTCAGCATGCCACAGAAATGTGAGGTTTTCTACCTCAAATAACAAGAGACGCTCAGAGGGAAGAAAAAGCACTTCACTCTATTTGACAGCCTCCAATTTTAACAATAAATTGTGTTTCATCTTTGTGTATTTGTTTGTTTCATGGAAAGATTTTTTTTTCCTTTCTGGATGCTTTGCTTTAATCCATAATAGTCAGCCATTTTATTTTTATTTTTATCTGAAATAGGTCAGTATAATCACAACGGAGAAGGATGGGCCGCCACGGCGAAAAGGAAATCAATAGAGATATCTATTTGTCGTAAAGCAGGACGGCTTGATTTTTATCCTTTTCTTCTCTTTCCTCTCTCCACTTTTTCTTCCATCCACACAATATGACAGGCCCTCATTTTTCAGCACAAGCATTTTTTTATGTTTTTTTTTTTTTAAATTATTATTTACTGGCCATTTTGTGAAATCACAAATAGACCTTTGTGAATGCACTTTGTTTGCATAAGTTGTTCAAAATGAAGCCAGCCTTTTTGTACCTGCTGCTCACGGTTAGAGGGGATGAAAGAAAGAGGCTGGGCATTGATGGAAGGTACTGCGGCATCTTTGTTGTCATGCAGGAAAAGGCTGAGGGCTGGATGTGTCTGCTGATGCAGTAAGAGTTCCTCGACTCAACGTACTGGACCACCTTGGTTCTTTGTAACCAGTTAATCTGAATCCCCCCCCCCCCCCCCCATTGTGTGAGACTTTAGCTTTGTCAGCTTTTCTGCTGTCTGTCGATCCCTTTGTGTGTCTTCCTAACCTAAAAGGCCTTGTTGTGCAGCTCTGTCGGACCAGCCAAACATCAATGAAAGATACACATCACACAAACAGACGCTGCATGAGCGCTTCCTAAAATAAAGTGTCCCATCTGCTCGGGTAGCTGACAAAGTGTGGAGATGTGTGAGTAATCTGTAGCTATACCTGAGAAGATGAGGGGTGAATGATGCACTCCGGTATTGTGATGGCTCTGTGCATGGTAGAGTCACTCAGTGCGTTTACATGCACATCCAAATCGAGCTACTGTCGGTAATCAAGCTAAGGGTCCCAGCTAGTCTGGTTACCACCAGACCATATCACAAGTGAAATATGGTCTGGAATCCGCCTATTGAATTTCTCGTAGGGGAGGTGTGGTTTACGATTGTCAACATTGGACGTTGCGAATGTCTATCATTTGGCGTATACGTAGCCCATGGCCAATCATGGCAGTTGTACCCGGTGACGTAGTTAGAGCGATGAAGAGGCGAAGAAAGACTGTAACGCCAAACGCTGTTCTTTTTTTAAAACAAACTTTCGCTCTAAACTATTCAGAACAGTGTCTAAAGCTTGATCGAAAGTTTGGTTCGTATCGCTCGCCGCCATGTTAAATGTGATCCGTAAACAGTCCCAAATAAACTACAAGCTTCCGTTTGTCGAGTAGTACGCGTCACCGTCTTTCCACCCCTACCCACTCTCTGATTGGCTCCCTAACTCAGGCGAGCCTTTAGACCATAGTTTCCATGCTGTCTTTTCAGATCAGAACGATTGTGCAAAGCAGCATGGGATTTCCCAGGCTAGGTCCCAGCAGGGGTGCCAGAGAAATCCAATCCTACATGCACACAAGGAAATCGAGCTATTGTGTGAGGTACATTGTGCACCTGAGCCACAGGTGGCGCTACACGCCCCATCGTGTTGGTACACTTCCGGTTGTCGTCATGAAGAAGAGCTACTCAAGAGTGTAAACAAAGTTATCAGTTCCGTGTTCACAAGAAGAATGAACAGAAGTGTTCCTAATAGAATGGCCACTAAGTTGAAGTTGATCTGTAATAGTGAACATATTAACTGTTAGCCTGCTAACATGCTAATAACTGACCAACTAATTGGAAATGGGTGCGTACGTGCCCAGACACAAGTGTTCCTAATAAAGTGGTGGCTAAGGTGAAGTGTCATGCCGACCGAGGCTGTCGTGTTTCCCGCTTGTGGTCTCGTCACTCGTCACTTCCGGAAGGGGCAGTGCTGAAGTAAGTAGCTCGACTACGTAGCTCGATAGGGTTTACATGCACTAAGTAGCTCGGCTACAATCGCATAATCTAGGTCGCGTAGCTCGATTACGAGAAATCCAGTTCGGTTCGATTTCAGCCAAGTTAAGGTGTTTCCATGGCATTTAGAACTTCGATTTCAGTCGAGCTACGGCAGAAATTCGATTTTCTCTATGTGCATGTAAACGCACTGAGTGGTCTTGGAGCAAAGCCTAATGAGCAACGGTCATAATTCTCCAACAGAAATAATCGTCCCTGACGTCCCCTGCTTATGTTTTAAGATGCCACTTTTGAAATATCCTTGTGTCATTAGGCTACTATCACACTGTCTCGTAACTTGCCATGTAAGCATCGTGTGGGTCAAACGCCAAGAAATGAGGCGTATTTTGTCCAAAATTAAAGTCCTGTGACGTACACAGCGCATGTGTGGCATTCCTGTGGCATATCTGGGGTTTGTATGGGGTTCAAGGGACGTAAAGTTATGGCTTACTGAGGCGTATGTGTGGTGTATGATGCGTTGCCACGGCGTAACTGTTTCGTTGCCTTCGTTGGCGTGGCGTTTCGTTCGTACGTGTGACGTTGCTCCTGCGTACCTGCGGCGTATCTGCTGCGTTCACAGATGGATATAAAAGGGGGCCCCACTCTGCATTCGTTGTCATTCATCACAGTCAAGAAAGCATCATGCCAACGAAAGCAAGCAGAGAATGTTGGTCTTTTATCGATACACATCATGCGACCTGTCACGGAACGCCACAAATACCAAAAAACACTGTGTAGGAACACCACAAATACTTTGACAATGCAACATCTACACAGCGGCAACAACACGGCAGCGAAAGGTACGTAGTATGTACGCCGTACAGACGCCAGGATATGCCAAAGAAACAAAAAATACGCCATTCATATGCAGCTGATACGCAGTGGATAAGAAAAGAACGCTGTGGGTATGCAGTGGCAACGCTTTGTACGCCACAGTTATGTTGCATGTCAACTAAAGCATTCTCATGGCGTAATAGGTGTTCGAGCACCATCACTGCTGCGTAGCTTTCGTTTTTATGGCGTACACATGATGTATGTGTGACGTATCAAAGCTGCTACATATGTGCTACGGATTTTTAAGTGCGGACTTAAAAATATGCCGCACCCTGCCGTACAAGGAGATTGTGTTACACATCTTAGAGTATTAGCTACGTGAGCTGGCGATGCTGTACCGTTCCTTTCTTACTGCCACGTATTCTGATACGCCATACATATGCGAGGCTGAATCACCAGTGTGTGAACCAAGCATTAGAGAGCAACAGCAGCTTTACTACCGAGCTGAGACTGTAGGTACATATTGCCAGAACAACACTTCATTACACACTATT
The DNA here is from genome assembly GCF_027579695.1 of Neoarius graeffei. Lineage (NCBI taxonomy): Eukaryota > Metazoa > Chordata > Actinopteri > Siluriformes > Ariidae > Neoarius > Neoarius graeffei. The sequence goes on from NC_083570.1 coordinate 70,990,986, forward strand.
TCTTAATACTTTAATTCCTTTCTATTGTAATGAGGACAAAAAAGCAAAACATAACCCTGTGTCCGAAATCGCTCCCTATTCACTATATAGGGCACTATATAGTGGGGACGCCAATTTGTAGCGCTGTCCAAAACCTTAGTGAGGATTATTTACACCCTATATAGCGCAAAGTATCCCACAATGCAGCACAAAAAGTAGTGGACAACAGTGGTCATTAACCAAAGCAATATATCCCATCATGCATTGCGGTTGCGCTGAAAGGAATCAAATTAAAAGTCTTAAATTTGATTGAATAAAAGGCAGCGGCAAAGAAGAAAGTATTCAGCCTTGATTTAAAAGAACTGAAAGATGCAGCAGACACCAAGTACTTTGTATTGATTAATGTGGGAAATGCTCTCAGTATAATATGGATTTATCACAAAACCACATGTATGTATTTATTATTTTGAAAACCCACCAGCCGACTGATCTGGCACATTTTAATTGTGCGAAAGTAATGACGTAAATACCAGCGCGACGGACTAGTGTCCGAAAGCGTTTTTTCATTTCGCCAGTGAGCTCACTGTATAGTCCTCTATATAGTAATTCTCTATATAGGGAGTAGGGAGTAGTGAACAAGTGAGCGGTTTTGGACTCAGGGATAGTCTATGAACTCCCAGACTGATCTCCGTCCCATATTTGTAGTCATACAGCTCAATAGGTTTTTTTTTTTTTTTATATCTAACTTGCATTTAAGGTAACCATCCGTAAGCATATTGTGGTTTTCTATGCTGGACTATGATCCTCCATCGAAAACCTGATTTTAATATTTGATTTAAAACAGCAGTGAGCATAAGAGCATAGCTGTGATTATGTGCTGCTGAAATAATGAGACCTATAATTATCATGCAAAAATGTAATACTGTAGAAGAAACTAAGCAACTATGCAGATGTCTACATTTAAGTGATAATTATACGGTGTGAACAAAAGACAATTTAAGCTTCCTCGACGTGTGTGTGTGTGTGTATGTGTGCATTTGAGGTGAGGTATACAGAATGGTGGACTGGTGTATACAATAAGTCTACAATAAGGAGGAGTGTGCACTTAGGTGGAGCAAGTCAACCCAATGTACAGTGAGAATATATGTGTAATATACAGGCATGCAGGTCTTTATAGATGTTTATGACAGACTTCCATCATTAAGGGTTGAGAAACAGATAGGTGTGTGTGTGTGTGAGAGAGAGAGAGAACAGTGTGTACTGATATATATATATATATATATATATATATATATATATATATATATATATATATATATAAACTGGCGTCACAGTGGTGTAGTGGTTAGCGCTGTTGCCTCACAGCAAGAAGGTCCGGGTTTGAGCCCCGTGGCCGGCGAGGGCCTTTCTGTGCGGAGTTGGCATGTTCTCCCCGTGTCCGCGTGGGTTTCCTCCGGGTGCTCCGGTTTCCCCCCACAGTCCAAAGACATGCAGGTTAGGTTAACTGGTGACTCTAAATTGAGCGTAGGTGTGAATGTGAGTGTGAATGGTTGTCTGTGTCTATGTGTCAGCCCTGTGATGACCTGGCGACTTGTCCAGGGTGTACCCCGCCTTTCGCCCGTAGTCAGCTGGGATAGGCTCCAGCTTGCCTGCGACCCTGTAGGACAGGATAAAGCGGCTAGAGATAATGAGATGAGCTATATATAAACTATGAAATAACACGTGGAACATGTATGGAATTATGTGGTAAACAAAAATTCTTCAAAGACTCTTCAAAGTAGCCACTGTTTCCCTTGATGGGGAAGCCATGGCCTAATGGTTAAAGAAGCAGCTTTGAGACCAAAAGGTCACCGGTTCAATTCCTTGGACTAGTAGGACTGGCTGAAGTGCCCTTGAGCAAGGCACCTAACCCCCAGGCTCCCCAGGCTGCTCTGGGTATGTTGTAGGTTGCTCTGGATAGAGCGTCTGCTGAATGCCTGTAATGTATGATGCTTTGCACACTATTGGCATTATCTTAACCAGCTTCATGAGGTAGTCACCTGGAATGCTTTTCAATTAACAGGTGCCTCGTCAAAAGTTAATTAGTGCAACTTCTTGCCTTCTTAATCCGTCTGAGTTCATAGTAAACTGGGTGTCAAGAACTACTCAAATAAGTAAAGAGAAACGACAGTCCGTCATTACTTAAAGATATGAAGTATCATTCTTTATATATTATCTCTAGCCGCTTTATCCTGTTCTACAGGGTCGCAGGCAAGCTGGAGCCTATCCCAGCTGACTATGGGCGAAAGGCGGGGTACACCCTGGACAAGTCACCAGGTCATCACAGGGCTGACACATAGACACAGACAACCATTCACACTCACACCTACGCTCAATTTAGAGTCACCAGTTAACCTAACCTGCATGTCTTTGGACTGTGGGGGAAACCGGAGCACCCGGAGGAAACCCACGCGGACACCATGCAAACTCCACACAGAAAGACCCTCGCTGGCCGTGAACCCAGGACCTTCTTGCTGTGAGGCGACAGTGCTAACCACTACACCACTGTGCTGCCTTATTCTCCCTCTGTCTCTCACTCCTCTTCCTCCTCCAACTCATATGCATTCATGTGTAGGCTGTTGTCTTTGCCCACTCCACCTGCATAGCGCTTACAGCTCTGTAGGCAGGCGCGGTGCTGATTAAGTGGCAGCCTCCCTAATGATATGCTGAGCTTGCTGCAAATATCAAGATCATTTCTCACTAGATGGTCATTAAAGAGTTCACCTCAATAATTTCTGCTTGCATAATTCACACAACTTTCAACGTGTCATGGGGTGGCTAATATAAGAAGCAATTCTATGTAATTAAACATGCAGCACATGTCAGGCAGCTAATAAAATGATATACGACCAAAAAATAAACAATAAAAAGTGACCTCTAATTAGCATTGCTTGTCTTTTACATTGCAAATTTGAATGGCTAAGGTGACTATCTGTATATACTTTTTGTCTTACAGGTGAATCTATGAATCTAGTGTTCATTCATTCATTATGCATACATATTGTCTCTCTCTCTCTCTCTCTCTCTCTCTCTCTCTCTCTCTATATATATATATATATATATATATATATATATATACACACATTCATATATATATATATATATATATATATATATATATATATATATATATATATATATATAGTGAATTAATGAGGTTTTTTCTCTCTCTGAAAAGTGGCCAGTGCTTTTTATTACTGAATCATGTCCACACACACACACACACACACACACGAGACACCCAGCTACTTTATCCTTTAATCCTGTGCTTTGGGTTCAAATAACCTTTTCTCACCTAATCTGCTGAAATAAAATGACAGACGTAAAAACATTTTTGTTTGCTCGCAGACCTGCATTAGGTGTTTTAATTCAATTTCTTTCTGTGTAGCATGACAGAATGACATTAAGGACATTACAGATTTCTGCTTTTTTTCCCCCGTGTTTGTTATTCAGTAGTTCTGAAATTATGACCATATTTTGAGAACATCAGTATTTGTTTATTGTAATGAGAAAGTCGAATGGAGATCACTGTGTGAGAATACTAGATTAGATTAGATTAGATTAGATTAGATTAGATTAGATTAGATTAGATTAGATTAGATTAGATTAGATTAGATTAGATTAGATTCAACTTTGTCATTGGACATGTCACAGGTACAAGGCAACGAAATGCACATTGCATCTAACCAGAAGTGCATAGCAGTAAATAACAAGTGTAATATACAAATATAAATGTACAGGAATTACAGGGTATGGAATGGTATAATGATATGATAGATATTTACAGTATGTACACATGTGCAATATGAATGAACTATAGTGCAATGGTATGATATGATATAGATATTTGCAGTGTATACAAAACATCTCATCTCATTATCTGTAGCCGCTTTATCCTGTCCTACAGGGTCGCAGGCAAGCTGGAGCCTATCCCAGCTGACTACGGGCGAAAGGCGGGGTACACCCTGGACAAGTCGCCAGGTCATCACAGGGCTGACACATAGACACAGACAACCATTCACACCTACGCTCAATTTAGAGTCACCAGTTAACCTAACCTGCATGTCTTTGGACTGTGGGGGGAAACCGGAGCACCCGGAGGAAACCCACGCGGACACGGGGAGAACATGCAAACTCAGCGCAGAAAGGCCCTCGCCGGCCACGGGGCTCGAACCCAGAACCTTCTTGCTGTGAGGCGACAGCGCTAACCACTACACCACCGTGCTGCCCTATACAAAACATGGTATGAATAAATAGTACTGCAAATGGTGATAGTGCAGATGTGGATCCCCAAGAATTTGAAGCTGGTCATGCTCCACTGCTGCACCGCTGATGTGGATGGGTGTGTGTGTGTGTGTCAGCATTCCTCCTGAAGTCCACGATGAGCTCCTTGGTCTTATTGGTGTTGAGCAGCAGGTTGTTCTTGCTGCACTACACAGCCAGGCGGTCCACCTCCTCCCTGCAGGCTGACTCATCGTTGTCCTTGATGAGGCCCATCACTGTGGTGTCATCCACAAAATTGATGATGGTGTTAGTGCAATGTACAGGTCTGCAGTCATGAGTAACAATTAGAGTGACAATTCCCAACTTTCTTAAAAGAAAAAGCGATGATTAGTTTTCAGCTATTGTGAACAAATTGTCATTAATGATTATTGAAAACGATTCAACAATAATATAAGTGACCAAGCACTAAGACCTTTAACATTATGCATGCATGAATGTTAAAAAAAAGCAGTGTAACAGCACAGTGGTGCTGATCGTTAATGTCTTTAATAACCCTCTAGAATGATTAGAAATTTTTCTCGAACAAATGCTAAGGGCCCGGTCCCACAACACCGATAACTATAATTCTACCTATAACTACAACTATGACTATCCCTCTGCCTGAATTTGATTCCAGTCTGGAGCAGTCACACCACAACTGTAATCCTGACTATAATATATCAGTTGGTCCTGACACTCAGGTAAATAAATACATGCAGCTTAGGAATAGTCATGGAAGTTTTTTCCAAATAGTAGCACATTATTCTGGGTCATACAGTACAGCTTGGACTTCAGAACAACCCATGCACACACTTCGGTGTTTGATATAATACAGATAGGTCACGGATAATGAAAATATAATGAAAAAGGATACAAAATACGGAGTGGTTACGGATTTTAATACGGATGCATCACGGATGCTCATAATTTACGGATTGGTCACGGCCGTTTCAGTATATTACAGATTGGTTACCGATTTCATACAGATGATGCATGACGGATAAAAAATTAAGAAGTCTAAAACAATTAAATGTTTGGACTGCTGTAGTGCATAATTAAAATATCTTACCTGCATTTATATGTTTACTTTATTAATTTAGTATTGATCTTTCATGGAAAATCGCATATCCGTGAATAAAAGATCCGTGCTTTGTATGATATTTTTTTTCCATGAATCTGTATTCCGTGACTTCATGATGCAACAAGGATGTACAAAGATGCCTGGGGAAAAATAGCACATGCTCAGACAACATCACATGTAAACAATTACCTCATTACTCAGATGTTTTATCGGATCAGGTCCAGGCCTGGAAAAATCACTCCAGAAGCAATCTCACTGATACCGATAAACCCAGGCCTGGGCTATAGGTATTGTTATCGGTCTGGTGTGACCACCAACCACATAAACTGCAGGGGACCCATTTATTTTTATCCATCCATTATCTGTAGCCGCTTTATCCTGTCCTACAGGGTCGCAAGCAGGCTGGAGCCTATCCCAGCTGACTACGGGCGAAAGGCGGGGTACACCCTGGACAAGTCGCCAGGTCATCACAGGGCTGACACATAGACACAGACAACCATTCACACTCACATTCACACCTACGGTCAATTTAGAGTCACCAGTTAACCTAACCTGCATGTCTTTGGACTGTGGGGGAAACTGGAACACCCGGAGGAAACCCACGCGGACACGAGAAGAACATGCAAACTCCACACTGAAAGGCCCTCGCTGGCCACGGGGCTCGAACCCGGATCTTCTTGCTGTGAGGCGACAGTGCTAACCACTACACCACCGTGCTGCCCTATTTATTTATAGTTGTAGTTATAGTTATCAGTATTGTGGGACCGGGCCTTAATCCAGCTGTTTTCTATAAACCACTACAGTACACTACTTACAGCTCGGTGCTTTCAACGTGTAGCTCTGCATGAAAATCACGATTGCCAGATAATAGTTAATCTGACACACATATGTGCAGTCAGGCACACTTGGCCATTGAAGAGATGCCTTAGGTGACGTTTTTTCCTTACATAATGATCCCAACCCATTAGAAGCACATCATAATTATTTCTGTGGTTAATCTGATGCATAAAGCTTTCTGTCTAGCTCTTATAGTCCAAACCATTTTGCTCACTTGGCTGCATCTACTTTAGTCACCAAAGGGAGACTTTTAGGAAACGATCATAAGACTGAAATGTAAATGACAATCCATAGACTCTTCCTGTAGCTCTTCAGCAAATAGGTGAGGATATTTTGGAAACGATGTCAAACTTCTGAATAACCTTTAAAGATGGGATTCTGTGAGCTTTTCTCAATCTGTTGACTATATCTTGATCTGAAAAGCTCACATTGTTTGTTCACAAATAAGCTAAGTGTATAATAGGTATAAGACACTGCGTGGGCTGTGCCGTGGGTGGAACGTCTAAGGCTGGGGCTACAGCTAATCAGAAACCCATCCATTATCTCTAGCCGCTTTATCCTGTCCTACAGGGTCGCAGGCAAGCTGGAGCCTATCCCAGCTGACTACGGGCAAGAGGCGTGGTACACCCTGGACAAGTCGCCAGGTCATCACAGGGCTGACACTTTTACCCCTTTTACACCAAATCAGTCCCAGGGCTGGTTCGGGGCCAGTGCTGGTGCTGGTTCACAACTCGTTCAGCTGAGAACCAGTTTGCTTTTCCATAGTTCGCGGTGCTAAGCGAAGCCACGTCATTACGTCGCTGTATACGTCAGTTACGTGGCTACGTTTGCATAAACCTTGGCGCGAATATCGAAGCAAAAACAACACGGAAGAAGCAGCAACAACAACAATAATAATAATGGATGACTTCGCGTTTGTACAGTTGCTGCTTCTTGCCGCTTAAAAATGGCGATCTTTCGCGGTCTTGTTATTGTTGTTGGTCTTAACAACTCCGCCCCCCCGCTGACGAAAGCGGTTCTTTCCTCTGGCCCAGCAGAGAGTTGGTGCTAGCCTGGAACCGGTTTTTCTGGCCCCAGAGCCAGTTCTTTGTCAGTGGAAACAGAAAACCCGGTTCCAAACTAAGCACTGGCCCCGAACCAGCCCTGGAACTGCTTTGGTGGAAAAGGGGCAGTAGACACAGACAATCATTCACACTCACATTCACACCTACGGTCAATTTAGAGCCACCAGTTAGCCTAACCTGCATGTCTTTGGACTGTGGGGGAAACCGGAGCACCCGGAGGAAACCCACGCGGACACGGGGAGAACATGCAAACTCCGCACAGAAAGGCCCTCACCGGCCACGGGGCTCGAACCCGGACCTTCTTGCTGTGAGGCGACAGTGCTAACCACTACACCACCATGACACCCCAACCAGAAACCATGTGGGGGGGGGATGCTGGTTATATTAGTAGCGTTAAAATTTTTAGCATTTTAATTGTTTTTTTTTTACTTTTCCTTTATGGGAAGTAGATGTAATGTTTGGATTATTAATGTCCTTAGAAACCATTAGGCCTTCTCTGGGGTTTGCAGTAAAAGACACATGAAAGCATCACTCCAAACTTTTTTCCATGAAATCAATTTCCCATGTTGTCCATATCGAACGATTTATAGTCAGGCGTATAGCCGAGATGTGTGACGACCATAGCCGTGCCGCACGTGTCCAGGCCGAGGAAACTTAAAGGTGCTGTGAAAGACTAAAAGTGGGCCAGATGCAGAGGCCTCTGTGTGACCTACCTTGCTCAAAGGTTTTTAGGGTGAGAGAATTGTGACAGGCCTTCCTCCTCGGTGGAGAACATTACTAATGTGTGCAGGGTGTGTGAAGTAGCAGGGCTGTGATGAATCGCTCACACACACCCATGGCATCCTCATAAGTCAACAGTAAAAGAGAGGGTAGGTACTAGGTACCGCCAAAAAAAGGGGAAAACGCGAACATGGTAACCTAGGGCTTAACAGTAGGACTGAAGGAGAAAGCAGAATAGCCTGAAGATCTCCCTCAATCTTCAGAGGAAAGCCTGTCCCTCTGGTGGGCTCCTGTCTTAATAGACAGGGTGTTTTAAAAAGAAAGTTATTTTCACTCCAAGACAATGGTGATTTTAATAAATGAGTGTAATATGGGCTATGGGAGGTGGGAGGCCTCTACGGTCCATTCCTCTCCATTAGAAAGAAAAAAAGACCTGTGATTTAAAATAAATTAGTCTTAGCAGACAAAGGCAAGTCGTGGCACGTAACAAATTATCATATTTTTTGAAACGTTTTTCACTGCATGGATAAGAGAATCAAGGCCTTTATTAGTTCTTTACTAATTTCATTAACGTGAACATTTTATTTGAATGCCATGTTGCTGCATATTGTGTGTGTGTGTGTGTGTGTGTGTGTGTGTGTATTATATATATATATATATATATATATATATATATATATATATATATATATATATTAGGGTGCATCAGTTGCCCCCTAAAAATGAAAAGTTCCTCCGATCATGATGCATTTTTGTTTTTATGTTCCTTTTGGTAAGAAAACACACTGGGTGAAATATTTTGACAAAATTCAAAAGTTTAATGGTGGAACCAGGAGCTCAAAGTTATGGAAAAAGCTGCTATTTTATGACTTTTATGACAAAATTTCGATCACTTTTCATGAAACATTATGGCACCTTATAGAGTATCCCAAATATCTTAGATACACATTTTTAGTACATATTCTAAATCTATCATCAAGCACAGTTTGAGTTTCAGCTGTTCATTGAATCATTGTTCAACTACTTTTAAACAATACAAATGTATTATGAATCACATTAATGCTTCTCGGGCGGCACGGTGGTGTAGTGGTTAGCGCTGTCACCTCACAGCAAGAAGGTCCTGGGTTCGAGCCCCGTGGCCGGCGAGGGCCTTTCTGTGCGGAGTTTGCATGTTCTCCCCGTGTCCGCGTGGGTTTCCTCCGGGTGCTCCGGTTTCCCCCACAGTCCAAAGACATGCAGGTTAGGCTAACTGGCGACTCTAAATCGACCGTAGGTGTGAATGTGAGTGTGAATGGTTGTCTGTGTCTATGTGTCAGCCCTGTGATGACCTGGCGACTTGTCCAGGGTGTACCCCGCCTTTCACCCGTAGTCAGCTGGGATAGGCTCCAGCTTGCCTGCAACCCTGTAGAACAGGATAAAGCGGCTAGAGATAATGAGATGAGATGAGATTAATGCTTCTCAATCCCTTGCAAAGGTTCTTAACATGATCTCTGGGTCACTAGAAATCAATAAATGGAGTCCAACATTGTGATTCAAACCTTACGCGAAAACATAAGCGTTTTTTGGCAAAAAAAATGAACCTCATGGTGCCACCATTAGACTTTTGAATATGGTCAAAAAATTTTACAGGATGTCTTTATTGGTGAAAAGGAACACCCAAACAAAAATGCATCAGATTTTATGAAAGTGAGGGCAACTGATGCACCCTAATATATATATATATATATATATATATATATATATATATATATATATATATATATATTCTGTTTCCTTCATTCCTTCAGATAGTTGAATTGTTGAATGGAACTGAAGGGGTGTGTGTGTGTGTGTGTGTGTGTGTGTGCATGCGCATGCATGTTTTGTATCTTGGAGGATAGGAATATCTGACAGGTTTAACCTTGTGGGGACACTTGGCTGGCCTTCATGAAGAAAACTGCCTTTTTTTTTTTAAACAAAAACTGCAGTGTTTGTTTAAAAATAAAAAGAGCCAAAAGGTTTCCTTTAGAGTTTTAGAGTTTAGTATAGATTTAGAGTTAGGTATAGTGTTAATTAGCTTCATTAATAATTATGTCAGTGGAAGGTCTTCATAAGGATAGTAAGACAAACACGTGTGTGCGTGCGCACAAATGTAGCCGTGTGTGTGTGTGCACGTGTGTGTGTTTTATTGACGTGAGGTCATCCATCACATACTCCAGGGGGTCTCCCTGGTATGCTCCTCAATAATGAACTTCATTCGTTAAGTTCTCTCCTCAAAGGCCACGTTCACCCACTGCCCTTTTCAGCCGCCGCATCTCGCTGCAGCCGCAACAGCGTGGTAGAAAAAAAAAACAGTAATCATGCTTTTCCTTGCGACAGTCACACTCATGAAGGATAAGCAGCACTATTACCAATCCCTCATGCCTAGTTATGGCCATAATTATCACGCCCAAAATCTCCTGTCCTACTTCATGCAGGAGAGGAAGAAGCGAAGGCACTTCTCTAATCACCCCTCTCCCTTATCCAGTTCTCTGCAATATGGAGAGAGGGATGGCTTATCTTTTTTTTTTTTTGGAGTGTGTGTGTGTGTGTATGACTGGAAGTGAGGGATCATTAGAATGGAAGAGGAAGATGCTGTGCTTCCTTACCTAGCCAGCCTCAGTCGCTACCACATGCTGCTATGTGTCTGTAGCACCAACCACCTCTTCCTCTCCTCTCCGCACTGTCTCTGTCTCTGTGAGAAAGCCTGTTCTCGTCCTCCACTACTGCAAGCAAAAGCTTGGCATGCCTTGGAGTGCAGCAAGTTAATATGAATTGAATAGCACCACCCTTTTAAACGCACATACAGAAAAAGAGAGCTATATAGGGTTCTGAATTAAACTGTTTTCAGTTAAAAATCCATCCATTATCTCTAGCCGCTTATCCTGTTCTACAGGGTCGCAGGCAAGCTGGAGCCTATCCCAGCTGACTACGGGCGAAAGGCGGGGTACACCCTGGACAAGTCGCCAGGTCATCGCAGGGCTGACACACAGAGACACAGACAACCATTCACACTCACATTCACACCTACGGTCAATTTAGAGTCACCAGTTAACCTAACCTGCATGTCTTTGGACTGTGGGGGAAACCGGAGCACCCGGAGGAAACCCACGCGGACACGGGGAGAACATGCAAACTCCGCACAGAAAGGCCCTCGCCGGCCACGGGGCTCGAACCCAGGACCTTCTTGCTGTGAGGCGACAGTGCTAACCACTACACCACCGTGCCGCCCTCAGTTAAATAAATTATTAGTAGTAGAAGAAGAAGAATCAGTTTCCTTTAGGCAATTACAATTGGGCGGCACGGTGGTGTAGTGGTTAGCACGGTCGCCTCACAGCAAGAAGGTCCTGGGTTCGAGCCCTGCGGCCGGCGAGGGCCTTTCTGTGTGGAGTTTGCATGTTGTGGGTGTGCTCCGGTTTTGCCCATCGTCCAAAGACATGCGGTTAGGTTAATATGGGATGGCCTTGAGCGAGGCCCCTAACTCCCGACAGTGTGTTCACTGCTTCAGATGGGTTAAATGCAGAGAGGAATTTCACAAGTGTGTGATGAATAAAGTTGTTCTTTCTTTCTTTTTCTTTACAGTGCAAGCTATCTGTGCCGAGTTTCCCAAAAGCATCGTAGCACAAAGATCATCGTTAAATGGTAGAGCGAGCAGCACAATGAACACTCTCTCTCCTAGTTAAGCTGCTCTTAATGTTAAGAGGCTTTTGGGAAACCCAGCACTGTCTTTCTCTGTAACAGCTTTGTAAACATAGGTGTTTGACTTTTTAGCAGAAAAATCACATGGCACAAATTCAGAAGAATTGGCTTGTCCTTTCGTACTAATAAAACTAACAGAGCAATGACCACAAAAACAGTTTCCAAACAGCTGCTTGAGGCAATATGGAGATTTCAATTAGAACAAGCAGAAGAGGGCTTATCAGAATTGCCCCTGCCAAATGTCTCCAAATTATTAATACCTGGAAGGCTCTATGTTTAATTTGGTGCAAATATGCTCTCTTGTGCAGAAGAGGATCGCAGCGTTTTAAGCATCACATCAAAGCTAGTTTGAAATAGTCTCCTTCTTGCTATTCCTTCATATTGGCATTCAGAACACTACGTGTAACTATTATAGGGAGCAGGATTAGTGATTAAATAAATGATTTCATACACTACGTTACACAGATTTACTCATTACTACAACACTATTCACTAACTTATTATCCACACAGTTATTTTCCTGGGACATTAAAATAGACACGTGAACTATAAATCTTTCCCTTACATTTTTGAGGAGAAGTGTGAATGAGTATTACCTTCTTTGCTTGCTGTATTTCTGAGGCCCTGTCCACACGGCAACGGATTCAGGTGAATCTGATAAAATTGTTTATCGTTTCGGCCTGGCGTCCACACGGCACCGGCGTTTTGGGTGCCCCAAAATGAAATCTTTTGAGAACGGGTTCCAGAGTGAAAAAATCTGGCAACGGCGCCGTTACAAAGTTGTCTGGATGAGTAGAACGGATTTGTTTACGATGACATCACAACCACATGACTGTCAGTGCTTCACACCGGCTAGAAGTGTAACGAACTCGATGCGAGTTGTCAACAAATCCTATAACTTGGTTCATGAAACGCGCTTACAAAATATTTTCACTGTGAATATTTATTGTGTAATGGTGCAAAGTGAGAGAGAGAGAGAGAGAGAGAATAGCCCTTAGGGCAGAGTCTTTAGTCCAAACACTGCGTAAGCAGTACCAAACCGCGCAACGCCCGTGTGCTTTCCAAAAACAAAAACAATCCCGCCAGCAAAAATAGGAAAAAAAAGGAGCGATCTCACCTCTTCAGATGTTGGCTTAAGTCCGACAATACATTCCTCAAAAAGGGCGTAGAAGAACAAAGTAATCCATCAACGTGTAGCATTCAATTTATTCCGGACCATTAAAGAATTCTGGAGGATATCAGAATGTTGCCGTACCGGCTTCCATCTACCCCCGTTCATTCCTCTTTCCACGTCTTTCGTTTTACGCTACTGATTAATAATCAAAACTTTATGTGGCTGATGCTACAGAAGAAGGGGTTTACGCGCATGCGTCTACTTCTTCTATTGTTCTGGTGTCTCCGATGGGACCGTCTTACAGCGCACGTAGAGGTGTGGCATGTGTATTGCATCGTTTTCAGCAAGCGTTGCGTTACCATATGAACCTGAAATTTTACTGATCCATTGCCCATGTGGACGCGATATTTAAAAAAAAAAAAATCTCGTTGCCGTTGTCGTGTGGATGTAGCTTTAGTGAACACAAATCAAACCCATCAATGCTGTGCATCATAGCTGCTAGGTTACACTGTTAGGACACTACCTATGTATCTTGTTGCATTATGGGATTAAATAAGTGCAATGGATAGTCTCCACTACATTATATTACGTTACATTAATGGCGTTTAGCAGACGCTCTTATCCAGAGCGACGTATAAGATACCCAGAGCAGCCTGAGGAGCAGTAGGGGGTTAGGTGCCTTGCTCAAGGGCACTTCAGCCATTCTTGCTGATCCAGGAAATCGAACCGGCAACTTTTTGGTCCCAAAGCTACTTCTCTAACCCCTAGATCATGGCTTCTCACATTACGTTTATGGACGCTGGTAGAAAAGGCAGGCTCCGATAATAGTTCACAATTTAGTGAATTTCTATTCAAAAGCTGTTTTTCTCAACTTAATGAATATTACATCGAAGATTTTCATATATGCAGCGATCAATTCTATATACAGATTTTAAAAAACTTTTTACTGCACAAAATTCTTGGGCATACCCAAGCTTTCAACTCCTTCATGAGCCTTCATCAGGGATGGGACGTGACGTCCCATCCCTGATGAAGGCTCCTGAAAGAGTTGAAAGCTTGGGTGTGTCCAAGAATTTTGCGGACTAAAAAGTTTTTTTTAATGAATATTAATAAGAAAAGATAGACAAATGGGAATGGCACATACCTATGTTATGAGCTCCAAAGCGCAAGACAGCCCTTTTGTCCAGAACCTACAGAGTCATTAGATATTTCCGGTACAACCTCAGTAACATTGACGCTAACTGTTGTGTCATTAGCGTATGAAGTTTTTGATGTACTCGGTTGATGTAGCACTCGTTAGATCCGTTTATTTGACCTTTAACTGAAATCAGCTTGTCTTCTATTTCTTGCCGGTTATATTCGGACCAGATATCAGAACGGCAAGTTTGTATGAAAATAGTATGACTAGTACATGAATAGTATGTCCTTGGAATTTACGTGCATCTTTTCTCCATTTCTCCATCTTCTCCCGCATCCTTCGTGTTTGAATGTTATTGTAATGGTTTGCTTTTCCTCTAAGAAAAGAAACCCAATAGTCTTGTCTATTTATCCTGAAAATAGATATTCCCCGTGTTGTCTGAGTGATTTATTGAAGTCCTCCTCACAGGTGGAAGCTACAGGAAATTGCCTGGAATAGCTTTAAATTGGTTTATAATGTCTCAAATGGGTTCGTGGTTTTTTTTTGTGGTTTTTATATTGCGGGTTTATATTTATATTAAATACATGTACCGTTGACTTTCGATGTATTATTTACGTGTTAATTTAAAACCCGTATGAAGATGCTATAATGTTAGACTGACTGTTGTGTGCCTTTACTGCAACCTGCATAAAGCCACAATGAAATGCGTTGTTTCACTGATATGTTCTGTACATTTTTCATTGGGTGTCTCATCGCTGGAAAGTCCTCTGAGCTTTTCTCTAAGAGTCCCTGCTCAGAGAAATATGAGATATGGTTTTGCTTTAAGATAGACAATGAGTGATTGGTATGGAGCCGTGTGTAAAAACGTCTGTTTTGTTTGCAGTGGATGTGAAGTGCATCATACTTACCGTGTTGAAGTAGGCCATCAAGTGTGTACTCTTGAGTGCATTAAAAACTCAAGGTTCTTTAAAATCCATTTCTCTCTCTCTTACTCTTTCTCGGTTTGGTCATCTTGTCTCTCTCTCTCTCTCTCTCTCTCTCTCGGTTTCTCTGGAGCCATGGTACAGCGCTGAAGCTGGAAGATCAGCTGCTGTGTGTTGAGGCCGTGTGTAGGATGGCTACTGACAGACTGCTAATGAGACCATTATCGGCTGCGGTCCTCTCCTCTCTCCTCCGGGGCACCGGTGGCTGCTCCTCGTCTCCTCTCAATTGAATTCCATCCCACAGGGCTTGTTTACAATAAATACATTGGCTCAAATTAATCAGAACAGGAACGGCAGACACTTTACTCGGGCCGGCATTTATCCACAGAGACAGAGGAGTCGGGGAGAAGGCAGACCACTTCTTGCTCCCTCTTAGCTGCGGTCAGAGGGAATTTATGAAGCGTCTTTGGGGGGGAAAAAAAAAGCTGAGCGAAAATGAATACATACTTCCAGCATTAAGTAATTTGTCTTCTTTATTAAAAATGAGTTTGGACTAATATCTAGGAATAGTGACTAACGTGTTAGTTGTTGCAGTCAAAATGTGTGAGGTGTGCATGGTTGTGCATGGATTTCCATATCATTTAAAGCATTTTTTTTTTTTTTTTACCACTGACAGAAAATCCAGGCCCTTATATCATCCACATAGCACATTTCCATAGGCTTCGCATTATTGGATTGGCAGCAGCCGCGCTCATTAACACCAGCTCTTTCTGTGGCCTACTGCAGCCGCCGCTTTGCTGTTCCAGCGGAGAGAGCTGAGAGAGAGAGAGAGAGAGAATGAATGTGAGAGAGAGTGTGAGTGTGAAAGATCTCCAGTGACACAGCAGAGATGAGATGATGCACTGACAAAGAGGATGATATGTGTATTATTATAGTTTAGTGTTCTGTGTGGGTCATTTTTTAAAGTCATGATACTAAAGCTATGCACCGCACTAAGACACTAATACTGAGAAATAGGAAATGCTGACATAGTATTATAGTGCTTCTTGGAATAGAAACGTGTCTGCTAATGTGGGCTGCAGATGCACATCTGCATTGGCATATGCGTAATCAGACACGCCTTCCTCTCTGCATTTCATCTATCACTTTCTGTATCTCATTGCTACAGACATGCAGATTGTTTTTCTGCATTATAGATAACGTGCATTTAATCTAAACTTCACTTTATCTGACTGTCATCTTCAGAACCAGAGAGATAAGGTGTGTGTGAGTGCTTTTGTGAGTCTTCGTTCAGCCTTTTGAACACCAAGTTATGTGTCCAGAGGGTATCGCATGCTGGTTAGTGAGTCTTTTTTCCTCTCAACAGCTCCTATTTGAATCGTTGCTGTTGCTGCACTCCTCTGCAGCTCTCTGCCAACCACAAGAAAAGCAGTGCTGCAGACCTGGCAGTTGAAGCTTACCACTCATCTAAAAAACATGCCTCTGTGGTCAAACACAGCCTGACACGAAACAATATAGCTTCTTCGAGCTAGCACTAACAATTAGCAGCCTGTGCCGTGCGGTCCCCTTATGCTATAACGTTTCCCAGCATGGATCAAGGATTTGCCTCATTTGTTAATCAAGGCAGTGAAATCTCATTTGGTTTATTAGGTAGCACTGGAATGACAGACCATTGTTGACATAGTATGAGTTCATTTATTTTTACTGCCTCTAATTGATTGTGTGTGAGGTCGTGATCAGACGGTAATTTTTGCCATTTGCAGGATCTGCCCTGGAAATGAGAGCTCGCATGTTTTTCTCGACCGAACTGAAAGCACTGCTGTGATGTTTTTTTTTTTTTAAACAAACACTGTGGATTATAGGTTTTATTTTAGACTTTAATGAAAGACATCTTTGACAGAAGGGATCTCTTTTGATTTATGAGATTCAGTGACTGATATTTGCTGCTCTTTCTCACTGAGGATTCTTGATTACTTTTTATCAGGCACACTTTTGACAACATTTCATGAGAAATATATCTGCAGATACGTGTTTATGTCGAGAGCAAATACTTGTTTATGGAAATTCCAAACAAAGTGAGATAGTTGGCCAGAGCTAGCTTTACAATAAGAGCACAATCAAGAGAAGCCAACTGGTTCAGAGCCTGAGGAGATTATTTGGGGGGGGGGAGAAAGAATGGATGAGTGGCGATTTCAGAGGAAGTAATGGAGGGAGAGAAAATGAAAAGGTTGGCTGGAGAGTGAAACTCATCAGACAGTTGCTGTGTGGTGGATAGGATCAGCAAGGCCTCCCCCCCTCTCAATCTCTCTCTCCCTCTCTCTCTGAGCTATCTGCTGGAGCTCAGCTGCTGGGGCAAGCAGTGTGAGCCACTTTGCCAGCAGGCAGGAGAGAAGAAGGGGAGAGAGGAGAGCATGAAACCAGCTTCCTGGAGGGAGGTCAGGAAGAGCAGCCAGCATCTCTCTCTCTCTCTCTCTCTCTCTCTCTCTCTCAAAACATCTGGAGAGGCATCCTACCTCATCTGCCCCCTCATTAATATCAGCATGAGCTGAGGGAGAAAGAGTGCTGCAGAATCAAAAGGGAAAGGATTACTCTGTCCTCCACTATCCCTCTATCCCTCATATTAAAGCCATTCCTGATTTTTTTCCATTGTTAGTGTTCTATCCTCTATCTTGCATATTATTATTATTATTATTATGGGCGGCATGGTGATGTAGCGATTAGCACTGTCGCCTCACAGCAAGAAGGTCCTGGGTTCGAGCCCCGCGGCCGGCGAGGGCCTTTCTGTGCGGAGTTTGCATGTTCTCCCTGTGTCCGTGTGGGTTTCCTCCGGGTGCTCCGGTTTCCCCCACAGTCCAAAGACATGCAGGTTAGGTTAACTGGTGACTCTAAATTGACCGTAGGTGTGAATGTGAGTGTGAATGGTTGTCTGTGTCTATGTGTCAGCCCTGTGATGACCTGGCGACTTGTCCAGGGTGTACCCCGCCTTTCGCCCGTAGTCAGCTGGGATAGGCTCCAGCTTGCCTGTGACCCTGTAGAACAGGATAAAGCGGCTACAGATAATTTATTATTATTATTATTCCCCCACCCCCTTTCCTTTCCTTTCCTTTCCCTTCTCTACCGTTGAGCTGTGCAGTCAGCCAGGGGAAAACACCGCCCATCCAGGGGAAAAAGCACCGCCCCTAATCACGCCCCCTAAAACAATTCGTTGCCTGCTTTGCCAATCAAAGGTGTAGGGGGGCGGGCTGTGCGTTGATGTCACAGTCACGTGGACGGTGGTGTGGTGGCGCGCGAGCGAGTCGGAGCGGCAGAGGCGCGCTGGCCAGCTGCTGCCGGAACAGCAGGGGAGAGAATCCGCTCGCGCTGCTCCCGCTTTCGCTCGCTTATGGACCGCCGAGCTTAATGATGTATTTTGTGATTTCAGCGATGAAAGGTAAGCGTGAAGCGGCTTGTTTTGTGCTCTTCCAGCGACAGCGCGGCTCGGGCTGAGTAACAAGTAGAGAGCAGCCGTTCGGGCTGAGGGTTGTGTGCTCCCAGTGTCCCAGTAAGAGCACAGCGGGTCGGGCTGCAGCGCCGGTTCCGCTCGCTCTTACTGTTTAATCCTGTAATCTGCGGTTTCGCACGGAGCCGCAGTCTGACAGCTCCCCCTCGCAGCGGCACGAGTGTGGGAGTGAGAACTGGAAACGCGTTTATTCGCCAGTAACTCCGCTCCAGCAGCCCTGACTCTCAGCCTCACACACAACATCCGCTTACAGCTGCTTCACAGAGGCAGAGAGAGAGAGAGAGAGAGGCAGAGAGAGAGAGAGGCAGAGAGAGACAGAGAGTGTCAGAGAGGCAGAGAGAGTGTGTCAGAGAGAGAGGCAGAGACAGACAGAGAGAGAGAGGCAGAGAGAGAGAGGCAGAGAGAGAGAGAGAGGCAGAGAGAGAGAGAGAGTGTGGCAGAGAGAGAGAGAGGCAGAGAGAGAGAGAGGCAGAGAGAGAGAGAGGCAGAGAGAGAGAGAGGCAGAGAGAGAGAGAGAGAGTGTGGCAGAGAGAGACAGAGAGTGTCAGAGAGGCAGAGAGTGTGTGTCAGAGAGAGAGGCAGAGACAGACAGAGAGAGAGAGGCAGAGAGAGAGAGAGAGAGGCAGAGACAGAGAGAGAGAGGCAGAGAGTGTCAGAGAGAGAGAGTGTGTCAGAGGGAGAGAGAGGCAGAGTGTCAGAGAGAGAGAGGCAGAGTGTCAGAGAGAGAGAGAGAGAGAGAGAGGCAGAGAGTGTCAGAGAGAGAGAGGCAGAGACAGAGAGAGAGAGAGAGAGAGGCAGAGAGTGTCAGAGAGAGAGAGTGTGTCAGAGGGAGAGAGAGGCAGAGTGTCAGAGAGAGAGAGAGTGTGTCAGAGGGAGAGAGAGGCAGAGTGTCAGAGAGAGAGAGAGAGAGGCAGAGAGTGTCAGAGAGAGAGAGGCAGAGAGAGAGAGAGAGAGAGAGAGGCAGAGAGTGTCAGAGAGAGAGAGTGTGTCAGAGGGAGAGAGAGGCAGAGTGTCAGAGAGAGAGAGAGAGAGTGTCAGAGAGAAAGAGAGGCAGAGAGAGAGGCAGAGAGAGAGAGTGTGTCAGAGAGAGAGGCAGAGACAGACACAGAGAGAGAGAGAGAGAGAGAGAGAGGCAGAGACAGACACAGAGAGAGAGAGAGGCAGAGAGTGTCAGAGAGAGAGAGAGAGAGTGTCAGAGGGAGAGAGAGGCAGAGAGTGTCAGAGAGAGGCAGAGAGAGAGAGTGTGTCAGAGAGAAAGAGAGGCCGAGAGAGAGAGTGTGTCAGAGAGAGAGAGAGTGTGTGTCAGAGAGAGAGGCAGAGAGAGAGAAAGAGAGAGTGTGTCAGAGAGAAAGAGAGGCAGAGAGAGAGAGTGTGTGTCAGAGAGAAAGAGAGGCAGAGAGAGAGTGTCAGAGAGAAAGAGAGGCAGAGAGAGAGTGTCAGAGAGAAAGAGAGGCAGAGAGAGTGTCAGAGAGAAAGAGAGGCAGAGAGAGAGAGAGTGTGTCAGAGAGAAAGAGAGGCAGAGAGAGTCAGAGAGAAAGAGAGGCAGAGAGAGAGTGTCAGAGAGAGTGAGGCAGAGAGAGGTAGAGAGTGTGTCAGAGAGAGAGACAGAGAGTGTGTCAGAGAGAGAGAGAGAGTGTGTGTCGCAGAGAGAGAGAGTGGCAGAGAGTCAGAGAGAGAGGCAGAGAGAGTGAGAGAGAGTGTGTCAGTGAGAGAGAGAGAGAGAGAGAGTGTGTCGCAGAGAGAGAGAGTGGCAGAGAGTCAGAGAGAGAGGCAGAGAGAGTGAGAGAGAGTGTGTCAGTGAGAGAGTGAAAGAGAGAGGCAAAGAGAGTGAGAGTGTCAGAGAGATAGAGTGAAAGAGAGAGAGAGGGTGTCAGAGAGTGGCAGAGAGAGTGAGAGTGGCAGAGAGAGTGAGAGTCAGGGAGAGTGAGAGGCAGAGAGAGAGGCAGAGAGAGAGGCAGAGAGAGGCAGAGAGAGTGAGAGTGGCAGAGAGAGAGAGTCAGAGAGAGAGAGAGTCAGATGGCTGTAAAGTGTAAATGAGTCTGTTAAGCTGCTGATGTCTATTTTGAGTGTTGGGTTAAAAATAACCCTCAGCTCGATTTAATAAAAATGAGCTACAGGAGATTTGATCCGGAGCTTCAACCCGAGCCCCGTTTGTTCCTCTTGGTGCTCCATGTGCAGCTCTCAGGGACTGATGGAGTGCTGGAGGGAATGCATTGGACTCTATTTTGCTGTGTGTCCAGACAACTAAAGTGTGTGTGTGTGTGTGTGTGTGTGTGTGTGGGCTGGAGGAGTTGATGTGTGTTGTGCTCCACTGACCTATTATTTTGCCTGCTGGGTGAGTTGCACAGCCCTGAAAGCAGGGTGAGTGCCTTCTCACTATACTGATGGTGATCCTGCATCCTTAATCCCCCTCCCCTTTTCAGTCACCACCATCTCACACACGCACACCATCATACCCCATCATACCCCATCATACACCATCATACCCCATCATACCCCATCATACCCGGGCACACACTCGTACCAGCTGCCTCGGAGTCCAGCAGGCCAAGCATGCACTGTATCTGCTTCTTGTCTGTGGTATGAGTTTGTCATTAAGTCTCTCTTTCTCTCTGTCCGCCTCAGACACACACTCTTGCACGCACGCGCGCACACACACACACACACACACACACACACACACACTTCATGCATATAGCCCAGACTTTCATGCACTTTACCATTCCTCCTTTCCTCTGTCTCTCTCTCTCTCTCTCATGCACACACACACTTGCACAAAGTACAACACACTTCATGCATACAGCCCAGGCTTTCATGCACTTTACCGTTCCCCATTCCTCCTTTCCTCTCTCTCTCTCTGTCTCTCACACACACACACACACACACACACACACACACACACACACACACACACACACACACACACTTCATGCATATAGCCCAGACTTTCATGCACTTTACCATTCCTCCTTTCCTCTGTCTCTCTCTCTCTCTCTCATGCACACACACACTTGCACAAAGTACAACACACTTCATGCATACAGCCCAGGCTTTCATGCACTTTACCGTTCCCCATTCCTCCTTTCCTCTCTCTCTCTCTGTCTCTCACACACACACACACACACACACACACACACACACACACACACACACACACACACTTCATGCATATAGCCCAGACTTTCATGCACTTTACCATTCCTCCTTTCCTCTGTCTCTCTCTCTCTCTCTCATGCACACACACACTTGCACAAAGTACAACACACTTCATGCATACAGCCCAGGCTTTCATGCACTTTACCGTTCCCCATTCCTCCTTTCCTCTCTCTCTCTCTGTCTCTCACACACACACACACACACACACACACACACACACACACACACACACACACACACACACACACTCGCACACACTCGCTGCCTGTACTGTAGAGCAGCTGTCATTTTGCATTAGGTGAGAAGTGGTGGGAATGGAAAAAGCGATTGGGTGTTAGCAGATAGCCACCTAGCTTTTCCCTTTACACCCTGCATGTCTGTGCACAGCTGAGCGTTCCCTCAGAGTGCATCCTATATCACTGTTCCAACCATGATATTGTGTGTGTAAACCTGATTTAAATGAACGTGTTCAAGTGTGAGTTTATTTGCTTTCATACAAATTATATCACAATAAGTAGAATGACCACTGACCCTAACCGTGACCTTAACCTTTGTTCACTGTATCCTACAAATTGACTCCGTAATGTGGACTGTTATTGATTTGCACTTGCGAGCGTGAGTCACACAGACTGGTCAGGTTTACATCCGTGTGTCAGTGTAGGGAAGTGTTTGTTTTCTATCTGCCTTTTTTTTTTTTTACTTCTTCAGTCACGTGTGTGTGTGTGCGTGCATGCGTGTGGGCTCATGAGCATGCTAATGGTTGCATGCGGATTTGAGTGAGTGTATGTGTGAAGTGTGTATGCCAGTGTGTGAGAGTATATGGCGTGATGAAGCAGGTGTAAAAGATGAAGCCCCTAACCCTGGATCTGATGTGTGGGTTGGATTGGAGAAGCTGCTTGGCTGAAAATAGAGCTGAACACAGCATTGTATCTCTCGTCACGTCTCATAGCAAACTTTCCTGCACCACAGAATGGATATGAAGTCATACTCTCTTGCCATACTCTCGCTGTAATTACTGTATTATTATTATTATGCAAAAGAATGTTAAATGCTTTGTACGTATCGTCAGATTTGTTTTGCGAAGCCACCCCCTTTCATTGCTCTGAAATGGGCATCAAAGTCTGACCGTCAGTTTTGGCTAGAAATGAGACATTTCGTCTCCCTGCAGGTCCACAGCCTATATGATGACCACTCGTTCTTTTTTTTTTTTTAAGGATTTTTTTTGGGCTTTTTTCACCTTTATTGGATAGGACAGTGTTGAGACAGGAAATGAGCAGGAGAGAGAAGGGGAGGGATCGGGAAATGACCTCGGGTCGGAATCGAACCCAGGTCCCCGGATTTATGGTATGGCGCCTTAGTCGACTGAGCCACGATGCCCCCCGTTCTTTTTTTTTTTTTTTTTTTTTTTTATGTTTTTTGTTCTCTCACTCCTCTCCTGGTCTCCAGTCTCCTCGCCACACAGCTGCCTCTCAGGCCCATATAATTACCTGTAATGGAAACATCCTGCTCATTACCCCATGCAAATTACCCACCCTCTTCTCTCAGTTCAGATGAAAATATTCCAGATATTTATTGCATGATTGCAGAAAGATGTTTGATGTGCTAAACCTAAAAACAGGAACGAAGGAACAAAAACTAGCAACCTCTTCTTCTCATTAACCTGCGGATAAGCTCAGAAAGTCCAGGGACGTGTCCAAAAATGATTAAAATGCGTCACAGCCAGTTTCACAAGACGAAGGGAGCTGTGAGGCATTGGAGAGTGTTGTGCTTTCCAGTGCTTTGTGCTCGCCAGACTAGAAATGATTGAGCATAGACGTTACAAAGAAAGTCAAACGAACAGTATTTGCATGCTCAGGTCTCTCTCTCTCTCTCTCTCTCTCTCTCTTTTTCCCCCACCACGTTCCTCAGTCCCACAGCACAGGTTAACAAGCTTGGCTATTATCCCATTAGCCACAAAGGACACACTGAGTCCAGATAAACACGTGAACAGATAAGCCCAGAACTGAGGGTTACAAAATGAAGTGCCAGATAACTAACTGACTGACAGGAGAGGATGTGTGTTAAGTAGGATATTTCTGTAAAGGCACCAGATTGAACTGGGTAAAAAGATTACCCTCACTCATCATCTGACTTGAGTTACCAGTAGAAGCTCCTTCTTCTGTTTTTCCTTTTTTCTTAATGGTTTAAACTACAATTCAAGTATTGGACCATGTTCTAATCATTTACATCATCACCTTCTCTCGAACATATGGAGAAATTATTTCCGCTCGTCACTACCTGCGGCTGCCAAAACACAGGCTGGGAGCAAAGCAATGCTTTCCAGCCCAGCGTGGAGAGAAGTGCACTCTGGGCTGTTGGGAACAGGGGATTTGGACAGAGGGTGTACACACGCACACACACACACACACACACACACACACACACACACACACACACACACACACACACACACAGATGCTCCGTACTACTTCATACCATCTTTTATCTTGAGGATAACTGAGTACCATTTCTACACATTATTAAAGGTGTGTGTGTGTGTGTGTGAGAGAGAGAGAATGAATGACTGGCAGGCTGTGTGAGTGTGTGTCAGTGCTATGAAATGCATTACCTGCCAGCATGGGCAAGGCAGCTGCTTAATGAGATATTGACTGGCCACTGGGAGCATAGTTTTTTTTTTTAACTCCAGTTCTGTGTGTGTGTGTGTGTGCATGCAGGTAAGACAGAGCTATCGAGAAGGAGAGGGTGTAACAGTCTGGCACCGTTCCTCATTGCCTATGCCATGCACAGACACACCCAGCCTTATACACTCGCCGTCTTCTGGCACCTCAGACAGTTTGGCATGGACCATGTGTGCCAGTTTTACCTCCCTCTCTTTCTCTCTCCTCGCCTTCCTTTTCAGTCTCTCTCCATCATCTTGCATGCTCAGCTGTCAGTATGGCACTCATACTTCTCTCCTCCGTGTTACATCAGATGCTTCTTTCTCTCAGTTTAATCACTGGGCTAATTTTATCAGACTTAGCACAACCTAACTGGGGCTGCAGAAAACTAATCACGCCTGATTACAGAGGCCCATGCGGATTGCGTGGTCGTCTCCGAGATGTTTGCCGTACGGAAGTAGTGGGTGATGTTTGATTGTTCGGAAGGCAGGGCAGGCCGCTTTCTCACACTTTTACGCTAATTTCCCGCATCGTCTTTCAGGCTTTATTAAAGGCCACGGTTGTACCGCAGCCTTTGAAGTCTTGGCCTGTCAGGCTGTATTTCAGGCCTGCCAGAATACTCCCTCTCTCAGCACTCAGCTGATAACACATTCACCACAGGTCCAGCTGCACCTACACACACAAACACATTGACTCTCACACACACTCTGCTTTTCACTCTCAAACACCGCGAAGGGAAAAAAGAGATTATTTTCAGCCTTGGAATTCAGAGGAGGGAAGGCAGAGAGAGAGATTATTTTCATTTAGTGAGAGACAGATTAGGACTTTATAGGGCCAAGCCAGCGAGCAGCTACTTCAGACTGAGAGCAGTGAAGGGATTGCTTATTACAGCACTGACCATCTTCAAAGGCTTTCTCTGGCAAGCGACAGCTCTGTGTAACCAACAGCAATGATCAGCGCTACTCCTCACTACACATGCTACGGCCAAGTCCTTGAAAAAGCATTTTGAATACTAATTATGCACTCAGTCAATCATGTGGCAGCAGCGTAGTGTGTAAAATCACAGAGATACAGGTCATGAGGCCATTATTAAAAAATGTTCTGTTTCCGGTCCACCGGCCGGGTGAGTGCCGTTTGTGCGGTTGAAATTTATTTTAAACGCCGGTTTTTCGACATTTTTTCGGGTTCGTAAATCTAAAATCGAACTTGACATTTACGCGTTCCGCGCAGAATATAGAATCGAATCAGCTCTGCGCATGCGCCGTGCGGCACAAAAAAATGGCAGCCACCATGAAGGAAGGAGATCCGGAGTTTTTAAACATTTGCTTAAGTGTGAAATCGCAAAATGGTATTCTAGCGAACAACAAAATAGTAAAGATTCAATAAAACAAATCATTCAGTGATCATTTTAATAGTGTAATTTCATCCGAACTCGGCCTAATGCTCGATTTAGAACTACAAAAAGTCCGTGTTTTTGTACAAGTTTCAGTTGATTAAACTGTCTTTTTTTTTTTTTTTTGTAATAAAGTACTGAAAGAAAAAGCAAACACAGCATTGCAATTTCTTATCCATCCATATATATATATATATAGTGATTCCACGCTTATGGGTACTGAAATGGGGACATGAACTTATTTTTAAAAATTCACCTAAAACCATTTCTTTTTTTTACCATCAGGTCACAAAACATGTAATCTTTAATGAATGATATGTTAAAAGATAACTTTAATTTTCTGAGATGTAATAAAAACATATTTATATGCCAAAGTCAGAACGTAACAGAAGTGTTGTGGACATATATATTCTCAATTTTAACAATGTAGAATTACTTTTTGAAACATAGGAAGGTGATGTTTTAGCAAATATAATTAATAAACATGTGTAGTAGAATAAACATACACATTCTTTCAATAAGATTAACATGGTATATAGCTAGATTGTAATTAATTTGTAACAGACGCGAGATGGACAATCGTAACAGAAGTAATGGAACAGACATCATTTTGGAACTCATAGGCTTGACTTTGGCATATAAATATGTTTTTATTACATCTCAGAAAATTAAAGTTATCTTTTAACATATCATTCATTAAAGATTGCATGTTTTGTGACCTGATGGTAAAAAAAGAAATGGTTTTAGGTGAATAAGTTCATGTCCCCATTTCAGTACCCATAAGCGTGGAATCACTCATATATATAATAAAAATCCCTCCCTACTGAAATTTTTTTTTGCTCACCCGGTGGACAGGAAACGGATTTTTTTTAAAGGATGGCCTGAGCTTAAGGGCCCGTTTACACGAGGACGCTGTCGGATAAAAACGACTAAATATTTTATCGGAAGTGCCTTTCGTCTACACGGGGACGGCGTTTCCGAGGCTGAAAAACGGAAAAAATTGAAAACGCCTTCCAGAGTGGATAAGTTAAAAACAGCCCCCGTTGCATATCCGTCTAAACTACCCAATACGCGCAACTCTGCTCGGATCTGCTCATGTCGGGTACGTGTTTACGTCATACATATGTCATATACTGTACATGCCAGCCCGGGAAGTAAGAAAGTAAGTAAAAAAGTAAGAGCATGTCTGATTACATCGATCCAACGGACCTTCGAGCTGCTCTGGCAGCTTTAATAAACATCCAGGAGTCCTTCGAACATCTATACTGAATCTGCACATATACCGTTAATGAACAGAGGCGGGTATAGTATGCTCTTACTTTTTTTACTTACTTTCTTACTTACCATAGCCAGAGTAGTCAAAGTTTTCGCGGTGCAGATCAGGCAAGACGGAAGACGTTGTGCATGCGTGCAGACATAGCGGAGGTCTTTCACAGCACCACCTAGCCGCCTGGCATGCACATCCAATTGAATTCCACACATTTATGCGTCACCGTATAGACGCAGATTTCCTCCTTGAAAACGGTCGTGTAGACGCGGAAAAAAGTGAGAACGAAAACGGACTTTTGCGTTTTTGTTTCAGACCGTCCCCGTGTAAAGTGGGCCTCAGTTATCATTCATACTTGACATCAGAATAGGGACAAAATGTGAGCTCAGGGACTTTGACTTTGGTTGTGGCATGGCTGTTTTTAGAAACTGCTGATCTCCTGGGATTTTCACACACACACACACACACACACACACACACACACACACACATACACACACACACACACACACACACAACACCCTATAGTTTACACAGAATGGTGCGAAAAACAAAAACCCTGCAGTGACTGGCAGCTCTTTGGGAAGAAATGTCTTGTAGGTGAGAGAGGAGAATGGCCAGATGGGTTTGCGTCAACAAGAAGGCTACGCTAACCCCAATCGCCACTCTGTCGATAAAACATCTCCAAATGCAAAGCACAGAGACAGCAACAGCAGGAGATTTCTTTGTGCTCCATTACTGTCAACCAAGAACAGGAATTTGCATCTATAGTTGGCACAGGTTCACTGAGTCTGGATTCGAAAAGCATTGTCTGATTTTTTTTTTCTTCTTTTTCTTCTGTCCAGTTTTGGTAAACATGTACCCATGTAGCCACAGATTCCAGTTCTTAGCTGATTCTTTGGTTGTAAGTTGAGTTAAGGGTTGTTTTACAATCAGGGTACAAAGTTTGTGTCACAGGGGTCCAAAATTCAGATTGATTCAAACTGGTTCTTGTACCAGTTTTTAAGTGAAGGACAAGTTAAAGAACAGATAGGCATGTGGAATAGTTTGTATTATAACAAGATTTATGCTGTGTTCACACTTATACCGGTACGAAAGTGGTATAACTGTATCGATACAAAGTATACCGGTACAGTTTAGTGCATCTGTCCACACTAGCGAGAAATGTTTGCGGGTTTTTTTCACGGTAGTTGAAATGCGCGTCCACGAAATGTTTCCGTGGTTACCGAGTAACTTCCTTCCAAGAATATATGGCATCCGTTATTTCGAGATCTCTAGAAAACAAAACAATTATTCCGTGATCTCGAGAAAACAAAACAGTTATTTCATGATCTCAGCTGGATCACTGTATCTCCGTCAGTAGAGACGAAGCCGGGCCAGTCTTCTGCGGAGGTGCCGCGGACTAATTTTGAAATTATCCCTTATTAAAAGACTTAATGCAATCTCTCCCTGTGTCAACCCCTGATCAAAATATTGCCTTATTAGGTGATCGATTATTCCAGACATTCTAATGACCAAAGTTGCGTCTATACAGAATGAGAAATAGCCCCAAAGTCAGCATATCACAAGTCTCTTGGCGCACCTGAATGAACCATTTCTCAGCTGTTTACTCGAGATCATGAAATAACGGTTTTGTTTTCTCGAGATCTCGAATTAGTTGTGTTGTTTTCTTGAGATCCTGAATTAATTATGTCGTTATCTCGGGATAACAAGGTGAATAAAAGAAAGGATTACATGAAGGGCCTCTCTCGGCTTCCGTACGGATGAAACAACGTGTGTGTGCTTTTTGTTGTCAGTGTACAGTCTGTATTTCTGGTGGTCATTTATTCAGTTGAATCGTATAAAACACGCGAGGCAGTCGAGAAAGAAACAAAGAAAACGAATCTCCGTTCTTCACTATTTTATTCAGCGAAGACATCGATTGAGGTGTGTGACTTTGCGCATGCGCATTATATTTGTATCAATACAGAGCCGCTTCATCTGTCCACACTACAGCGAAGCGCTACAGTACCGATACTGTACCGGTACGAAACCCATACATTTGTGGGTTTCGTACCGATACAGTTATACCGCTACAGTACCGGTATAGTTGCTAGTGTGGACAGGTGTTGCGGTACGAAAGTAGTTTCATATCGGTACAAAATCCCTAGTGTGGACAGGGTATAAGTGGTGCTTTAAGCAGGGCTGGGAGAAACAAATGAAGTGATTCCCGGAGAGGACATTTTTTTTGACAATTCAGAATCCACTGCTTCCATAGTGCTTTTAAATATAAGGCTGTAAGCTGTGTGTTAGTTGTCTCTAATATTTATGTCCCAATATCTTGACCACATTTTAGGATGAAAATAATCATTTTAGATATGTTATTTTATATTGAAAAATTAGCTGTCTCGGAGAGGACATTTTTTTGACACAATTACATACTAATTTGATCAAAATAGTCTGAAAACTTACTGGCATTCAACACTAAAACTTAACTATGTTTCCAATGATATGGAACCAAATATGTGTTTTATGGTATAAAGAATGATTTAAGTGCATCCCTTTTGGAGCTACCTGTGGTCAAAAAAGCACTTTTTCTAAATGACACGAGTAATTTTGCTAAATATGACATATATTGCCATACATTCACCAAAAATAACGTTATCACCAAATTTTTTTTTGCATGAAAAATAGAGCTATCACAGGGCTACAATAAACAACCAAGCTTATTTAGTCAAGCCTTTTGATATTGAAGATAATAAGTGTTAAATGTGATTTTTAGCTTGCGTAGCCTGATTGTAAAACAACCCTTAAATAGTTGTAAAGCTCATTTATGCTTCCTTTACATACGAAAAATAAATACATCCCTTTGAAATTATGCAACCATCACGGTCCACGTACTTTCATGCATCCTTTACGTTGGCATGGACGTTAAACAATACAGCCACCAGAGGGCAGCGCAGAGTCAAAACTTTCTGACAACAACAAACATGGCGACGGTGGAGGAGAGCGTAATAACGTGCCTGTTAAGAAAGAGGCAAGAGTAAAGTAACATCATGTAGATGGCTAACATTTCTTAGTAAATCGCATAACATGTCCTTCTACCATTTTTTAAATTTCCTCATCATGTCTCGCTTGAGATGTCGGCCACATTCCCCACATGATTTTCGGTGGTACTGCTCCGTTTCATCTGTATCCATGAGCTTTCAGACAACGTGCTCAAATGCAGACAAAGTGAAAGCGGATTATGGAAAGAAGACTCTGTTTATATCTGTATATATGCAATGTTCTAGCTAGTTTATTTTACCAGGGTGCCATGCCCTGCCTTCAAATACCAGCGCCATGCTCAAATTGATGTGCGCCTTATCCATAATTTTCCAGAACTTTCAAAGCGCCCAGCACGTGCGTTCTGCGACAGAAAGAAAGTGTGCCCTAATGTGTGTTGCCAACTTGCAGTGAAGGTAACGCATGTTGGCCAATCACAACACACTATTAGTGCGGGGTCATAGACGTGCTCTGTTGACCATTTTGTCTTATTACAATAATGAGTCAGTGAATCAAGG
Source organism: Neoarius graeffei (assembly GCF_027579695.1). NCBI lineage: Eukaryota > Metazoa > Chordata > Actinopteri > Siluriformes > Ariidae > Neoarius > Neoarius graeffei. Next base: position 71,021,375 of record NC_083570.1, read on the forward strand.
TGCATTTGAAAAGCAGCCATGCCTACAAACGCACGAAAGACAAAAGGATTGGTTAAAGCAGCAAAGGGTTCACAGAACCTAGCGTCTGTGTTTGCCAGAACGTAAGTAGATCTAGAAGCTGAGGACTTAACAAATTCAATCAAAAGTTAGGACCGATAGATCTATGGAAAATCTAGTCACTAACGGTAACGTTACGTGTTAGACTAGATCTAATCTAACATTTAATATCCCGGACTAATCAATCAATTAATGCTATTAGTATTTTTATCCCCCGCTGGCTGAAAGGCCCAAAGGGGGATTATGTCGTGGCGATTTCCGTCCGTCCTGGGAAGAGTGCTCACCTTCTGAACTCAACTCCTCTCACAGTTTTTGGAATAATTTCACAAAACTTGGCAGGATTCTTTATTATATGTCGGTAATACGCATATTGTAATTTCATTAAATTGTGTCACATTTTACCAGAGTTACAGCTCTTGATTAACAAAATTATACTTTGACAATTTAATGAGTGTGTTTTCCTTCTGAAATCAACTCCTCTCACAATTTGTGGAGGAATTTCAGGAAACCTGGCAAAAGGCCTTGGTATGTCATTAGTACGCATATTGTTATTTTGTTCAAGTCAGTCGTATTTTACCAGAGTTACAGCCCTTCATTAATAACCTTGTACTTTGACAATTTCATGAAGGTGTGCTTTTCTTCTGAAATCAACTCCTCTCACAATTTTTGGACGAATTTCTCAAAGCTTGGCAAAAGGCCTTGTTATATGACAGTAATATGCATATTGCGATTTAATTTTGTTTGTGAAAATTTTACCAGAGTTTTGACCCTTGATTAAATAACATCGTGAGGATGTACATTCTTCTGAAATCAACTCCTTTCGCAATTTGTGGAGGGATTTCACCAAACTTGGTGAAATATGACAGTTATACACTACCGTTCAAAAGTTTGGGGTCACCCAGACAATTTTGTGTTTTCCATGAAAAGTCACACTTTTATTTCCCACCATAAGTTGTAAAATGAATAGAAAATCTAGTCAAGACATTTTTCTGGCCGTTTTGAGCATTTAATCGAGCCCACAAATGTGATGCTCCAGAAACTCAATCTGCTCAAAGGAAGGTCAGTTTTATAGCTTCTCTAAAGAGCTCAACTGTTTTCAGCTGTGCTAACATGATTGTACAAGGGTTTTCTAATCATCCATTAGCCTTCTGAGGCAATGAGCAAACACATTGTACCATTAGAACACTGGAGTGAGAGTTGCTGGAAATGGGCCTCTATACACCTATGGAGATATTGCACCAAAAACCAGCAGCTAGAATAGTCATTTACCACATTAGCAATGTATAGAGTGGATTTCTGATTAGTTTAAAGTGATCTTCATTGAAAAGAACAGTGCTTTTCTTTCAAAAATAAGGACATTTCAAAGTGACCCCAAACTTTTGAACGGTAGTGTACATATATTGAAATTTCATTTAATTTGGGCAAATTTTACCAGAGTTCTGACCTTGATTAGGCCAAAAAAAAAAAAAAAAGTGTTTTTCCGGTAACATGAAATACTAAAATAAGGTCGGTAGGTAGGAAAAAGGGTTTTTTTTTCTTAATTTTTTTTTATTTTGTTCGAAAAAATTAACACAAGTAAACTTCTTACAAAATAGTATTTTGGCACAGAATCCTTTATACCACACATCATAATAAAATAAAAGTGTTTTAAATCTTTAAACGAATAAAAAAAATATCGCGAGAGTTCGAGTTATGATCTACGGAAGCGTATTGCTGCCACACTCAAAAAAATTGGCTTAGAATCAAGTAATTACGTGAAAAGATATTGTTAACAAAGTTATCACGTTTTTACAATATATTTATCATGTAATAACATATCACGTAATTTCATGATACGAAATTATCACGTTATTTCATGATATTTTCATGTAATAACGTGAAAACACCTTATCAAGAAATAACGTGAAAATAACGTCCTAGGCTAGGCTACTTCCATTATAAGCAGACGGCCTAGCCTACTGTAGAACTTGGGTTGAGCAAAAACACGGAGCAAAAACATGGCTGAATCCTGAATGACTCCTATTTGTATAAATAGGGGACTACATAGGCGGCAAAATGTAGTGTTTTTCCCTGCCATGGAAGTGCACTTGTATACTGAAGAGGAAGCAATTTGCATTGCAGCCTTGAATGAGGATTCAAAATGGCGGCTCGGCTCAGTTTTCCCTTCCTCCTTCAGTATACAAGTGCACTTCCATGTTTATGCAGGAGGGCTGATAGAAGTGGCGAAACATTTTACTTTTTATCGTTTCTTTCACAGCTTGAATGTTGAATGCGTTGAAACAAAAAATTATGACAAACTAACGCCGCTTACACTAAAATATCGAGGGAAATTTGTAATAAAAACTTTACGGTCGGCAATTTCGACGCGGAAATTCTCGATCGGTCGGGTTACCGGAAACACACTTCTTTTTTTTTTTTTTTTTGGCCTTATTAACAAACTTGCAGTTTTTGGCAATTTCATCAAGGTGTGCTTGCTTCCTGAAATCAACTTCCCTCACAATTTTTATTATCCCCCACTGGCTGAAAGACCCGAAGGGGGATTATGTCATGACGATGTCTGTCCGTCCTGGGAAGGGTACTCGCCTTCTGAAATCAATTCCTCTCACAGTTTTTGGAGGAATTTCACCAAACTTGACAGGATTCTTTATTATATGTCGGTAATACACATATTGCAATTTTGTTCAATTCAGTCGCATTTTACCAGAGTTATGGCAGAGTTGCCAGCGGGGGATATTGTGCTCTCAGAGCACTCTTGTTATTATTGTAAGCATTAACTAACGTTAGACCTACAGTAGTCAAGGCAAGGCAAGTTTATTTATATAGCGCATTTCATACACAGTGGCAGTTCAATGTGCTTTACAGAAGTAAAAGCAAAACAGTAAACAATAGAAAATAAAATTTACATAAAATAAATGGGGAAGAAAATTAACAAGAATTAAACAATAGTAGAAATAAAATAATAAAATGAGAAGTTCAATTAAAAAAAAAACAGTAGAATAAAATAGAATAAAAGTTAAGTAAAATCACAAGGCGAATCACAATTGGATTGCAACCATTTAATTTTAAATAGGCCTAACTGTTACGTCTGCCATTAATATTATAATACAGTAATAAATCTAAATGGTAGATCTTTACAGTTAGGCTGCTGTACGTCAATAAACTTAACGTTATTGGTCTGTATTTGGCCTATGATTTGGTCTTCAGTGATGATTTACAGATTGATATTATCAAATTTTTGTGCTAATATTAATTAAAACTAACAATCCCAATGCACCATGTTTTTGGTGATTTTTGTAAAATACAGATATATGGTCAAAGATAAATTTATTAGTTTTGTTATTAGTGTTTGGAGTCCTTATATCCGCACGCTGTGATTGCGCTCTGATCAGGAACAGGTGTAAAGAAAGTCTTTGCAGCGCGCGCTACTCGCTCAGACGGCAAATGTGCATGGATGAAAGTGACAGTTTGAGGCGCACCTAGCGTGATTGCGCATGGATGTGACATTATGAAGCATTGTATTAAACTGGTTAACTAAGAAGTTTCAGATTTGCTTACTTTATTTAAAGCTGTGTTCACATATATACCGGTATGATAGTGGTATAACTGTATCGATACAAAGTATACCGGTTCAGTTTAGTGCATCTGTCCACACTAGCGAGAAATGTTTGCGGTTTTCTTTCACGGTAGTCGAAATGCGCGTGCGCGAAATGTTTCCGTGGTTACCGAGTAACTTCCTTCCGAGAATATGGCGGATGAAACAACGTGTGTGTGCTTTTTGTTGTCAATGTACAGTCTGTATTTCTGGTGGTCATTTATTCAGTCGAATCGTATAAAAAAAACGCGCGAGGCAGTCGAGAAAGAAACAAAGAAAACGAATCTCTGTTCTTCACTATTTTATTCAGCGAAGACATCGATTGAGGTGTGTGACTTTGCGCATGCGCATTATATTTGTATCGATACAGAACCGCTTCATCTGTCCACACTACAGCGAAGCGCTACAGTACCGATACTGTACCGGTACGAAACCCATACATTTGTGGGTTTCGTACCGATACAGTTATACCGGTATAGTTGCTAGTGTGGACAGGTGTTGCGGTACGAAAGTAGTATCGTATCGGTACAAAATCCCTAGTGTGGACAGGGTATTACAGACGCAATCTACCTTGCATAGTTGCCCAGTATGGCCAATTTTGCATGATAGATTCTTTGTCTGTAGTGATGCGTGCAAAATTGCCCTAGATGGACAAAATATTGCCCGTGATAATCATTAGCACCCTGCCCTCTTGGAAAGCTAGCTGGAACACTGATATGTATTTAACATTGGGCATAAATGAGCCATTAGAACATAATGCGACATGCTCAGTGGTGAGTCTAGTGCAGCTGTGGCCAAAGATGGCCAGCTCTACCGTTTTTCATGAAACTGCTGCTATGACACTCATCTAAAAGCCACCAATAGGAGGATGACGTGAAATTAGAAATGAAATGTTCCTGTTTGAGCAAGCGATCATTTAAAATCCTGACTTGCGCCTGTGAATTAACAGAACGTAACCACCAGCATACACGCCTGGCCCCTTGTACAGCGAGGTATAAAGCTAACGCACAGAATAATATCCTCAAGCTCTCTTTGAACGATGGACATTTCGTTTTGTCGGCTTCTTTTAGCCAGTCGCAAACAGCTCCAAACGTGTCACCTTTTAAAAAATATTTTCTCGGGGTTATAAGGTACTCGGCTTCTGTTCCACTGAGCGTGGGGAGGGCTGTGGGCGTATGGGCACGCTTCAGTATGCATGTGCTCAGACGCGCACAGTGTGTTTGAGTGTATGGGTACACATGCTGTCGTACAGGACAGGTGCGCGCGCACGCACTGAGCGAATGAGAATGTCGTGTCCAGTCTCTGTCACGCTAAACCTCCCAGATTTCCATTCGCTCAGACTGAGCTGTGAGCAGCGTGCCTGCTCTGGAAGCAGTTTTTTAAACCACATTCCAAGCATTTTTTTTTCCTCCTGTTTCCTTTTCACCCCTGTTTTTTCTCTCTCTTTCCCCTTGCCTGGCCCTCTGGAGGCTTGTCCACTGGCTTTTTGAAGTACCATCAAAGAGGAAATAGGAGAAGGGAAAAACAGTATTGATTTTGCGTTTTGTCTGACTCGAATGTGGGGGAATAGAGATGCGTCAGGGAGCAGCGGGTGTCTGCTCTTCCTCCCCTCCTCTACCGTGTATGTGTGAGAGTGCTTAGACTCCCTGTGCGTCCTCGTCAGCCTCGCTAGCCTGTTCTCCTCTCAACCTCGCACCTTCGGTGCCCCTCGTCCCCAGTAAATAAAAGCCATTTAGGCAAAACACGCAGACAGACCTGCTGTTTATATTTTTCTCCCTCATAGACGTCAGATCTCTTATCCTCTCTTACGTCAGGTCGGTGTCATCTTCCCATGCCATGACCTGCTTTCTCATACGGACGGACAGAAAGGCCTGCTCACTGGTAATCAAAATCTGCACACCAGGCATGCACGAAGTAGTTTGTGTTTATAAGAAACGCCGAAAGCCAGGAAATCTGATTGGCTCCTCATAAGCAGAGACCTCTACAAGCTGTTTCAATCCTCCTGATTCACCTAATGCCGAATTTGGTAACCATTAGAGATTATAAGCGCTGACCCCAGATTGGCTGAAAAAGAAAAAAAAAAAAAAAGAAAGGCGAAACAGGAGAGAGGCCCGGGCCGTAATTCTGCTGAGCCGGCTGGGAAAATATTTCCCCACATGTGTGAGCATCTCATCTTTCAGAAGCTTTCATAACCGTGTAGCCAAACGTGGTGCTGTGGCGCAAATAAAGCCAAGAGGTTTAGACCCACTACAGGTATCAAAGCAGAATAAAATCCCGAGATGTAGAAAAGATCTACAGGGTCGAACGGCGAAAAAGTCCAAACACGAGGGTGCGATAATCTATTGTAGCACTAAATCAGAACATTCTGTCATATTCTTTTATTTCAAAGGAACGTATATGATGCCAACACCGTGGAGTTTAAAATAGATTACAGAAACACCTCGTGCCTGTGGAGTTTGAAAAAGAAGAGGTCATGGAGTGCACACATCAAGGGTGAGAGAAGGCGTACTTCTCCCCGTCCCACAGAGACGGGCTTTGAAAACTCGAAGAAAGCACAAGTACAATTTTTGAGCTATTTCTTTGAATTTCAATGAGATTAGGGAGCGAGCTGTACGAGGGAGCGAGCAGAACAATAGAAGGAGCCGTTCTCGAGTAGGTGTCTTGATTACAAAAGGAGACGTGCTCCGTCAAGATGATTTCGAGGAGACTCCTGCAGAGGCCGTCAGGATGCTACTTGTGTCATTCGCTTCTCTTTGCGTTCAAGTTCGTCCCTGATCAAGCACCTGCGCTCGCTGGAGCCGGAAATCCTTCTCGCCGTGCTCCGCAACACTAGGCGGCTCTGCGGAAAGCACTTCAGCTCCTCACTTTCTGATTGTACGAGTGGTGCGTCATCTCAGTGCGTTGTATAACTCTGTTTGGTAAATGCTTGCTCTGCAAGCCTGAATGTTCTGGCAGCCAGCAGCGCGAAGAAGCGTCGGTGTATTGTTTCGAGGAGGCCGTCTCATGAGCCTTGGCGTGAAATTATATCTCAAGGTTACTTTGATTAGTCGTGCTGTGTTCCGAACAAAGCCGCATGCCATGAATTTAATTTCTCACAACAAAGCCAGGCGTTCTTATCATTAGCAGCCCCCTGCCTCATGCTTTATATGCACATATATTTATTCCGAACGAAATGATCCCTGTTTCAAGATCAAAGCGATTTATTTTGTTCATTTATTTTTTATTTATTGCTTTATAGCAGGGTTTTTTTTTTTTCTGAACAATTGAGCTTTAAAAACATGAACTTTTTTTTTTTAAGGAAAGATGCATATCTTTTACAGCAATCTTCAGAATATTCATCTCCCCTTTTTATGGAAATGAGACCCTCAGTGAGAATTAATGTCTCATCATCATCGTATTATTGTGAAATCCTTGATTTTTGCATACAAAAGGAAGTAAAACTCTGTGCAGTGTGTGTTTGCGCTGCCTCCACTGGTGTGTATGTCTCGGTGGGGGAGAGAGAGACTATGGAGAGGCCCTTGACCTGCACGAGAGTGGAGCCCGGAGCCCCTACTGTCTAAACAGACACTCTGATTACTGATTAGGAGCGTGTTCCCCGTCGCGCTGAGCAGTTTGCATGTCAGCATCCATTCTCTCCTCTCTGCGGTGATTGAGAGGGAGCCAGAGATGACAGATCTTGAACCGATTGTTTCCCTCTTTTTTTTTTTTTTTTTTTTTATAACACACACACTATCTCTCGCTCGCTCGCTCTCTCTCGCTCTCTCTCCCTATCTGTCTGCCTCCGAAAATGATAATGTCGAGTGCAATTGGCAATTACCCAGAGCCACTCCTGAGCGCTGGGCTTGTTTTGTTGTTGTTTTGAAGTTTTTTTTTTTTCCCCTCCCCTCTTCTCTCGATCTTCCACTGTCTGTTATTCCCTCGGGCTCCTTGTTTCTGGATGAGAGCTCTTCCTATGCTGAGCACAGGTCCTTCTCTCCCTCTCTCTGTCTTTCTCTTTGTGTCTCTGAAGTAGTCCATCCTGAACAAGAGCAGCATCAGCACCAAAGCCAGCTTGAAGTCACTTTTTTTTTTTAACAAACCATCCCTTAAATCATTCCGCCTTTCTTTTGTCCTCAAAAGCCCCGAAGGATAAAACAAAAGTTTCTTACCCTTAGTATACAGAGTTTTGTAAAGTGGAAACTGTAATGCATTCTTCTTCTATGATGGATTTCTGACGAGCTCATAATTTTCGCTCAGAGACACCTTGTGGGGAAAGAATCTTATTAGTTAATATTACGAAGGTGAGTCAAGTGAAACTCTTAAAAGTGCGCCATAAAGTAGAAAGAAATGGAGATTGTGTCGAAAAACGCTGCACTCCTGTGACGCATGTTTACAATAAATTCGTTCGACTCACCCTTGTATTTTTCCTGTGCAAAGTAGGAAAGTTTTAGACACATTAAATTTTGAACGAACATTACTTTGAAATTAGAAACAAACCTTTATTTAAACTCATTAAAATGTACTTCTGATAGAGGCCTCTGGGAAGTATAAGTTTCCATTCTGCGAGTTTTAATATATTAAGCCAGTTTATCTCTTAATAATGTTGAAGCAGACAGTTTTATATCTTAGTTTAGTTTAAACTTTATTATACACAGAATCCAAAAAGATAAACCTTATTTACATTGGAGCTGTGTTTAATTAAAGGAATTATGTATAAGTACATACATATATATATATATATATATATATATATATATATATATATATATATATATATATATATAAAATACATAGTGCCAAATTACTCAATTCTGATTGGTCAATCAAGGAGGGCTTTTTTTCCTTGGGGCCGTATTTCTGAAATGCTATTGGCTAATTCGTTGCTTGGTTACGGTTACAAAAATTAGCAAATTTTGTCAACAAAACGGCTGACTCCGCTGACTCAGCAATGCCACGTTTCGCTGTATTTGACGAAGAAATGATAAACCAATTGAAAGCTGCAAGCGAAAATGAAAATACCAAAAAAAGTACAAATTTTTGGCTTTCCGTGTTTAAGAAATGGGCCGCAGAAAGGCAAATAAACGACTCTCTAGTGGCACTGTGAATGCTGTGAGTTAGATAAGGTGCTATCGTAGTTTTATGCAGAAGTGAGGAAAGAAAACGGGAGAAACTACGAACCAGAGTCTCTTAAAGTAATGCAGGCTTTTGTAAAGAAGTTCCAATAAAATTTTGTAAACCGCTTTCAAAATCCTCGTGTCGTGTCGCCATGTCATGATGAAAGACGCTTTAGAAACTGATTCAAATGTGCAAGGTAGTCTTGCGCCCTGATTGGTTCCGAAAACGTGAATGAGAAATGTTGTGAACTTGAATTGCTTCCAAAGTATGAATTTGGCCCTATATATTATAAACAAGTTCCTCGTAAAATTAAGGATCAGTTTCACTCGTGATTTCAAAGTTTTCAGAACTTCGAAATCTCATCTCATTATCTGTAGCCGCTTTATCCTGTTCTACAGGGTCGCAGGCAAGCTGGAGCCTATCCCAGCTGACTACGGGCGAAAGGCGGGGTACACCCTGGACAAGTCGCCAGGTCATCACAGGGCTGACACATAGACACAGACAACCATTCACACTCTCATTCACACCTACGGTCAATTTAGAGTCACCAGTTAACCTAACCTGCATGTCTTTGGACTGTGGGGGAAACCGGAGCACCCGGAGGAAACCCACGCGGACACGGGGAGAACATGCAAACTCCACACAGAAAGGCCCTCGCCGGCCCCGGGGCTCGAACCCAGGACCTTCTTGCTGTGAGGCGACAGCGCTAACCACTACACCACTGTGCCGCCCCCTATACATATATTTCAAATAAAAATAAGAAGCTACATTAACAATTCTACGTAGCATCAGATGAAATTATATCGAAGGTCAGATTAGTGCCAGTACTTAAATACGTACAAAATACGCAGTTGTCATGAACAGTTTTGCCCTCAAGTTTCCATTAATGAAGAGTTATAACGTCAACGAAACTGACTTCATGTTAAAACTGTTAATATTATAGTCAGGCTGTCTGTTGTTGCCCAAATGAGGATGGGTTCCCTTTTGAGTCTGGTTCCTCTCGAGGTTTCTTCCTCATGTCGTCTGAGGGAGTTTTTCCTTGCCACCGTCGCCACAGGCTTGCTCATTGGGCATAGATTAGGGATAAAATTGGCTCATGTCTTGGGTCATTCAGATTCTGTAAAGCTGCTTTGCAACAATGTCTGTTGTTAAAAGCGCTGTACAAATAAACTTGACTTGACTAATAATTAACTTTAGACCAATAATTATGAGTAAAAGCCCTCACAGAAAAAGATTTCTTGATACTGTCATCAAGACTATTAAACAGTTTGGCAGCAGAAAAGGAAAAAGAACGAAGGCCAGACTTAGACGAAACTTTTGACATATGAATATTATTTCTAGATCTCGTGTTATAATTATGCACTTCTGAATTCAAGCAAAAAAATATTCGACAAATATGACGGGCAAAAGCCATTTAAGCATTTAAATACAATCAAACCCTTAGGAAAATTCCACCTGGCGGTTAAACTAACCCAACCAAGACTTCTAAATAATATTTCTGTTTATTATCGCACGTCACACTCACTGACCGCTTTATTAGGAACACCCATACGCCTACAGCTTGATGCAGTTCTCTAATCAGCCGATCCCTTGACAGCAGCACAGTGCACAAAATCATGCAGATACAAATCAAGAGCTTCAGTTAATGTTCACTTCAAACACCAGAATGGGGAAAATTGTGATCTCAAAGTGTGACTTTCACTGTGGCATGGGTGTTACTGCCAGATGGACTGGTTTGAGTATTTTAGAAACTGCTGATCTCCTGAGGTTTTCACACACAACAAACAGGCTCTAGAGTTTACTCAGAATGGTGTGAAAAACAAAAAACACTGAGTGAGCGACAGTTCTGTGGGTGGAAACGTCTTAAGAGAGATCAGAAGAAAACGGTCAGATTGGTTTGAGCTGCCAGGAAGGATATAGTAACCCATAGCAACTCTTTACAACCGTGGTGAGCAGAAAAGCATCTCAGCATGCAACAGCAGAAGACCACGTTGAGTTCCACTCCTGCCAGCCAAGAACAGGAATCTTAGACTTAAGAACAAGTTCCTATTAAAGTGGCCGGTGAGTGTAGATTTGTTTAGATTTGGTGTAAAACTTTTTTTTTTAACCCTTCAGTGGCATGTAAATAACCCAGTTTTACATCGTCACTCACTTTTTTGTTTCAACGACAAACAAAACAGAATCATCCAATGCTTGGGAATGTTTATGCAAAATAAGTACTTTTGAAGAACACGTTCCTAAATTCTTCAGATAAACTTAGCTCTAATGGTGATGATACACGGGGCAACTTTTTGGGCAATGTTGCCGAGCAATGTTGCTGGCAACGGGCAACTAGGTGAGACACAGGGCAACTTTTCAGGGCAACTAACAATGGGCAACAACAGTTAGCAACGGCAGTTTACAGTTAGCAAAAAAAAAATCGATGTCTTAATTTTTGCTGTGACCATTTAATCAAGCTGTCTGTTGTTTTTTAGAGCTTTGGTGAGGTAAATTCCTCCATATAGAATATTAAAATAACAACTTGCCGGCGTAAAAACAGATGAGGAGTCTCTCCATCTCTTCACTCCACTGACACTGAGCGGCCGCCATATTTGTTTGAAATTTCTGATCCGAACCTCACCGGAGGTCACATGACTCGATACTCGTGTTCTGATTGGCTTATCTCAAAAAGTTGCCAGAGATTATCAAAACCATTCAGAAAGAAACAATGTTGCCCAATCTCAATAGAAAGGAGTCAAAACGCAATTGCCCAGCAACATTGCTCGGCAACATTGCCCAAAAAGTTGCCCCGTGTATCATCACCATTAGTCTGTATCATTCACAGGTGCGTTTTTTTCAGGTTTTTACAAGAGGTAAGGATTTGTGGCTACATGCCACCACTCTAGTAGCGTGGGTCTGATCAGACCATGATCGCTCACAAACCCTTCAGGGAAGTGTCAAGTCACTAAAATAAAACTCAATGAAAACAGCTTTGATAAGACTTTCTCTGAAATCTCTCATTGTAGTTAGTGTGTAACAGTTTTATCTTATAGAGCTGCTTTATTTTGTGCATTTCTTGGTCTGTTATTACATTTAAAGGAGATACGCAGAACCATGGCCTCACCTTTTGTTTATAAATGCCTTGAGACCTCAAGAATGGCACAGGAATAGTTTTAAGCATGAACAATAACTCTAATATAGTAATTTTTACGATTAAAGTGATTTATATAGGTAGCGGTCTGAGTGAATGACCTTGACATCTGTGACGTCACAGCAGGAAGTCTATCGGTCTCATCGCCATTTCCGCTATACTAAAACACAGAGCTGACTGCAACTCCGATCCTCCATTTTGAGCTAATTTATCACCATGCCACGTAGATGTGTTGCTGGCCGGTGCAGCAACACCACAGAAGGTGGATTTACGTTGCGTTCATGGCCCAGGAATGTTCAAACTGCAAAGATTTGGACGCGTTTTGTGAGAAGTTCATGGGCACATTGGGCGCCTACGAAGTGGTCTCTCCTCTGCTCTGCACATTTTACTGAAGACTCGTACGAGACCTCTGATCTGTTGAGGAGCGTTGGCTATAAGCCCGTATTGAAAGAGGGTGCAGTACCAACAATTAAAGAAAAAGAAAACTACAAGAAAAGGAAAGTAAGTTCAGTTGCACCAGTTCTCCTGGAGTGTGAGCCAAGGGTTGTTGCTAAAACCCGGAACAGGATGGGACAAGACATATTATCACTCGGGCAGTGACCTCCCCACGGTTGTTGCTAAAACCGGTGACGTCCCGTCTCGTTCCGGGTTTTAGTAATTGCCTGAGCCGAGCAGTAATGGCGGAGTACTCAGTTTGGAGAAAATAGAGAATGAGTGGACCAGCCATCTGAGTTCTCCGCTGGATATGCTTGCCTCAGCAGCAATAGCTCACCCTTATGTGGAAGAAGCCAATGAACAGAGAACTGAACAAACAACTGAAAGTCAGATTGTTTTAGAACGATCAGCCTTCAAGAAGCGAGAACACAGACGGGTAAGATGCGACTCTCATTTGGATACAAAACAACAAAAACAACAACACTTGTTGTTCACCTGCATTTAGATTAATACATGTAACTTGTATTGTGTATTTAAGTTACCGGTATAAGATTATTTAATTTGCTTCAGAATGCGATTGTCTCAGTTCATCTGAATATTTAATTAACCTTTTACGTTTTATCAGTGAAAATGCATGCATGTACATGTATGTTGCATAAGTTATAACACCTATCCTGTTTTAATGAGAGTCAACCCACAGTCAATGAAGTTAAATCAGTCTTAGCTGAGCAGGTCAGTAACGGGATTTCTTACTTTTGTCATAAATTATTTATTTATATGGCTTTGGTCTATAGTTGTCAAAGGCCTCGGCCTTAAAACCGGTTACCGCTGTGACGTCATGCACTCAGGGCTGGCTGGCTCAGCGGGGCAGCTCGAACGCCAACTTTGCGGTCGATTTTAACTCTCAAAAATATACTTTTTTAATTCGTATTTATGCAGCATACAAGAGTCAAGGATGGAGATCCTATCCACTCAGAAATGTATTTAAAAATAAAGGTTCTGCGTATCTCCTTTAAGGTTCTATCAGACCAGAGGGACTGTTTCATAGTTGTTTGAACTGTTCAAGGAAGTTCCACCTTTTTCATGTGTGTCTGCACTGTGTAGGAACTGAGGACGGTTGTAGTTCTTGAAACGCCATTTTGAGGGACTTTTTTTTAGCTCGTACATCAGGGTAGATTCTCTCCCAGCACAAGAGGAGCCCTGAGAGATGTAAGTGTACATTGTTTGGTTGAACACATGACCATTTTTAAAAATCATATGAACATTAGTTGTGCAAACAACAGCTCTAAACACTTGTGCTTTTTTTAAAAAATGGGAAAAACAAAAATGATGGACAAATCTTATTGTTGTTGCATGTTGCCCAGAAGTGATGTCACTATAGACCCTTTTCAGTCACGTGACCTTCGTAAACGCGACCGCCATTTTGGACATGTAGTGGACTTCGGCTCGAATCGGTTTGAATGCGAGGAAGGCGACAAACATAAAAGAAAAAGAAGCGAGATGCAGAAAACTGTATTTACTAGTTTACTGTAATTATGATCTGGCAGCTATTTACACCGGATCCAGTGTAAATAGCTGCCGGAGCCAACGTCCGAGCTTGCCGGAGCGCGCTCCGGAACCTCGGACGTTGGCTCCGGCAGCTATTTACACTGGATCCGGTGTAAATAGCTGCCAGATCATAATTACAGTAAACTAGAATGGAATGTTAACAGCAATGTAATGCCTTTTCTGGCTAATTTTATTCGTCTTACCTCCAACAAAGTGGGCACTACACAAGCGTTGGTATGCCGCTATCCATCTTCTCCGTCGGTCAGCATCTACCGGGATCCGATAAAATGATAACCCTTGCCTTGTTTGTTGATGGTTACTACATCCAGGTGCACAACAATATAGTGGCATGATGGAAGTCTTGCTGAAAATAAACACTTTCTTTGCTGCCGTTCCTCAATGTTGGCTGTGGTAAACTACTGGTAGTACATGTCCAAAATGGTGGCGGCGTTTGTCGTGACGTCATGTGAAAAGGGTCCATACCAACCGTTGGCCAGCTTACGTCACTTCAGCGTTCCTACTGACGGTGCGAATGCAAACAGGAAAAGCCTGTAAGCTATGTAGTTCTCAGGGGGACTCGCCAATGGGCAGTTCCTCTCAATCAGTTCCTAGAAATGTGTGGTCCGGAAGCGCCTTTATACTCGGTATAGGAAACATGTTAAACATGCAGCAGATTAGAGCACCCTTTAATTTATTATAGCCTTTCAGTGAAGCAGGGTAAAGGCAAATGGACGGACGATAGGACGATGTACGCAGCTTGTGAAATGGGTTAATACACAAATATTTCCGTTTTGCTTCTAATACAAATGAGAAAACGAGCAGCATTTTAATAATTATGAATTTAGTCGATGGCGTAGGCTAAAAATAGACTAGCGAAGAATAAAACGAGATGCGGTCTATAGTCTAAAGGTTATTTGTTATTTATAAACGTTTAGATTTTTACAGCATGTAAAATTTTAAAATGGAACTATAATGATTTTAAGTGGTTTTCATTGTCGACGACTGACTAAAATACAGCAAAACAAATATTTTAGCAGTGCACTTCCTTCCTTTGCGGTTTCTTCTCCTCCGCTTTTGGTTCAGGCTGTGTATTTTTAACATTTAATATGATCTCCGTACCTGTGTGCAGGAAGCGGGTGGGATACGACTGTGGACTTGTGCACTTAGCAGCTTTTTAAAGCCGTGTTTATCCTGAAGAAGCTTCTGATTGAAATGTGCGCAGGAACTAGGAACCCAGCGTGATCAATGAGAAACACTGCTGTGAACTTTTTTTTATCCATGGGAATAGTGGGCAGGGTGTGTGTTTCATCAGTAATCGCAAGTTTCCACAAAAGAATGTTGTTAGAATTATATTTTGAGCTGTTTTAGCAGCTCATCTGTCATGTGCATATATATACATATTTTTTTTAATGCATGTGGATTTCCTCAGAATCACAGACGTGCATACTGAATTAGCACGGAAACAACACACAGCAAACCCACAGCCATGTCTTCAGTCTCCAGACAGCAGCCGTCTCTCTGCAGGACGTCTGAAGAGCGGCACACTGTCGCAACATGTGCATGAGTGTGAATAATATAGAGCCATATTGGGCGAGCACAGTGAAAACATTTTTCAGACCATTGCATCAGGCTGCATGCACTTTTATCAGACTGTCAGAGGAGCACGTGTGTATGGACGTACAGTAGATTCCTACACGTGCAATGTATATGCCGTGATATTAGCTATCGCCTTTCCTGCGGTTCGTTTCCTCGAGGCTGATTTTACAGTGTGAGAGAAAAGCATGTGCAAGCTTCAGAATTCAGATATCAGTTGTGGTTGCAACTCTTTCTGCTCGTGCAGGCTAGCAGTACAAGCAGCCTGTTTGGCAGAGGCAGAACGTGCTTTGCCGTGTGAAAGAGCGACCACATTATCTGAAACCCATGATAATGTGCACGCACACGCGCGCACAGACAGGGGCGCTGTGGAGAACGCACTGGGGATTTGCTGCAAAGTGCGTGAGACAGGCTGAGGAAAGGATGTGTTCACTTTGTTTATGTGTAGGTGGTGGCTGCCATGTGGTTTTGTCTGTGTGTGTCTGCGTGCGTACGTACATGTGTGTTGAGCTGAAAAAGAAGAAAGAAAGAAGTTCTGCAATGCATATGTATGAGTGTTCACCTCTTGGGTTTAAAAGAATATAAACATAATGAAGACTATACACATAAAACACACACACATTAAAAAAAAAAACCCAGTATACTGTACATTTGTATTTGTGTTTATATCACAAGCCGTGTTGACATTCCATGCTATAATGCTTGTAAAAGCAGGATAATATCTGTGTGGCATAATAACCGGGAATGTCGAATATCATGTGTGCTGCTGCAGTAAAAAACAAAAACTAATACCCTGTCCACACTAGGGATTTTGTACCGATACGAAACTACTTTCGTACCTGTCCACACTAGCAACTATACCAGTACTGTAGCGGTATAACTGTATCGGTACGAAAAACACAAATGTATAGACCCCTTCGCAGTAAACGTCATTCATACGTAAATGGAAATTGCGCGCGCAGCCTGGACCCAAAAAAGACTCAGAAATGCCTAGTTGTTGTGTTGTCGGGTGTCAGAATCGTAGCAGTGACAGGGTTAAAACGTACAGAATTCCAGCAGGATCTCACCCATTCCAAAAAAATCGCCGACGTCTATGGCTACAAGCCATCAAACGTGTAGACTGGGATGAAAGCACCATCAAAAATGTGCGGGTTTGCAGCGCCCACTTCATCACAGGTAAGATCAGGCTATTTATTAAATCTTTCTTTTTTATTCTTTCTAGTCTTCGTTTATTGATGTAGCAAAATACTTTGGTAGCGTTTGTCTGATTAGCTGGGTCATAGTTACACAATGTAATGAATATTGTTAGCATGTTAGCTTAGCTTTGCATGCAGTTTTGTTTGTAGGAGAGGTCTCGCTTGACTCAAGCAGTCCAGATTTTGTGCCATCATTATTTGTGTATGCCGAAAATCACAATTTTAAAGCAAGGATGGAAAGGTAAAATTGTGTGCCCTCACTCTAAATGCCAACTTACGTTGACTGCTCTAACCTACTGTAGCTCCCGCCCCGTTCAGTTTCATTTCTGCTCTCTGCCTCTCGCTTTTTACGCAGCTCTGATTTCTCTTAGCTGCACTCTTTACACTATCATTCCTTTCACGCCATTACCTCCTGCAAATTGCTGTTTAGTAGGGCTGTAACGATACACCCAACTCACAATTCGATTCGTATCGCGATTTTTGACCCACGATTCGATACGCCCACGATTTTTTAAAAATGTTTTTTTAAAGTAGTAAATTTGACTTATTAACATTTACTTACTTACATTAACTATTTAATAACAAATAATTCAGACCAGGGTGGCACGGTGGTGTAGTGGTTAGCGCTGTCGCCTCACAGCAAGAAGGTCTAGGCTTGAGCCCCGTGGCCGGCGAGGGCCTTTCTGTGTGGAGTTTGCATGTTCTCCCCGTGTCCGTGTGGGTTTCCTCCGGGTGCTCCGGTTTCCCCCACAGTCCAAAGACATGCAGGTTAGGTTAACTGGTGACTCTAAATTGAGCGTAGGTGTGAATGTGAGTGTGAATGGTTGTCTGTGTCTATGTGTCAGCCCTGTGATGACCTGGCGACTTGTCCAGGGTGTACCCCGCCTTTCGCCCGTAGTCAGCTGGGATAGGCTCCAGCTTGCCTGCGACCCTGTAGAAGGATAAAGCGGCTAGAGATGATGATGATGAGATAATTCAGACCACTGCAGAGAATGAGTAATATGTATGCAAAAATGAACAAATGTATATCCAAAGATTGTTTTATTTCTCAAAATAATACTGTTGAGCCGGAAGCTCTGGTTTTTTCGGTTCTGAAAAAATCATTTTTCCAAATCGTGTAAATCCGTTAAGATTTTTTTTGGGGGGTGGCTCTCTCACTGTCTCACTCTCATAGGGCCAAGGATTTTCTGTGATCGCGGAAAACAGATGGAAATTACGGAATTTTTATGGTGAAACATTGCTCGCGTGTCAAAATGTAACTGCTGCAGAAGGCTTCCGCCCAAGCAGACATGCCTTCAGTGTTGCCAGATATTGCTAACGTTTTCCACCCCAAAATATGTTCAAAACCAGCCAAAAAGCACCTAAACCTGCCCAATCTGGCAACACTGCATGCCTTTCCGGTCAAGTGATTGTGATTGGCTTGTGGCACACCTAGCCAGCCAATGAGCTGCTTGTTTACAGATTCGCTCCCCGCGTCGCAACCAGAATGGCGACCGCTTAAAAGAAATGAATGCTCTGCCAGTGGCGAGTGTGGACGTTGCGTGACTCGCAGAAGATTGTCGCAGGTCGGCAAAAAAACGACTTACTAATAGATATAAAAAAATAAAGTAATTTAAGTAAGTTTAAAATGTAATTTAAATAAAAAGTAAAGTATTCATAAATTGAAGTTTGGAAGCGCCTCTGTTTTTGGGCTGAGGAGAAGTTTGAAAGGGTGTACCGCGATTCTGCCTTCTTGTATCGCAATACGGATCGTGGCTCTGCGTATCGCGATTTCGATTTCGATACACATATCGTTACAGCCCTACTGTTTAGTGTTGGTATTTGCTGTTGTAGCTAAAGCCACATTGCCATCACATCACTGGCATAATTTGATTAAAACAAAATGAATATGAATGTCCCATTGTTAATCAAGTTGTACATGCCCACACATAACATAATCATATGCGTCTAAAGACTTGTAGGCACGAAGTTTTTCGTGGGTGTACACTGAAGTCTGGTCAATAAGGTACGAGTATATATCTGGCCATTGTACACCAGGGAACTTACTAACATCGTCCGTCCACTCTTTAATTAAATGCGGATCCGGTAGGCGATGTCCACTTGTTAGAGTTAACTTATTTATGTAGCATTCTCGATCTTGTAACGATAATTGTTTGGCATAATCTGACAGCTCATAATGCCGGTCTATGGGCAGCGCCATTGTTTTTGGGTCCAGGCTGCGCGCGCATCCTGGCAACGGTCAGTTTGTTTACAAACATGCGAAGGGGTCTGTGGGTTTCGTACCGGTACAGTATCGGTACTGTAGCGCTTCGCTGTAGTGTGGACAGATGAAGCGGTTCTGTATCGATACAAATATAATCCGGATGCGCAAAGTCACACACCTCAATCGATGTCTTCGCTGAATAAAATGGTGAAGAACGGAGATTCGTTTTCTTTGTTTCTTTCTCGACTGCCTCGCGCGTTTTATACGATTCGACTGAATAAATGACCACCAGAAATACAGACTGTACATTGACAACAAAAAGCACACACACGTTGTTTCATCCGCCATATTCTCGGAAGGAAGTTACTCGGTAACCACGGAAACATTTCGCGCACGCGCATTTCAACTACCGTGAAAGAAAACCGCAAACATTTCTCGCTAGTGTGGACAGATGCACTAAACTGTACCGGTATACTTTGTATCGATACAGTTATACCACTTTCATACCGGTATAAGTGT
The DNA here is from genome assembly GCF_027579695.1 of Neoarius graeffei. Classification (NCBI taxonomy): domain Eukaryota; kingdom Metazoa; phylum Chordata; class Actinopteri; order Siluriformes; family Ariidae; genus Neoarius; species Neoarius graeffei. Next base: position 71,040,742 of record NC_083570.1, read on the forward strand.
GAACACAGCAAAAGTGAGACTGATTTGAGTTTTAAGCAAAGTCTAGAGTCTCTTTCATCAAGCCAGAGAGAGGAGGGCAGTGGAGGAAGGCGCAGTGGGAGACGTTAGGTCTGTAATGGGTCTAGCTGGACTCCACAGCCACGTGTTTCATCTTTGACACATTTCATAGGCATGGATTAGCCCAGACCTTGAGTCTTTGATCTAACGGGAAAATGTTGCCTGGTTTGGAGGTTTAGAGAGTATTATAATTTATACAAGGGGGATTTGCATGTGAGTGCGAGCTTCGCTGTGTGTGTGTGTTTTGTGTTTTCCCAAGCTTGAGCAATCTTAAGTAAACAGTGTGTGCTATTGTGGTGCTTTGCATTATGCTTCTCATTAGCAGTGTGTGTGGTAATTAGTGGCTATATTGAGGAAGGAGATGCAGCGAGATCCAAATCGCCGAACTCAGCCTGGGAGTTACGACTACTACTTCACTGATCCACTCCAGACAGCAAAGATATAATGACTTATTATGAGATGTATATGATTATAGATCTCATCTCATCTCATTATCTGTAGCCGCTTTATCCTGTTCTACAGGGTCGCAGGCAAGCTGGAGCCTATCCCAGCTGACTACGGGCGAAAGGCGGGGTACACCCTGGACAAGTCGCCAGGTCATCACAGGGCTGACACATAGACACAGACAACCATTCACACTCACATTCACACCTACGCTCAATTTAGAGTCACCAGTTAACCTAACCTGCATGTCTTTGGACTGTGGGGGAAACCGGAGCACCCGGAGGAAACCCACGCGGACACGGGGAGAACATGCAAACTCCGCACAGAAAGGCCCTCGCCGGCCACGGGGCTCGAACCCAGACCTTCTTGCTGTGAGGTGACAGCGCTAACCACGACACCACCGTGCCGCCATGATTATAGATTTCCAAGATATATCAAAGACCTGCACTTTTCCTCGGTAAAGTTTGGAAAAGACTGCGAAGAAGCTCGACCTGTAAATGTTGCATCATGCACTAGAATTAAAGTAGATGTTTGTTAAAACTCAGTCAGTGCTTTGCTTAACACCTGGGATGAATCATCTGCTTCTTTTGGCTGCTCCCGTTAGGGGTCGCCACAGCAGATCATCATGATCCACACATTTGATATGGCATAGGTTGACGCAACCCTCCCCAGTCTATCCAGGCTTGGGACCTGCACTAAGTACGCGCTGGTTTGCACAACCCCAGTGGCTGGGTATTTTTACCTCACCTGCATGTCTTTGGACTGTGGGGGAAACCGGAGCACCCGGAGGAAACCCACACAGACACGGGGAGAACATGCAAACTCCACACAGAAAGAACCTCAGTTGGCTGTGAAGTTCAAACCCAGAACCTTTTTGCCGTGAGGCGACAGTGCTCAGACCACAGTGCCACCCCTAACACGGAGATGAGTGTTTGGGTGGAAAAAAAGCTAAAACTATCTGAAAGACAAATTTTGTGCAGTGAATATTAGTATTTTTTGTCAGGAAGCGCATGATGAAGAAAATTTTGCATTTTATTGTTATCGTCTGTTTGTGCTAACGTTATAGCACTTAGAAATGCAACTAAAAAAACAAAAACAGAAGATGAAGAGTAGCTAAGAATGTCAAGAGCATCACAGAATTCACAAAAATATTAGGACTTACTATCCATCCATTATCTCTAGCCACTTATCCTGCGTAGGGTTCTGGGCAAGCTGGAGCCTATCCCAGCTGAGTACGGGTGAAAGGCGGGGTACACCCTGGACAAGTCGCCAGGTCATCACAGGGCTGACACATAGACACAGACAACCATTCACACTCACATTCACACCTACGGTCAATTTAGAGTCACCAGTTAACCTAACCTGCATGTCTTTGGACTGTGGGGGAAACCGGAGCACCCGGAGGAAACCCACGCGGACACGGGGAGAACATGCAAACTCCACACAGAAAGGCCCTCGCCGGCCACGGGGCTCGAACCCGGACCTTCTTGCTGTGAGGCGACAGCGCTAACCACTACACCACCGTGCCGCCTTAGGACTTACTACTTTTTTTTTTCCCCTCTTCCTGTCTTGACTGCCTTGTTTTTTAGATTTTTTCTTCTATTATTATTTTCAAAACCTTTTTGATATTTTAGCCAACAAATATGTGTAGAAGTCAGATATTACAGGATGCACAGGCAAGCAGATGCTGTCAGATCTGTCATATTGTCACAGACATTTAGAAGGCCTGTTCGGTATGTAAGAGAGATGATGCAATCTCGGGCCTAGTCGACACTAACGTTGGTCGGTCTTAAAATGCATCTCTTCTTCTCCATTTTGCATTTCCACAGAGATGAGAAGTATTCCATGAAAGTAGATAAAGCGGTAAAAACGAAATGGTTCCTGTCAGATACTGTCAATAATACGTATGAACGCTTCAGTCCCAAACAGATAGATATATATGAATGTGCATCTTTTTAACTGAATCTGTTGATTTTAATTGAAACGTTGGTTTGTGTTGAGCACTTCACAGCTGTTCCGTGCTGCATTTCTATTACGCTTAAGCACTGTTTAGAGCAGCGTTTGACGTTCCAACAGTTGCCGAGAGCTCAGGAATCCACAAGAAGCTCCGAGACAGCTGGTTTATTTTTACAAAGTAGGAAAACTGCTGTTTGGAGATTAATTTCAGCGCTGAGCTCCCATTCCGGGGGAAACAAATTGAGCTTTATGGAATTAGCGTGCGTACCGCTGGAACCTCGATCTATTCCTGGATCGTTCAGAGCCGCCGTGTTCAACATGATTGGTTGTGGGAACGGTTTTCGGAGCGCAGCGCGCGTGGCCGGTGACTCGCCGAGGCAGGATTAAAGCCTGAAGTGCACTGTTGATGGCTGTGTGCTTCCCCTGTGCCTGGTGTTTGTCGTCTAAATACGGCTGGGACGAGCAGGGATGCACGCTCGCTCTTGGTGGGGGTGGGGTGGGGTTGGCTTTGCTCAAGGTCGTTTGGGATGATAGCGCGCCATTAATAATTCCCTATTCCCTGCAAATTTACTGCATCTATCTCTATCTCCATCTGCTGCTGCCCTATCTACTGTATCTGTGTCTGCGCGTCCCAGAGGAGATGCACACAGCAGCCGAGTATTAGCACAGAAAGTGCCTGTAAAGACTGGAGATGACGCTTGCAGTGAGAGAACGCATTACACATGCTCATTCACAGCTGCTGAAGAATGTGTTCTCGTAGTAGTGAGCTGTGTGTGTGTGTGTGTGTGTGTGTGTGTGTGTGTGTGTGCTGCTAACTAGGCTACATCCTCTGCGTGCTGTGGTTTTCCAGCAGGCTGTCTCTCTGTGAGTTTTTGGTATTATAGCCTGGAATAGTGCAGCGAAGCCGGCGGGTAATTCCCCGCTCCCGCTCCACAGCGCCTCACGGCCCAGCAGCACCACTACAGGGATGCAATTATCACACTCCCAGAAGCCTGCTGCAGCCACATGACAAGGTGTTACTAGAGGAACCATCAAAGCCTGATTTTAAATGATGCATTTAATTATGTGAGACGGGAATTTGCATGTGCTGTGTGTGTGTGTTTGCCTGAGTTCAACTTTATTTTGTTTTCGTCCTCTAGCAAGTAAAAAAAAAAAAGCTGCGTCTATCAAGCGATAGATGATGCAGGTGTCCGTGTGTGAATGCACATGCTCAAATCTGAGCACAGCAAAGTAGCAGCAGGAAACAACAAGAGAAACCACATCCATGTTTTTTTTTTTCTTTGATAGATCAGCGCAATAACAATATTTCTACCAGAGGTGGAAAGTAACGAATTACATTTACTCACGTTACTGTAATTAAGTAGATTTTTTTGTGTAATTTGTAATTTTTGAAATGGGTAATTTTACTTTTACTCAAGTACATTTTGAACCAAGTATTTTACTTCGCTACATTCGAAAACCGCCCGTTACTGAGTAAAAAAAATTAAATGCAGGGGAAAAAAAACCAATTGGCCTAAACTGAAAGGAAACTGGCGCAGGCGCGCGCACAGAATATCCATATTAGCCTACATGTATCGTTGGATGATGGCTGGTGCCGAGGTAGCCGAGCAAGAGATATGGCCCTTTTCCACTACCCTTTTTCAGCTCACTTCAGCTCGCTTCAGCTCACTTCAGCCCGACACGGCTCGCGTTTCAACTACCAAAGAACGGCACGACTCAGCTCGCTTCAGCCCTGCTCAGCACCCAAAACTCGCACGGTTTTGGAGTGGGGCTGAAGCGAGCCAAAGCGAGCCGAGTGAGGCTGGGGGCGTGAGCAGACACTCCCCTGTGCACTGATTGTGAGGAGGAGTGTCCTCACATGCCCACACACGCCCCGCGAGCGCGCTGGGATCTGTAAACACCGTAAACCCGGAAGAAGAAGAATTACGAATTACGAGAATTTCTGAAGCCTTATGCGCCTCGCCTCATCTATACGCTCTTGCCAGTATCTGTTGGCGTTGTCGGTGACAACAAGCCACAGCACCAAGACCAGCAACACTAACGACTCCATGTCCTCCATGTTTATTGTTTACTATCCGGGTCGTGAGACTACCGCTTAAAAGCTCACTGATGTCACTCTTTGCGCTGCTTAACGACATCACGTGACGTCCACCCACTTTCGCTAACTCCACCCAATGTGTCCACCCACTTCCAGCCAGCCAGCACGGTTCAGCGCGGTTGTAGTCGAAATGCAACTCCAACAGCCTCACTCAACTCGACTCAGCCCAACTCAGCACGGCACGGCTCAGCCCGACTCAGCCGCGTTGGTAGTGGAAAAGCGGCAATAGAGGAGGTCATGGAGGAGGTTGAGGACTGCCAAGAAGAGAATTCCCGTGGAAAGCCTAGGTCACAACCGGACGTACGATTTTTTGGCCGTGCGATTTTTGGCGTTTCCCAAATCGCTGCGTTTTTTTTTTTTTTCGTGGAGAAAGACGCATGTTGGCTGTAAGTTTGTCTTGCAACCTGAAAAAAACCATAAGCGCCCATAGAGTTTGTTTGACATGACAAAGAACCTCTGCGGCCGGTCTACGGCTCGAAAATCAGCACGTCAGACGCGCGCCCTCCGTGCGTTTCTTGCATTTTTTGCACGTAGACCGGCCATAGGAGCACGTACGGCCGGTTGTGACCGAGGCTGAACAGATGCGCCGGACAGCGAGGGAAATCCTTGGCCGTATCTCAGCCAGTACTTTGCATTCAAACGCAAACGAGGCAATAACATAATGCAATGCAAAATGTGCCTGCCCCGCTGTACAGAGCTATCAGTCTACAAAACTTCCACATCAAATCTGTGGAAGCATGTGGTGGTAAGTAGATATGTACACTTACCTGTGTATCCCAAACGTTATATTTATTGTTTGGTTAAAACCTTCCACTGTTAAGTAAAATGTGCCTTCATTATCAATTCTTTTGGCCGCCTAGCATCCATACTGATCACTAACGTTTCAAGTGAAGTAGCCTCAATGAAATGAATCACCTCACGTTTACAAATTTGTTTTATCAGAACGACAGTCAGAAATAATACGAGTGCATGGTTTTAGTTGCAATTGGTCTCTTATGAAAAAATCCTAATTCATGTATAGACTAGCTCCTGGGTTGTTAGCTGTAGCCTAGACTAGGGTGGGGTTTACATTAGACCGTATCAGCGGATCATCAGATTAACGTTTTTAAAACGATTCGCGTGCACACAGCAACGTCAATACACGATTCGCGTGCACACAGCAACGCCAATACACAGATACGCTAATCACATGACTAATTAGACGGCACGTCACATGATCCCAGTGCATATCGGGCATGCGCAAGTCACTCACCACTTGCAAGTGGAAGGATGGCAAGCGAACACCTTCTCCAGCAGATAAACACACCTGGCTGTGATGTTCATGTTCTCACTGAGTTTAAGCGCCTGAAGGAGGTTGAAATGTGTAAATAAACCTCAGTGCGGCTCAGCGCTTCCTCCTGCGCTCCAAATCACTCCGCCCTGAACAGCGAGTGCCCTCTGGAGGGTGCGCACTCCGGCCCTGCGCAGCTCACAGAGCGCGCGAGTGAAGCGCACGAGCAGTGATTCGGGACTGAGCCGCTGTGTGTGTGATCCCAACGCCAACGAATCAGGAAGGTGGATGTCACAGTGACGTTGTCCAATGACGACGTCAGCTAGAGCTCAGCACTGCGTTTCCTCGTTCCTCAATGTTTACACAGCACCGGATCAGATACAAACTGGGTTGAATACGTGGGCCCTGGCGGATTCAAGTTGTTCCGCCTGTGGAGTCGTTTCCCGGCGTTTTAATGTGCACGGACAGTGCATCCGCAATGAAAACGAGACGGATACGGTCTAATGTAAACACCACCTAGAGCTCTGGGAGGTCACTGATAGGCCATCAAAACATTTTCACTGTCTTGGATACTTTGTTTGAGTTTGGTTTTATTTTCTTTTTTTATTGTGGTGTTTGAGTTGGACCATACAATTCAGAATTTGGCACTTTGCTTAAAAATGTTTTATGGGGTGGTCTCAAAATAGTTTGCACATTACCTCTCGACAGGTTGTAAACGTTATGTAGTTAATTTGTCAATTATGTTTTCTATATAAGGAAGAGCACAGTGTTACTAAGGAATCGCTTAGCTGTCTTTAAATCGTGAGAGTCCAGGACACTTTGAGTTTGGTTGGTTTACGTTTCATATGTGTCATTTAGTAAGTCTGGTTTAGTGGCTTTAATAGATTAGATTAGATTAGATTAGATTAGATTAGATTAGATTAGATTAGATTAGATTAGATTCACTTTATTCATCCCACATCGGGGAAATTCATGTTACAGTAGCAAGAAAAATGTCAAACAGATAACAAATAAAACTGAAATACAAATTAAACAAACGAAGGATCAAATACAGAGGGCTATTTGCATTATCTACCGTGAAGAAGTATAAAAAAATTGCCTTATTGAGAGGCTCGGAAAAATTGCACATTACAGGTAGACTGTGTATATACACACATATATGCATAAATTATATATATATATATATATATATATATATATATATATAATCTCATCTCATTATCTGTAGCCGCTTTATCCTGTTCTACAGGGTCGCAGGCAAGCTGGAGCCTATCCCAGCTGACTACGGGCGAAAGGCGGGGTACACCCTGGACAAGTCGCCAGGTCATCACAGGGCTGACACATAGACACAGACAACCATTCACACTCACACTCACACCTACGGTCAATTTAGAGTCACCAGTTAACCTAACCTGCATGTCTTTGGACTGTGGGGGAAACCGGAGCACCCGGAGGAAACCCACGCGGACACGGGGAGAACATGCAAACTCCGCACAGAAAGGCCCTCGCCGGCCCCGGGGCTCGAACCCAGGACCTTCTTGCTGTGAGGCGACAGCGCTAACCACTACACCACCGTGCCGCCATATATATAATAAGTATGCATAAAAATAGCAGGCGTTTGTCAGTAAAGAAAAAAATGGATGATAGAATTTACAAGTTATGCCACATGTACTTGAAAATGTTTTATGGGGTAGTCCAAACAAAGCTTTATACATTATACTGCCTGAAAGGTTATTATGTGGACTAATAGTTCATTAAAAACAATCTGATTTATGACTTGTCCTTTCTTTTTTTTACATCAAATAATTGAAAGTAACAAAGTAACTTTTACTCAAAGTACATTTTAAATTGAGTACTGTTTTACTTTTACTCGAGTAGATTTTTTAGATGGGTACTTTTACTTTTACTTGAGTAGAATTTAAGCAAAGTAAAGATACTTTTACTTAATTACAATTTTTCAGTACTTTTTCCACCTCTGATTTCTACCCTCGCGATCAGTTTTAGCATTAGTTCTAATGAAGGTTAAACATTAGCTAGCGAGCATTTGTGGTTCTTAATTATCAGGTACAAGAGGAAGGACTGCACATGCAGTCTGAGTGCTGATTTTAAATTAGATCAGACAGTAGTGACAATTACGGACGATGGGATGAGGAAAGACAGAGCTTTATACACAAATGATCACGACAGTCAACAAAATAACCAACTTACCACTTTATGGAACATTTCCAGTATAATATTCTTGTGTATTTAATGTTATTTGTCGTATTACATACACAGAACTCCAGGCTGCGTCTTTCATCCTCTGTGTTTTTAACAGGTGCAGTAATTGTGTGTTCTTGTGTCGTGTCAAACACACACGCAGTGCGAGAGTCCAAATGGAAGAAGCCTTTATTTGTCACTTAAGGGGTGTTCACACGGCACATATTTGCATCGATGCTGCACGGATGTATTTTGTTGCGATATATCTTACACCGGTGTAAATTTTGTGGAGCGTTCACACGTCACAAACTTGCTTACTAGAGAGAAGCGTGTTCGCACCGGTGCAGCCCCACTTGCGTTCACACGGCAGTTTTTGCGACCGTGCTATACGATAGTAATAATGCGGAAATGAAATATGCGCATGCGTGAAAATGTACTTCCTTTTCCCGGTTGTCATGGCATCACCAAGCGCCAGGAAAACAACGTGGATGAAGACACCAGTGTTGCCAGATACTGCTGACGTTTTCCAGCCCAAAATATGTTCAAATCCGCCAAAATGCACTTAAAACCGCCCAATCTGGCAACACTGGAAGACACGCAGTTCTGTTGTTGTTGATATTCGCCATTTTGGAAGCGCAAAATACCAGGATGCAAATTATGCAATGCCCGTATGTAATCAACTCTCCTCACGCGTAGCGAGTCTACCCCTGTAGCGTTCAGACGTCCCATTTTATATCGGTGCTGCCCCGCAAACTAGCATTTACTCCGGAGTAAATTTCTTAAACCACCTCCCGAGCAGGGTTAGATTTGCACCGGTTTAAGCAGCTTTCAGGGGCTGCACCGGTATAACTTTGTACCGTGTGAACGCTCTACCGGGGCAGCCCCGGTGCTACACCAGAGTAAAAGTTGCCGTGTGAACACCCCTATATACACTACTGTTCAAAAGTTTGGGGTCACCCAGACAATTTTGTGTTTTCCATGAAAAGTCACACTTTTATTTCCCACCATAAGTTGTAAAATGAATAGAAAATCTAGTCAAGACATTTTTCTGGCCATTTTGAGCATTTAATCGAGCCCACAAATGTGATGCTCCAGAAACTCAATCTGCTCAAAGGAAGGTCAGTTTTATAGCTTCTCTAAAGAGCTCAACTGTTTTCAGCTGTGCTAACATGATTGTACAAGGGTTTTCTAATCATCCATTAGCCTTCTGAGGCAATGAGCAAACACATTGTACCATTAGAACACTGGAGTGAGAGTTGCTGGAAATGGGCCTCTATACACCTATGGAGATATTGCACCAAAAACCACACATTTGCAGCTAGAATAGTCATTTGCCACATTAGCAATGTATAGAGTGCATTTCTGATTAGTTTAAAGTGATCTTCATTGGAAAGAACAGTGCTTTTCTTTCAAAAATAAGGACATTTCAAAGTGACCCCAAACTTTTGAACGGTAGTGTACATTACAGCACAGTGAACAGGCTTTCGTCTAAACGGGGGAACAGGGGCGCTGCGCCCTCTTACTCTCGGCGTGCGCCCCCTTACCGACTCCGTGAAAACATCCCAGCAACACTACGTGACAATGTGTCTGATCATCAAATACGTTATAATTGCTCCAAAAATATTCCAATCATAGTAGATACACCGCCAGACGGTGCAAAACAATCCGAATTGGCGTTTTCCAGACTGAGGCGCCATGTTGTTTAGTTGTTTACTTGTCGCGGCTGCTCTCGCGAGATTTGACATGGGTTACATACAAGGTCAGCTGACTTGTAGAGCGAGATTTCTCGAGACTGAATGACCTTTCACTCACCGGCGCGGGAGCTTTTGACAGAAGTAGTTCGCGAGTTGTTTTTGTTGACACTTGGGCATTTAAAGATGTCGTCCCGCGGCACGAAACGGAAGAAAGCCAAAGACTGTCCGGGGCAGAAGAAGATTACTTCTTTCTTTTTCAATGTTGACAGACAATTCGTTACAATTTCCCTCTCAGATAGCCTCAGAATGTCCCATTGGAGCATTTTTCAAAGGCTTTGCACGGCGGCGGGGGGGGGACAACCGGCACCATCCCCCCCGCTTCTCTCCCTCGCCATGGTGAGCGCCCTCATACTAAATTTTTCTAGAAAAAAACCTGGTGAAGTTCTTTCTTCACATATCCCAGCTTGTCACGAAGTTGAGGTCAGAGCACAGGGTCAGCCATGATACAGCACACCTGGGGCAGAGAGGGTTAAGGGCCTTGATCAAGGGTCCAACAGTCCAACCTTCTGATCAGTAACCCAGAGCCGCAACCTTTGAGCCACTGTTGCCACTGGAAAAAGGAAAAACTTGGAGACATGGATGTGTAGTGCATGTTAGAAAAAGGCAGTTAACCAGAGCCATGCTGCACTCTGTGGCATCTGTATTGATGCAAATGTTGATCTGGTCCAATTCAACTCGATTTTGGATCAACATGACAAGAGGAAAAGATCTAAATGACTTTGACAGAGGGGCACGGCTGCCAGGAGCACCCGTGTATCGATACAAACGGTGACTAAAGTGATAGCTGCATTTCGATCTTTGGGAAAGTAAATAGGGTTGAAAGCACATATTGATTGACTTTGATTCTTGTGCATTAGCACAACGTGTAAAGAAAAACAGAAAGCCACTGTCATGTGAAAGCTACCAGCTAGGGAGGGTGAAGGCTAAGCGCTTTCTCTGAGATGCATGAAGCCAGTCACTGCACCTTATCCAGCTGTTGCACATGGCAGCGTAACATGCTCGGAGGAAAGCGCTGTCTTCCGCAGCGCACAGATGCCCGTAGTCGGTCAGTGTTGCTCTGATGGACAGGGCGGTAATGCCATCCCTCCCACCACAGAGCACGACCAGTTTTGCTTGCTTGGATTCCCAACCAAGGATTTCTGTGGTGTCGTCGCGAATCGAGAAACAGCTGGCTGGGAATATTAATGCAGGCAGGAAGAACAGTCCATCCAAAACTATAATAAAGAGGGATATTCAAGTTGCACTGCATAATCCTCTCACTACAAAGATGAATGTGTGTTTGACAGTTCGGTGGTGTAAAAACCACAGGCACTGGGCTACAAAGATGCTCGTGTGTGTTGTGTTTTTTTTTTTTTTGTGCTCTGTTATGCTGTGGTGGGAAATTTGCTGGCATGGCTCACATCTACTTGTCCTCTTAGAAGAGTAGATACATAGTGTCTTCTTTTATTTATTTTTAATTTTTGAATCGTTTGAAGGAGTGCTGGATTGTTTTTATTTCCAATGCAGTTCATTGTGGTTTTATAATCGATAACACAGTCCTAGGGATCGGAGTTTCAGTGCCACGTTGCAGAAAATTCTACGTTTTATACGTAGTGTGTGTGTGTCTGGGTTTGAGAGAGAGAAAGAGAGCGACAACTGGGTTTAGACAGTTCCTGTGTGTGTGTGTGTGGGGAGAGAGAGAGCGAGAGTGTGTGTGTGTGTGGGGGGGGGGGGGCTAGTGAGCTTTTTGCTCAGTATTCTGGATACGTCATTGTGTAATCTTGCCTTATCGGGACCTACTGCCTGCACAGGCAGAAATTCATATACATATACACACCTGAGCCCAACCTCTGAACATGTGCCTTCATTAGCTGGGCTAAATGTCCCTGCTTTCCACAATCTCCATCATTTCTGGGCTTCAGTTGCCTGAATAATTACTTGCTCTCATTTCCCCTCCCTCTGGCCAGTAGGGAAGTGTCCTGCGTTACATTAGTTTGCATGAAATATTTATCGGAGAAGTGCACATTTTCTCCTGCTGTCAGCTCCTTCCCAGTCTTGACGGACAGCCGTCTGGTTGCACCAGCTGCTATCACAGAGTTAACGGAAGAGTAGAGGCAGTTAAAACTGGAGTTTATTTCCTAGAGAGAGTTTTCAGTCTTTAATTGTCAGCGATTAGGGCTTTGGATGTTTCGTAACATTCCTTGTTGTGTGTCTGCTTGTTATTTTTGTATTTGAGAATTCACATGTTTCGTATCAAGATCATTTTCACTCGCAAGCGATAAAGCAACAGACGATCATTAACTTTCTAGGAGTGCGTGCAAAACCGAGCCAGATTTAGAAGTGACAAAGCAAAAGCATAAAGAAGAGACACTGAGATTTTCTCAATTCTATGCAAATTAGGTAGGAAATGGTAATCCGACAAATGGCTTGCATGACCAATCCTATGGAACACGTGATCTGATATTTCTTCAGTTCCCCACTCGTAACTTTTCAGTTCCTGCTTGCAAATAATTCCCAATTACTGTTTGATGCACAAAAACAGAAGAACTATTACTGTGGTTTCGTTTTTACCCTGCTATAAACAACTGCTCATTAAATGTGTAGAGACTAGAGATGGCACGATACCACTAAGACTGAAACCTCAAGATATTTTTTTTTCTTTAAAAGCCACTAAGCTTTAAAGATGTTTTTTTGTTTTGTTTTTTTTGCTGAAGCCATTAAAAATACAAAAAACATAACTTGCACAAAATCAGTGCATTCACTGCAAAAAACTGAATTTGAGGAGAAAATTGTTTAATACTAGTGAAATGATCTTGCTGCATGGACAGATAATTTTACTTGACAGGCCGTCTTGGAATAAGTTGGTTACAATCTAGAACTAGTTTTAATAATCACAGAGTTGGCGTCTTGTATTCTTCTAATAGGAAATGCTAGATCATTTCAATGATCTCATCTCATTATCTCTAGCCGCTTTATCCTGTTCTACAGGGTTGCAGGCAAGCTGGAGCCTATCCCAGCTGGCTACGGGCGAAAGGCGGGGTACACCCTGGACAAGTCGCCAGGTCATCACAGGGCTGACACATAGACACAGACAACCATTCACACACACATTCACACCTACGGTCAATTTAGAGTCACCAGTTAACCTAACCTGCATGTCTTTGGACTGTGGGGGAAACCGGAGCACCCGGAGGAAACCCACGCGGACACGGGGAGAACATGCAAACTCCGCACAGAAAGGCCCTCGCCGGCCACGGGGCTCGAACCCGGACCTTCTTGTTGTGAGGCAACAGTGCTAACCACTACACCACCGTGCCGCCCCAGTGTTGTTGTTGTTATTATTCAGTGACACTTTGACACAAAAATTGCTTACATTGCAAAGATAATAAATGTAATAAAGTATCAGTATATCTGAACTCATCAGGAACCGCGAGTTGGCCTAGTGGTTAGTGTGTCCGCCTCTCAATCGGGAGATTATGAGTCCTACTCAGGGTTGGGTCATACCAAAGACCATCATGAAAATGGCACCTACTGCCGTTTGGCGAGGCACGCTGCAATACAGATGTGAGTGGGGAGTCAAACTCTCGCGGTTACCAGAGGACTAGCCCACCACTGTCACCCTAGCTATGTAATAGGCAAGAGGCCGAGGGCTACGGAGATTGGCGCCGCCACATGGCGTAGGAAGGACTTTGATTTTTTGATATCTGAATTCAAGGTGAACAAAAATACAGTCAAGTCTCTGTAAACCGTCCAGAGAAATCTTTTAGAATTCCAGTTTTAATCTTTTAATAATGTGCATTGCGCAACTTTAAATGCTGAACAAAATTCCAGGTTGTTGCTTTTGCATTTGATCTTCTCGAACCACAGGTTCAACCGTTCTTGCCCATGTTGCAACCCTTTTGACACCGCTGCCTAGCCTCTAACAGGTCAACTAAAGGCCACACAGCTCCAAGCAGCAAGAGTAACAGGTGCGATACAACCGGGCGAACACTTATTAGCATCGGGTTATGCGTGTGCCATGCAGCGAATGCATAAAGCCAAGGTCTGAGGAAAAACAACAAAACTAAATAACCAGACTACGCGTGATCATTCCCACCCTTAATGTTAGATTCTTGTCAGAGCCTCCTGACTTTTATCAGGTGCGGTAGTCCTGTCAGAGAGGCACTATTATCTCTCTTCCTCTTCCATTTCTCACCTCCAGAAATCAGCTGCTCTTCAGAGATATCGCCCGGGATAGCATGGGAAGCAGTTCACAGCAAATGAAAAATTCTCTTTCATATAAATTCCCGGTGAACTCTGCTGTGGCAGGTTGTTTAATCAGAGTCTCTGGTTGAAGTCAGGATGTAAGGGCCTCATATCTCCGGGTTTTCTAGGTGTCTCCTGTAAGAGACCTGTGGAAAGCATTAATGATGGGATGTGAGGCAGTGGTCACTTTAATGTCTAACGAAGCTGGCTGTACTGCCCGGCCTCTCGTCTTCACGCAGTAGCTGAGCACTGAATTTGAAGGGCTGCCTCCTGAACCTCATTCAAATCGTATTGGATCACTAATAACGTTGGGGAAAGACTGTCATGACTTTATAAGAATGGTCTCCACTGGCACTATGAGTCTACACCAGATACACCATATGGGCGGCATGGTGGTGTAAGTGGTTAGCACGGTCGCCTCACAGCAAGAAGGTCCTGGGTTCGAGCCCAGCGGCCGGCGGGGGCTTTTCTGTGTGGAGTTTGCATGTTGTCTGCGTGGGTTTCCTCCGGGTTCAAAGACATGCGGTTAGGTTAATATGGGACGGCCTTGGGCTGAGGTGCCGTTGAGCGAGGCACCTAACTCCCTACTGCTCCCCAGGCGCTGTTAGCACGGCTGCCCACTGCTCTGGGTGTGTGTGTGTGTGTTCACTGCTTCAGATGGGTTAAATGCAGAAAGGAATTTCACAAGCGTGTGATAAATAAAGTTGTTCTTATATAATATTTGTTCCACATGCAGTGGCACGGTGGGCCGCATTGATCCTGAGCTCAAGGTTGCTCGCAGAACCTCAGCATTTCTGTGTACGTTCTAACCGTAGCTGTGTGAGTTTCCTCAGGGTTCATCGATTTCCTCCTACACTAATAGGTGGATCGGTTAAAACTAATTGCCCCAGGTATGACCGAGTGTGTGTATGTGCATGATGCACGACGGTCTGGACTCGCATCCAGGGTTTATTCCCACTACACACCTAGTGTTCCCAGGATGAGCTCCAGATCTATCTGATCAGGATAAAGCGGTTAGTCAAAACGAATGTCTGTGCCATAGGAATTTATTCTATCCACATTCCCTGGATATGAGCAATCGCGCGTTCTGATTGGCTCCTCTACTACTAGGCTATCAGCTCATATACCGTGAGTAGAGAAAAACAAAATGACGGAGCGTGTTGCTGAACCAACCGGGACGAAATAAAAACTCGACTCGAAAACAGAACCGCAAAAAAATACAAAAGAGCAACAAAATATGGAATGAAAGTATCTGATGGTAAAAACGTATCTTTATTTCTCATCTCATCTCATTATCTCTAGCTGCTTTATCCTGTTCTACAGGGTCGCAGGCAAGCTGGAGCCTGTCCCAGCTGACTACGGGCGAAAGGCGGGGTACACCCTGGACAAGTCGCCAGGTCATCACAGGGCTGACACAGAGACACAGACAACCATTCACACTCACATTCACACCTACGGTCAATTTAGAGTCACCAGTTAACCTAACCTGCATGTCTTTGGACTGTGGGGGAAACCGGAGCACCCGGAGGAAACCCACGCGGACACGGGGAGAACATGCAAACTCCGCACAGAAAGGCCCTTGCCGGCCACGGGGCTCGAACCCAGACCTTCTTGCTGTGAGGCAACAGCGCTAACCACTACACCACCGTGCCACCCGAATTTGCAAAATATAAAAATAAAAATGGGCGGCACGGTGGTGTAGCGGTTAGCGCTGTCGCCTCACAGCAAGAAGGTCCTGGGTTCGAGCCCCGGGGCCGGCGAGGGCCTTTCTGTGCGGAGTTTGCATGTTCTCCCCGTGTCCGCGTGGGTTTCCTCCGGGTGCTCCGGTTTCCCCCACAGTCCAAAGACATGCAGGTTAGGTTAACTGGTGACTCTAAATTGAGCGTAGGTGTGAATGTGAGTGTGAATGGTTGTCTGTGTCTATGTGTCAGCCCTGTGATGACCTGGCGACTTGTCCAGGGTGTACCCCGCCTTTCGCCCGTAGTCAGCTGGGATAGGCTCCAGCTTGCCTGCGACCCTGTAGAAGGATAAAGCGGCTAGAGATAATGAGATGAGATGAGAAAAATAAAAATGATCTGTTTCTCAAAATCCAGTGACTAGATATAATAAAAGTTATTCCACTCAATCTCGTCGTATATGGCTTATAGCCAACTTGGTACTATACGCCTCGTCAGCTATCAGCTCATATACAAATGATATACCTGGCTCCATAATTATTGGCACCCTTGGTATTTATTATTTTTAAAGCCCTTCTTTACCAGTGGTGGCAATGATTATGGAGCTGATTGTAGTAATTTGAGTTCGATCTGAATAGGATGTAATGCATTTTGAGATCAGTCTTGGCCTTAAACTTGCATTCAAATATAACCGTTAGAATATCTGAGAAACCAAACCAGTGTAAACAGTCATTTTATGGCACCAATCATTGATTAATTGATTCATTCATCTTCAGTAACTGATTGATTTATCGCAGTCATGATCACGGTGGTCCAATGGGATGCCAACTTTATAGAGGTCTTTTTTTTTTTTTTCTTCTGTCTGCACGTCCTGGAACAGTATGAATGACATACATTGCATTTCAGCATCCATCACTCATTCGTAGCACTCCAGTGACCTGGTTACACACATCTGACTGGCCTACATCAACCCAGCCAGCGTGTCCACCATACTCGATTTGTTTTTGTCTTGTTTATCTGTCACCTGCGTTCCTATTAAAGCTTAGTGTATAGAATTACACATTGCGTAATGAAGCTGCACCAGGCCATCCAGGGAGAGCTCTTTAGCAGGAACGGGATCCAATTTGTGAATAATCACATGCGGCATGACAGAATGTTCTCAATACGACGTGGAGCAGCACCAGTCTGAGAAACAACAGAAGAGGCTCTGCTAGGGGATTTAGAGCTGTTTTATTTTTATTAATATATATATATATTTTTTTCTTTCCCATTATTAGATCTAATGTTGACATTATTGTCCATGATGCGTGAGTAAATAAACAGATTAAACATTTTTAAGCAACACGTCTTCGGATATTACGGAGTGTGAAGTGTGTCTAATATTATGGGAGCTGTAAGTGGCTGACTTGAGCTTGCACAGCTCTTATAAATGCTGGATGCACTGGGCAGGTCAGGGGAGGGCATGGTACAGTGTGTAATCTCCTCAGTACTCCTACGTGCGCAGCCACCTCCAGCACGACAGCACTGCAGAAGGAGTCGGAAACTTACCTGATGTGATTAGAGCACGGCTTTGCCACTTCATCTTTTATTGCAGCGTAGCCTTCCCTCCTACAGGCAGCCAGTGTTGTGGCTAATTAAAATAATCTTCTCTCCACTCTCCGTTTGGCTTCCATTACAGCAGCATGTCTCAAATTGAAAATAAATTTATAGATAAATGCTTTTACCGCACTGACAAATGATACAGCCGTAGCTCAAAGCATCACCTTGTTTATTTCGGGAAGGAAATGAAATGGAAGAAAACAAAAGAAACGAGGCACTGAGTACGTGGTTTAAGAGATTAATAACCCCCACAGCCTGGCTTTGGAATCAAGTTACAAACGATTGGCTCTTCAAATATCCTTCCTCATTATTGTAATTATAGATGCTATATTATGTTGTGAATTAAGTATTCATTTCAGATTAAGGAGGGATTGGAGCTTGTTGTGGGAACGTGCAGCGCTCTGACAGAAGAAAATCGTTTTTTAATCTCTCCAGCTGGTGACTGTTTTCGTAGTCGGGTGTCTTATATCCTCTTGGTTTTTGTCTTTCCTCAACTCAGACTTCCTCACATAAACACACACCTTCGTGTGTATGTAGACCTGCGCATTTATTACATACATCATCCTCTTTCCTTCTCTCTCCCTCTTTCTTTGTAACTCCAGTGTACCTTGCTGAATCCCACAATGAAAAGGCGTATAGAGTCTGTCACCGAGACAGCATAAGCCTTTCATATGCATAGCAGAGATAAGAGGAAGCCATTTTTATCAGCCACTTGCCCCCCCCACCCCACCCCCACAATGCCAACCCCTCCTCATTTACCCCATTGCAGGCCCCTGCCCCCTCCACCATTACTTACCGTACGTACATCATCCACGGTGCTGCTTCTAGATCCCCAGTCCTGCTTAACGACACCACCTTGTCTCGCCGCATTCAGATCGCTTTTGTTTTTCACACTCTAACCTGGCAATTATGCCAATTACAGCCAGGCAGTGCTGTTGTCAAACACGCCAGGAGATTTGCGTCGCAATCTGAGTTATCAGAGCCCCCACTGCGACCTCCACTGTAATTTAAGTGGAAAGAAATAGAAAGAATAGAATGGAAATAAATTGGGCAGCAGTGCCCTGAAACAGTGTCTGTGTGTGAGACGAGGTATGGTCTAGTTCATATTTGGTGTAGTTCATGTCATATGCTGTACTAGTTCATGTTTCATCAGGAAGGTATGCAGTCAACCGGCTAGTAAGTGTGGACAGTGTTTGAAAACTTCAGCTGTGTCCAACAGCCACCAAAGCAGGCACTCTGCACACCGATGCGCTCGTACCGGTGTCAGTGCTGTGCTGAGAATGAGCCATCCATCCATTATCCGTAACCGCTTATCCTGGACAGTAGGGGTGTAACGATTCGTTTCAACAACGATTCGTGGTTGCCGATACGATTCAAGGACGATTTTGGTTCATTTAGAACGATACGATCCGAAACTTGAAATCGATTCAGTAACTTTTTAGCCAAAAATTAAACCAGGCTTCTGCAGAGCTTGCACCTTGCGCTGCTGCTGAACGCTGCGAGAGGTGCCTGGACTGTCGGTGTTAGTCGGTGAAATCCCATGGCGCCTCGGTAGGTGGTTGGAAAGATTCGTGGTGTTGCCGCGGTACTTAACTTGAGCTTTACATAGCCTACATACAGCGAGCGACTTATTTAGGACATCTCCGTCCTTGCAAAATCCAAAGTGTTTCCACACACTGGACCGTAACGCTGGTTTGAAAATTTCCCGCTCGCCGGCTTCTCCTCTGCTGTGTTTTGATTTGTGCTGCTGCTGGCGCGTGACGATGACGTCACAGACAGGCAGACTGAATCGGGTAACGTTTAACGCCTTTATCATTAAAAGTGCTAAAAAAACACATCAATATAAAGTCTGACGTGCTTAAATACGTGCAATACTTTATAAGGTGACTCTCTCTGTGCAATACTTTATAATGTGCAATACCGCACTCCATAATGTGAAACGCAACACATACACCTCAGGACTGTGCACCTTACCTTACCTTGCAATACTTCATCTCATCTCATCTCATTATCTCTAGCCGCTTTATCCTGTTCTACAGGGTCGCAGGCGAGCCGGAGCCTATCCCAGCTGACTACGGGCGAAAGGCGGGGTACACCCTGGACAAGTCGCCAGGTCATCACAGGGCTGACACATAGACACAGACAACCATTCACACTCACATTCACACCTACGGTCAATTTAGAGTCACCAGTTAACCTAACCTGCATGTCTTTGGACTGTGGGGGAAACCGGAGCACCCGGAGGAAACCCACGCGGACACGGGGAGAACATGCAAACTCCGCACAGAAAGGCCCTCGCCGGCCACGGGGCTCGAACCCGGACCTTCTTGCTGTGAGGCGACAGCGCTAACCACTACACCACCGTGCCGCCGCAATACTTCATAATGTGTAATATTTTATTTTATAATGTGACTCTCTTCGTGCGATAATTTATAATGTGCAATACCTCACTCCATAATGTGAAACACAACACGTACACCTCAGGACTGTGCACCTTACCCCCCTTACACCCTCTTTTTTTTTTTTTTTTTTCTCTACACGCTGTTTGCACTGTTATTGGAGTTGCTTTTAATCTCATTGTACATGTGTATAGTGACAATAAAGGCATTCTGTTCTATTCTATTCTAAATCCAATGCATTATTTCCTAGTATCTATACAATCGATTGATTATCTTTTAAAACGATATTAGATCGATGTATGTCGTCCGGAAGGCCAACTTGCCGAGCACAGATCGTTGTAGTTGGATTGTAGAAAAATAAATCAATTCATCAATGTAGTGGATGAATCATTACACCCCTACTGTACAGGGTCCAAGCTGACTACGGGCGAAAGGCGGGGTACACCCTGGACAAGTCACCAAATCATTGCAGGGCTGACACATAGACACAGACAACCATTCACACTCACATTCACACCTACGCTCAATTTAGAGTCACCAGTTAACCTAACCTGCATGTCTTTGGACTGTGGGGGAAACCGGAGCACCCGGAGGAAACCCATGCAGACACGGGGAGAACATGCAAACTCCACACAGAAAGGCCCTCGCCGGCCACGGGGCTCGAGCCCAGAACCTTCTTGCTGTGAGGTGACAGCGCTAACCACTACACCACCGTGCCGCCCGAGAATGAGCCAACACTCATATATCATTGGTGGCCTTGTGATGGCCCTTTTCCACTGATGGATGAGGTAGCAAATTTAATACCTGCACTTTGGTACTACTAATTTGCGCATGTGGTGATTTTAATACTTATTAAATCACATTACTGATGCAAAATGAATTGATTTGCACTGGGAGACAGCTAGGAAAGTTATCCTGGGACAGATAGGGTTCCAGAGGAGCCACTGTTGTGTGGATTGTCATATTTGATCAAAGTACATTAATACAAGCGCTATGCACATCTGTGCAACAAACACCTGCATGTTATGACTGTTACTGATGTGATTCCTGTGCTGAGAATGATCCACCACACAGATATTATCTGGTCAGCAGCGATCTTATGGTAGTCCCTGTCCACTGATGGATGAGGTGGAGTTGGACTGACACATGGTACATAGCGACACATGGACTGCAGTTACAGTAGTAGCTGTAGACCTACAAAGTAACTTATGGAAGGTTTACTTCATAAAGTGGTCAGTGATGTGTATATGAAAGTGTGTAAGGCGTAGACAGAGGACTAGGAGTGGCATCTAGAAGGACGTCAGCGGAGATCATGTTTCTTGCTTGTAGGAACTGGATCCAGGCTAGATGATACCTCGAGAGGGTGCGTTCTCTCGTAGCCTTTAAAGTGTAATAAGCATGTAGGCGCTCTCCCAGTGCTTAAAAAGACCTGTGTGATTAAATTGAAGAGAAAAGACGGAAACTCAAATCTGAAAGCAAACGTACAGTGAATAGGGTTTAACGCAGAAATCATAAGAAGAAGACGTTATTAAGACTCCAAGTAACTAAACCAAAGGCATTAATTTGCATTTGTAATCAAACAACTTATGTGTGCAGTTAGTGTGGATGTGTTGTAGGTGATTTTGAAAGAGAAATTTCTTTAACAATAATGTTGCGTGCAAAATAGAGCTGGAAACAAAGTAAACTGCGGTTCTTTGCGAGTTTTGCTGGTTGCAGCAAGTTTGGTTTTCAATCAAGAAGAGTCAAACTGAAACTCGAGTGGAACAGCAAATAAAACCAGTGACATTTTGAAAAACTTAAATACAATATGAACATGAGCACTGTCGCCTCACAGCAAGAAGGTCCGGGTTCGAGCCCCGTGGCCGGCGAGGGCCTTTCTGTGTGGAGTTTGCATGTTCTCCCCGTGTCCGCGTGGGTTTCCTCCGGGTGCTCCGGTTTCCCCCACAGTCCAAAGACATGCAGGTTAGGTTAACTGGTGACACTAAATTGACCGTAGGTGTGAATGTGAGTGTGAATGGTTGTCTGTGTCTATGGCCAAGTTTACATTAGACCGTATCTGTCTCGTTTTCTTCGCGGATGCACTGTCCGTTTACATTAAAACACCGGGAAACGGGAATCCGCCAGGGTCCACGTATTCAATCCAGATCGTGTCAGCTCCGGTGCTGTGTAAACATTGAGAATACGCGGATACGCTGTACTGAGCTCTAGCTGGCATCGTCATTGGACAACGTCACTGTGACATCCACCTTCCTGATTCGCTGACGTTGGTCATGTGACGCGACTGCTGAAAAACGGCGCGGACTTCCGCCTTGTATCACCTTTCGTTAAAGAGTATAAAAGTATGAAAATACTGCAAATACTGATGCAAATACTGCCCATTGTGTAGTTATGATTGTCTTTAGGCTTGCCATCCTTCCACTTGCAAGTGGTAAGTGATATGCACTGGGATCACACACACAGCGGCTCAGTCCCGAATCACTGCTCGTGCGCTTCACTCGCGCGCTCTGTGAGCTGCGCAGGGCCGGAGTGCGCACCCTCCAGAGGGCACTCGCTGTTCAGGGCGGAGTGATTTGGAGCGCAGGATGCCTGCGGAGCCGAGCGTATCCGTGTATTGGCGTTGCTGTGTGCACGCGAATCGTGTATTGGTGTTGCTGTGTGCACGCGAATCGTTTTAAAAACGTTAATCTGATGATCCTCTGATACGGTCTAATGTAAACCCCACCTATGTGTCAGCCCTGTGATGACCTGGCGACTTGTCCAGGGTGTACCTCGCCTTTCGCCCAGAGTCAGCTGGGATAGGCTCCAGCTCGCCTGCGACCCTGTAGAACAGGATAAAGCGGCTACAGATCATGGATGGATGGATGGATGAACATAAGCATGTGGCACAAGTGAGAATCTGATATGAAACTTTATAGGTGCACAGAAGCTCATCATTTTTAGAAACTTTCTTGTTTTAAAGCTTGCTTCCGATAAATATACGCATTTCTCAGACTTGGAAATTAAACTCATTGTATTTTACATTTGATCACAACTGATTGAAACTTGTTTCTGCAAATTTAATACCTACCCATTGGGCATACTAATTTGCGCATATTGTGCATGTTCTGACTTTAAGGCTTAGTAAATTAGGGCGATGGGTACAAAATTTAGCTAAATGGTTTGCAGAAGCATCACCCTGTGTTTTGCACTATAAGGTACAAATCTTACAACTTGTTTAATCTTTAAAGCGAGACGGCCTTTCGATTTCATAAAATCGGTGAAATTTAGTTCCCTCTGAAATTTGGTGCTTGTGATGTATGTTTATTTCTGTAATATCTCACAAAATATCAGGCCATTCTGTGGCTGGGAAGTTGTTTAATTTGAGGGGATTCCTTAGCAAATAATGTGCATGAAATCGCTCACTTCGTTCAGTCAAGCAGACAGAGGAAGTCCGTGTGCGCATGTACAGGTTTACCTTTGACCGTGCACTGACAGTTCCATCATTCTGTCGCTAAACGAACAGCTGATCACACGAGGTGCTTGCTGACCGCTGAGATTTATTAGTTTGGTCCTGCGTTTCCTTTCCTTCACAACATAACGTCTTTTCTTCTCGTTTTCCGTTAACTGTCATCGGTCTTTCACGTTTCATTCGCACACTCACATCCTCCATTTTTCTCTCCTGTTTCATATTTGTATCCCACAATGCCTTATGTGAACAAGGAAAGCCCACCATGTCATGCATGATGTAGTGTCTTGAATTGGGTCATGGTGAAGCAGGAAAAAAAATAGCAGAGAATTTAGGGCCACATGGCCTAGTCTGGCTGACGCGACTTCAAAGCTCTGTGAGCATTTGGTCTGGCAAAGATATTCAGCCCAACCGTTTCCCAAAGCGCGTGGTTGACCCGCCTCCCTGAAATGCCTCAGTTTGCTACTGGTCTAAGCCAGAAAAGGCTGTGACGAAGCTTAAACCAATCACATCACTCTTTCCTCTGACGTATGCGACGCGACGGGGCTAACTGGTAGATTAAACTCTTACCGAAGCCGGTCGGGAGCAAGGCGAAAACGTCCTTCCTTTCAATAAATACCTCCAGGGCTGCTCTTTGCTCCGTTTTCAATGAGAACTTGCTCCATGTTCGTAATGTTTCTAGTGAATGAAGCGCTTCCGGCATAGATTCTGTAAACAATCTATGGCTTCCGGTCGCAGTTCTACTACGTCAGTGCCTTGAACACGCCTCTACCCAGGGCCGTTGGAGATGCTCAAAGTTGATTGGCTCCCGATTTTTCGGGAGCTTGGAAGAGCTGTAGATAGCTTGCCTGGCCAGACTAAGCTCGCAACAGGCCCTCGTGTTGCATCACGCTTAGGATGGGCGGGGCCAGGCTACACATGGCCCTAAATTCATTAATTGTTCTATTAAAAAAAAAAAGCCTAATGAAATTGGAAGTCTGTGATTCGAATTCAGTTCACTAAACAAAAATAATTGGGTTTCAGGGAGAATTCTTTTTATGACCTACACTTGAAAAATCTGAAAGGCGGTCTACGTTTAAGGCAAACTTGCATTTTGCCTAGGCGAAAGACCCTGATTAGTAAATCAACTTTGTATGTTTTTCACACATGAACCTCATCCTAAATCAAAGTCATAATGCATAAATGCAATATTTCAGATTGCATCTGATTGTATGATGGTTATTCAAACTAGAGCCACCATTCTTTAGAAGCTCTATTAGAAACCGGTTTGCTGTGTTCACATGATAACATGTGGGAAGCCATGGCCTAAAGGTTTAGAGAAGCAGCTTTCGGACCAAAGGGTTGCTGGTTCGATTCCCTCGGCCAGTAGGAACGGCTGAAATGCCCTTGAGCAAGGCACCCCGAACTGCTTCCCAGGCTGCCTACTGCTGTGGGTATGTCAGGGTCCTGTCGTACGTCGCTCTGGATAAGAGCGTCTGCTAAATGCCTGTAATGTAATAACACACATCACTCTAAGCATATAAATTCTCATATTCCAGCAGGGTTAGGTCATGACAGTGTACTCCCACAGTGACATAATGTTGGCTTGTGTGGAGCAGAGGTTCTTGTGAATATCAGTGCGTGATCCAGCATGCAGTAAACGAAATGCTTGCGATATTACATAGTGGGATATTTGAATGCAGTAAATCTGAATGGATAAATACAATGTTGGGTAGGGTACTTTGGAAGCACCGATGGGCTCTGAATAGCCCGAATCAGAGGTGAACTCAGGTACATGGCGTTTATCCTTACTTACCTGTAAGGGTGGCTTAAGAGTGGTTTAATCCTGGTCATGGTATTTTAGGATGTGGACATGGCTTGCTTCTTTCCAGAAACTCGAATAACCCACTACTACTACGACGACTACTACTACTACTACTACCTCTGTCTCGTGCTCTCGCGCTCTCTCTGTTGTGTAATCTGTTTATCATTAATGTGCAAACAAGAAGAGCATCATGCCTTTTCCACACAGTTGGGAAGCTGTTGGAGCATTGCTCTGCACTGCAGGCTATTGATAGAAGTTGCTCTGAACGACTGCTGTGAGAGCAGGGGTGTGGTGCGTTTTCTCTTTTCGAGTGAAGATTAGGATTGGGAAAGGAATCCTGTATCAGTGTTAATGAGTAAGGACATAAGGGCACAGTGCAAAACCGCCAGCTGTGCTCTTCACACAACACGCAAGGCTTCACGGCAGTGTTTCTGCAAGGTGTGCACTAAATCTGCCTTTTTTCATAGCCGTTCATAGCTTGCATGGTATAATGCGCCTCACTTAAAAACGTCTCCACAACGACTTAACCGAGGCGTAATGCAAATCCGATCACTTCTGAACAGGTTGGTTATTATTTTTGCATCTCTGCAAATTTGTGCCCAAGAAACAAATCCTACAGCCATCAGGCCAGGAAAGTGCGCAGTGTTTATCACTAGCCTATACAAGGCAACCTCATAGCTGTAACTGTAATTTTCCATTGCTAATCAATGCACAGCGTAGCCGGGTCTTTGCCGTGCTCTCATCAGTGTCCTGGCTCCAAGCTCTGCGTGTGATTTCCACAGCTATCAGATGAGCCGCTCCTGCTACACGATCCATTATTGGGCCTCTCGATTACAGAGCAGATACTCATTCATTTCCATCTCCCTCCATCCAAGAATAGCAGGCATGCGTTTAACTCCAGGCATGACCAAGCCGTTATGTAAGAGCATGTCGAACATGCCTGCTTGGGTTTGGACATTTTAGTTTGCGTGTGAATGTGAGACCAAAATGATACTAATGTTGAGTGCATTAGGTTCATCCCCATTATGAGCAAGGAATAGTTTGTAGCCCATTTTGTATTCCGGGCTGTTAACGTTTCACGTTGGTGCGACGCACATCAGTGATGTAACTATCACGTGTTACTTGTTCTGAATCAGACCACCTAATGCATCAAACACACCAGCTGAGATGCAGCCTGATCAAATCTGCTTTCCTCAGTGGATTAACAAGCATGCACGGTTGAGGGATGATCTTTTCACAATCAGTAAAAATCAGGTGTGTGGAAATAACTGACGAAACCAAGCAAAATTAGAAGGGCACTCAGGAGAGTGCATACCTCCACCATTATCACCATCAGAATTAAATCGCTGGAATAATAATACTGGCGGCACGGTGGTGTAGTGGTTAGCGCTATCGCCTCACAGCAAGAAGGTCTGGGTTCGAGCCCCGTGGCCGGCGAGGGCCTTTCTGTGTGGAGTTTGCATGTTCTCCCCGTGTCCGCGTGGGTTTCCTCCGGGTGCTCCGGTTTCCCCCACAGTCCAAAGACATGCAGGTTAGGTTAACTGGTGACTCTAAATTGACCGTAGGTGTGAGTGTGAATGGTTGTCTGTGTCTATGTGTCAGCCCTGTGATGACCTGGCGACTTGTCCAGGGTGTACCCCGCCTTTCGCCCGTAGTCAGCTGGGATAGGCTCCAGCTTGCCTGCGACACTGTAGAACAGGATAAAGCGGCTAGAGATAATGAGATGAGATGAGATAATAATACTCAGGCTGTACACCAAAGTTCATCAGAATCTGTTAACTACGTTTTGAGTTATGGTTAGGTTTTTTTTTTTTTTTTCCTTTTTTATCAGACATCTAGTTTTAGGTTTGTTTACCTGACATGTTTCGACGTACGTAACTGTCGTCTTCGTCAGAGTGTCACCGGATGTTATTGGTGATGCATCTTATCAGCTGATGTTTCCGAAGGCGTGACCTTCCTGTCTGGTTTGATAGGTCGGTCACGTCTTCTGCTGTCCGTTCCCTCCAAGATGGCACTCCAGGCCTTCGGAAACATCAGCTGATAAGATGCGTCACCAATAACATCCGGTGACACTCTGAGGAAGACGACAGTTACGTACGTCGAAACATGTCAGGTAAACAAACCTAAAAATAGATGTCTGATAAAAAAGGAAAAAAAAAAACTAACCATATCTAATATAAGACATAATGAAAGTAATCGAGAGGTTTTGAGTTATGTTGGAGAAGGGGGGGGGATCCTGGATCCACGTACAGTACATATCTGGATTTGCATCAAAATCTAATCAGTTGTTCCTTGGCCCATGGCCCACCTTTCCTCCAAATTTCATCAAAATCTGTTCACTGCTTTTTGAATTACATTGGGAACAAACAAACAAGCGGAGGTGAAAACGGTCTCCTCCAACAGAGCTGGTGGAGGGAATAAAGTGCAGCACAAAGTTGTCCTATAGTCTTTTGCGAACACAACACACAAGTTGAAAGAAAATAAAAACACTAGCCAGACATGAATGATATCTTTTACTTGCTACACAAGGACAGAACACCATCTCATAGTCAAAACCTTGGCCAACACCGCTGACGTGCTACATTCAGGGCTCATCCAGAGGATAATAATTGTATACACACGTTTCCCTGAGTTTGTATTAATGCACTTAACTAGCAGATTAGCTTGTTATATGTTATTACTTTAGCTACATACCTCGCTTTTACAAAGTCAGTTCTCAGAGAACCAGAACATGAGACTGGTGTCACATTGGGGTTTATACAGTGACCACACGCTGCTTCAAAACCACCATCATTTTTATCCATAGTAAAAAGCACTCAGCTTAATGTATTTCCAGTCTTGGTGGCGGAACAAGGTTCCTTGTCTGAATCCTTTTTGGATTTTGAAAATATTCCCATATCCTCGCATTCAGATATGTAAGAACTAATGTTCTATAGTTGTATTTATTTGATGCAACTCAGTCTAAAATGTAATATCTTAATAAGTAATTGTAATTATTAAAATCGAATCCAATCTATGGCTGCACGGTGGTGTAGTGGTTAGCGCTGTCGCCTCACAGCAAGAAGGTCCGGGTTCGAGCCCCGTGGCCAGCGAGGGCCTTTCTGTGTGGAGTTTGCATGTTCTCCCCGTGTCCGCGTGGGTTTCCTCCGGGTGCTCCGGTTTCCCCCACAGTCCAAAGACATGCAGGTTAGGTTAACTGGTGACTCTAAATTGACCGTAGGTGTGAATGTGAGTGTGAATGGTTGTCTGTGTCTATGTGTCAGCCCTGTGATGACCTGGCGACTTGTCCAGGGTGTACCCCGCCTTTCGCCCGTAGTCAGCTGGGATAGGCTCCAGCTCGCCTGCGACCCTGTAGAACAGGATAAAGCGGCTACAGATAATGAGATGAGAAATCCAGTCGAAAAAAAAAAACAAATTGAAAGCCCAAGCTTGGAATTATTGACATTTCAATTAGAGCGGAGTGATGTGATGATAAAATATCGATATCATGATAAATGCATTTTTTTCTGAGATATCATGGATATTGCGATTTACATTTTATTTGTTTGTTTATGAATGAATGAACAAATTTAATTACAAACTGACTGGAATCAGTCAATTCAGTGCTCTTTAAAACTGTAGTGTGAACATCTTTGCAGATATCTTTTCAGTGTTAAATATTTATGACTAATACAAAGTATTTTATTTTATCTCATCTCATTATCTCTAGCCGCTTTATCCTGTTCTACAGGGTCGCAGGTGAGCTGGAGCCTATCCCAGCTGACTACGGGCGAAAGGCGGGGTACACCCTGGACAAGTCGCCAGGTCATCACAGGGCTGACACATAGACACAGACAACCATTCACACTCACATTCACACCTACGCTCAATTTAGAGTCACCAGTTAACCTAACCTGCATGTCTTTGGGGGAAACCGGAGCACCCAGAGGAAACCCACGCGGACACGGGGAGAACATGCAAACTCCGCACAGAAAGGCCCTCGCCGGCCACGGGGCTCGAACCCGGACCTTCTTGCTGTGAGGCGACAGCGCTAACCACTACACCACCGTGCCGCCCTATTTTATTTTATATAATTTATAACTTGTTTGTTTGTTTTTAGTCATGTTGTCTGTTGTTGCCCAAATGAGGATGGGTTCCCTTTTTGGTGATGATACATGGGGCAACTTTTTGGGCAATGTTGCCGAGCAATGTTGCTGGCCAATTGCGTTTTGACTCTTTTCTATTGAGATTGGGCAACATTGCTTCTTTCTGAATGGTTTTGATAATCTCTGGCAACTTTTTGAGATAAGCCAATCAGAACGCGAGTATCGAGTCATGTGACCTCCGGTGAGGTTCGGATCCGAAATTTCAAACAAATATGGCGGCCGCTCAGTGGAGTGAAGAGATGGAGAGACTCCTCATCTGTTTTTACGCCGGTAAGTTGTTATTTTAATATTCTATATGGAGGAATTTACCTCACCAAAGCTCTAAAAAACAACAGACAGCTTGATTAAATGGTCACAGCAAAAATTAAGACATCGATTTTTTTTTTTAGCTAACTGTAAACTGCCGTTGCTAACTGTTGTTGCCCTGAAAAGTTGCCCTGTGTCTCACCTAGTTGCCCGTTGCCAGCAACTTTGCTCGGCAACATTGCCCAAAAAGTTGCCCCGTGTATCATCACCATTTGAGTCTGGTTCCTCTCGAGGTTTCTTCCTCATGTCGTCTGAGGGAGTTTTTCCTTGCCACCGTCGCCACAGGCTGCTCATTGGGGATAGATTAGGGGTAAAATTAGCTCATGTTTTAAGTCGTTCAAATTCTGTAAAGCTGCTTTGCGACAATGTTTATTGTTAAAAGCGCTATACAAATAAACTTGACCTGACTTAATGCAACACTACTGTGTTGCTGGTATTCTGTAAGCAAAGCTATGTGTTGATACTAAACATGTATCTTTGAAATGCCTTTGTGAATCATATATTTTTTTTTCTCATGTTGCCCAACCCAATTTTCAAAATTAAAAAAAAAAGTCTTTTTGATGTTGCAAAATCCTCCAAGAGTGACTGACTTCAGATGCATTTTATGATTTTATATTTTGAGTTTAAATATATGGGTAACATTATTTACTCACAATAATCCACAACCCAGTGGATGCACCCTACAAAGAGAGTAATACCTAGAGAGTGTGTGTGGGGGTGTGAGAATGAGTGTTTTAACCGTTCCCAGACCTCATGGGTCTTGCTTTCGGGAAAGTAGATGCACAGTGTGGGTTTGACACCTTTTGGGTTTGTAATATTAGATGCCTCTTTGTGGAAACTGACAAACAGCAGAGGTAGATTCCCTGAGACAATAGTGAGCTTCCGTTGCTTATTAGAAACGCTTGGATTTAGAGCACATTCATAAGGCATTTTATTTTACCTGTCGAATTATCAGGCAGGGTGGAGAGAAACAGACTCCTCTTTCAGCTGATTTTTGGGATTTTTGAAGCCTATTCGTTGGGCTGTAATTATCTGGGACGGAATGTCAAAACAGAGTTCAAATGACTGGAGAAAGACCAACCCATTTCCCACCGACCCTCATTCAACCATCTCTTTTACTGTTTTCTTTATCTACCTCTTAGTTTTGATAATGAAAAAAGACCCGCCAGTCAGCCTGGCTAATGGAATGTGGGGTTTTTTCTTTTTTTTTTCCTCTTTAAATTCTTTCAAAGAGAACCGCAAATCGGAAAAAACCTCATCAACCCTTTTTCATACACACACACACCAGCACTGACAGGCAGGCCCTGTTATTTGACAGCTTGAGGACTTAAAAATACCTGACTCCCAGCGAATTAGACATATCATAATTTGCTTCTAAAGTGAAAGATAAATGTGTGTGTGTGTGTGTGTGTGAGAGAGAGAGAGAGAGAGAGAGACACACACACACTTTCTATATATTAGTTTCCTGTTTGTCTGTCTTCCTTAAGAAACCCAACAGAAATAGTAAACAGACAGTGTAATTTGTTACGGAGCGGATCACCGTCTCGCTGTATTCGGTGGTGCGAAGTAGCCGACTTCCTCGCTCGTCTCTGGGGCCGGCAGCAGTGCTCCCTGTGCATCTCCCCGGCATCGGGTCCATTAATCATGAGCTTAGCTACACTACATGCAAGGTTATTGCCATCGCTCAGAGTTTCCTTGTGTTACATTTCTATCAGACACTAAATCTGACAACATGACCCATATGTGTAGAGCGCTTTGGAAGGCGCTGTCGCTACAGCAGTAATCTCTCTTCTCGCAGACACGGACACGGCAGCGCTATGAATCTCTATCCGGGCCGTCATGGACAATTGCGTCCCATGACATTGAAAAGCAACCAGCGTAGCAGCGTGTGAGATTTTGCGCACTAGTTCTTATCGCTAAACTAGTTTTAGTAACCAGCGAGTGTACCGCTGGAGGAGGAGCTGTAGGGTAAGAAAGAAGTTGTTAATTTGAGTTCCCGAGAGGTCGTCTGCTTACTTTTAAATACTCCACAGCAAGGACGTGTTATCCTAATGGGCTTTATGGGCAGCTGCCCAGGGCCTCGGCCACTAGGGGGCCTCGGAGGTAGCGAGATTGGAAAATATGAAACGATATTTTCAGAAATTTTGATCATATAACATTTTTGATGCATTTCGCCACCCGTAAGGAAGCCCACCTTGTCCCGTCGCATAAATCACCCGTCATTGTCAATATGATCACTGTCCACCATGTCTTCACACGCTACGCCAGCTTGAGTTCAATGATTTAATTAATGACTTCGCTTTCCAGAAAAGTAGGAAAGTGCCCTTGTAAGTTGACCCATGGCTGTCAAACTGAACGCGCAAAGCTGTGTGCCACTGCTGTTTGGGACATTACGTGTGTGAAAGGATGAAATGTTTCACACAGCCTAACATTTTGAGATTTATTCCTGAGAAGCAAGATATTTTTCTTTCTTTGTTTTCACAAGTTAAAAGTCGCCTGGATTCCAAAATGAAAACGAACGGTTATATACCAAATGAATGTTCTTGTTCTGAATACTAAAGAAACTGTTGTAGGCCGAGGTTATGCTCTTGA
Organism: Neoarius graeffei; assembly: GCF_027579695.1. Classification (NCBI taxonomy): domain Eukaryota; kingdom Metazoa; phylum Chordata; class Actinopteri; order Siluriformes; family Ariidae; genus Neoarius; species Neoarius graeffei. The sequence continues at coordinate 71,072,710 of NC_083570.1, forward strand.
CATGTTGTTCATTGACTCACTCATTCAAAGGCTTCTGGAGGCTAAACTTTAGTTAACCAGACTTGTTAACCGTGATGTCTGATGGATTTTTTCACCATGCAGTTGCCTATTTCACCATTGCTTTTTCTCGATTAAATAGGTGTTGATGGATATAAAGTTTTGTCATTCAATAGTATTTCTAATTGTGCCACTGTCATTATTTAAGTTTCTGTGTCTAGTTAGACAGGCACGTCTGAGGGGGTGAATTTGCTGAGCGCAGTTGACAACAGGCGGGGGTGGGGCCTCGGGGGCGGGGCCTTGGGGAGGGGGGTGTCTGCCCAGGGCCTCGGCAAGGGTTAACGCGGCCCTGCTCCACAGTACTGTTGTTCCTTCATCAAGACTCAGTAGGACATGTTACTTTTTCTGTAGTTGAATATCAACATTGCTCTTAATTTGCAGCATCATGAATCGCAGTGCTGCTGAAATGCACTACAAGTGTCCTTTTCTCCTCATTACCTTCACGCAGCTCTGTGGTCATTTTCCACTGGACCATATGTTCATAATTTTGGCCTGGCTACACAATTCGGTTAAATTGCTCCCAGTTGCTACTCAGTGTGGAGGATGGACAGTGGTGCTTTAAAAACCCTGGCAGTGGCCCTAAGTGAACCTGCTAGATCAGACCTGGGCATTTTCCGGCCCGCGGGCCGCATCCGGCCCTTTGGTTCATTCTGACCGGCCCGCGTAAGGTTAATGAGAAATTACAAAATAAACGTATTTTCTAATTTTACCTCATGCATGGACTGAATGTGCATTGCTTTTATTTTGAAGTTGTGTTCAACAAAAACGCAATGCGCGCAACATGAAAATGACATGAAATCCCACGAAACCTAATCGCGCGATAACTACTTCCGTAATTTGTCCAGACCAACCACAAACTTGTACGTCATCCTTCAAACGGTCCAGCCAGTCACATAGTGTGACGTCACCAGCAGGCACCGGAGCCGATCTCCGGCGAAAAACACCAAATGAGGTGATTAAACTACAAATGTGGGCATCATTATTATAATATGATGTATCTTGCTTGATATTTGGAGTAGAAAGACAATATTGTGATGTCTTTTTTTGTGTTTTGGGGTGAATGTGACTGAAAAAAAATGGTACAAACGTTCACATTTTGTTAACCATTGTTTTGGGAAATTTGATTGAATAAATGACATTTTTTTGTAAGGCAACCTCGTTTTTTCCATACTCTTACCAGTCTTAGCAGTTTGTAAGAACAATGTTATTTATTGCTTTATATAAAGAAATACAATTAATATTATGCAGAATTTAGTTCAGCCTTTTGGTCCGGTCCTCCACAAAATTTTGTTTCTCATGTGGCCCCATGGAAAAAATAATTGCCCACCCCTGTGCTAGATGAACAGAGCTGGATGTGATGTAGTGGACACCGATGTTGAAGCCCATACTGTATCTGCTCTGGTGCCTATAGTGAGACACTCATCCACATATGTTACTTTCTCATTAGAGCCAATTAAGGCTTCGAGTTCTCTCCTCATAGATGCTCAGTCAGTGCTCAAAAAACCTCATGTCCGATTGTCCGAGACAACTAAAGTCTGTGCAAGGACGAATAAAACTTTAATGGTAATCGTCCGATCGGACGACAAAAGTTAGTGCTGGCAACCTAAGCAGCACAGGCACACAGGCACTAAGAGAGCAGGGAACCAATCTAAAGTAGCTCGTCTCATTTCACTGGAAATGCATTAAGTTTTATTCATCAACACGACAATATATAAAAGTACGAAAAATATTTTGAGGAAATCATTCAAATTTCCTTGTTTTTGGTTATAATTCGTCGAAGTATGCATGTATTCGAGTGTACTGGAAAAGCTTGGCTCAGAGGGGTCCACGGAATGACGTAATTATACCAATTGGCTAAGGGCGACGAGGGTCACGGACATCGTGTGCCAGCAGCACGGTTGAAGCGGGCAGGTGTCAAACTTGGAACTTTTATATCACGATTGGAGTTAATAATAAACGATATCACTGAATAATGTTCTTTACCTCTAACCAGTGTGTGTGTGTGCATATATTTATTGTTTTTGATAGTTTCATATATTTCGTAATGATATCACTTTTATTTTATAAATATTTATCAACATACCGCCATTGTGGCACGGGAGCCTGTGATTGGTGGACAGCTGACAAAGGGTGTCTCCCACTGGTCATAAATCATTACATAAAAATTGCAAACACGTACGGGACCCGCTAATCGGCTGTTCACATACTGAAGCCAAGCGGAGATGTCTGGCGTCTGTTGCCTGAAGAAAACTACAGCTAAAAAACCTCTACTACTGGATTACTTGGACAATCTTAGTCAGAAAGAAGCGCAGGATAGATATACGCAGAAATGAGAGTTTATTAGCGGTTCTGATCTGTACAAAATTCCTCAAAATGACTGGAGTGATGGTGCAGATTAGTGGCCTAGCGTTAGCATTAGCTACGTGTTGGAATATACCTTATTTTTCCCGAAAAGTCCAGACACAGAAGAACAGTTTAAAAAAAAAACTATAAAAGCAAGAAAGCCTTCTTTGTGTAAAGACTTTTTCCCGACATCAGCTTTTGGGAACAGAATGCTGCGAAAGCCAAAGCATTTACTCTCAAAGGGCTCCGACCTGAACTGTGGGCTGGATGATATCCCCACCCCTCCATGTCTCATCAACCCCAAGGACATGTAGTTACAGGGCTATCTGCATCCTATCATTTATACAGTGACGCTTATTATTGTTAAAACAATATCTGAAGTGTTGTTTGTAAAATATCTTGGTCTCGACTTTCAAACAAGATTGCTAGATTTTATTTTAATTTTAGTGGATGGTACGATAATTACAAACGCTAACAGAATCGGCACATTTCAGTTGTAGCTGTCATCATCTCATCTCATTATCTGTAGCCGCTTTATCCTGTTCTACAGGGTCGCAGGCGAGCTGGAGCCTATCCCAGCTGACTACGGGCGAAAGGCGGGGTACACCCTGGACAAGTCGCCAGGTCATCACAGGGCTGACACATAGACACAGACAACCATTCACACTCACATTCACACCTACGCTCAATTTAGAGTCACCAGTTAACCTAACCTGCATGTCTTTGGACTGTGGGGGAAACCGGAGCACCCGGAGGAAACCCACGTGGACACGGGGAGAACATGCAAACTCCGCACAGAAAGGCCCTCGCCGGCCACGGGGCTCGAACCCGGACCTTCTTGCTGTGAGGCGACAGCGCTAACCACTACACCACCGTGCCGCCCAGCTGTCATCATATAGTAACTATAATCACCCTTGTAATAGTAATTTCAGGAAGTGGTTAATGTTCGGTTCCCTTTTCATTAATTCTTGATTCAAAGGCACAGCTGAGTCACACAGGTTGATCAGTGTGTAACGGACAATAACCATCTTATCCAAAATAGTTTTTCCTGCTTTAGTCGATTTATTTCCATTTCACATGCGTGCAGCTGGTGTAAAGTTCAGTGTGTTTGTGTAGAACTCTCTTGAACTTGTAGGTTCATTTCTACACTCTGGTTCCACGGTGAAATGTTGCACAGGACTGTGTTCCTTTGATAACAGAAACAAAGCTCCAGCATTATTATTATACTCATTCAAAACTCTCCACAGCTTAATATACCCTAAATTATTCATTCCTCTGCTACTCGAACTTCTTTCTTTCTGAATGTGTCGGCATATATTGGGGTTATGGTTTTGTGGATTTATAATAATTATGCTGCTTCACCTATTAAAAAAAAATCAACTGCATTCTGTCCTCTCCAAAATAAAGTAAAGCTCTGGGCAAGTGGAATTGTTTTTCGGGCAAGCATGTTTTGGGTGCTGCACGCCCATTGGGCAAGTAAGGCTGGGAGATTTTTTTCAAGGACTGTCAGTGTTGCCCCTTTCCTCCTTGTGTGGGAAGCATTTTCCTGCCTTTTTTTTTTTTTTTTAAAGACACCCTGTATTTCACGGCACAGTGGTGTAGTGGTTAGCGCTGTCGCCTCACAGCAAGAAGGTCCTGAGTTTGAGCCCCGTGGCCGGCGAGGGCCTTTCTGTGCGGAGTTTGCATGTTCTCCCCGTGTCCGCGTGGGTTTCCTCCTGGTGCTCCGGTTTCCCCCACAGCCCAAAGACATGCAGGTTAGGTTAACTGGTGACTCTAAATTGACCGTAGGTGTGAATGTGAGTGTGAATGGTTGTCTGTGTCTATGTGTCAGCCCTGTGATGACCTGGCGACTTGTCCAGGGTGTACCCCGCCTTTCGCCCGTAGTCAGCTGGGATAGGCTCCAGCTTGCCTGCGACCCTGTAGAACAGGATAAAGCGGCTAGAGATAATGAGATGAGATGAGACCCTGTATTTCGTTCTCATTTCGTTTAATCTCTTCTGTTATTACACAATGCATCTTGCCCAGGCGCTGACAGCGAAAGGGGAGTGCAGCCGCTAGAATCTTCTAAACGTCAGCGCCGGCAGTCTATTAACAGAGTCACTGGATAAACCGTTAAAACAGACACCAGGGCCAGAGAGCATTGATTCTTTAATTAACTTTCGATTAACGTCTATTTGCTGAAAACAAGCAAGGCATCCATGCTCACTCTATCTAAACCACGTTTGATTTCTCCCCCCTCTCCGGAGCATTCGCATCACTTCTATGGTTTGTATCAGATCAGATCTTTTATGATATTAAAAAGAAGAAAAGCCTACTCCACTTTATTTACACACCAAGGCTCTTAGCCTGCATCTGTATTTTGCTAATGCAGTGTTCGCTCTATATTTGGATTGTACTGGAGTGGATTAGGAACTCTGTACTGCAAACCCACGGGATTCTGGCAGACATATAAAGAGGGGAAGTGCTGTTTGCATCCAAGCTGTAACGAATAACCGCTCATTTCAAAATCGACTGTAATTTCATGCATTCAGATAGATGGGAGAAATGTGCGCTTTGATGTATAAATCCACGATTCAGTAGAGATTACACCCCCGAAAGGTTAGGATTGCTAATTACAGGAGATTGGTTCTACGTATCTAACGAGGAAAAGGGGAGCCTTATTAAATAAGGGGATCCATAAAGGCAGAGGATTAGGCGATATGATAACAATTCATTTTAATTGTTTTGCCAAGATAACTTGTGAAGGTCTTAGCTGGAGAACACATGGTGTGTCAAGTGCTTTCCTCTCATGTAAGCATGTGAAAAGGCATTTGGATGAAACTTGGATGGTAATTAGTGATACAGTACACCGTACGTTTCCACTAAAAAGGCCTCTATGAGCTTTTCTTAAAACCAATTATTGAAATTTTGATATTGAATTAATATAGTTTAATAATATATTAAAAAATAAATTAAAGGCTACATCAATCTGTTTTTCCAGATGTTTGAGAAATACTTATGAAATGTTTAAAAAAAATTGACTTTATTGATTATATTGTAGGGGCGGCACGGTGGTGTAGTGGTTAGCGCTGTCGCCTCACAGCAAGAAGGTCCGGGTTCGAGCCCCGTGGCCGGCGAGGGCCTTTCTGTGCGGAGTTTGCATGTTCTCCCCGTGTCCGCGTGGGTTTCCTCCGGGTGCTCCGGTTTCCCCCACAGTCCAAAGACATGCAGGTTAGGTTAACTGGTGACTCTAAATTGACCGTAGGTGTGAATGTGAGTGTGAATGGTTGTCTGTGTCTATGTGTCAGCCCTGTGATGATCTGGCGACTTGTCCAGGGTGTACTCCGCCTTTCGCCTGTAGTCAGCTGGGATAGGCTTCAGCTTGCCCGCGACCCTGTAGAACAGGATAAGCGGCTACGGATGATGGATGGATGACTATATTGTTCACAGATCTTTTTAAATTTAATTGTTTGCATGCATGTCGTAACGATTCATAATTAATTCATTCAAATGTAGTCATTTGAATCTTGATCAATTGCAGTGATCCCAAGTTTGACACTTTTTTTTCCCTTTTGAAATGTTTTTGATCTGGCAACTACTATTCAATAAGGGTTAAATAAATTAAAAGGAGGATGATAATAGAGGGATGAGAGAAAGCTTGTTTGTTGTGGTCTATATTACGGTAATTCCCTGTTGTGTTTATTTAAACATGTTTAGCTTCTTATTAAAATGTCTTATTTTGCGCTAAAGCTTAGTTGTTCCATTACCTCCCATTGCTCTGCACCTCTATGCCCTGCCTCCCACTGACTCTCCCAGCCCTCCCTGATGGTTAGATTTAGAGCTAATCTGGCCCTTCTTCACATGCATCTAAATTAAACATGTCCGGACTGGGTGGACGCCTGTACCGCCCCAGGAAACACTGTTTCATCTCCTAATGAATGTGCCTGAAGGGGTGCCGCCCACTGGGGGTCCTGCAAAGGGCCTACACTTCAACCCTCATTAGTCAGGGGCGTTTGCCTGCTCTCACACTGAAGAGAGACCTTCTGGAAAGGAGCATGATCAGTGCTGCCCATTCGCCCCTGGAGCTTACGCCTGGATGTCCACTGTTGTTCTGTTTTTCTGGGATCATCAGGGTCCAGCTGCAAAGCTTTCTCTCCAGAGTAACAGCTTGTTCATGAGGAACTGGCTGCATTTCTAACAATGGTTTATTGATGGACAGAGAAACGTCCTTCCTAGGTACGCGCAGACCTTTTTTGAACCTCATACAAGTCCCTGTGAAATGGCTTCTTGGCTGTTTTTCGATTCTGTATGCTGATACATTTCCCTTCGAAACAGGAAGTCCGAGTGAAGTTGCGTCGTGCGTGACTGTTTTGCACATCAGCCAGTAGTGTTTGAGATATGCCACAAACCTGACAGTAGCTTAATGAACTAGCTAAATATGGAGAACAGCGGAGAGATTCGAAAGAGTCTTTTACTTACTTGTACTGATGGAGAATCCTGAACAATGTATAAAGACGGAATCACTCGGTCTGATGGAGCGACATATTCCAACACTGAAGTTGGTAAAACGCCTCTGAAAATTTAAAACAAATAAACTCCGACCATTTTTTTTTTCTCAACCAAGGGTTGCACAAGGGAATAGTGTTTAGGTATATGATGTGCACAGCCAAGCAGACCTTCCATCCAAAACCATGTTTGATGCTAATGAGATACTATTCCTGCTGCAACACGCTGCTGTTATAGAAGTGTATGATTCTAGAGAGCATTTCATTGGATCACAAATATTAATCATGTTCCACAGAATCAAAAAAAAAAACAAGAATATCTCCAAAACTAGATATAGTATTGTATGAGGGTCCATAAGACTGACTGACAAGTTCAAAAGGCTCTGAAACACCGGTTTTGATTTCAGAGTGTATTGGAGCTGATCAGAGGCCTCTTGATATTTTCAAGGTTGTTATTTGTGACTGAAAGAGTACGAGCTGTTATGGTATGAGAACGGACCACTCATGGAAGCAATATCCAATGTCAGAGCGAAGAGGGGGAAAAAAGATAAAGAGGCGTGTAAGCTTCGTGTGTTCCTAGGACACCAGAGACGAAAAGGAAGGCTGTCCAGTTTTGTCAACTGAGCAAGTGTCTTTCTAATGTGATCAAAAATGACACAGCTCAGGGTTTTTTCTAGAAAAATGTAGTATGAGGGCGCTCACCATGGCGAGGGAGAGAAGCGGGGAGGGGGGGGGGGTGCCGGTTGTCCCCCCCCGCCGTGCGAAGCCTTTGAAAAATTGAGGCTACAATGGGACATTCTGAGGCTATCTGAGAGGGAAATTGTAACAAATTGTCTGTCAACATTGAAAAAGAAAGAAGTAATCTTCTTCTGCCCCGGACAGTCTTTGGCTTTCTTCCGTTTCGTGCCGCGGGACGACATCTTTAAATGCCCAAGTGTCAACAAAAACAACTCGCGAACTACTTCTGTCAAAAGCTCCCGCGCCGCTGGGTGAAAGGTCATTCAGTCTCGAGAAATCTCGCTCGACAAGTCAGCTGACCTTGTATGTAACCCATGTCAAATCTCGCGAGAGCAGCCGCGACAAGTAAACAACATGGCGCATCAGTCTGGAAAACGCCAATTTGGATTGGTTTTGCACCGTCTGGCGGTGTATCTACTATGATTGGAATATTTTTGGAGCGATTATAATGTATTTGATGATCAGACACATTGTCACGTGGTGTTGCTGGGATGTTTTCACGGAGAAAAGATCGTTTTGAGAAAGATTGCATGTTGTGCAGTAGCATACAAGTGCATGGCCCAAGTGTGACTTGGGGTTCAATCAGCATTTCGGTAAGAGGGCGCAGCGCCCCTGTTCCCCGGTTTAGCCGAAAGCCTGGTGATCCTGTACTCTGTGCATCTCAGCACTGGTCTTGGAGCTACTTCTGCTTTACCCATTTGTTTTTATTCCTGGTATTAATCAGGCAACACAGGGAGCATGCCAAGCCACGTCCTAGGATTTGCCGCCAGTCAGCTGACTCTGAGAACCTTTCGGTCCCTGCAGAGTACGGCTGTGTATTATCCAGGCCTTTAGGGAATGTGTTTATGTAATCATTAATCTCACTGCTGTGTTTGAGTGACCAGGATTACAGCTCTATCTTAGCGATAGCCTGTCGTTGAGATAGGCTCAACCCACTAACACACACAGCACAGACATAACAACACCTACACGTACAACAAACAAAAACACACATGTAACCGTGCAAAGCGAGGGAAGAATGCTTTGTACCTCCCTCACTGAATGGAAGCAGGCCAGAGTTCACAGCGCTGCGTAAAACAGTGGCGCGGGAGACACTAGCGTGGTGTACAGACTCTGCCGAGGCCACTTCTCACTCTGCATGGCCTGTGCTTTCTAACGAAATATGCTAGAGAGGAGAAATGCAAAAGTGTATTGCTTTTTTATCTCGCCGTTGCTTTTCTTTATTTTGTCGAAACAGTGCTCCAATATGCAGGAGTTTCATGAGAAATAATAGCAAAGGCACAGGAGTGATATTAAACTTAACTGTTAGCATTGCATCAGGGAAATATTCACTTCGCCTGCATTTGTTATAACAACAGCAGTGTTTGTCTGAGCAAAGAGCGAATGATTCAGTCGTTCGCCACCACAGAGTCTTTCTAGCACAGTCCATTGTTACTGGACATGAAAGCCCTTCATCTCTCCATTGAATTCAAGTGCAAGTTACAGCTTCATTTGTCCCAGGTCTCCGTTCCTCAGCGTTTCTCGCTCTGTCTGTCTCTTCAAATTCACCTGCCAGACATGACAGGAATCCATAGGTCAGAATATTGTAACTGTGTAAGCGCTTTCCTGAGAAAAGACAAGGACTCAGACAGTAACCGAGAGAGAGATAAAGAAGTAAGCAGATGGAAGAAAAGAGATAGCAGTCAGCCGAGCTGAATGCCTGAGAACGCTCTCTTTTGGAGGCCCCATGACACAGCAGATCTGGGGAAAGGTTGGGTGCGTCTGGTTACAGCTCTATCGGGGCTTTATCAGCCGATGAAGGGATTCAGTATCGCTCGCTAATGCAACAAGCCCCATTTGTCTCAGTCACACATCTCTGGAAGCGTCTTGCTGAAGCCATTGATGTCATTCATCTAGTCTGTCCTTGGCTGCTCCGTTCCGTCACTGATGAGAGAACAGAGAAGACTCTCAGGACTAGAATTACCCCGCCTGTTGAGTCGTTATAAACTCAGAAGATGCTGTTAGATTCACACAGTATCACCAGAATCATTATAGATTCCTTTATAAAGTCATCTAGACCTCATCTGTTTCTTTGCCTTTGTTCCGATTTGACCTTAAGAGGTCACAGCACGTGGGCTGTTAATGCAAACTGATATGTGACTTAGCAGAGCGACGCGTTCATTAAAGAACCAAGCCACTACGAGGGCTGCCAGTTGGGTCAGGAGCTACTGTCCTCGCGATACTGTACTCTGTAGATTGATCATGTAAACAAAAGCCAATGGCCATGTGAAGGATGTAAACAGTCTGCGTTAAAGCATGGCAAATCAAGAGTGCATACTACGGGTTGCGTACGGTAGATTAGTCAACGAATACATTCACTAGTCGCCACCGTGAGGCGCTGTTGAACAGTCGAGGAGGTGGGAACATTTTTTTTCTTTTGGTTTAAATGAAGGTGATCACTTTGCCGTCACTTGTGTGAAATGTAGAAGTGTGCAAGATTGTTTTGGTATTGCAGCTGTTTCTATGAGGAAAGGATTGCAGGGTGGGACACGAGCGTGGAATGACATGGAAAATACAAAAAAATATATGTTTACCCGACTGTATCAGACCTGTCATGCTTTATGTATTTTGCACAAGAGCTTTACATTTTAACGTCGGAGTACAATGGAATGAATTATTGCTCACTAATAACTAAAAGAGCGGCCTTCTTTCTTCCGTCTTGAAGTATACGTGTATCGAACATCAGTTATCATTATCAGGCTTTCATCTAAACCGGGGAACAGGGGCGCTGCGCCCTCTTACTGAAATGCCAATTGAACCCCAAGTCACACTTGGGCCATGCACTTGTATGCTACTGCACAACATGCAATCTTTCTCAAAACGATCTTTTCTCCGTGAAAACATCCCAGCAACACCACGTGACAATGTGTCTGATCATCAAATACGTTGTAATTACTCCAAAAATATTCCAATCATAGTAGATACACCGCCAGACGGTGCAAAGCAATCCGAATTGGCGTTTCAGACCGAGGCGCCATGTTGTTTACTTGTCGCGGCTGCTCTCGCGAGATTTGACATGGGTTACATACAAGGTCAGCTGACTTGTCGAGCGAGATTTCTCGAGACTGAATGACCTTTCACCCAGCGGCGCGGGAGCTTTTGACAGAAGTAGTTCGCGAGTTGTTTTTGTTGACACTTGGGCATTTAAAGATGTCATCCCACGGCACGAAACGGAAGAAAGCCAAAGACTGTCCGGGGCAGAAGAAGATTACTTCTTTCTTTTTCAATGTTGACAGACAATTTGTTACAATTTCCCTCTCAGATAGCCTCAGAATGTCCCATTGGAGCCTCAATTTTTCAAAGGCTTCGCATGGGGGGGGGACAGACAACCGGCACCATCCCCCCCCGGCTTTGCTCCCTCACCATGGTGAGCGCCCTCATACTACATTTTTCTAGAAAAAAACCTGATTATACAGGGGGCTGCAAAAGTAGGTATACAGTAATGAAAAACAATCTGTTCGCACAAAACGTTATTTTATTGATTATACAAACGTATCAATAATAAACATTTTAATCCCTCAGATGTTCAAACTGTTTGCCCCTGGCATTCACAGTGTGGACACCCGTGCACACTCTGGCACAAAGGTCTTTATCAGCATCAATTTCCTGGCAAGCTTCCCACATGAACAGAACGTGGCTTGCGTGCGAAAACCCTATCTTTTACACATCCCCAGAAAAAGGAGTCCAAAGGGGTGAGATCCGGCGAATGTGGTGGCCAGTCAACAGCTCCCCGACAGCCAGTCCACCTGTTGGGAAATTCTTTGTCGAGTAGCGCACGCACATTGAGTGCGAAGTGCGGTGGCGCCCCATCCTGCTCAAAATAGAAGTCATCCTGCTGCTGTTGTTCGCGTATAATCCTTACTGTAGACCTACTTTTGCAGCCCCCTGTATTTATTCCGAATGCACCAGAAATGGTCAAAAATGAAAGACCAAAATTTGGGTGGCAAGTCTGCTGTTTTTATAAGAATCCTTGTCCTGTGGTTTTGTTTTATATTATTGTATTAACCAGTAAATGATAGACAGTAAAAGCCCTGGCTCAACAGGATGACTTGGTCTGTGTTTTTTTTTTTTTTTTTTTTTAAAGGCTGTATTAGTTTGAGTATTGACAAGCTTGTGGGTTGTTTGTTTGTTTTGTTTTTGGTGAAAGTTCTAAAAAAAACCGGTGAAGAAAAGTTTGCATTCGTCAGCCCTAATGCATATGCATTGTTTAAAGAATCTCTGCATTCAGAAAAGTGATTTATTTTATATATTTTTTTAAATGGTTGCACTGCGTCTGTCCAGTGCTTCTTATATATAGCCAGGCTTGAGCTCTATGAATAACAAGCTGCTAAGAATAGCTTTGCACAGGCCTGAGTCAAGAGAAGGGGGTGTGAGGAAATTCAGGAAACTATGCGTTAGACACGAACAGCTCGGCCTGTGTATCGTGTGGAGATGCTTGGAGCCGGTGGGCAAAATAACAGGCCAGGTGTTTATGCCAGTTTCCCTCTCATGTGCAGAGACACAGAGCCAGTTTCTGGGTTTATGTACCTGCTACTAAAGCAAACATTCAGGAGATACATACACATGCCGTCATATCGCATACTTCGTTCAACACCACACAGCCATTGTGTATGTGGAAAATATTTGATGCCAGCTGCTTTAGTCAGTTCAGTGTCTCCTAAATGTGTCTCTCGTAGCAGTATCAGTGGTGTATGGGCGGCCCAGAACAGGAGTCTATAAAAGTATGCTTTTCTACTCTGAACTCGATCATGTCAATAAAATAAATAGATATAATATTTTATATAATAATAATAGAAATAAAAACAATGTATTATTTACATACACAATAATATGTTTATATAGTAAATAAGTTATATCTAATAATAACTGCTTTTGTTTGTAATAGTAATATTGTTGAAATAATCTACACATATTTGCAATCTTTAATTTATATTTAATCCAAATTCAGTGCAAATGGATTGTAAATTGGTGGAAATTAAATTATAACTGCATGAGCAATATTTTCATGCTGACTGTGTTGGTAGATTGGGCAGAGTGTTGATAGGGGACCCAGCTGCAGGGCAACTGTTAGTACCTTTCACTGGCTGCATTAGCTGTCTACACACACACACACACACACACACACACACACACACACACACACACACACACACACACACACAAGACTGGAAATGTTAACTGTTGACATTACAGAGATTAGAGCTTCCTCCTGGGCTGAGCCAAAGCAGCCTCAGGATGGGTGTGTGTAGGGGTTTGGGAATTCACTCACACACACGTTCGCGTGCACACTTTTTTTTTTTTTTTTAAGATTTTTTTGGGGCTTTTTTCACCTCCATTGGACAGGACAGTGTAGAGACAGGAAATGAGCGGGAGAGAGAGACAGGGAGGGACCGGGAAATGACCTCGGGCCGGAACCGAACCCGGGCTCCCGGATCCATGGCATGGCGCCCCACATACAGCACACATTTAAAGAGTTAGATGTAGTAGGATTCCTTTCAGTTGCGTTATTCTGTATGATCATCATGTTGATGGCTGGGTGCCATGTATCTCACTTCCTGATGACCAAATGTACTCGTATTGCAGTGCAGGTCTCAAGTGGGGACTAGGGACCCCCAACCCCTGGACCATGATATACTGTGTGTGTGTGTGTGTATGTATATTTTTATTAATATTTATTTATTTGGTTTTTTTATTTATTTACGGTGATGGAAATCACATTCCACCTTCATCAAAATTATTACATTTTATGATTAAGGTCCTACAGTTAGTGCTGGGCAGTGATGACAGAATATTGATGTTGTGTAAATATTTAACTCATATAAAAATTTCCTTTACTTTTTATGCATTTGCGTAGGCATAAAATATTCAAATATATATATGCATTTTTGTATAAATTAAATAAAGTGTTTGTTTTCATAACAGTTAAAGGGATCCCTGGCTGCAAAAGTTGGAGAGCTCTGAATACATGACCATTTTGATGAAAGGTCTAAAATGAGCTTTTTGGTCTGTCTGCTACAGGCTGGTAAACTGAAAAAATTTACTGGCCAAAATCTTTTTCGCCCAGGCCTTGGAAGGAGAGTAGCCAGTCAACTTGTGTGCTGTAGTGTTGAAAGTTTGTAGTGAAGTACGCCAATTTCAGCAACCCGCTAGTGGTAGACTGACCTCCTTTATTTTATTCACCAACACGAATAACTCGCATTTTTGTGAGTGATGGACGCTGATTTCGGATCCTTTTGACGCTGATAAGAATTCACGCTTTTCTTTCAACTGCGCACATTTTCTTCTGTGGTTAAGGTGATGCGTAGGTTTAAGTGTAGGTAGGTGTAGTGTTATTCAGATTAGAGAGTAGGGGTTAATGTAAGCCTTGCTTGTTTTGTCTGTTATTACACAACTTGTCAGTTGTAAAAGATCATCTCGCACTCTCAGATGCACCCACACAGCTACCCTGCGCTCCGGATGTGCACCCGTGTGGCAGTCCAGCTGAGTGCGAGAGAGCTGATCAGATTCAACGCAGCAGCAGCAGCGGCAGTGAGGTCTCCTGCAGAAGAGCATATTAATGCAGCAGTTACAGGCGTAAAGCATCAGCGCTGCTTGCTGAGCAAGAATGAGAGCGAATTCCCTTGTGCTCAGGAACGCGCCGCTTTGTTGTTGTGTAAAGGTTTTCTCGGTGTAATTGCGCAGGCCGGGTTGGAAGCTTTCATCATATATATTCTTTCACCCACTTCTTTGTTATCCGGCACACGGGACTGGCTCGCCTGCGGGGCCTGTGAGGACTGAGTCACTGTTTAACTAAAGGGATGGCGCGCTCAGTCAAGGCTTAGAGCTGCTTCAGTGTGTGGGGTTCAGATGCCTCGGCACGGCTTAACAAGCAGCATTTGTTTTTTTGCTCTGACTGAAAGCTTTGGTGGAGTGCATCATGCTTGTGTCAAGTAGTAATTTTATATCACAAAATAATACCGAAACAAATAATAGGAGTAAATAAATTTTATTTTATTGAAGAATTCATAATAATAACAATAATAATAACAATAATAATAATATCATGTGGGCGGCACGGTGGTGTAGTGGTTAGCGCTGTCGCCTCACAGCAAGAAGGTCTTTACCCTGTAGAACAGGATAAAGCGGCTAGAGATAATGAGATGAGATGAGAAATAAAGATACGTTTTTACCATCAGATACTTTCATTCCATATTTTGTTCCTCTTTTGTATTTTTTTTTTCCTAATGCTTTCTCTCTCATAAATGGTTAAATACAGAAAGCATGTTGGACATATTTTGGGTGCTGTAGTTGTAATAGTAAGTATATTTGTTTTCAATACTCATACACCAAGTTGCCAAGTTTTCCAATATATTATTATTTGTTGATATTATATTATGGTGCTCTGTGTTGTTCTCATTTATGTATTTAACAACAGTATCAGAATACTCGGGTCTTGAAATAAATGCACGTTAGTCATGAACAATGGTAACTACTCTCTTTTGCGTTATTTTTGACAGAAGTAAAATTCATACATGAACAAATTTTGGCGAGTTGATTTTCTGTTTGGCGAGTTACTTTGGAAGGTAGCTAGTCCGGCTGGCTGGTGAAAAAATATATGAATTTCTAGGCCCAGGTTCGAGCCCCGTGGCCGGCGAGGGCCTTTCTGTGCGGAGTTTGCATGTTCTCCCCGTGTCCGCGTGGGTTTCCTCCGGGTGCTCCGGTTTCCCCCACAGTCCAAAGACATGCAGGTTAGGTTAACTGGTGACTCTAAATTGAGCGTAGGTGTGAATGTGAGTGTGAATGGTTGTCTGTGTCTATGTGTCAGCCCTGTGATGACCTGGCGACTTGTCCAGGGTGTACCCCGCCTCTCGCCCGTAGTCAGCTGGGATAGGCTCCAGCTTGCCTGTGACCCTGTAGGACAGGATAAAACAGCTAGAGATAATGAGATTAATAATAATAATAATAATAATAATAATATCATGAATATCGGAATAGTATTTCTTTTAATATTATTCTAATAAGCATACATAGAATTCTTAGTCTGTTCATTACTATTATTATTATTAGTAGTAGTAATATTAGTAGAAGTAGCATTGTACCAATTATGAGACATCATGACACTGGTATAAGATGTTAGTTGAAAACCCAGAACAGGACGTGCAACAGCGTTGCTGCTGCATCAGCCGGTTAGAAAGCTCTCGTGTGATGTTTCAGCTTCGCCGAGTCCCGGTCTCTGCAAAGTGCGACATCAAGCCTCGTCTCGTGTGTGGTGTCCATGACCAAAAATAGCAGACGGTGGAACGCAGAAGGCTTCCACTCCACGAACAGCTTTTAATTCCTCATTCCGCAGCAAACGTGCGTAGTTTTGTGGAGCAAATGACAAATTTAGACGCCCCAAATGATTGACATATCAAGTGTTTTTCCTCAGGCTTCAGCTTGACTTATCGATCGACTATAAATATTTATGCTTGCGTCGAGCTCACACCTGCGCTGTTCCTTCCAACTAATGTATTTGATTCATGTTTGTTGGAAAAGCGCAGGGTTTAGGCACAATGCAAAATATTCCTCTCGCTCTCTCTCTTTCTCTCTCTCTCATATGCCGTGTCGCTCCTCTGGGAGAAGAGCATGCAGTGACACGGTGAGACACGGCCTTCCTGTGGCACGGGAGTCCCCACATCTAAAGAATGTGCTTCACCTATCATTGATCAGAGACATGGAGCTCAGGTGGGGTGGTGGGGCAGAGCAGAGACCTGAACACGGCACACATGCTCCCCTGCATACCTTTTTTTTTTTTCTCCCCCTCTCCCCCTTTTTCCCCTGAGCATGTGCGTGCACATGCACACGTTTGCACACAGACACTCACATCTGGGAAGCTTGTCAATCTTTGCCCCAGCAGCACATAAACGAGTGCCCACATTATTCCTCCTCCGTAAACCAACACAATAGGAGACACGGAAGATGTTTCGGTATACTTCAGAGACTCGAGTGTATCCAGTAAAAGAGAGAAACATTTTAAATGTGTGTGTGTGTGGAGGGGGAAGCGGAAAAATTAATGGCATTACGTGCAAACAAACACAGATGCACACGAGTTCCCTGTTGAAAGCAGCCCAAAGGCAGGCAGCCAGAGTGGAGTTACACAGCCACTTCAGCCTTTACAGGAAAAGCCCATGAGTGAAGAGTGTTTAATCTCTCTCTCTCTATCAGCCTCACTGCCTCTCAGATCTGTTCATGTCTCTTGTGGCTCATAACAGATGAGCAGATGACCACGATTACAAGTGAAGAATTTAACAAACACACAGACAAAATAACCCAGACAATGTAATTAAAAATTTCATCAATATTTATATCATCACAGATGTTTTATTTTCCATTTTGCAACCTACAATGCGAGTTGCTGACATTTATTATGGAATGGTACGAGTGTGCACGAGTCTGTGCGTGCCTATGTACAGATATGTGATGCGTCTCGATGAAGAACACACCGTTGGGTCTCGTGGTAATACGCCAACGAGCTACAATCCCCAAACAAATGACACATTTATGCTATTCCGTCTGTGCCCGTGTGCCACTGCTGTCCTCCGTCACTGACATTCAAATAACCTTCCCTCGAACGCTCGAAGGGGAGTGAAGAAAGAGAGCCTGCTCTGTACTGTTACATTACAGCATGACTCTGCTGCAAAAAAAAAAAGGCAAGGCCGTCCATCCATCCATCCATCCATCCATCCATCCATCCATCCGTCCGTCCGTCCGTCAGGGTGGGTCACGGAATACATCATTTGAATATTGTTTGATAAAGTTTACCACAATATTTCTGTCTCTGTAATCATTACATATTCTAAAGTCTATAATCTAATTCCGTTTAAATCACTATCATTGCTCGGTTGAATTCCCGAATCTGATTGGTCAAAAGGTGTTGAGTAATTTTCTCTCACAGCAGCTCGGACTAATTTCAGCTGTAAGGCGTATCACGGATTTATATTAAGGCAGTTATTCTAATGATGTCTATAGTAACAATTCATTCCCGATGGTAATATAACCTTAATAATAAACAAGTAAAAAGTGTTATTTATTAGTATACATATATAATCGTTGCTATGCTGAAGATTTTCTATTAAGTCTCCGGTGTCAGCTTTGGAACGAGTCAGTAAATCAGATGGCTTCACATTACCTGGTTTCTCAATACCACGACAAGCTGTATGTTTTTGTTTTATTATGTTTGAGAAAGGGGGGCGGGGGAGCGTGGCTGGTGAGGGTACGAGTGGCTTATAGCTGCAGTAATGTAAATGATAAGAGGAATTTTTATCACTGACGTTTCATATCATTAATTATTCTATCAACATTCATTGGATATGAGCAATCGCACACTCTGATTGGCTACTCTACTACTAGGATATCAGCTCATATACCGTGAGTAGAGAAAAACAAAATGGCGGCGCGTGTTCCTGAGGATGAAATAAAAACTCTACTGCAAAAAAGCAACAAAATATGGAATAAAAGTATTTAATGTTTTCAAGAATTATGATTATAGCATTTTTCACAAATTGCTACTGTCATTTCGCCGGTTTGTTTGCATTCTAAGCGGAAATGATTTTGTCAGATGTTTTGTAGAAAGTTTTTATTTATTGAATTTGCTAAAAATAAAAAGTGCTCCGTTTTTCAAAATCCAGTGAATGTGGATAGAATAAAACAGGTATTCCACTCAACCTCGTCATACTGTACATGGCTTATCGCCAACTCGGCACTTTGCTATCAGCTCATCGGCTGATCAGCTCATATACGACCCGATTTTGTGGAATAACTGTTAAATATGACTATAAACTGATCAAATTTCTTTCTCCTACATTAGTATCTCATTCTCATTATTTCTCATTATCTCTAGCCGCTTTATCCTTCTACAGGGTTGCAGGCGAGCTGGAGCCTATCCCAGCTGACTACGGGCGAAAGGCGGGGTACACCCTGGACAAGTCGCCAGGTCATCACAGGGCTGACACATAGACACAGACAACCATTCACACTCACATTCACACCTACGGTCAATTTAGAGTCACCAGTTAACCTAACCTGCATGTCTTTGGACTGTGGGGGAAACCGGAGCACCCGGAGGAAACCCACACGGACACGGGGAGAACATGCAAACTCCGCACAGAAAGGCCCTCGCCGGCCACGAGGCTCGAACCCGGACCTTCTTGCTGTGAGGCAACAGTGCTAACCACTACACCACCTCTTGGTACATGTTAAAGGGAAAGAATCAGCTTTGTGGTGGTACAGTAACAGCATCATCCACTACATTGTTGATTCATTTTCTATAGCAGAATGCCCCATCTTTTTTTTTTTTTTTATATTCCTTCCAAAATAGAATAATGTTTATTAATTTATTCTACACTTTATCACATTCTGTTTCTTTCATTGAAATGCAAAAATATTACTTGACAGAAATACAGGGAAATATGGTGAAATCTTTCTGATGAAGCTGCCATTTGTTCGTTTCAAGCTGGAAGACCCTTTGTTAATCTGGCTGTAATGCTGCACTGCACACAGTTCCAGCATTACTGTCCAATCGCTTACATAAGCCTCTGACATGAACACACTGGCTTGCGTCACTCGGTCACTGACAGCTGTCAACACACCCACATTAGCGACCACATTGCATGTTATCTTGTAGAATAAGCATTTATTTAAATGTTCAGCCTGGAGAGTTAGTGCAAAGTTTTTTGTTTTTTTTTTTAACTTCCATCTTGTTGTCTTTGTCCACAGCTCCATCTGTGTCTTTAACCCAGCGTGACATACTGGGTTAATCTCAGGGCTTGAGGAACGTCCTCTACTGCCAGATTGGGACAGTTTTTGGCAAGAGTTTAACACAGTTTGTGCACAATATGGGAATACTCAAAAGTATTTTGTAGAATTTTATTATTTTTTTTTAAAGTTTCTCATCGAACTCCCCAAGTAGCTGTTATTATGTGACAAATAAAAATGCTGATATGAGTTGGGAATCTGCATGCAGTTGTCTTAAAGTGCAGAAGCTGCTTAATGCAGAGACAGAAGCGTGCGTGTGATGAAGCTAGTACTCAGCCCTCCCTCCATTAGTGAGGCAAAGCCTCTGAATATTTCACACGCCTTCAATATATTGTGTCAACATCCCACTTTTGCCTCTCTTCTGAATGACGCTCTTCAGGTACAAATGAGGCGAGAGCGCATTAAAGGAGCTCCGTGGCAAAGCGCTCGGCTCGCAAAACAAGTGCCTTTTTTTTATGCCAATGTCAGCACTAATGTGCTGAAAGAATGGTGCGCCTGTGACAGGCTAGCGCTGAGCTGTTAGCACACGTTATACTGTAATGATCTTTGTCTCCGTTTCTGATGAAGTGTCTTTTTTTTTCCCTTTAACTGACTTCACTGTCTTCATTTGTTCCTTTTCAGTGCAGGAAGTCTGGCTTGACTAGAGCAAAAAATGTTCTGCTCATAATTGCCGTGTTTCATGCTGTCGGCCCAGCTCAGACAACCAATCTCGACGAGGCGCTCTATTGCTGGTGAAATTATGCTATGAAATACTGGAATTTATGCACATGAACGACATGTTTCTACCAATTACAATGGCCTTTTGGTGCACAAGTGACAATTGTGTTTGATGATGGTGGGAATGGAGGGTCTGCTCTAAGCCACTGGAGAGGATTTGCTCACATAGGCCTTGATCTGAGGGCAGAGAGAGAGAGAGAAGGGAGGGAGAGGTGGAGGGAAACAGACAGCCAGACGGAGGGGGTAGGGAGGGAAGAAAAGGATGAGTGAGAGAGAGAGAGAAAGAAAGAAACAGACAGGGCCAGAGAGAATGAGAGCGACATGACACATCACCCTCTCCTCTGCATCCCTGTCGCCTCTGACTCACTGACCTTGAACTGAGCTCCAGGGAGTTACAACAGAGCTCTCAATCAGCATCTCGCTGTAAAGATGTTCTCTCTGAATACACACTAAGTGCTCTTTCTCTTTAAATACACACAGTGGGTTCCAAAGTCTCAAATCTCTCTCTCTCTCTCTGTATCTGTCCCTGTAAACTAGGGCTGGGCGATATGGCTGAAATCTGTATCACGATATAAGTGTTTCATATTGGTCGATATCGATAATTATTGAAACATTTTATGACCTATTTAAAATAAGGACCAGGAGGGAACAATACTAAATTCAAACCTTTATTTTAAACTTAAACTTCCTCTGACAGCCAATAAGCAAGGAATGTCAACACGCATGTTCAATGTTACGATCACAACAAAAACTGAGCAATTATCAATAATAAAGTGCTTAAAAAACTCAAGTGTTATAAAAACATGAGCAAAGTGTTAAATGTAAACATAGTAAAACCTGCTATGTGAGAAGGACTGTCATATTTTTAATTTTTTACTGCAAGTTTAGTGCAAAAAAAGTTCACCCTCTGGTGAGTAACATTTAAAAACATAAATAAAAATATGCAGTGCTTTATAAACATAAAAGAAATTGAGTGAAACTGAGGTAGACTTAGACTATTCTTAAACTATTCAAGTATATTTTCATTGAAGGTTTAATAAAATAAAAATAGTGTTTTGTAAACATAGAAGAAATTAAAGTAAAACTGAGGTAGACTTAAGACTTTACATCTGTAACATCTGACCTTACTGACTTTATCCACAATTTCCTCGCTCGTTCCGGCACTCATCTTTCTTTTCTTGGCCACGCTGTTTCTGGAAAAAAAATAAACACGACCACGAGACAACGAGATGGTGCAACCAAACCGATACTGTTACATGATTGCTATCAGCGTGTCACTCCCTATGCGTTGCTAGGCACCAGAGGACGAGTGCCTTTGCTCATGCAACCAAGCTTGCTTCGCAACAACAGTTGATTGAAAGCGGACCTAAACCAGAGAGGGCTCTGGCTAACGCTTGTTTCTTGAAAAAAAAAAAACATTCTATCGAAACGTTCTATCGAACGCATTTTCTATTGATATCAAGTATGTGTCTATCGCGATATGTATCGTTATCATTTTATCGCCCAGCCCTACTGTAAACCCTCAGAATTCATGAATTAAATCAGATTGTGTAGTTGCATTAGCTGCTTGTGCAAGTGTGTAAATGCCTGGTAAATCCATAGCTAATGTTTGCTTTAAATTTATGTGCCACCCCCCCAAGAAAAGAAAAAAAAAACACTTTTTGCCAACCCTACATTTAAGTATCACTTTTCTTGGGTGACTGTACATTTTTATCAAACTCTGTGAAATTGTAAACCTAATGTCGAAATGGAGATATCCATTTGATAGAGGGGTCCAAGGTGAATATTAAAAAAATCTTTGTTTAAAATATTTTGTATTTCATGCAGAGTTTCGGAAGGAAAAGTCAGCGTTATGGATGTGACGAAATTCCGTTATGGATGTGACGCGTCTGAAATAGACATGGCGTATGTTTAGAAAATCAGCAATTTAACCACCATAACCCTTTGAAAAACTCTCTAAATATCAGCTAAAACTATCAAAGTTCTTAAATAATATTTAGGATGGCTATTGTTTTGCTGTTTTGTGGATTTTAGCATACATTTCTGTGGCTTGTGGCAATAATATAGAATTGTACATGATCAAAGTTATTAGTGTCATTAGCTAAAATAGTGAAGGCGAAGGGAACAATTCTTGTGACAAATTGGTTCAACTTATTCACATCTGTAAAATACAGGCCTAGGTGATATCTCTGGGAGTGGTTTTGATGTATTACATGTTGCTTTATTTTTGCATGGTGAGGTTGACATTTACATGGACTTGCCCATAGCTGCCAACTACTATGAATAAATCGTATTTATTACGATTTGTCGTTTTGATTACGAAAATACGAATTTACTACAATAAAATACGATTTTGCCAATTTTCATGGGTCATTTTCAAAGTCTATCACCGGTGGGATTCGTATTTGATAAAACACCGCTTCGTTCCAAGCGGCAGATACTACGCCAAATTTCATTGGCTATTGCTTGTTCTCTCAGCCAATCAATGATGCTATTAGATCATCCATGGCACGCTATCGTCTGGCCTTTGTTCACGAAGTTTCTGAACAAAGCATGGCGTTTCAAGCTTTTGTTATGAAGATGTAGCGTAGTACTAATCTCTAAAGAAAGCATGGCTAAGGGGAAGGGCCAGCGCTTCAAGGACTCGTACCGAGAGGAGTTTCCCTTCATTTCTAAGTCAAGTAAGGGCGATCACTAAGCGTTTTGTGCTCCATGTCGGTGAGACATTTATGTGGTGCAATAACATCAACTGTTGACTGAGTGAGCTCTGGTCTATTTCTCTAATGTGTACTTTGTCAAAAGTTATATGTGCCAATTGCATTGTTTGAAGTTTTTGCCTGATTCACTGACTTTTCATACATTGTTGAAAAGAGCTTTGCAAATTAATGTAAGATGATAGTTTAGTTTGTAGAATAAATTTTGTCAAACTATTTTGTTTTAGTATGATTTTTCAGGGTAGTTTTGCAAGAAAGCTTTGGCGGCGGGGGGGGGCGAGCAAGACTCCGTACCCAACCTTGTATTACTATTTACAATTTCGGAATGTTGGCAGCTATGCATTTATGATGAGGTGCGACAGTAAACTGCTTCCTGTATATGTCTCGATGAATGATCAGATTCCTTTATTCTCTCCAGTTCTCTGCTTTACAAAAGGGAAAATCCGATCGCAAATTCTATGTTAAAAATATCACCAATTCAAAAAAAAAAAGAAGAGCATGCGCATCCAAATCATTTCAGAACATGATCCATAACCTACTTCTTTAGAAGCAACATTCACTGATGAAATTAAGGATGTGATGAACATTCATAGACGTTGTGTCTGACATTCATTAAACAACCCCCCCCCCCCCCCCCCCCTTTTTAAAATATATATCTATTTTATTTTATTTTATTTTTTGTGCATGTAGCTTCTCCAAACATTCTGGATTCACCAAACCAATCTGTCTGTGCCTCAGTCTGTCCACTAACACTGGATTTCATGTCAATAGATATTGACTAGCAGAGCCGCAGTAGCCTCTCCACAAGGCTCTCTTTCTGTGATAACCTCTGTGTGAATTTGTTAAAGTCCTCTATCAAAGCACTCCCAGTGAAGATTTTTGGGCTTGGGTTTAACGCGCTCTCTCTAGACAAAAGAAGCAGCGAGTGAGTCCCAGAGCCCCCAGTGTGAGCCAGACCGTTCACAAAGAGCTCTGTGAGGGTTTCATGTGGAGGCCTGGAGAAAGGGTACTGCTGAGAGAGAGGCACTGTGAGCGTTTGCTCCCAGGGCCCCTTCCTACTGTATCCTTCACACTGGGCATGGAGTCATACCCAAGCCAGTGCCTAGCACACACGTTGTGTCTGCTTCATCTCCTCTGCCCTTGCCTAATGTGGAAGTCTCAGTCAGCTCGATTGCCCACCTCTACAGCCGCTAAGATGGAGGGCCCTTTGAGCAGTGCCTGAGGAGAAAGAGAAAGCCAGCAGCCTTCTCCCTTCAGTCTGGCACCCACAGCCAAGACTGTGATGCCAGCCTTGTGGAGGATGGGAGGAGGGAGGAGGAACAGCGCTCCACTGCCACCTGCTGGTCAGACCCCATTAGTGCTGTGCCTTTCCCGGACCTCGACCACAGCCAGCCTTAATTACTGCACGCCTCAGTTGTTCTAAGTGCATGTCAGAACAAATTATGTAAGTAATGAGGCTGAAAATGCTAAAGGAGCAGGAACACGCTGGCACTCTAATGCTCATGGCGGGAGAACATAAAAACAAACAGTCGAGTACTGTGTATGCACGGCAAGCGCCCACCGCACCAAAAAAAAGGCAGATAATTATATATATATATATATATATATATATATATATATATATCTCTTACAATATTCCTTACAGAACGATCTCTCGTTCTTAAGTGATCTGACTGCACCGTGGTGTAGCGATTAGTTGATAAGGACCACACTACCACTTCTGCGGAGAGCCGGCATAGCTGCTGTCAGCATGTGGCCTGTGCTGTGCTGACTGAAGTGTTGGCTGGTACCCTGTTCACAGGCTGTGAGAGAATGCCAACAGGATACACTACTCGCTGGTCGAGATTAGAGGTTACAGGATCTGCTGCTCCAAACGAGAGACAAACAATTGTGCCCTTTGGGTGCATTGTAAGGCTGTGACATTTATGCAGATAGGTCTCAGGTAACTGGTAACAGGTTCTCATGGTCGCCTGAAAAAGAAACCCAGAGGTAGAGCTGTTAGCGCTATTAGCCTGGTGTGTGCATGCTGGCCCTGATGGCTCCTCAGCCTCAGTTACGTCATTTGCATTCGAATTTGCGTTCAAGTTTAGATCAGCTGCCGCTGTGCAGCAGGGGTGTGATAGCAACATGCCGTGTGACATCGTGCTGTCAATATCAGGACCAGTGTTGTGCGTTTTTGTGACAGCGCATTTGCAGTTTTACCCAGAGAGCAAACATCAAATCGGTAACGGATTTAAGCAGGCCTACGGCAATGAAGCAACAAGCCGGGCAAGGTGTTTTGAGTGGCATTCACACTTCAAGGGGCCAGAAATCAGGGCGTTCCAACGATCCTGATGCGTTTACATTACAGGTATTTAGCAGACGCTCCTGTCCAGAGCAACGTACAACAGAACCCTGACATATCCGCAGCAGTCGGAAGCCTGGGGAGCAGTTGGGGGTTAGGTGCCTTGCTCAAGGGCACGTCAGCCATTCCTACCGGTCCAGGAAATCAAACTGGCAACCTTTTGGTCCCAAAGCTGCTTCTGTAACCATTTGGCCATGGTCATGCACAGCGTGCCTCAATTTCTCGGACATTTTCAAGGGCTGTGCTCGTGCAGCATTTCAGGTGTCTCCGTTGCTGATTTCCTGAGTTTGACACATAATTTGATGCTTGCTCTCAGCTCAAGTTTGAAGTCCATAGTAAAATCACAACTGCGCACACCCACTTTGTCGCAAAAACACGTGTAACACGGGTCCCGATGTTGACAGCACGATGTCGTGTGGCATACTGACTCAAAAAGGTACTGCTCGCTCCTGTGGCACGCACACGACCGTCCCAAGCTCTGTTCGTTCACAACAGGAACAGTCTCAGAACTTTTTATAACATGTTATATTGTTACTGCAGCCCCTGATATCATTAGTCACAGTGTTGTGCTGTACCTCTCACCAGTTGTAAAAGACACTGCTGAGGTTTTAATACACAGAAGCTGGTATTTCACTTCTGAAATGAGTCCAGTCGTGTACTTAGGAGGTGTGCTTTGTCAGACAGTTGGCCTCTTATTGCTCCCTGAAGGGTCTGCTGGAGTAGTGTGTGTGTGTGTTTCCTTTGTGTAGTTTGAACTGACAATGTTATTGCAATGGTTTGCAGGGGGTTGTATTCAGAGTTAAGATGGTCTCCTCTGTAAAACTGTGTAGTTTTATCTGTCGCTGTGTGGCAGGGAACAGATTTGTTTGAAGCTCCGCGCTGTTTCATGTAGCGACACACAGCCGTGGCGGAGGTGTCGTGCTGCGCCTGGTGACAGCCAAGAAAATCCTGACTGTTTCTTTTCTCTTTCTCTTTCTTCTCCGTAGCTCAAATTGAAATTATTCCCTGCAAGATCTGTGGAGACAAATCATCAGGCATCCATTACGGTGTGATAACATGTGAAGGCTGTAAGGTAAGCAACCAAACAAGTGTGTGCGCGTGTGCACGTGTGTGTGTTTCGGCGGGTAAGCATGAGCTTTGTGTTTTGAAAACAACAATATTTGAATACATGCTTGAATAGGAGGGCTAAATGAAGGTACTGAAGGTCTAAACACGAGTGTGTTCATCATCATTAATATGACACAGCAGGCTTCGATGAGCCACACTCCGTCATTATTAGGACAAAGTGACTCCTGCGACTTGTTTTCTTTCTGCACTCACCGGCAGATTTTTTATGACTTTGGCTCTGCAGTTACTGCGTGCTTCACAAATAAAACTGTCAAAGGGTGCAGTGCTTTGAAGTATACCACATATTTAGCTATTTTGCTGTCGCGTTTTCTTTTTTTTTTTTAAACCTGAAACTACTCTGTTTGTGTTTGTTTTAAATACGCCATCCAGTCAGCAGGAGGAATTATATGCTTACTGTATCTTCTTGTTAGTATTTTTAAGGTTGTTTGTTCCGACTCTACAGGCAAGCACTGCACAGCGTAGCAGAAATGAACAAACTTTGTGATCCGACTCTATTTTTGAATAAAAGGCAGACTCTACATTCAGCACACTGCTCGCTCACAATACGGTGTCGGAGAAGAGGGGGGGAAAATGTACAGGCCGGAAGAATAAACTGCTGAAATGTATCTTTAATGATTGCTAATTACTTCAGGCAGAGAGGCATTTAATGATATGTGCGAGCACACCGCTCTGGCCCATAAATCATAGCATTATAAAGGAGCGCTGCTTGTCACCAGCAGTTCTACCCCACTTTCATAATGGCTGCCATTAGAAAGCAACTTGGCAGCTGTCAGCTGTTTTCTTGTAATTAAACAGCCAATGAGCAACTAATTAAGACATATGTGTATCGAGCAGTGGAGTGGGGTATGTTAATGGTGTGCTGGAATCAATTCATTAAGTAAAAGGGATGAGGTATCAACTCATTGTGATTGCGTGCTCTCTCTCCGTCTCCCTCTGTACATGTCTCTCTCCCTCACGCTGCGTCTCTCGACACCCACTGGTTTTGAGATCTGTTATTTAACTAATAACCAGACAAACTCAACGTTATTTACAGTCAATGCGCTTGAAAATTAGCTAAGCGACTTTCACGAAAGTGCATCCCTATACAATGGCTATTCATTAAGGCTACGTTCACACTGCAGGCTGAAGTGACTCAAATCCGATCTTTTCGCCCATATGTGACCTGCATCCGATCTTTTATTGACAATTTGAACGACACAGATCCGATTTTTTCAAATCCGACCCAGGCCGTTTGGATATGTGGTGCTAATTCCGATTCCTATCCGCTCTTTTCATATGCGACTTCAGTCTGAACCGCCAGGTCACATTCATCCGACTTACACGTCATCAACAAGCCACAAACGTTACTATTCTGCGCTGAAGTAGGCGGCGGGTCTCTCAAAAAAGTTACAACAACATGGCGCATAATCACGGGCGCAGATAGAGGGTGGGACGAGTCATATTTAAATTCACCTCGTTCGGTCCCCCCTACTTATAGGGAGGAAAAAACGTCTATGCTGTCTTTCTTTGCATAAGGCAAACCTCACGGAAAAATCAAAAGACTAATTACCATTCGGTTTATTGAGGTGCACAGCAGTGTATACATAGTTGCAACAACTCACATAAAACAAAACAAAGACTGATATTCGGTTGGTTGAGCTGCGCAGACTGCACAGGTTGCGAGCTCGAGCTTGGTTGCTATGGTTACTAACAACAAGTTTGACAGGCATATCGGGGTTGGGGTTGGTTTGCTGGCAGCTTTGTCCCCCCCCCAGTTTTTTGTCCCCCCCCCCCAGTTCAAAAAACGTATCTGCGCCCCTGCGCATGACATCAGTGCGAGGGACGCTTCGGGCTGTGAAGGTTCTGAATCTTCTCAATGGAAGGACGCAGAGGTTAGGGAGCTGATTTCCATTTGGGGGGATGCAGCTATTCAAGCTAGATTGGATGGGTCATACCGCAACCGGGCGGTTTTACTTCCGTAAACACTGGCCATGCTCACTGCATGTGACGTCGTCGTATCCCGCAGTGCGCATGCGGAACACTTTTAGGTCGCTTTTCGTTCATACTGAGGATCACATACAAGTCGCATATATTTGTTAATGTGAACGACCTCACAAAAAAATCGGATTTCACAAAAAAATCGGAATTGAGCATTAAGCCTTGCAGTGTGAACGTAGCGTAAGTATGCCTGTCCTCATAAGACATGTCATCTGTGTGATCTGGAGCTGGAAGTGATCTCATCTATGACCCCTGTGTATATGGTTATGGCTTCATCCATAGTTCCTGTTTATAGAAAAGAGCATGTTGTGAGTTATGGAGCTTTCTACTACAGCCACTTCTCTCTCTGTTTGTCTCTCTGTCTGTGTCTCATTCATGCAGGGTTTCTTCAGGAGGAGTCAGCAGAGCAATGCGGCATATTCATGCCCACGTCAAAAGAACTGCCTGATCGACCGTACCAGCCGAAATCGTTGCCAGCACTGCAGGCTGCAGAAGTGTCTGGCCGTGGGCATGTCACGGGACGGTGAGTGTGCTGCTGTTCCTGGTCTAGTGTGCACCAGGGAACAACAGCCCCCTTCCGCATGAAGGGCTTCGGGGCCTTGCCAACACAAGCTGGAAAAATACGTGGAATGGAATTTTGAGCTTTAGGCAATCTACAGTGAATGTTTCTTAAACCTGGCTTATGGTTCATCAGAAGTGTTTCTGAGAGCCTGGAACACTCATGGTTGTTCAGAACAGTCAGACGTACTTAGTATTTATAGACTGGCTGCCAATCAAGGGGGTGGAGTAGTAGAGCAGTAAACAGTGAGCAGACAGGTGAACTGCATAGTGCCAAGCCGCAAAAGTGGCATTGCAGTTTTCTGTGTGAATTTTTTTTTTTTTTACTGAGGATGTTATTGGGCATGGTATGGTGTCTTAAAATATATAGTTATTTCTGGGTGCCCAAGTGGCACAAGCGTTCACCCTATCATCCAGAGATCGCGAGTTCATGACCAGCCATCCATGGCTGGGAGTCCATGAGAGCAGAACTGCCCATGCTCTCTGGGTGGGAGGAATGGAATACTCCCTCTCTCTGTCTAGCCGGTCATGGGTATCTGTGAGCTCGTTTTTGCAGAAGAGGGTAGATAGCGCTTTCCTCCAAGTGTGTTGCTCTGTCCTGTGACACAGCATGAGCAGCAGTTCGAAAAGGTGCAGTTGACTGGCTTCATATGTCTCGTGTCAACCTTCACCCACAGTTCTTGGTCATTGTATGATAGGGGAGAGCGGGTTAGCGGGTGGGAATTGGCCAAATTAGGGAAAAAAATAGGGGTGGGGGGGATGACGACTAGTTATTCCCAAAACACTGCTTCCATAAGAAACAACTCCACTTTGTTGGCTTAAATACATTACTGAAAGCACAACCCTGGTCCTGGAGTGCCCCCCTGTCCTGCACGTTTGAGTGTTTGCTGCTTTAACACATCCAGTTCAACTCAGGAACAGCTGTTAACTGGCTGATTAGTTAAGTCTGGTGTGTTGGGAGCAGTTAAATCAGGGGTCGAAATTAAGCATGTACCGATGGACATGGGCGAGTCATTCTCATACTCGGGCAACAATAAAATGATCACTAGTTGTCCGTCGGACAGCTGTGTTTGAATGTCTATTTTACCAAGAAAAATTAAGTTGTTGTGATTCCTAACAGAAACAGAACGAAAACTTTATTTTTCCCGTCTTCTCTTTCGTTTGTCCTTGACTTTGGTTCGTTGCGGTAGTTGACGCTTCCATTCGCGAGATGGCGCTACATGATATTACGATTATTCACACGAGGCGCCACTGTCCCGTTGGCTAGAACGAACGAAGCGTCTTTTTGGACTGATTTTTAATCCTGATTTGATCAGTTACACTTGACCATGATGACATGATGTTTTCTGACTGTTTAACATGTTTAATAGAAGATACTAGTAGTTATACCTAGTTGTTTTACTGTTCATCATGATGAAATAAACACCAAACATATGAGTGTTATAACTTTATTTCTATCGATCAGTAATCAAACAATGGCAAAACAAGTTGAAATATTTTATTGCGTACTCTATAATATACATCCAGATTGCTTTTTATGCAAATTATTTACCCAGTCAACCTGCAAAAAAGTAGGGCAACTGATACATGCATGCGGGCAAGTACATTTTTGGGGTTGGTTGCCCTGAGGGCAAGTACATTCAAAGTTAATTTCGACCCCTGTTAAATACTAAAATGTACAAGACCGGAGATACTCCATGACCAGAATTGGGAACCTGAAACTTAAAGGAAAAGGCAACTTTTGTACAAAATCACCACAAATGGATAGATAAATATATAAAGTAATCGATCATGGAATTTATAGAGAAAGAACAGACCGCATAACAGTATCTTTTAACTTTTAATAATATGGGCTTGCGCTGAGCTCAGCGAAGATGCGTTCCGCCATATTGATCTACTGCGTGACGTCATGCGGCCCACCACTGAAAAGAACTCTTCAGTGCTTCATGGTAATAAGGTAAAAAACCAGTACAATCGCTTCTTCAAAGTTTCACCAAATGGTTTTATTTATGCAACTTAAAGCTCATAATACTGTAGAACTTTGGTTGAGTAAAAACACGGAGCAAAAACATGGCTGAATCCTGAATGACTCCTATTTGGAGTTATCCTACCAAGCCTACTGCGCATGCGTGAAGCGGCTCGGCTCGGTTTTCCCTTTCGGGCGCTCTCGTTTTCTGTTAGAATTTGGTAAAGAAAAAAATAAATAAATATTATTTACCAGCTTACCGGGTCCATGAACATAAATCTGACAGCTGACAAGGTCGGGATATAAACGAATCGAATACAAGCCACCCGCCGGGACTCCTAATCACAGTGATCTGCTTGTAAACACTGTCTTCATGGGCCCAGTGACGTCACAGATCAGAGGGAGGCGCATTAACGAAAGATTCTGATTGGTTTATAGTTGCCCACAATCTCAAAATGGCTGCCTCCTCCAACTTCGGCTCCTCTGTGTCAATTCATGATTTCAAAGCTAAAAATATTTTTTCATGTTCGATATATAATGGAAATAATTAACGGAATTGATTACGTATATGTTTTTCACCTGGTTTTGTACAAAAGTTGCCTTTTCCTTTAATGGATTGTCGATATGTATTATGCAGGCTGCATTAAGAAAATAGAATGGTATAGTTTTTTATTTACACGTTTTGTTGCTCGCAAGATAAAATACTTCTTACAAATGACTTGATTTATAAAGGAATGTCATTTCCACTTGCTGCTTGGAAAAGTATTGAACTAATAAGTTTGTTGCATTGCATCTGGCACAGCCTCTCTTCAAACATGTTTGGCTTGTCACAGCTGCAAGGTTGAAGCTCCAGCCAAATCCCATCCTTTCATATATCACTTCTGACCAATCACTGAGGATTTACCTTTCCGACCTTCTGAAAGTTTTGGAAGCCTGTTTGGAAAGAACCATAAACTATCCTTTAAGGACTGATATATTAAATGCATGTTTATTGTCTGGGTAGAAGGAAATGTTTTGTAATTCTTTTTTTTTTTTTATGTCTAGACGTTTGTCCATAACGAGCCTAAATTCTGCTTGACGTAAATACATTTGAGGGGGGGGAAAATGTCCTTTATGAAAGGGGATGTTGGAAAAGCTCAGCCATTTCGGTATAAGCGCTAATCATGGATATTTTTGTTTCAATTCCTGCACTGGCTGTGGTAAGAGAGGACAATACTCCTTTGCAAGCCAGTGACAAGATCAATGGCCTCGTACTCGGTTTCCTCAGTTAGGTCTCATGTTGCACTTCAGGCAAGGCGGAGGATTTGTGACAGCAAGTGGCTTTTATTAAATGACTGTCATTAGAAAGGCCCATTAAAGCCAGTGCAGGTGAGCAGCATTAACGGGAACACAGGTGAGTGTGTGTGTGTGTGTGTGTTGAGGCCCCCTGCAGGGCTTCTGACTGGGTTGTGTGACTGTGGCCTGTAACAGGAAGCCGTAATCAGGCCAGGCCTTCAGAGTGTGCCGGGCTGCTCTCTCACACACAACCAGGACAGGCAAGGTGACTTCTGAGTTCACTTAGACACGAGCCCCCTTCTGCCTTTCCACAAGCACACACACATAGACGCATCAGCTCTGGGTTGTTTGTTCTTTATCTGTAAGACCTGGACTCTAGCATTCTCTTCTCTTTATTATACAGTCAGTCCCACCAGTTACACCTTCATTACTCCTCTCTGCCTGCCAAGAGCAAAAAGCTCTCATACTGAGATCCACACTCTCTTTTTTTTTTTTTAAAGCTTTCCTCTGTTTTAATAGTTCAACACTGTCTGTTCACAGGCCCAGTGCCAGTGCTGGAGTCTTAGTCAAACCCCAGCGCATAACCAACTACTTGTAGTAGATATATTTGTGTGGGTGACGAGCATTACTCCGAACCATCCAGGCTCCAGCAATAATCTCAAATCTACCTCACTGAATGTAAAAACGGTCCATTGGCAGACAAAAGCAATAGCTCTTCTGTATTCACCATTTTGTTGTGTGCTGTATTGTGCACATTGTACTCTGCACGGAGGCATGTCCTTGTCTCGTTCACTGCAAGTTGTTCTAGCCAAACCTGCTGCCCCTGTCTGAGTCTGGCAGGTTAAAAAACAGCAGAAAGTTGCCGTGAACGTGTCAAAGTGGCAAAGTGTTTTATACCCATTCCTCGGCTAATGTGCTGGGAGAGAAATCACTCCCACTGCTCTGGCTGCTACATTAAGCTCACTGTCTTAGGGCCATGTCCCCCAGGCAAGGAGACTCGAAAATGATTCCAGTGGTGAGATCACTGTTGTGTATTATCTAACTGATTAATAACTTTAATGAAAGATTTGAGTTTTGATTTTTGACTTTCCCTTTAGCGGTGAAGTTCGGGCGCATGTCAAAGAAGCAGCGGGACAGCCTGTACGCTGAAGTGCAAAAGCACCGTCTCCAGCAGCAGCAGAGGGAGCAGCAGCAGCAGCCAGGTGAGGCTGAGCCGCTCACGCCCACCTACGGGCTCTCAGCAAACGGCCTCACCGAGCTTCACGATGAGCTGAGCGGCTACATGGACGGCCACACAGCTGACGGCACCAAGCCTGACTCAGGCGTCAGCAGCTTCTACCTGGACATCCAGCCCTCGCCCGACCAGTCCGGCCTGGACATCAACGGCATCAAGCCCGAGCCCATCTGTGACTTTACGCCAGCCTCAGGCTTCTTCCCATACTGCTCCTTCAGCAACGGCGAGACCTCCCCCACCGTCTCCATGGCCGAACTAGGTGAGCACAGCTGAAGTGCTGGATGGATGGAAATATATGATATGGAGAAAACAGGAAAGATTTGAGAGAGCTACGCAGTATAGGAAGAGATAGGGAAAAGCTAAAGACATGTTGTAGGGAGGAGATGTAAGAGAGACATTGGATATATACACACTAGACAATATGTGATTGGAGCTGGGGTGATGGGGCACTGGGGGGTTTAGAGATGGGGAAGAACTCAACCGTGGGGCAAATGACATAAAGGTGGCTTAAAATAGCAGAAGGTTGGAGACTCATCTCCGAGACTCATTAAAAGTGCCTCTTTTTTTGTAATTAGTTTCCATTAATTAGGGCCAATCAGGATCCAGCAGGGCACGAGCCAAGGGAAATAATTTTTTTTAGGTTTCCCATGTGCTCTGGGACTCCTTATAACAGATGTGTTTTCAACATGATTGGATTTTTATACTTGTGTTTTTTTTCCCTCTCCTTTATGCTCTTTTTTTTTTTTTTTTACTGAAAGCAAATGTGACCTTTGTTTCTGTGGGTAATGTGTATATACTCTACTCTGCTTATATCACATGGTAGACACACAGTTATCCTACTACTCCACGATGAGCTTCCTGCTGGCGACAGCAGAGGAAAATGTCAACAAACTTCTAAATCAAATTTAACAGCTCTACTTCAATCATGACATTTAGCCATCTGAAAGTAGCCTCTTGTTATTGGTGAACTGGAACTCATGCAGTATGTCTTAGACAGGTAGAGCAAAGTATGTGTGTGTGTTTTGGTGCATGTCTGAGTCTTTGACGCTGTCCTGTCTGTTGTCTGTTGCAGAGCATCTGGCCCAGAATATCTCCAAGTCCCACATGGAGACGTGTCAGTATCTGAGAGAAGAGCTGCAGCAGATGACCTGGCAGGCCTTCCTGCAGGAGGAAATGGAGAGCTACCAGAACAAGGTAGCACTCTCCCACACACACTACCACCACAATCGCCTGCATCTCTGCAGAAAATTTCATATCCGAGTGTTTCTGTTGCACAGTAGGCTGCACAAGTCTGAGCCCACTGTCAACAACAGGGCTCATTTATCAAGCTGGATATGAAAGAAATTATTTGTAAATCATTCACAGGAGCATTTACAAAAGAAACGTGATCTTCATGAAAATCCCATTAGTTTGAAAAAGCATTTGTAACCTCAAATATTTGTCAAGAGCTCCGGAGTTTTGTCAATTTAAGTATAAAGAGACACTAATATAAACATTGACTCATAGGCTTCAAAACGTATAATAGGAGTTGATTTATTACAGGTTTAGTTCAAATATTCTATTTTGAGTAACATTTTGTATTTATTCACACTAGTTTTTTTGCTTATATTCTATATTTGTCTGCTTGCTGCATACAGTATTTATGCTGCAGTATGCAGTCTGTCTAAACGGCACATCACTATATTTCAACTGTGGCATCGGCCACCCTTGCAGTCAGTTGTAAATCAGATTTTATGAACATTGTAACTGCCACTGAGGAGTGAAATCTTGTTAGATTAGTATCTTCAGTGCAAACGCGTGTTTTTACTAATCTGAGAGTCCGTAAAATACGTGCACATTACATTTACTCACCCATTACAAGAAAGCACAACTAAGCCGTACTCTAAAAACAGCACCAGGTTTTGTAACGCTTGCATGGTTTTGCGCGTATCCAGTATGGTTTTATATAGTTTTTAACAGACCACGCAGTACAGATTTCCTAAAAATATCCATAGCTGCACTACGTGGATAGTCCAAACTGGTACTAAATTGGAACTGCATATTATTTAACATCAAGCACCAGTTAAACCTTCATCTCACCATAGTCTCTTTAAACTGGTATAGAAATGGAGTCAAGTGGAATCTCAGAAAATGTATTCTGAAATGTACATTTTCATGTCTTTGAAGAAAACGAAAACGAAGTCAGAGCACAGATTATGTTTCTAACACGGCTAATCAAACGAACTCTCCTTGCCTCAAGCCTTTCTGATTTTATAAAAACGGATATTTCCATCTGAAAATGGTGTATGTGCAAAAGGATCCCACACATCTCCAAATTTCGATAAGAGCAGAATCGACTGGAGGTCATTTACCTAAGTGTTCATGTGAGAAGTCTGGGGTTTAATACCATTAAACAGACTGTGCTTTTAGGAGATATTGATATTTTTTTCAGCATGTTTTTTTTTCCTGTTCCACCAGCCCAGAGAAGTCATGTGGCAGTTGTGTGCCATTAAAATCACCGAGGCCATCCAGTACGTGGTGGAGTTTGCCAAGCGTATCGATGGCTTCATGGAGCTCTGCCAGAATGATCAGATTGTGCTACTCAAAGCAGGTAGTGTGTGTGTGTGTGTGTGTGTGTGTGTGTGTGTGTGTGTGTACACACACATTACAGTGATATGGTGGTTAGAATTCATATTTGTGACAAGATGTTATGGGCTTCACATTGTATTTATTTAGTCCAAAGATGAATTCTGAAGTATTTTAAAGTTGTTCATGATCTTTAGCTCTCTCGACCCTGTGAACCCAACTGACTCACACTGCGTCCAAATTCACTTCCCCAGTTCTTGGTTTAATTGCTCACGAAGTATTCGTCGCAGCGAGGTGTATCGCATATCACATAAAAAGGCACGACTTGATCTTTCAAGTGATGCTAGTTACTTGTCTACACAATGAAATCTTAGCAAGAAAAATGATTTTGAATTTACATCAAATGTAATCACACTTCCAGTCTGAATATAGCTCTGCATCCCTCTCCACACTCATTACTCTTGCTTGAATTACTCATGAACTCGTTATTGCAGAGGTGTGCAACATGCATTACAAGAAAGAGCCAAACCGGAGCTTTCTAATGATGCTAGTCAAATTTGTACAGTAAAAAATACATACCGAATTAATCATGTTATGAAACAGATCGAACTTCTGCAAAGTAATATCTTTATTAATTTCTTCACCCATTTTCATACTGCTGCTTCTCGGCTGAATACAACCCCGATTCCAAAAAAGTTGGGACAAAGTACAAATTGTAAATAAAAATGGAATGCAATAATTTACAAATCTCAAAAACTGATATTGTATTCACAATAGAACATAGACAACATATCAAATGTCGAAAGTGAGACATTTTGAAATTTCATGCCAAATATTGGCTCATTTGAAATTTCATGACAGCAACACATCTCAAAAAAGTTGGGACAGGGGCAATAAGAGGCTGGAAAAGTTAAAGGTACAAAAAAGGAACAGCTGGAGGACCAAATTGCAACTCATTAGGTCAATTGGCAATAGGTCATTAACATGACTGGGTATAAAAAGAGCATCTTGGCGTGACAGCGGCTCTCAGAAGTAAAGATGGGAAGAGGATCACCAATCCCCCTAATTCTGCGCCGACAAATAGTGGAGCAATATCAGAAAGGAGTTCGACAGTGTAAAATTGCAAAGAGTTTGAACATCATCATCTACAGTGCATAATATCATCAAAAGATTCAGAGAATCTGGAAGAATCTCTGTGCGTAAGGGTCAAGGCCGGAAAACCATACTGGGTGCCCGTGATCTTCAGGCCCTTAGACGGCACTGCATCACATACAGGCGTGCTTCTGTATTGGAAATCACAAAATGGGCTCAGGAATATTTCCAGAGAACATTATCTGTGAACACAATTCACCGTGCCATCCGCTGTTGCCAGCTAAAACTCTATAGTTCAAAGAAGAAGCCGTATCTAAACATGATCCAGAAGCGCAGACGTCTTCTCTGGGCCAAGGCTCATTTAAAATGGACTGTGGCAAAGTGGAAAACTGTTCTGTGGTCAGACGAATCAAAATTTGAAGTTCTTTATGGAAATCAGGGACACCGTGTCATTCGGACTAAAGAGGAGAAGGACGACCCAAGTTGTTATCAGTGCTCAGTTCAGAAGCCTGCATCTCTGATGGTATGGGGTTGCATTAGTGCGTGTGGCATGGGCAGCTTACACATCTGTAAAGACACCATCAATGCTGAAAGGTATATCCAGGTTCTAGAGCAACATATGCTCCCATCCAGACGACGTCTCTTTCAGGGAAGACCTTGCATTTTCCAACATGACAATGCCAAACCACATACTGCATCAATTACAGCATCATGGCTGCGTAGAAGAAGGGTCCGGGTACTGAACTGGCCAGCCTGCAGTCCAGATCTTTCACCCATAGAAAACATTTGGCACATCATAAAACGGAAGATACGACAAAAAAGACCTAAGACAGTTGAGCAACTAGAATCCTACATTAGACAAGAATGGGTTAACATTCCTATTCCTAAACTTGAGCAACTTGACTCCTCAGTCCCCAGACGTTTACAGACTGTTGTAAAGAGAAAAGGGGATGTCTCACAGTGGTAAACATGGCCTTGTCCCAACTTTTTTGAGCTGTGTTGTTGTCATGAAATTTAAAATCACCTAATTTTTCTCTTTAAATGATACATTTTCTCAGTTTAAACATTTGATATGTCATCTATGTTCTATTCTGAATAAAATATGGAATTTTGAAACTTCCACATCATTGCATTCCGTTTTTATTTACAATTTGTACTTTGTCCCAACTTTTTTGGAATCGGGGTTGTAAGTCACAAAGTCCGTATCACTTTACAGCACATCACATATCAGAATAAACAGCAGATGATTTCCGCCCTTTCCGATGATTCTAGACGTTTCTCTCTGTGACAAAATGGTGTTAAGTAATCCAGCTTTGAACTCGCAGCAAAGAAAACAATGACCTTTTTTCTGTTAGCCACTAAGCACATACTTTTGCAGATTAAGTCATAGAGTTTTCCACCATCATGGTTCTGATATTGTCAGATTCCAGACAATCTCCTCTACATAATTATGAAACAATATCTCTGCTGCCAGCATTTTATGGTCAGATACCTATAAAAACAACAATTTAATTGCATTTTTTTTTCCTTGATAGAAAGGTTTGTATAAAAATGTGCATGTATTATCATAACAAAAGGTGAAAGTTCTTGATCGCCTAGACTATTCTAAAAAGAATGAACAGATACACTGTGTAGGGTTAGCCCTTGTAATGAACAAGATAAGAGCGTAAAAGTTAAAGGTAGTGAAATTACCCTGAAAATAGCCTAGGGTTCCTAAGGTTAATTCATTAAACATATTAATTTGTGATATTAGTGAGTTTATTAGAGAGCAGTTTGTATTGAGACTGCTGCCTGCATTCATACTTTAATCCATTACTTTTATTGCATGCTGTGTTATTGTATGCATTTTATTCATGACAAGTTTAATTTATTTATGTAATCTAATGCGTTAAAAGATCATTGCTAAAAGAATGTTTCTGTGAAGCAGTTTGTTGTCTGCATTTGAATGACTTGATGCTCATTAATGCACAGTGTGAAAGAAAAGCCTGATTTCTGTTAAGGTCAAGTGCAATATATTATATTTAGAGATGGTGCTTCTTCTTTTCTGATACAGATACTGAAACCTCGAGTACCTGCCAGTGCCACAAACACAGCCATCAGCTGCTGTTTTCATTGAAAACTACTTAACTTTAAAATGTTGGAGTTTTTCTTAAGTAACTGAAGCACTGCACATCAAAAATCACTTGCATTATAACTATAATAAAGTATAGCACAAGAAAAAACAATCAGGTCTCTTGGAAGAAATTTCCAGTTCCAAAAATACATTTCTTTTCCAAATCCAGTTCCAATTTTTGGTATTTGTTGCAAAATTCAATATCCTATGTGGTTTTTTTTTTTTTTCCTCCGATATCTGAGCCCCGTTTTTTGCGGATATCTGCTCAGTGCTGATGCTGGGTATCGGATCAGCGCCATCTTTAATTCTTTGTTGCTGAATATTTGTTAGAATTGTTCCAATTTCAGTATGAAGCAAAACAGTTGTAATTACCATTCATTCATCTTCACATACAGGTCAACCTATACGGAATGTCCATATTTTATACGGATTTGATTCAATAAACGTAGTATACGGGCGTACAAATAAAGTTATACGGATTCTTTTAAAAAAACTTCAATATTTATTTAGAGCTATAATCAATTCCCATGATGATAAAAGAGCGCATAACATTTACAAACGTACTGTACACCACAGAAAGCACTGACAGCCAGTAAAGAGTCTTATGAAATCGCGCGTTATCTTGTGGTAGCGAGACTTCGTTCCACTTTTGATCATGCGCACACCGCATTGCGAGAATCCCGCCAACCGGGAAGTAACATTTTGTTTGATTTCCACCTGAGCGACTTTCACTAGCGACTGAAAAGATTCTGAATGGGCACTCCGGCAAGATCAACACAGACACTTGCTGTGACATGCAGCCTAGTGAGGTATTGGTGCAGACTGCTAAAAAAGCTGTCATGGAGTACAATTCAGAACATTAGAGTGACACTTTGTGTTTTTGTCAAACATTGGAGCTTTGTATTCATTCTGAAGGCTTACTGTTATTAATACTGAATAAAAAGTAACTTGGATATATCATTGTTAATTATCATTCAAATTTTAGGTAAATTATTTTAATTTGCATCTTATACGGATTTTATAAGGGAAATACGGATTTTGGAGGTTGGTTATACAGGTTTGATTGACCAAAGGTTGACATGTATGTCTTCAGTAAGTGCTTTATCGTAGTCAGTGGATCCGGAGCTTATCCTGGGAGCACTGAGGATATAATGGGAATATACTTATATACACACACACACACACACACACACACACAAAAGTCCATCAAAGGGCACCGTTCATAAACACACACACTCATTAATTAATTAGGGCGAATTTAACATGGCCAGTCCACATACATCTGTGAAGTTGGGAGGAAATTGGAGAACTTGAAGGAAACCCATGCAGACACAGGGAGAACATGAGAACAGACAGTGAACCAAAGCTCAGGACCATGGAGCTGTGAGGCAGGAACACTTCTCGCTGTGTCACTGAGCTGCCTA
Organism: Neoarius graeffei; assembly: GCF_027579695.1. Taxonomy (NCBI): domain Eukaryota; kingdom Metazoa; phylum Chordata; class Actinopteri; order Siluriformes; family Ariidae; genus Neoarius; species Neoarius graeffei. The sequence continues at coordinate 71,113,250 of NC_083570.1, forward strand.
TGATTGCCATTTTAACGCTTACTGTTTATCCCTAGACATAGCACTGAACTAATTAGGAACTGAAGCTCAATTAAAGATAATCTTCCTCAGTTTGTGAGTTTCCTCTTTAAATCAAAGGCCTAACTGCTCTGTCATAGACCCAGAAAAACCCCTGAAGCTCTGTCCTCCCTCCGTGTCTGAGTTTATAATTTGTGCTGTTGTAGTCAGTAATAAAAATGACAAACTAACTGAGATCCCTCAGCTGAAGTGACATCCTAAAGCAGTGGCATCTCACTATAGCTTTGTAATGGCTTCCATTAATGTGCGTTTATCTACTAATCCACTCTTCAGTGGAATTACATCTCCCACTCAGAACAACAATATGACACACCACCTGACTCTCTCTCTCTCTCTCTGACACACACACACAGAATGCAAATATGCAAAGAACATATATACAATGGGAGATTACCATGAACATGGAGGATTTCTCAGTCTCTCCGTATATTTGTAGATCCAGATAAAACAATCAAAATGTCACATTTATTGTGGCTCAAACTTCTAAACATAATCACTGTAAAAGCCAGAATTTAATGCCACAAACACTGCCTTTATTGGTTCTTTATGCTGGTGTTTATTGTCTATCTCTAGGCTCTTTGGAGGTGGTGTTTGTCAGAATGTGTCGTGCCTTTGACCCTCAAAACAACACAGTGTATTTCGACGGAAAGTATGCCGGCCCTGATGTGTTTAAATCATTAGGTAAGTGGATATGCATCTCATGTTTTGTGTTGTAGGAAGGAAAGCTTCCCACACACCCTCCCAAGCTGTGTGTGTGTGTGTGTGTGTGTGTCATTCTGTGTCTTCTCTTGTTTTGTTTTGTTTTGTTTTTTCTCCCAATCAGACCTTACAACGAATTAGCGAAAATGAATTGAGACTCTACAATTTAATTTGCATAACTGACAACTCATACGAAGCTTCTATCAACACACGCACACGCGTGCGCGCGCACACACTGATGTAGACTGCTAATAAATCAGTCCCTGCTGTTAACGTAGTGCAGTCTCACTTTTCCTGCTGAAGTACACTACGTTAAACTATAGCTCAACCTTCTGCATATTTCTTGTGTATCTGGGGGAGAAACATATGGAAAATTGAGTGCCTGCTTTGAGAGTTTTTATCAACCCTACAAACCATACAGTCACAATCCAAGCAGTGCATTTCTCTAGTGTAAGCAAATAACATTTATGTTTGAATGCCATGGCATTAGTAAAATCCCTCCACTGTATTTCCTTATGCACATCCAAAGCCTTTTCAGGCAGAAAGCTGTCCAAATGCCAGAGTGAATACAAATGTGAGCGGGGAGAGCGTGAGGGAAAAAGAAGCAAGGGGCTTGTGTGTGTGTGTGTGTTTGTCTGTTTATATTAAGCAATCTCAGTGTGTGCATTTGTGTGGGTGTCCTTAGTGATATAGCAACAATAAAGTCTTATTCAGTGTATTTGCGTATGGACAACAAACCAGCCTCTGTCCTCCATGCTTCCATGCTCTGGAGAATACATCACATGGGAAAGAGAGAGAGAGAGAGAGAGAGAGAGAGACTCAGAACCTCTCTGGCCATTGAGTTTATTAAAAGTCCTGTAGCACTGATCAAGGTTGCATAACAGCACTCGGCTGCCTGAGGATGATTAGTAGGTAAAGGGGAGAACAGGGTACAAAGTAATATGGACAATTCACTTACTCTGTTCTTGTTAAATACTTGTGTGTATATTGAGGCTGATAGAGTGACCTTCATTCTCATCTCATCTCATTATCTCTAGCCGCTTTATCCTGTTCTACAGGGTCGCAGGCGAGCTGGAGCCTATCCCAGCTGACTACGGGCGAAAGGCGGGGTACACCCTGGACAAGTCGCCAGGTCATCACAGGGCTGGCACATAGACACAGACAACCATTCACACTCACATTCACACCTACGCTCAATTTAGAGTCACCAGTTAACCTAACCTGCATGTCTTTGGACTGTGGGGGAAACCGGAGCACCCGGAGGAAACCCACGCGGACACGGGGAGAACATGCAAACTCCACACAGAAAGGCCCTCGCCGGCCACGAGGCTCGAACCCAGGACCTTCTTGCTGTGAGGCGACAGCGCTAACCACTACACCACCGTGCCGCCCGTGACCTTCATTATTGAAATATTATTTCAGTTTTTATATGTATTTAAGTCTTTAAAGGTCCCATGGCATACATTTTTCAATTATTTTATATTATTCCCAGAGATGCTTTTGTAAAGTTTGCGTTTTTTAATTGGGGGGGGGAAACAAGCCGCTTTGGTTCTTTTTCGCATGGTATAAAAACCCCTTAGGATAAAACTGGCTGATTCCGGGGGTTTGCCTTTAAATTTAAAAACATACACTACCGTTCAAAAGTTTGGGGTCACTTTGAAATGTCCTTATTTTTGAAAGAAAAGCACTGTTCTTTTCAATGAAGATCACTTTAAACTAATCAGAAATCCACTCTATACATTGCTAATGTGGTAAATGACTATTCTAGCTGCTGGTTTTTGGTGCAATATCTCCATAGAGGCCCATTTCCAGCAACTCTCACTCCAGTGTTCTAATGGTACAATGTGTTTGCTCATTGCCTCAGAAGGCTAATGGATGATTAGAAAACCCTTGTACAATCATGTTAGCACAGCTGAAAACAGTTGAGCTCTTTAGAGAAGCTATAAAACTGACCTTCCTTTGAGCAGATTGACTTTCTGGAGCATCACATTTGTGGGGTCGATTAAATGCTCAAAATGGCCAGAAAAATGTCTTGACTAGATTTTCTGTTCATTTTACAACTTATGGTAGGAAATAAAAGTGTGACTTTTCATGGAAAACACAAAATTGTCTGGGGGACCCCACAACTTTTGAATGGTAGTGTAAATTGACTCACTGTGACAGAGTTGGATGTTGGCTAGTCAGAGCGAAGCTATCTCACGAACTGGCTGAGTTCAAAATTGCACCATGCTGCCTAGACAAGTGCACTACAAAGAGAATGTTATAATGGCGTGTACACCCGGTGTAGTGCATTCGTATAAATGCGGTTTGGAATTTGGCTAAAAGGCTAAAGCTAAAAACTAAAGTATAAAAGCTGTGCTGGTAAAAAGCTGCAGTCCATCAAAATGTAATAATTCTCAATTTATTGATATGGGCCATTTTAATTTAATTTTACTTTTACAGGTCTAATAAGGTCGTTGTGACATAGAAAGGGGAACCAAATCTCCATGGCTTGTTGAAGCACATGCTTTCTGATCTTGGCAGCCCAAAAGAAGCTGACTAGGTTGTCTTATTTCAGAGTTTGTTGGTTTATAAGCACTCCAGATACTCAAATGTACACGCACAAGAACTAAAAAAAAAGTGAGTTTTTCATGGCAGGTCCTCTTTAAAATCCCGTGTTCTACTTTTAATCATCTAATAAGTCTATTGAAAACATGCAACTCTTCTATTGACCAAATGATTCTTGTTGAAGGAAAATGGATCTGAATAATCCTTTCCGACACCCACACAAGATTCAGCTTAATTGCGTGTTGTCAGGGCTGAAATACAGTACCGGTCAAAAGTTTGAACACCCCTACTCATTCATAGGTATTTTGACTATTTTCTACGTTGTAGAACAATACTGAAGACATCAAAATGATGAAATAAGATGTGGAATTATGTGGTCAACAAAGCAAAATGTTTCATATTTTAGATTCTTCAAAGTAGCCACTGTTTACCTTGATGACGCTTTGTACGTACACTGTTGGCATTATCTTACCCAGCTTCATGAGGTCGTCACCTGGAATGCTTTTCAATTAACAGGTGCCTCGTCAAAAGTTAATTAGCGTAATTTCTTGCCTTCTTAATGTGTTTGAGAGCAAATAATAATACAATAAATAGCCCTATGGTGGCACGGTGGTGTAGTGGTTAGCGCTGTCACCTCACAGCAAGAAGGTCCGGGTTCGATCCCCGTGGCCGGTGAGGGCCTTTCTGTGTGGAGTTTGCATGTTCTCCCCGTGTCCGCGTGGGTTTCCTCCGGGTGCTCCGGTTTCCCCCACAGTCCAAAGACATGCAGGTTAGGTTAACTGGTGACTCTAAATTGACCGTAGGTGTGAATGGTTGTCTGTGTCTATGCGTCAGCCCTGTGATGACCTGGCGACTTGTCCAGGGTGTACCCCGCCTTTCGCCCGTAGTCAGCTGGGATAGGCTCCAGCTTGTCCGCGACCCTGTAGAACAGGATAAAGCGGCTAGAGATAATGAGATGAGATGAGATGAGAAATAGCCCTATTCCACAACTGTAGTAATCCATATTATGTCAAGAACCGCTCAACTAAGTAAAGAGAAACGACATCAATCATTACTTAGATATTGAAGTATTCCTGTGATGAAGTTAAAGATTTTATCCAGATCTAGTTAAGAATTGGCAACAGGAAGCATTACACTAGCTGAATGTATACAAATAAATGTTAAAGGTAAAATATGATATTACCTCACTGGTATATTATATAAAACATGGGCTGGTTGCATTCAAATATAGAATTACAATTAGAATACAATTTTGGGGGAATGTGTTTATACTTTCATGCTGCCAAGGATCAGTAGTATGCTTGGCACCTTTGCCTGCATCAGTCTTAACCCCCACATCCCCTCTCTCTCTCTCTCTCTCTCTCTCTCTCTCTCTCTCTCTCTCTCTGTGGCAGGTTGTGATGACTTGATCAGCTCCATCTTTGAGTTTGGGAAAAACTTGTGTTCTATGCACCTGTCTGAGGACGAGCTCGCCCTGTTCTCAGCGTTTGTGTTGATGTCTGCAGGTAGGAGCAGAGCTCACAGCTGCTACAGAGTTCTAAAGCACTCGCACACTGCTCTGTACATCAAGCTGCATACACGTCCTTGCACGTACATGTTCACACTCGTACACAATGGTATTTGTTATATCAGATATTATATCAGATATTTGTTCTATATAATATAACCTAAACCAGCTTGTGTTTCATTGTTAAATGCAATAGAAATTCAGTGGGTGATACTCTGTTTTACATACAGTGACTTCTTCATTATGTCTCATACAGAAAGTAAAGTTTGTGTATGCACACACTGAACTAAATTTCAGTCATTTACTTTAATATGCATAGTTATTCAAAAGTGTAGAAACACCCATGGAGGAGTATTAAAACGATCAGCACCGGAGAGCTCAATGTTAAACCTGTTCCTAATATTGTTCTGTTCTTTGTTGTGGTGTGGTCAGACCGCTCTTGGCTCCAGGAGAAAGTGAAGGTGGAGAAGCTACAGCAGAAGATCCAGTTGGCCCTTCAACATGTCCTGCAGAAGAATCACAGAGAGGATGGCATACTAACGAAGGTAATGCATATAAACAGTTTTTTTTTTTTTTCACATACGTGTGGTGAGCCTTCATCTTTACATATAAAGAGGATGGCTCTCTCACAAAGGTTGTGTGTGTACACGCACCCATGGACCACATGATAAGACAAAGCTCACGATTACAATTCAGATATTAATGCACAAAGCTGGTAGATACACGTTTTTAGTGGAGCTCCTCACACCTGCTTTGCACACGTGGAGCAGAGCCCCATACGTAACAGAAATGCATTGGCCTGATTTTTGATGGCTTTGACCGTATGACGAATGTGTACCACCACAGGGAACCCGACCATAACTGCAAGGCAACGTATCTTATGAACACTTGACCACCAAACAACGAAATTTGTATCTTTATTTACATAAGAAAGATGGATTTAATCCAGTGCTTATTGTTAATTTGCTTTTTAAAAATAATGTGGGATTATTTACAAACACGTTTTACAGAAAATATTCATGAAACTTTCATATAAAACTAGTTAAAACAGTTTTATTAGTTCACTAACTTGTTGGACAATTGACAGTTTCTGCCATGTAAGGGTGATGGACGGATGTAAGTGCAGGAACAGTTTTATTGAAAGCACGCTAGCAAACAGATCCAAAACGTAGACAAAGGCAGTCTCGAAAAACAGGCAGTGGTCAAGTGAGGCACAGACACGATATCAGAGGTAACACAAGACTCACAGTCCAAAAACACAAACAGGGTCAAAACCAGAAAAGTGATACAAAATACAAGGCTTTCATAAAGTCTGTGTGTTGGTGAGAGTCCTTATATGTATGCACTGTGATTGAGCTCTAATCAGGAACAGGTGCATGGTAATTAGTCCTAATGGCGTGCACACGCTTTACAGTCTGCAGCTACGCACTCCAAACGCCAACGTGCGTGGACATGACAGATGTAACCCGACAACTGTCTGACATCAAGTTTGATATTGGATCGTAACTATATAGTAATGATGTAAAGTGTAAGTGCTGGTGTCCTGCTGTCCACCAGGCACCCAGCAGAGTCACACCATAATAAATGTTGTGGTATTGTTTCTGCTGCATGGCATACGGTGTCAAAGAAAGGAATAAATATGTATTCGTAACTGTGATGCGCATCTCATTGTTGGTACCACTGTCACAAGACAGTGCAGCAATTTATTGACGTGAAATACACACACACACAGGGTTAGTCAAAATTATGTTAATACTTAAAAGGTAGAAACCATTTATTCACAAAACATACATCATATGTGCAAGATGATTTACAGGACGGTCTCAACCTGTTCACCATCATGTTCAACCAGCGAGCAACGGTACCATTTAAAGAATAATAAAAATAAGAATAATAAAAACAATCCATTAGTGTTAAAATAATTTTTACTAACCCTGTGTATGTGTGTGTGTGTATATATATATATATATATATATATATATATATATATATATATATATATATATATATATATACACACACAATACCGTTCAAAAGTTTGGGGTCACTTTGAAATGTCCTTATTTTTGAAAGAAAAGCACTGTTCTTTTCAATGAAGATCACTTTAAACTAATCAGAAATCCACTCTATACATTGCTAATGTGGTAAATGACTATTCTAGCTGCTGGTTTTTGGTGCAATATCTCCATAGGTGTATAGAGGCCCATTTCCAGCAACTCTCACTCCAGTGTTCTAATGGTACAATGTGTTTGCTCATTGCCTCAGAAGGCTAATGGATGATTAGAAAACCCTTGTACAATCATGTTAGCACAGCTGAAAACAGTTGAGCTCTTTAGAGAAGCTATAAAACTGACCTTCCTTTGAGCAGATTGAGGCCCTGTCCACACGGCAACGGATTCAGGTGACTCCGATACAATTGCTTATCGTTTAGGCCTGGCGTCCACACGGCACCGGCGTTTTGGGTGCACAAAACGCAATCTTTTTGAGAACGGGTTCCAGAGTGGAAAGATCTGGCAACGTTGCCGTTGTGAAGTTGTCTGGATGAGTAGAACGAATTTGTTTACGATGACGTCACAACCACATGACTGTGAGTGCTTCACGCCGGGTAGAAGTGTAACGAATATCACCAGGATATCACCAGGAAAAAGCCTTACAGAGCACTAGTGAGAGTGAAACACGAGCTTGGATATTATTATTATTATTATTATTATGTTCAGTGTTAGTTCACAGTAGTAATGCAAGAAGCAGAATAGTGACAGTAATAGTGAAGCAAAAACATGCAATTGTACAAACACTGCAGCTCTACAGCAAAATATTCATTTATGAAATGGTCTGATTCTTAACACCAGTAGTGCCAATGATCTTCTCATTGCGATGCGATGCGAGTTGTCAACAAATCCTATAACTTGGTTCATGAAACGCGCTTACAAAATATTTTCACTGTGAATATTTATTGTGTAATGGTGCAAAGTGAGAGAGAGAGAGAGAGAGAGAGACTCTGCCCTTAGGGCAGAGTCAATCCCGCCAGCAAAAATAGGGAAAAAAAGGAGCAATCTCACCTCTTCAGATGATGGTTTAAGTCCGACAATACATTCCTCAAAAAGGGCGTAGAGGAGCAAACTAATCCATCAACGTGTAATAGTGTAGCATTCAATTTATTACGGACCATTAAAGACGCCGCCTTCCGCGTAGAATCATACGTCATCCTCGCCGCCATATTGGATAGGTCAAAGAGGAGAATAAAGATTCATGTGCTGCCTTTAACTGTACCAACAGGTTTACCGTCCAAACGAGATCACATGGGATTACCTTTCACAGGTGAGAAACAACGAATTAATCCATCAACGTGTAGCATTCAGTTTATTCCGGACCATTGAAGACGCCGCCTTCCGCGTAGAATCATACGTCATCCTCGCCGCCATATTGGAAAGGTCAAAGCGGAGAATAAAGATTAGCTGCGTTTAACTGTACCAACAGGTTTGCCGTCCAAACGAGATCACATGGGATTACCTTTCACAGGTGAGACTGGAAAAATACTTTTCATTGTATTTGGTCATTATAATGTAATTTTACGAACAGATTTTCCTGACTTTGTGGCTAATATGAAGTCTCGCGCATAATAGTTTATGCGCATGCGTCCTTACTTCTTCTATTGTTCTGGTGTCTCCGAAGGGACCGTCTTACAGCGCCCCTAGAGGTGTGGCATGTGTATTGCATCGTTTTCAGCAAGCGTTGCGTTGCCATATGGACCTGATATTTTACTGATTGTTGCCCATTTGGACGCGATATATTTTTAAATAACATCTCGTTGCCGTTGTCGTGTGGATGTAGCCCAAGTTTCTGGAGCATCACATTTGTGGGGTCGATTAAATGCTCAAAATGGCCAGAAAAATGTCTTGACTAGATTTTCTATTCATTTTACAACTTATGGTGGGAAATAAAAGTGGGACTTTTCATGGAAAACACAAAATTGTCTGGGTGACCCCAAACTTTTGAACGGTAGTGTGTGTGTATGTTTGTGTGTATATATATATATATATATATATATATATATATATATATATATATATATATATATATATACATACACTTGTGTATGGTCACATTTGTGTGTGTGTGGTCAGTTGCAAGTTAGGTGCAATGTAAAGAAATACACTGCAGCGATGCCAACATCTATCATCATAGTGTTTATGATTTTTGACTCCTTGCTAAGGCGATACGATATAATAACGCGATAAAGTTCACCCAGCAGAAAAGCTAATGGTCTAAAGGGAGAAAATGTGCATTTATTTTGGTAGTTGTTACTTTTCACTTTGCCAGCATTATCTAGATGAACTTTGACCTGTGAGTACTCTGTACACATGACTATCTGTCCATTTCTGTATCAGTAGGCAAATAAAATGAAGGACAAATAAAAAGGAACGATGTACTGACCATCGCCATTTAATATTTTCTCTCAGTATGTAGGTAGTCATTTTTGTTTTATTTTTGTTTTCGTTAATATGTTGAGTGTTTTGGGTTCCTGTTTGAGGACAATGTGTGTCTTTTATTGTCTATAATGAAGTAAAGACCAAATGTTGTACGGTACCGATGCTCAGATTTACAAATATTTCCAAAAAAGTGAGCTGATCAACAGTAAGTTTCTTTCACTATAGTCATAGACAGTTTATGTGGACATGGAGCAGATACCCATGTCATGTTTGCAATAAGTGTGTAACGGAACCTTATACACTCAACCAGTTGCTTATAAATACAAACACTTTTGCAGATTGCAACTAAATATCAGTTCAAACGCACATTTTGTCATTTATGCTATTAGCATGATTGAGGCGTCTCGTCTGCAGACATGCATCAGCGATTCTTGTAGTAAAACTCCCCTCTCTCTCTCTCACTCATTAACTGTTAGCATTTTATTGTAAGCGATGTTGGCATCTCTGCACTTATCCATATTTGTTCTAAGACTTCTTGAGCAGTGGAGTGAAAAATATATTTTTCTTTCTTTCTAGTTGAGTGAAGAAAAGTATTTTATGGTTGAATTTATTAAAACAGTAGCTAATGTGCATAAAAGAGGAAGGCCATCTGCGCTGTGCCATGTGTGGGTGAAGAGTTGCTGTAACCCTGCAGCAAGTGAAAGAGAAGAGACTGGGGTGACCCTCCTCTTCCTCTCCTCTTCATCTTTGAACTTCCCTACTGAATCCCAATAACAGACCTGTCTATGGTCCCCCCCCTCTCTCTTTCTCTCTCTCCCTCTCTCTGCAGTTAATATGCAAAGTGTCGACCCTGCGAGCGCTGTGCAGCAGGCATACAGAGAAGCTGACCGCTTTCAAAGCAATATACCCGGACATTGTGCGTACCCACTTCCCGCCCTTATACAAGGAGCTCTTTGGATCAGACTTTGAGCAGTCCATGCCTGTGGACGGGTAGCGGCCCCTTCGTCTGCCCGGCTCTGTGGGGCCACAAACACCGTGGGGAATGTCAAGCATGAATCTGAGACACTTTACCAGTGCCCTGCACCTACACACATACACAACGCAGACACATACACAGAACAGGACAGCTAAGCTGCTGCACACACTTTCCTTTTTTGTTGTTGTTGTTGTTGTTCTTGTTGTTGTTGATTTCCTTCGGGAGGGGGGGGGGGGGTACAGCAAGATGACTTTTATTTGGAGGGTTTGATTTTTGTGAGGTTTATCCCCTCCTTTTTTGACACAAGTGGGATTGGGAGGGCCCCGGGGAACGGATGAGGAGTTGAAGATGCTTGTTTTCTCTCTCTCTCTGTCTCTGTCTCTATCTTTCTGGCTTAACCTGAAGCACTCATGCATACGACTCCAGAATGGTCCCATGATGATTTCAAATTATCACCAGAAAAAAACACGTTTCCTACAAGACATCCTTTTGAATCAAACCTTTCAATTGAAGGCAACCATTTGGATTCTTCTGGAAAATATGCAGTTTGGTATAATTTTTGTATAAAAAAAAATTATACTAATAATAAATCAGTGAGTCATTACTTATTACACCCTCCAAGTTCAGATACTAACATTACCAAAAAATAAAAGGAATTGTGACCAGTGCAGGAGGCATGTGCTGGGTTTAGCTACCTCTCAACTCTTTCTGTCTTTTGCTGAGAAGCTGCTGCTCAGAATGTAAACCAGCAGTAAAAGAGGAGAGCCAGATGAAGAGAGAGAGGGTGATGAAAGGGGGAGAGAGAAGGAGAGAAAGAGAAACGAGCACGGGGTACGTGGAACGGAGCCGTCTGCATGGGGTGACGCGAAACTGACGCCTTTCTAAGGACAATCGTTTAAAAAAAAGAGAAGAAAGAAGAAAAAATAAGTAGAATTCTGGTAATTCTAGTTTTTAAAAAAAAAATGCAATTACTTTTAGCTGTTGAGCACTTCGTCCACCGTGGTTGCTTAGTGAGATCATATAAGGCCATCTGCTATTAAATCCTTTTTCTGGACAGATGCTGGCAGTTTAACTGAGCACACCGCCACAACGCAAGGGTCCATTCCACCTGTTTTCTAATGTGCTACAGGGTATACGGTCATAAGTACTTACTATACAGAAAAGAAAAGTAATGTTTATAGAATCTATTTTAAATAACATGTATGATATTAGTAGCTAGATTATTCTTAATTGTCAAAATTGATAAGGCACTTTTATTTGCACCTTTCTTTAATTTAAGACTTGTATATTTACCTAGTGATGTGTTGCATGTGCAAACAAATACAAGCGAAAAACCACCGACTCTCAGAGGCTACATGTTGGAAGCTCCTACAGGTGTGTGTGCGTGTGTGTGTATGTGAGTGTGAATGACAGCAAGTGTGTAAGGATAAGATCAATGCTGGGTAAAGGCTGACCGAGAGGTGTATAGAATTGCACCGGGGTTTTCGGGCTCAGATCTGTTCTAATGCTTTACAGACTGAAGTGTGGGTTAAAGCTGAACCTGATCCTACTACAGCAGCATGTTCTACAACACTGCCAATCCACGTCTCACCTTGTCTGAAACCGGTGTTATGATATATGATATGATATGTTGGCAATCTTGATTTCTTCTTAGGCGTAATGCCCATTTTCAGCACAAATGTAAAGCACAATAGTTAAATAATTTCCATTAAACTGTGTGGAAAGCAGGCGCTGGGATTTAGAATAACAAATCTTCGTCACGTAGTGCAAGTTAGGAGCTAGTCAATGGTTCCATCTAGTGGTGAAGATCCCACAACACTGCTCAGTATCTGCACATATGGCTTGAGAATTCATGTATTAATGCTCCAGCATGCAGATACTTTCTTGTTTAATTAAACCCAGGCTGCTTTTTAAAGAACAGCGATTTGAGTTGGACTGAGACTTTCATCCTCAGCCTCTCTGTAACAGCCTTTGCCCAGCTGTACTGGTAGTAAGGAGACAGTTAAAGAATCAGTGAAATATTCAAAGCCTTGTCTGGTAGTAAAACTTCTATTTTTCTAAGATGTACAGTGCATAAGCTGATGAACGAAGGAGAGGGAGAGAAAGAAAGTGAGATTATAAAGCACTTATTCCTGCAATAATTCGATTTTTGTGTCTTTACATTTTGTCGGAAACAATAGTAGTATTAGTGCTTTTTTTTTTTTTCCCCCTCTCCCCCCCGGAATGTGTAATTGTTGTGTCTAGTTGTTGAGTCTAAGCCCTTCAAGCGTGCCATAGAAGTTTCTCCTAATGTTAAGTCCACGGAACATTCCAGTTAAATTATAACGTGACTGATAAAACACATACATGATACAGAGACACCACACTGATGGATAACCCATGAACAAACATTTCTGCGAGTCATTAGTAATTCTGTAATCACTTATTCCCTCACACACACACACACACACCTTCTCATTATGCTCCTTGTACAAAATATGATGTATTTTCCTCAGGGAAGAGTTGTACTTCTAACTCTGTTTGACTCAGTTAATGTTCATTTTTATCTGATGATTGGTCCTGCCCTCCTGTATCTACATTCTCGATATATACCATACTTATGTTACCAGGGTCTGCATGACTCATTAACTGACATTACAGCATAATGCACTAAAATTAGACCTGACATTTATTACTATAGAGAACGTGTCTCAGTAATCACGTAACTTCGACACAGTGCATCTATAATATATTTGATTGATTGCTGCTGGCCAGAGATGGTGAAATTACACAGAAACATTCATCAGATCTGTGAGCGACAATCCAGCGGAACATTTGAAATTGGCAGTGTGTGGACTTAAATACCAAATGCTCAGGGAGAACATTTTACTCAAAGTACTGCGGCAGACCCTTTCTGTAACATAGCAACGTTACATTTCCTGTTGTTGGCGTTTGACTTGAGGTTGATTTTTTTTTTTTTCCTTTTTTCTTAAAGAAGTGCTTCTCTGGTTAGTGTATAATACGGTTCATCATCGCATGTTCACTTATCACTTAAACATTTCACCGCATCTCAGAAATGTCTAAATCAGCGGTTCAAAACGGTTCAGTGCACTCGCATTATGCTACCAACAGGGTCCAAATCATACAAAAACAAGCAATGAGCTATAAGCTCACCCCTTTTTAGTGTAATTTTCACACACGTTGTGTGAATCTATGTGCCAAATACCTCTTGTACAATTAGCTCCACTAGCAGACTCTGCCCATGAGCCAGGAGTGCGTAGTGTGTTACTAATACGGGTTTTGACAGGGTTAGCCACTGCTGTGGAGTTCCCTCTGAACAAGCTTTGATACGCAGAAGACTGTTGTAATTCTGTTCTTTTCAGTCTACTTGATCCATATCGTGGTGTCCTAGTTAATGCTAATTACAACAATACCCATTTGCACCATTAAAAAAACAACAACAACACTGTACTGATATTTTTTTTGTCAGTGTAGTTAGTTTTAGGTATTAAAAGCAATACAGGCTGTAAAGTAGAAAACTTTGGACAAATTTATTTTTTCAATCAAAAGTACTGAACCATCTGGATTTGTGGTATTGACATGTCAATGTACAGATAAATATTCTCACTTGTAAAAGATCCAGTTGCGTATCAACAGTCTCCATATTGTGTGTTGTATTTTGTGTGTGAAACAGTGTCTTGAGCTCTTTCTACCCTCTTTGTTAATTCTGTAAAAAGCAATATATGTGTGTGTGTGTAAGTCAAACCCCAGACAAGGCTTTAATAAAGTAGATAAGGAGCAGCAGGGTCAGCTGGTGAAGTAAATGGTATATGGATATCTTAGTTTTCCCAGGTTTTACATACTTTTCGTAGCAAGTTTGAACTCATCCATCAGGCTGGACAAGCATGACACAGTGCACACCATTATCTTATTAAAATCCTTCACACCTACATTATGCAAATCTGCCACTGACGGGCCTATGCAGTCACAAATACCGCAGAACGAGTTTACACTGTACCATCGTAATAACTCCGTCATTCTTTCTTAGTGAGGGCGCTTAGACTGCCAGAAGCCATTTTAATACAATTCAGTTCATGTTCTAATACGTGGAATTAATGTGTGATGTCATGCTTGTGACGCCATTTTGATTTGAAGGTGAAAGTGTTATTAAGATGTATAGATTACCAATCATTTTCTTTGCATTTTTTTTTCTAAATGTGACCTTTTATCCCGAAAGCACAGCTAATAAAGTGAGATATGTTTTAGAATATAGAGCAAAAGACAAAAAAAGAACACAGTCAAAAAAAAAACCTTTAGCCATAATCGAATGTCAAGCAATAATATATATATATATATATATATATATATATATATATATATATATATATATATATATATATGGATTATTATTATTATTATTATTATTATTATTATTATTAATCTTTGTGCATAGGCTTTGGACACCTGCATGTAAATACACGTCTTATTTATCACATTTTGTTTGTTTTGGTTTGGTTTTTTTCTCTGATTTTTTTTTTGTTTGTTTGTTTGTTTGTATATTTGACTAGTTCTGTTCCCAGGTGGAGAACTAAGAACTTCATATGGCCTGTAAACTGTACAGCTTGATTTCCCTCTCTTTCTCTCTCCCCCTCAGCTTTCTGCTTTTAATTCACTATATTTAATGTTATTATTGATCACGTGTATAAAAAGTAACTTTGTAACATCTGTCTGTATAGGTAAAAAAAAAAGAAAAAGAAAGAAAATACTGCTATTAAGACCTACTCAGTGCAAATATTTATCTGTTTATTGGATACATCATGCTGTACAGTATCTCTGTTTTTAGTATACTTCTCTCTTTTAGAGTTAGTTTGGTAGCGGTAGGGCGTGCTGACATTTAATTTTGTGTTAAACTGACGTGTGGTGCTAGGTAAGTTACTTTCGTGAACAAAAAAAAAAACCTCTTGATGATGATTCGTAGACAAGGCCACTCGATTAGTTCATTCATTTCACTAAGTATTGATGCATTCTTGATATTAGGACTCAATAAATGATAAGGATAATGATAAAGAATAATGATAGTGGTAAATTTACTTACTTGAAATCCCCAGCAAGTACCTGTATCAGTGTGCTAGTCTCGGGATTGCGCTCTTGTTTCCTTCTCACTTTAAGACTATAAGTAAAAGCGGTATCATCTAATTAAGATGCTATTATTAAACGTTGCATTTCTGATTTGTCACAGTTCTTTTTTTTTAAAATGTTTAAGCTAAAGAGAAGCAGTATTGTCTTGATCCTTTCGATTATGAGAACCACTGGCTAGACTTGTAGCTGTTCACTTTTGCAAAAGCAATGCCTACTGGTACTTTTCTCAGAAATCCTACGCTGGAAAAAGTCTTTAGATACACGCTACACAGATACAAGAGAGTGCATACAGGATGACAGAATTATTGGCAGCCTCATTTTGGTTCTCTCTATTTTTGTTTTTTTTGACTTGGCCTAGAAAACAGCTTCATACATGCGTATTTATTTTTTTTTCTGCACTATTGTGTACGACATCACTGTCAATAATTAAACTTGGCGCACACGCACTGTGGGTTAAGTGTTAAACGTGTAAGAGGTTGAAATTGTCAGTTGTAGGTTCATGTTTGCGAAAATATTTCATTTCCTCTGTAGCAAGTATGACAGCTATCCTTGCAATAATACACAATAAACACCACTGAGTGCCTCTCAGTGGTCCAGGATGCAGAAATGACGTAGTTTTCACTGTTCACTGTAGTCAAATGGTCATGTATTTGCACATGTAGGTGAATTCTGTCCAAATTCTATTCTTCTTGTCTCTTTTCATGTAACTGTTCTGTACATTTGTTTTATGATCATGTGAACATTTTCCATTGCTTGTAGTTTTCTGTACGTTTCATTTCTCAAACTCTTCTTGCAATGTTCCTTTCCTCTTTTACGTTTCTGTTGACAATAATGTAACCTTGTGGAATAATAGTTTTTAAAAAAAAATGCATTCTGAATGTTTTATTTTCAGAACCTGGTTTGTGCATTTGTAAAGGACAATAGACAATCTACTCTGTTTTCCCCCATTGACAATACTTCCAATTTCTGTTTCAATGACAAATGACTAATGCATTGTAATTTAATTATTCACATGTGTATGTAAGAACTGCATAATACACGTTTGGATTTCTTTCCTGTTGTGGGTTAAATGTGAGCTTGCAGGGGGACTGGGTTTTACTCCACACACAGGCAGCATATACACGGGGAGGGGAAAAATGCCAAGACAAGTTTGTGATTGTCACAAATTTTTACATCACACGTTTGCTACTGATCTAACCGTGGGGAGAGATGATCATGTACCTTTTTATCCAGCTCTTTTGAACTCTACTTAGGAGGTAGTATCTTCACAATAATAGTTTTGCTCCTTCTCTTCGTCTGATTCTTGAATATGAAAATTAAGTATTTTGATTCATTTTGTAAATACAGCTGTAAAGAAAAATAAGAAATTTAATGTTGTCTTTTAAATACTTTTCATTCTAATATGAATGTTGTTATATTGTACTTAGAAACTGTACCTTTAATATTACCTTTATTAAAAGTGCATTGGACACATCGATTTTAGATGTGCTTTATGTGCTGTTATCCCATAATAAAATTTACCGCTTGTAATTGGCTCTTATTTACTGTGTGACTTTTTTAAAGGTTATATTTACAGGAATTGTGAAACAAGTTTTGGGAAAAAAAAAAAAAGCATAGAGTGGCACAGCAGACAGCGTTGCTCCTCACTTCGAGCCTGAGCTCACATTACTCTCTGTGTAGGGTTTCTTCTGGGTTCCCCAGTTTCATCACACCTCCCAAAAACATGCTGGAGAATTGGCTATTTTAAATTGCCCCAAGTGTAAATGGACGTGTGTACATGGCACCCTTTGATGGACGGAGTATATTCTCATCTAGCACGCAGCACTCCTAGCAGGTGTGGAAAAAGTAAAACTAATATTTAACTACAGGTACTGAATCAAAAAGCTGCCTAAATTTAAAGTAGAAGCATGGAGCCAAAAATCTACTCGAGTAAAAGTATCATATACACTACCGTTCAAAAGTTTGGGGTCACTTTGAAATGTCCTTATTTTTGAAAGAAAAGCACTGTTCTTTTCAATGAAGATCACTTTAAACTAATCAGAAATGCACTCTATGCATTGCTAATGTGGTAAATGACTATTCTAGCTGCAAATGTGTGGTTTTTGGTGCAATATCTCCATAGGTGTATAGAGGCCCATTTCCAGCAACTATCACTCCAGTGTTCTAATGGTACAATGTGTTTGCTCATTGCCTCAGAAGGCTAATGGATGATTAGAAAACCCTTGTACAATCATGTTAGCACAGCTGAAAACAGTTGAGCTCTTTAGAGAAGCTATAAAACTGACCTTCCTTTGAGCAGATTGACTTTCTGGAGCATCACATTTGTGGGGTCGATTAAATGCTCAAAATGGCCAGAAAAATGTCTTGACTAGATTTTCTGTTCATTTTACAACTTATGGTGGGAAATAAAAGTGTGACTTTTCATGGAAAACACAAAATTGTCTGGGTGACCCCAAACTTTTGAACAGTAGTGTGTATACACACATACATACAGTACAGTGGCATGCAAAAGTTTGGGCACCCTGACTGAAAATGTCTGTTACTGTGAATAGTTAAGTGAGCAGAAGATGAACTGATCACCAAAAGGCATAAAGGTAAAGACGACACATTTCTTTTCAGTGTTTTCTGCAAGATTTGTGTATTATTTTTGTTTTGCACAATTGGAGAGTGAAAAAAGAAAAGGAGCACCATGCAAAAGTTTAGGCACCCCAATACATTTGAGTTCTCAGGTAACTTTTACCAAGGTTCCAGACCTTAATTAGCTTATTGAGCTGTGGCTTGTTCAAATTGTTCGTTAGGAAAGGTCAGATGATGCAGATTTCAAAGCTGTATAAATCCTCTGACTCCTCAAACTTGTCCCTAAAATCAACAGCCATGGGCTCCTCTAAGCAACTCCCTCGCATTCTGAATAATGAAGTAATTGATGCTCACAAAGCAGGAGAAGGCTACAAGAACGTAGCAAAGTGTTTTCAGGTAGCCGTTTCCTCAGATCGTAATGTTATTAAGAAATGGCAGTTAACAGAAATAGTGGAGATCAAGGTGAGGTCTGGAAGATGAAGAAAACTCTCTGAAAGAACTGCCCGTTGGATTGCTAGAAAGGCAAATAAAAACCCCTGTTTGACTGCAAAAGACCTTCAGAAAGATTTCGCAGACCCTGGAGTGGTGGTGCACTGTTCTACTATGCAGTGTTGTATAGTAACGAAGTAAAAATACTTCACTACTGTACTTAAGTACATTTTGGGAGATTTTGTACTTTACTTGAGTTTTCAAATTTTTGAGAACTTTCACTTTTACTTCACTATATTTTTTAACTTAATTGCATACTTTTACTCCGATACATTTTCAAAGAGCCGTTTAGTTACTCGTTACAAAAAAAGAAAGGGGAAAAAATGTGTTTTAACCCCACTCACTGCAACGAAGTCAGGACGTGCCTGGGCTTGTTCACCACTTGTGCATGACAACCAGTAGGCTACACCTGTTGGCTTCACGCATGCCCCTTTTCCACCAAAGCAGTTCCAGGGCTGGTTCGGGGCCAGTGCTTAGTTTGGAACCGGGTTTTCTGTTTCCACTGACAAAGAACTGGCTCTGGGGCCAGAAAAACCGGTTTCAGGCTAGCACCAACTCTCTGCTGGGCCAGAGGAAAGAACCGCTTACGTCGGGGGGGGGGGGGGGGGGGGGAGTTGTTAAGACCAACAACAATAACAAGACCGCGAAAGATCGCCATTTTTAAGCGGCGAGAAGCCGCAGCTGTACAAACGCGAAGTCATCCATTATTATTATTATTGTTGTTGTTGCTGCTGCTGCTGCTTCTTCCGTGTTGTTTTTGCTTCGATATTCGCGCCAAGGTTTAAGCAAACATAGCGACGTAACTGACGTATACAGCAACGTAATGACGTATACAGCGACGTAATGACGTGGCACCGCGAGCGATGGAAAAGCAAACTGGTTCTCAGCTGGCTCGCAAGTTGAACGAGTTGTGAACTAGCACCAGCACTGGCTCCGAACCAGCCCTGGAACTGATTTGGTGGAAAAGGGGTAGCAGTAAGCAGAAAGCTAGCTTCGCAATCAACAGCCCTGATGGAAGAGGAGACGGAGACAGCAGCTACTTCAGCTACAAATGAAGAGGAACCTGATGATGAGCACCCCTGGCCGTATTTGAACACAATGTTCTCTTACGTTGATGTGAAGGATTCGTCCTATCGAATGAAGTGCCTCTTATGCCTTCCAAAAAACGTGGAAATTCTATCTTATAGAAACTCCCCGTCCAATCTAAAGAAACACATCGAGGTTTTCTCAGGTTTTTCAGTTTTCTCCAAATTACTTTTTTCTTTTGATTATTATGACAGCAATTGGTCGTGTATGCACCTCCATAGTTTATAAAGTACAATAACAGTAGCAGCTTTTGTTATGTTTTTTTTTTCTTAATGGTGTGATGTATGCCTAATTTTCAGTACTTTCTCTTAGTTTAAAAAACAAAGGGAAAAAATGAGAAAAAAAGTGTCAAAACTGTGGTCTCCATCTTCAGATGCCAGATAGGCAGCTTCATTTTTCTCCCAATTTATTTTTTTCTTGTTTATAATGGTTGTGTGTGCACCTCTATTTTCAGCAGTGTAATTGCTTGTCATGAACCATTGGTGACAAATTACCTTCAGTTTACCAAAATATTAAAAATATTACAAATTCAGATTGCCTTTGCTTGTTTACTTTTACGTGTACTTTTAATTACATTACTTGAGTACATTTATTTTTGCATTACTTGTCATACTTAAGTGCAAGAAATGTCAGATACTTTAAGACTTTAACTCAAGTAACATTTCAGTCAGTGACTTTGACTTTTACCAAAGTCATTTTTTTGGAAGGGTACCAATACTTTTACTTGAGTGTGATTTCCCAGTACTTTATACAACACTGCTACTATGCAGCGACACCTGAACAAATATGACCTTCATGGAAGAGTCATCAGAAGAAAACCATTCCTGTGTCCTAGCCACAAAATTCAGCGTCTGAAGTTTGCAAATGAACATCTAAATAAGCCTGATGCATTTTGGAAACAAGTCCTGTGGACTGATGAAATCAAAATAGAACTTTTTGGCCACAATGTGCAAAGGTATGTTTGGAGAAAAAAGGGTGCCAAATTCCCGGAAAAGAACACCTCTCCAACTCTGAAGCATGGGTGTTGGTCAATCATGCTTTGGAGTTGTGTTGCAGCCAGTGGCACAGGGCACATTTCATTGGTCGAGGGAAGCATGGATTCGAATAAATACCAGCAAATTCTGGAAGCAAACATCACACCATCTGTAAAAAAGTTGAAGTTAAAAAGAGGATGGGTCCTACAATAAGACGATGATCCAAAACACACCTCAAAATCTACAATGGAATACCTCAAGAGGCCCAAGCTGAAGGTTTTGCCCTGGCCCTCACAGTCCCCTGACCTAAACATCATTGAACATCTGTGGATAGATCTCAAAAGAGCAGTGCATGCAAGACAGCCCAAGAAACTTGTAGAACTGGAAGCCTTTTGCAAGGACGAACGTGTGAAAATCCCCCAGGTAAGAACTGAAAGATTATTAGCTGGCTACAAAAAGTGTTTACAAGCTATGATACTTGCCAAAGGGGGTGCCCAAACTTTTGCTTTGAGCCCTTTTCCTTTTTTGTCATTTAGAAAATGTAAAAGATCTCATCTCATTATCTCTAGCCGCTTTATCCTGTTCTACAGGGTCGCAGGCAAGCTGGAGCCTATCCCAGCTGACTACGGGTGAAAGGCGGGGTACACCCTGGACAAGTCGCCAGGTCATCACAGGGCTGACACATAGACACAGACAACCATTCACACTCACATTCACACCTACGGTCAATTTAGAGTCACCAGTTAACCTAACCTGCATGTCTTTGGACTGTGGGGGAAACCGGAGCACCCGGAGGAAACCCACGCAGACACGGGGAGAACATGCAAACTCCGCACAGAAAGGCCCTCGCCGGCCACAGGGCTCGAACCTGGGCCTAGAAATTCATATATTTTTTCACCAGCCAGCCGGACTAGCTACCTTCCAAAGTAACTAGCCAAACAGAAAATCAACTCGCCAAAATTTGTTCATGTATAAAACAATAAATGAGAACAACACAGAGCACCATAATATAATATCAACAAATAATAATATATTGGAAAACTTGGCAACTTGGTGTATGAGTATTGAAACAAATATACTTACTATTATGACTATAGCACCCAAAATATGTCCAACATGCTTTCTGTATTTAACCATTTATGAGAGAGAAAGCATTAGGAGCTTCATATTGACTAGGAATCAACTTGAAAAAATTTAATTATTCCATAAAAATCGTATCGCAGCCAAGGCCTATCCTGCTCCCACGTTTGCTTACAAGTCCTTTGTCATTTCTCCTTCTCATATGCTTTATCGGCAGCCTTTTTCTCCTCTTCAGACCGAGGTCGCTTTGTCCCTGTCTCTGGCGGTTTCTGTATACCTTTCAGAAAATTCCACATCGCAACATAGCTTTGGCAGATGTAGATGTAAACAACAACAAAAATGTGTTTAAATGGGCAATAATGTGGCCACATCTATTGAATTTGATAATGTGATGTGGCAGCGGGGGCGTGGCCAAGCGTCGGTCTGTGAATGGAGGGCGGAGTCAGGGAAGGTAAGTGGTGGAATCATTGCACCTGATGGGGATTAACCTGTGTTTGTGTGTCTTCCCCAGTGACCGCGCCCTTTAAAAGGAGAGGAGAGCAGAGAAAGGGAGCTCTCTCTCCCCAAACAGAACACGGGTGTGCACGCGCGGCTGGGAAGTGATAAAAGGCTGAAAAGCTAGCAATAAATAGTTCATTGAGAACTCAGTTCTGGCCTGCCGTGCTTCTGTGCTCCACCCACCTGGTCCAATACTACATGTGATTACCGCGATATTCAACGAGATGCGTTATATGCATGCGCAGTAGTGAAAAAAACGACAGCCTAACTCATACACAATATGATTAGGACTTCTTCGGTATTTTCCGTCCTGCCGATAAACACATCGATTAACACAGACATGGCACACGCTTAATATGTGGTGGCTTTAGTTGACGGTGTGTCTGAATCTTCGCTTCATACATATTTAACCCCGCCGACAGTAGTCGGAGGGGTTATTATTTTCACCTGCGTCAGTCTGTGTGTGTGTGTGTATCTGTCTGTCTGTCTGTCTGTCTGTGTGTCTGCAAGATATCTCAAGAACCAATGGATTGATTTGGACCAAATTTTGTACATGTGTTGCCAATCACCCAGGAAGGAAACCATTAAATTTTGGAGGTCAAAGGTCAAGGTCATGGCAGAACTTCGAAATTTTCGCCCAATGTATTTTAATAGGGAAAAGGCGGGGTTTGCACTCGTTAGAGTGTCCCTGTCTAGTTTTTATTTTCAACTAGCCAGCCGGGCTGGCTAGTGACAGGAATTACCCACCAAATGACAAATTAAGTCGCCTCGGGTGACCGGACCACCGCGAATTTCGAGCCCTGCATAGGGCTCGAAATTCGCGGTGGTCCGGTCGCCCGAGGCGACTTAATTTGTCATTTGGCAGGTAATTCCTGTTACTAGCCAGCCCGGCTGGCTAGTTGAAAATAAAATATATTTTATATATGTGTGTGCATATATATATTACATTACTAATAATTTATTTACATTTTTGTTTGTTTTTGTTGAGATTTTTAACAAGTACTTTAAAGGCAGGGTCAGTCATTTTGGAGAAATGAGTAAGAGTTAGCTAGATTTAAACCGTAGGTGCTAAAAGAAGGAAACTGGACTTGTTTGAAATTCTTGAAGATGTTTCACCTCTCATCTGGAGCACTTGCATGTGACGTCACAGCCGATCCAGATTGTGACAGACGCCGTCTTGTCGGTCAAACGCCATATTCCGCCTTCTACTTCTGGTTCTACTTCTGCTTTTACTTCTACCTTTTCTTCTGGAAAACCCTACTATATACAATTCTACTACAACGGCTGTGGCTACAAGCTCTCCCTACCTGTGCACGTTTTTTATGTTTTTTGTGTGTATTTTTGCGTGTTGTTCGTCTGTACCGGACTTCAATATCCACTACAACCGTATGGACTTACTGGACATTGGTTTCCAGCAGAAAATGACGGTTTGTAGCGATTTCCATCGCATGCACAACATTCCGGACGAGATAGCGAGACCAGCGGGGTCTCCGTGGATTGTTATTGGAAGCAAAGCGAAGGAGGCGGCGTCGGGAGCGGAAGCAAAAGCGAGGCTGCAGGCAGAGCCGGCCTGTTGACTAAGCTCAGAAAACAGCCACTCAAACCTCCACTGCCAAGCCTCTACCTCTCCAACGCCAGATCCATGTAAATAAGACGGACGATTTGGAATTACAGCTGGAATTACCTTATTCTATTCTATAATCGGCTGGTCAATGCTATACTCAATACTTAAGTGACTTACCCATCCAATGAGGATTCTTGTTTACAAGATGCCACATCTGAGTCGCTGACAAATCCTGAATTTCTGTAAAGATAACTGTCCAGAGATTTATAAGCATGCAGTGCTTCACCACTGAACAGCTAGGGAAAGTTAATGAGGTAATTATACACGTCTGGGTATTCCGCTGGCAGTTCAAAATCCGGTCATGAAAACTCCGTCCGGTAAGCCATAAGGGTCACTAATCTGTAGATCGTTTATTTTAGACATATATCTAGTTATCTGTTCATTAGAAAAATGAGCCGTGTAGTCCATCGGTTGAAATTGATCCATTCTGTACACGAGTGCAGCAGTATTCAGCGGTGTTTTTGACCGACAAGATGGCGGTTGTGTACTTTCCGGTCACGTGACTGCAAGATCTCTGGGGAGTTCCAGGCATTTATCCTCTAGTGGACCAAAAGCAACCCTCAGGAGAGTCGTGAAGGTTACCTGGGCTGCTGAGTCATCCTATTGGTGTAGGTCACTGGGAGCTGGGTGTGAACAGTGTTAGCAGCCTAGAGAGTCGTTAGGGTGATCTGTGGGTCGTTGGTTCTCTCTGTCATCCTGTGAGTCATTGAAGTCAGCTGAGAGGCTACATCCACACGACAACGGCAACGAGATGTTATTTAAAAAAATATCGCGTCCAAATGGGCAACGATCAGTAAAATATCAGGTCCATATGGCAACGCAACGCTTGCTGAAAACGATGCAATACACATGCCAAACCTCTAGGGGCGCTGTAAGATGGTCCCTTCGGAGACACCAGAACAATAGAAGAAGTAAGGACGCATGCGCATAAACTATTATGCGCGAGACTTCATATTAGCCACAAAGTCAGGAAAATCTGTTCGTAAAATTACATTATAATGACCAAATACAATGAAAAGTATTTTTCCAGTCTCACCTGTGAAAGGTAATCCCATGTGATCTCGTTTGGACGGCAAACCTGTTGGTACAGTTAAACGCAGCTAATCTTTATTCTCCGCTTTGACCTCTCCAATATGGCGGCGAGGATGACGTATGATTTTACGTGGAAGGCGGCGTCTTTAATGGTCCGGAATAAATTGAATGCTACACGTTGATGGATTAATTTGTTGTTTCTCACCTGTGAAAGGTAATCCCATGTGATCTCGTTTGGATGGTAAACCTGTTGGTACAGTTAAACACAGCACATGAATCTTTATTCTCTGCTTTGACCTATCCAGTATGGCGGCGAGGATGACGTATGATTCTACGCGGAAGGCGGCGTCTTTAATGGTCCGGAATAAATTGAATGCTACACGTTGATGGATTAATTTGCTCTTCTACGCCCTTTTTGAGGAATGTATTGTAGGACTTAAACCAACATCTGAAGAGGTGAGATCGCTCCTTTTTTTCCCTATTTTTGCTGGCGGGATTGACTCTGCCCTAAGGGCAGAGTCTCTCTCTCTCTCACTTTGCACCATTACACAATAAATATTCACAGTGAAAATATTTTGTAAGCGCGTTTCATGAACCAAGTTATAGGATTTGTTGACAACTCGCATCGAGTTCGTTACACTTCTACCCGGCGTGAAGCACTCACAGTCATGTGGTTATGACGTCATCGTAAACAAATCCGTTCTACTCATCCAGATGACTTCGCAACGGCAACGTTGCCAGATCTTTCCACTCTGGAACCCGTTCTCAAAAAGATTGCGTTTTGGGCACCCAAAACGCCGGTGCTGTGTGGACGCCAGGCCTAAACGATAAGCAATTGTATCGGAGTCACCTGAATCCATTGCCGTGTGGACAAGCACTGAGATGAAGATAGCCTGCAGAGTCCTGGCCTGAGGAAATGGCTCTCCTGTGTTGAGCCATTTGCCTGTAAAGTGGTTGTTTTGTTTCCCCAATTACCTGGATGACTGAAAACCTTCACAGCAGTGGCAGCTGGTAGTCTTTCAAACAGGGGAGGTTGGTCGGTTACGATATTTCCAGATTTTAAAAGAAAAAAGAAAAAACGCATCAATTTTGCCCATACTCTTGCCTCTGATCTGGCTGATTGTTGGCAGGGTCACAAACTGTGAAATAACAGGTTCTTTTGGCCCATTAGCCTACTGTCCAGTATACATGATGGTGGTGTTGGGGGGGTATATTTTAACATTTTATATTTTAAAATTGTGGCATGTTGTTTAAAAATTGATCATTATTGAAAGCAGCTCTTTGTCAGGAACCTCAGCAGTAACAGCAGAGTGTTCTGGAATAGGCACAAGCACTGACCTTGGGGAGCCAAACATAGAGCTGGGTGCCACACATTTCATTCAATGATACTTTCCCTATATTTTACTTATTTTGACTGAGAAATGTTTTATTGACAATTTTGATAACCCTTCACTTTTAATCCAGGTCTGTAGTGTGAAATGTTCTCGGCTGTGTTTTTGTTTAAAAATGTTTTCCAAATTGTAGCTGTGTTTAATTCATATCCAGAAAAATATATATTCCAATATAATATACTCAGCATAAACATTTTAAATAGATTCTATATTTTTGGTCCACCCATGACATATTACTAAAGTAGCCTATTTACTGTTGTTGATGTGGGTCACTTGCTGTTAGCCAATTCACTTTCTCGTACCAGGAGAGCTGAAAGGAATGAGTATTATTCCCTACCTTTTTCACCAAGTCAATTTGAGGCGTTGGTCTACCCTGCGCTTTAATTTAAATTTTAAATTTTTTCCTCGAAAGGAAGACTGGCAAATGGCTTCGCCAAAATGAAATCAGCAATGCTTGGCATCTGTGCGCAGCTTTCTTGCTAGCTGACTAGCCCCCTCAAGTTCAAGTTCAGTCACTCAAATAAACGAAATTTCTGGAACTAAGATAGCAAACTTGACAACACTATATTTACACTTTATTTACAATGAAAATATATACAAACTAAAAAAGCTGGTAGAAACCGTATGTAATGAATGAAATCGAAATGTAAGCTGATCTCTTACAATACACCACATCACTTGCGAATCTGCATGGGACTGAACTGAAATTCACCCCTGCCTGTCTATATTTGAAATGAGCTGTCAATCAAAGAAAATATCCGGCCACTTTCACCAATCACCAGTCTCCTCGCGGAAAGCTTTCCCATGTCCCTCCCACTGTGAGGCTGGGAGTCTGTGGGAGTCCATGGGGCGGGCGTTTTCGCAGTATTTGTCCAACAACCGTCTTGCATTTTGATATTGAAAAGCGCATAGCTCCCAAATGCCATTGAAGTCCACTGAGGCTGGGAGTCCGTAGGCGGGCGTTTTCTCAGTATTTGTCCAATAATCGTCTTGCATTTTGATATTGAAAAGCGCATAGCTCCCAAATGCCATTGAAGTCCACTGAGGCTGGGCTGCATTGCGCTGTCACGAGGGGGAAAAACTCAGGCACACATTAGGCGAACTGGGGAAAGTTATAACGGAATGATTTCGCACTGTAGTGGGTTGAGCACATATATTTCTATGATTCTGGATCTGAAATAGCAATGTTATAAGGGCGGCTATAACATAAGCCTAGCGCAATTCATCCTACACGATGTTCGTCATTTTTAGAGGAGGCTGAGCCTCCCTCGTTGTCTTAGAGCAGTCGCTCATGCTTCACAGACTTAGCTAGATTTAGAAAGTATCCAACTGAACCCCCCCCCCCCCCCCCCAAAAAAAAATCTCCCTCCAAAGACATACCTCCAAAACACATGAATGCGCACTGCCTGATTACTTACTGCTGGAGGACATGTCCATGAGAAAGAACATGGGGGGAGGAGCATAGCACATCGTTGTCATATCCAAGTATCTCATGTCTCATTCACATGTAAGAAAACCTCTAACATTATTGGAATGAATAGCTTGCTAGCTTCTGCAATATGTCTGCCTAGCCTTGTAGATGACTGGTCACATGCAATGAGTGAGCAGGTAGACAGACAGGTAGGCCATCAGACCAAATGAAACGATTGGATGGGCTTTTACAGCCCTGCAGCTGCCACAGATTATGGGTTTTATTTATTATATAATTTGATTTATTCATTGGTGTCAGGCTGTAAAGAGAATAGACCTCCTCGGCTCTGTTGGAGTGCTGTGGTCACATGGTTTGAAATGGGTAAACAAACGCCTACACGCCTCATGTATTTGTATGGATTATCTGTATTTATGAACTCCAAAGTCTGAGATATAGCTCAAAACGGGACATTATTGTGCAGCTTATGGCTGCAATAACAATTCAACTGAGAGCAGTCTATCATTTCATTCTTTTCTGAGCAATAAAAGACTTCAGGAGGTAAGAAATTATTACATTAACAAATGAATTTGCATTGTTTGGTAGTTATGTGCTCTGTAGCATTGAAAACTTCATCTTGCTGAGCCAGTTAAATTTGTAATTCTTGTATTACAAGAATTAAAAGAGATAAAAGAAAAGATTTCAAGCTATCTAATTTGACGAAAGTGTGTTTGGCACATTTTAGTGAGGAAGATTATATTAATACCGAAAGCAAAGTAAGGAGATTCAAACCTGATGCTCTGCCGAGTCTTGAACAGAAGATTACAAGAAAAAGGTCACTTTCTGCAAAGCTAGAGGAAATCCATAGACATAAGGTCTTGCTGAAAGATTAAGAGACACAAACCGCCTCAGAAGGGGAAGGGGATTTTGAGCTAACAGGCAGTGAAAATATGGTTTCAAGATTGTCCTTAGTGAATATTTCGCAGCCATGTGGATTTGTGTTTACCTATTTCAGATCACGTGATCTTGAGTCCAAGGTGTGCATATATATATATCATCTCATTATCTCTAGCTGCTCTATCCTTCTACAGGGTCGCAGGCAAGCTGGAGCCTATCCCAGCTGACTACGGGCGAAAGGCGGGGTACACCCTGGACAAGTCGCCAGGTCATCACAAGGCTGACACATAGACACAGACAACCATTCACACTCACATTCACACCTACGGTCAATTTAGAGTCACCAGTTAACCTAACCTGCATGTCTTTGGACTGTGGGGGAAACCGGAGCACCCGGAGGAAACCCATGCGGACACGGGGAGAACATGCAAACTCCGCACAGAAAGGCCCTCGTCGGCCACGGGGCTCGAACCCAGACCTTCTTGCTGTGAGGCGACAGCGCTAACCACTGTGCCGCCGTATATATATATATATATATATATATATATATATATATATATATATATAGTCAAGTTTATTTGTATAGTTCTCTTAACAATAAACATTGTTGCAAAGCAGCTTTACAGAATTTGAATGACTTAAAACATGAGCTAATTTTATCCCTAATCTATCCCCAATGAGCAAGCCTGTGGCGACGGTGGCAAGGAAAAACTCCCTCAGACGACATGAGGAAGAAGCCTCGAGAGGTGAGGAAGAAGCCTCGAGAGGAACCAGACTCAAAAGGGAACCCATCCTCATTGGGCAACAACAGACAACATGACTATAACATTAACAATTTTAACATGAAGTCAGTTTCATTGATGTTATAACTCTTCATTGATGGAAACTTGAGTGCAAAACTGTTCATGACAACTGCAGTCCTAAAGTTAGCAAGTCAACTGTAGTCCTCAGCCATAAAAGCATTACTGTAAGTGTCCAGAGCGTCTTCCAAGTCTGACTTTCAACTGTCCATATGGGCCCATCCTCCACAGGAGTGATGTGATGAGACTCCGACCAGACGTAGGGCATCAGGATGGATCAGGCAGGTCTGAGGAGCAGAAAAGGTCAGCATCTCGATCTCAGGATTGACATGTAACTCAGAGGGACAGATGGGGGGGAGAGAGAGAGAGAGAGAAAACACAGGTTGTTCGGTATGCCCAATGTCACCTGAATAAGTAGGAACAGTATACATTTTGTGCTGAGTACAAGCAGGGACTCCGGCAACTACACCGTCAACAAACTCAAGTGAGCAAGCGAGTGGGGGACTGACAGCATCCTAGTTTACCAAAACACTCTGTCTGAGGACCTTCCAGAGCTACTCCTTTACCTCATACCTCATGGAGAGGATTGTTCTCTCCCACCTCCGACACCTGGTGAACAGCGAGATGGACCCCCTGCAGTTCGCATATCGACTGGGCATTGGTGTGGATGACGCTGTCATCTACCTGCTGCACCAGTCACTTTTACACCTGGAGGGCACTGGGAGCACTGTGAGAGTCATGTTCATTGACTTCTCCAGTGCTTTTAGCACAATCCAGCCATCACTGCTTGGGGGAAGCTGGAGGGAGCTGGTGTCGACTGCCACCTGGCTGCATGGATCATCGACTACCTCATTAACAGACTCCAGTATGTGAGGCTCCGCGACTGTGTGTCTGATGTGGTAGTCTGCAGCACGGGGGCTCCACAGGGTACAGTGCTCTCTCCTTTCCTCTTTACACTTTACACATCTGACTTCAGCTACAACACGGACAGCTGCCACCTCCAGAAGTTCTCAGATGATACAGCCATCGTTGGATGTGTGTCAGATACCCCTTTTCCACCAAATCAGTTCCAGGGCTGGTTCGGGGCCAGTGCTTAGTTTGGAACCGGGTTTTCTGTTTCCACTGACAAAGAACTGGCTCTGGGCCAGAAAAAATGGTTCCAGGGTAGCACCAGCTCTTTGCTGGGCTAGAGGAAAGAACTGCTTACGTCAGCGGGGGGGCAGAGTTGTTAAGACCAACAACAATAGCAAGACTGCGAGAGGGCGCCATTTTTAAATAAGCGACGAGATATCATGGATGCAGTAAAGCAGCAGTCATCCATTATTGTTGTTGTTGTTGCTGCTTCTTCTTCTTCTCCGTGTTGTTGTTGCTTCGATGTTCGCACCAAGGTTTATGCAAATGCAGCGACGTAACTGACGTATACAGTGACGTAATGACGTGGCTCCCCTTAGCACCCCGAGCTATGGAAAAGCAAACTGGTTCTCAGCTGGCTTGTAAGTTGAACGAGTTGTGAACCAGCACCAGCCCCGAACCAGCCCTGGAACTGATTTGGTGGAAAAGGGGTAAGAGGGGGACGATCTGGAGTACAGAGAGGTCATCACCAACTTTGTCGACTGGTGCGGACTGAACCACCTGTGCATCAACGCCAGTAAGACAAAGGAGGTGGTGATCGATTTCAGAAGGATGGCTCCTCAAATTGCACCAGTGAACATCCAGGGTTTGGACATTGAGATTGTGGTGGAGTACAAATACCTGGGTGTTCACCTCAACAATAAACTGGACTGGACAAATAATACAGGTGTCCTGTACAAGAAGGGCCAAAGTTGTCTCCACCTGTTGAGAAGACTGAGGTCTTTTGGTGTGTGTAGGACACTGCTTAGGACTTTTTATGACTCTGTGGTGGCATCAGTGATTTTCTACGCTGTGGTCTGCTGGGTCTGTGGAAGTTCAGAGAGGGACAGGAAGAAACTTAATAAACTGGTCAGAAGGGCTGGCTCAGTCTTGGACTGTCCTCTGGACTCCATTGAGGTGGTGGGTGAGAGGAGGATGTTAACCAAGCTGACCTCAATCATGGATAACCCCTCTCACCCCCTACATGAGGCTGTGGGGGCTTTAAGCAGCTCTTTTAGTAGTAGACTGCTACACCCAGGCCCGCCGACAGGGGGGGACAAACGGGTATGTTGTCCCGGGCCCAGGAATGGGGGGGCCCAGAACTGGGCTCTCATGAAGTTGCAATTATTTTATTTCATTTCAAAATGTGTTGATTTGGTGGCGAAATGTGCTATATTTGCATTCAATAAATGATTTCTAGATCTTTTGCCTTTATTGTCTTTGAAAAAGGCGTCAAGAACCCCCTACCACCCCTAATGCAAAAATGGTTTGGTCTGACTCTTTGATTAAGGGGAAAAAAACGACATCGTTCGATCATAGCACTTCGACAATCAGCGTGTGTGCCATTTGCCAACATGCACAAGTCAGGAGCACAGAAAAGAAAAGAGAAAAAGAGAGGAAGAAACCAAGAGACTCAGGGGCTCACTGCATAAATATTTTAAAAAAGATTCGGATGATGCAGCAGGTACTAGCAAAGGCAGTGGGGCAGCTGAGCCAGGTAAGACCAGTGTTGGGCACGTTACTTTCAAAAACTAATTAGTTATAGTTACTAGTTACTTTTCCCAAAAAGTAACTGAGTTAGTAACGG
Organism: Neoarius graeffei; assembly: GCF_027579695.1. Classification (NCBI taxonomy): domain Eukaryota; kingdom Metazoa; phylum Chordata; class Actinopteri; order Siluriformes; family Ariidae; genus Neoarius; species Neoarius graeffei. The sequence continues at coordinate 71,145,138 of NC_083570.1, forward strand.
AGTTACTTTGTCATAAAAGTAACTAATTACCAGGGAAAGTAATTATTCCGTTACATTTTGTTCCCCCTCAAAAAAATCAAATTCAATTAGTGTAATCATAATAAAAGTGAATGTTAAATGTGTTTAATGACTGAAATGGACACTTAACAGAACCAATTAGTAATGTTATCTACACTATATTCATATTTTTGTGGGACAATGTGAGATAAGACATCTATCAAATGTAATATATTTTTGTAGTTATTAAAATTGTTACTAATTACTGGCCACTGACGAGGACAAACGCTTTGTTCCTCGACATAATGTGCATTGCACGTACACATTTTTGCCTTTTATTTCAAGTAATGAAAAGTCCTGGCTGTATTTCCAGTGTGAAAGCGCAGTGCTGGGCTCACCGCTCGCCATCGCTGGGTCTTCCGATTGAAAGCGTGCGCAGTAGTGCAGTAGGCGTGGCCTACCTACGTATGTTGTCCAAATCTACTCTGATTGGCTTACTGTGCCGTTGTCTCGTGTCTCCCCGCCCCACACTAAAGCAGAGTAAAGAAAGGCTGAGCGAGCAGCGTGCCAGATGAGAACAGCTTTAATAAAGTAACGCATAGTATTTTATTGTAAGTAACGGGAACGGCGTTATAACGATGTAAAAAGTAATTAGTTAGATTACTCGTTACTAAAAAAAGTAATGCCGTTTATTTGTAACGCCGTTATTCCCATCACTGGGTAAGACACAGCCAACTTTTTCCAGCCCCGTACAGTAACCCCAACCAAGGCACGCGCGGCACGCAATTCATGTTGGGGGGGCCCATTCAGAGCATTTTGTCCCGGGCCCAGCCAAAGCTGTCAGTGGCCCTGGCTACACCCACGGTGTAAGAAGGAGAGATACCGCAGGTCATTCATACCTACTGCTGTCAGACTGTATAACACCCACAACGGCCCAATCCCAATTCTAATTTCTACCCCTCCCCCTCCCCCTTCCCCTCGGCCCTTCCCCTTGAAACTGAGCTACAAGGGATAGGGCTTGAAATTCAACCCTTACGTATTGGGATAGCCCTTCAACGATCGCATACGTCATCGCGTACCTCCGTCAGCGTTTACGTTAGCAAAACGCGACGCGTCATTGGCTGCGACCAGCCGCTACAGTCAGAGGCAGAAATCTCTGCTGGCAGGGTGTGATTTGTTAACTAACACCACTGAATGGGATATCTTTGGCGCTTCGTGCACCACATCCGACAGAATGAGGTGTCAGAACACTCATGTAAACAATAAAAGCAAGAATAACAGAACAAAACGTACGCAGTAAAGCAACCGAAAACAATACTCACTCCCAAAGCTTTTTAGCAGCAGCTTGGATTTCAGAAATCGCTGCTCATTCTCAGCTCGAAAGCGAATCAAGCGGCGTGTTTCCTCTGGATAACAACTTAAAACACGTAAATAATGGAGAAAATACATTTATGACAATCTTTCGCCGCGGGAACCGCCATCTTTCTGAAATCCGCATGAAATCTCGCTGAAATCCGCATGGCATTGTGGGAAATCACTCAAACCCCTTTGTTCGGAGTCTGCTCCAGGAAAATCTCCGTTTGGAGGGGTACAGAAGCCCTACCCCTTCCCCTCCCCCTCCGCATTAACTGGGATTGGGATACCCCTACCCCTTCACATGAACGCGCAAAATGGAGGGGAAGGGCCAAGGGGTTGGTCCAAGGGGTGAAATGGGATTCGGCCAACTTGTAATGTAGCACCAATAACCTGTTTGTCGTTATATTTGCACTACTTCACCACTACTACCTCTGCCATCTCTCATCAATGCAATTGATATGTCAATCTTTACCTCCGCCAAGGAGGTTATGTTTTCGGTAGCGTTTGTTTGTTTGTTTGTTTGTTTGTCTGTTAGCAACATTACAGAAAAAGTAATGAACGGATTGCTCTGAAATTTTTTCCAGAGGTGTGACTGGGCACAAGTAACAATCCATTAAATTTTGGCGGTGATCTGGATCACCTTCTGGATCCCGGATTTTTTTAAAGGATTCTTGGCGGAGGTCTGCGCTCTCCGAGTGCTTTTCTAGTTTTAATGTTTTGTTTGTCTAATTTTTATGCCTCCGCCACCGTAAAGTGCAGGAGGCATTATGTTTTCGGGTTGTCCATCTGTCCGTGCGTGCGTCTGTGCGTGCGTCCATCCTGAAACCTTGTGAACGCGATATCTCAAAGACTAATGAAAGGAATTTCACCAAACTTTCACCATTTGTGCGCTTTGGGACAAACATGAACTGATTAGATTTTGAGATCAAAAGGTCTAAGGTCAAGGTCACTGTGAGGTCAAACGCCTGTCCGAAAACCTTGTGAACACAATATCTCCAAGGCAAATGAAAGGAGTTTCACCAAACTTTCACCATTTGTGCATTTGGGGACAAACAGGAACTGATTAGATTTTGAGGTTAAAAGGTCACAGGTCAAGATTACTGTGAGGTCAAATGTCCATCCCCAAACTTTGTGAACACCATATCTCAAAGACTAATGAAAGGAATTTCACCAAACTTTCACCATTTGTGCAATTTGGGACAAAGATTAAATGATTAGATTTTGAGATCAAAAGGTCTAAGGTCAAGGTCACTGTGAGGTCAAATGTCTGTCCGAAAACCTTGTGACCCCAATATCTCCAAGGCAAATAAAAGGAATTTCACCAAACATTCAGCATTTGTGCGCTTTGGGACAAATATGAACTGATTAGATTTTGAGATCAAAAGGTCTAAGGTCAAGGTCACTGTGAGGTCAAACGTCTGTCTGAAAACCTTGTGAACACAATATCTCCAAGGCAAATGAAAGGAGTTTCACTAAACTTTCACCATTTGTGCATTTGGGGACAAACAGGAACTGATTAGATTTTGAGGTTAAAAGGTCACAGGTCAAGATTACTGTGAGGTCAAATGTCCATCCCCAAATCACAACTTAATAAGGCGTGTAGTCTACCAGGCGGAGGCATCCCCATCGACGCTGTTGGCGTTGAGTTCCATCTAGTTACTTCAATTTATCTGTATGACAATTTCTTGCTACTGTAACAGGTGAATTTCCCCGATGTGGGATCAATAAAGTGAATCTAATCTAATCTAATTTAATCTAATAAACACCATTAACAAAAGGCTTGACTAAATAGATATGTTTTCAGCCTAGACTTAAACACTGAGACTGTGTCCAGGGCCGCTGACAGCTTTGGCTGGGCCCGGGACAAAATGCTCTGAATGGGCCCCCCCCCCCCCCCCGGACCAACCCACACACCCACCCACCTCTCTTATCCCGGTCTCTACTCACTCCAACCCTTAAATGACAGGTATTCAAAAACCATTCAACCGGTCAACAACCATTTCATTTTAGCATTTCAACATTTTTAACATTTCCTTAGTCTGCAACTATTCAGGTGCGAAATGCAATGCGCTGGACTTTTGTTGTGCGTGCGTGCGTACTGTCCAGTGTGAAAAGCAGAGAAGAACACACCGCTCGAGAAACGGCGGGATATGATTGCGGGCTAATGTGAATATTCTTAGCTTCAATCAGATATATGAAACACAGTGTTATTAAGCCGTTGTGGTTATGAAATGATTCAATGCCCTGTGCGTTTGATATGGTGTTCAGTGTGACTTGCTCTCCCCTCGTTTGTAACATGAATTGCGTGCCGCGCGTGCCTTGGTTGGGGTTACTGTACGGGGCTGGAAAAAGTTGGCTGTGTCTTACCCAGTGATGGCAATAACGGCGTTACAAATAAACGGCGTTACTTTTTTTAGTAACGAGTAATCTAACTAATTACTTTTTACATCGTTATAACGCCGTTCCCGTTACTTACAATAAAATACTATGCGTTACTTTATTAAAGCTGTTCTCATCTGGCACGCTGCTCGCTCAGCCTTTCTTTACTCTGCTTTAGTGTGGGGCGGGGAGACACGAGACAACGGCACAGTAAGCCAATCAGAGTAGATTTGGACAACATACGCAGGTAGGCCACGCCTACTGCACTACTGCGCGCACTTTCAATCGGAAGACACAGCGATGGCGAGCGGTCAGCCCAGCACTGCGCTTTCACACTGGAAATACAGCCAGGACTTTTCATTACTTGAAATAAAAGGCAAGAGTGTTTACGTGCAATGCACATTATGTCGAGGAACAAAGCGTTTGTCCTCGTCAGTGGCCAGTAATTAGTAACAATTTTAATAACTACAAAAATATATTACATTTGATAGATGTCTTCTCACATTGTCCCACAAAAATATGAATATAGTGTAGATAACATTACTAATTGGTTCTGTTAAGTGTCCATTTCAGTCATTAAACACATTTAACATTCACTTTTATTATGATTACACTAATTGAATTTGATTTTTTTTTTGAGGGGGAGCAAAATGTAACGGAATAATTACTTTCCCTGGTAATTAGTTACTTTTATGACAAAGTAACTCCGTTACTAACTCAGTTACTTTTTGGGAAAAGTAACTAGTAACTATAACTAATTAGTTTTTGAAAGTAACGTGCCCAACACTGGTCTTACCTGGCTCAGCTGCCCCACTGCCTTTGCTAGTACCTGCTGCATCATCCCAATCTTTTTTAAAATATTTATGCAGTGAGCCCCTGAGTCTCTTGGTTTCTTCCTCTCTTTTTCTCTTTTCTTTTCTGTGCTCCTGACTTGTGCATGTTGGCAAATGGCACGCACGCTGATTGTCGAAGCGCTATGATCGAACGATGTCGTTTTTTTCCCCTTAATCAAAGAGTCAGACCAAACCATTTTTGCATTAGGGGTGGTAGGGGGTTCTTGACGCCTTTTTCAAAGACAATAAAGGCATAAGATCTAGAAATCATTTATTGAATGCAAATATAGCACATTTCTCCCCCAAATCAACACATTTTGAAATGAAATAAAATAATCGCAACTTCATGGGAGCCCAGTTCTGGGCCCGGGACAACATACCCGTTTGTCCCCCCCTGTCGGCGGGCCTGACTGTGTCTGATTCCCAAACACTTGGAAGGCTGTTCTATAACTGTGGGGCTTTATAAGAAAAGAAAAAAAAATTATATATACAGTATAAGTTACCCTGCCTTTAAAGGTCAAAATTAAAGTGCAATTAGGAAAAAAGTTGTTCAAAAAAAAAGTCTGCTGTAAATTTACTTAAGCACAAGTATCAATACTTAATATTCAATAATGCTGGAATAAAAATCCCACAGCCTGGGATCAGCTGTGTGTCTCTTCATCTCTGTTCCGGATAAAGTGCTGACTGAAGATGAAAAGATGAGTCGAAACGTTTTGGACATTTATTTAATGATTATATAATAATACTGATACGTTTGCGGATTCAAATAGAGACAGTGAGTTTTTATTAAACACCAAACTCACTTGGCCTGACTCGAGCACGTTAGTCATGTAAACTGAATGATAAAATGTGAATATAATGTGAAAGCCGATAAAGCGGAACTATAACGTCATTCATTGTTCCTACACGGTCACTTTTCTCTGTTGCGCTGTTTGTACTGGTCTGGAGTTTATGTTTGGCTATGTGAGATGTAGAAGCCGTTATTTTATACCCTATAGTGCACTCGGGTCTGGAAAAAACGAGCTGTTTTTGAGTCGATATCAGCAGTGTGTTTTTTGTCCACGGTCATGGAGCTGAAATGGTAAGATAAACGCGATAATATTCACTCTACTGATTATTTATTATGTCGCAGGTTAGGTTAGTGTCACGCGGACGCGTAGTTAGACAGATATAAGGCATTAAAGATGTTTTGTTCGCTTTAAACTGAAAGACTGTGTATGAGAGTGAGACTGTGCTGTTGATTAACGCAGCTCTGTGCACAGGGATCAGGCTCCTGTTACAGACCCGGGCCCCTTTTCCAAAGATGTCTTTGAGAAATTCTCTCTGGCACCAACCATGAAAGAGCTCTGGGACATTTTACAAAGGTAAAGTTTTGCAGTAGTTTATAGGAAATTCATATATCCTTGGCAGGTTTCATACTGTGGGGAAAAAACCCCAACAACAACTGTTCATAACTGTCTCATTTCTCATTATCTGTAGCCGCTTTATCCTGTTCTACAGGGTCGCAGGCAAGCTGGAGCCTATCCCAGCTGACTACGGGCGAAAGGCGGGGTACACCCTGGACAAGTCACCAGGTCATCACAGGGCTGACACATAGACACAGACAACCATTCACACTCACATTCACACCTACGGTCAATTTAGAGCCACCAGTTAACCTAACCTGCATGTCTTTGGACTGTGGGGGAAACCGGAGCACCCGGAGGAAACCCACGCGGACACGGGGAGAACATGCAAACTCCGCACAGAAAGGCCCTCGCCAGCCACGGGGCTCGAACCCAGACCTTCTTGCTGTGAGGCGACAGCGCTAACCACTACACCACAGTTTCTGTTTGCCAAGACATACAATATCAGGGCTGTCCTGAAGGCATGCTTTATGGCTTGATGAGTCACTCAGAATGACCCATTTTCACAGAACAAATCCAGTTTTACACAGTCACATTTCTGGCACAATTAAAATCACACGTCATAAAACAATCCTTTGGATGTGAGCTGAGATCTGCAGGCTTCGATCTGTGACATGTTCACCAGCAGCCATTTGTGACCAAAGATTGTAGTTGACAAAGTTCTGGCAGTGTCCAACAATTTCGAGTAAATTCTCAATGTGTGTATGCATGTATGATAAATGCCAATTTTCCTGGAGGTTCTTATACACGCGCTGGTCTTGTGTACACCCCTGGACTTATGCTCTGGTTCTAGTGACAGAGCACCTTGAATCTATTGGCAGGTTCAGGTTGGGTTTACAGTGGGGCAAAAAAGTATTTAGTCAGTCACCAATTGTGCAAGCTCTCCCACTTAAAAAGATGAGAGAGGCCTGTAATTTTCATCATACTGTAGGTATACCTCAACTATGAGAGACAAAATGAGAAAAAAAAAATCCAGAAAATCACATTGTCTGTCTGATTTTTAAAGAATTTATTTGCAAATTATGGTGGAAAATAAGTATTTGGTCAATAACAAAAGTTCATCTCAATACTTTGTTATATACCCTTTGTTGGCAATGACAGAGGTCAAACGTTTTCTGTAAGTCTTCACAAGGTTTTCACACACTGTTGCTGGTATTTTGGCCCATTCCTCCATGCAGATCTCCTCTAGAGCAGTGATGTTTTGGGGCTGTCGCTGGGCAACGCGGACTTTCAACTCCCTCCAAAGATTTTCTATGGGGTTGAGATCTGGAGACTGGCTCGGCCACTCCAGGACCTTGAAATGCTTCTTACGAAGCCACTCCTTCGTTGCCCGGGCGGTGTGTTTGGGATCATTGTCATGCTGAAAGACCCAGCCACGTTTCATCTTCAATGCCCTTGCTGATGGAAGGTTTTCACTCAAAATCTCACAATACATGGCCCCATTCATTCTTTCCTTTACACGGATCAGTCGTCCTGGTCACTTTGCAGAAAAACAGCCCCAAAGCATGATGTTTCCACCCCCATGCTTCACAGTAGGTATGGTGTTCTTTGGATGCAACTCAGCATTCTTTCTCCTCCAAACACGACAAGTTGAGTTTTTACCAAAAAGTTCTATTTTGGTTTCATCTGACCATACGGCATTCTCCCAGTCCTCTTCTGGATCATCCAAATGCTCTCTAGCAAACTTCAGACGGGCCTGGACATGTACTGGCTTAAGCAGGGGGACACGTCTGGCACTGCAGGATTTGAGTCCCTGGCGGCGTAGTGTGTTACTGATGGTAGCCTTTGTTACTTTGGTCCCAGCTCTCTGCAGGTCATTCACTAGGTCCCCCCCGTGTGGTTCTGGGATTTTTGCTCACCGTTCTTGTGATCATTTTGACCCCACAGGGTGAGATCTTGCGTGGAGCCCCAGATCGAGGGAGATTATCAGTGGTCTTGTATGTCTTCCATTTTCTAATAATTGCTCCCACAGTTGATTTCTTCACACCAAGCTGCTTACCTATTGCAGATTCAGTCTTCCCAGCCTGGTGCAGGTCTGCAATTTTGTTTCTGGTGCCCTTTGACAGCTCTTTGGTCTTGGCCATAGTGGAGTTTGGAGTGTGACTGTTTGAGGTTGTGGACAGGTGTCTCTTATACTGATAACGAATTCAAACAGGTGCCATTAATACAGGTAACAAGTGGAGGACAGAGGGGCCTCTTAAAGAAGAAGTTACAGGTCTGTGAGAGCCAGAAATCTTGCTTGTTTGTAGGTGACCAAATACTTATTTTACAGAGGAATTTACCAATTAATTCATTAAAAATTCTACAATGTGATTTCCTGGATTCTTTCCCCCCATTCTGTCTCTCATAGTTGAAGTGTACCTATGATGAAAATTACAGGCCTCTATCATCTTTTTAAGTGGGAGAACTTGCACAATTGGTGGCTGACTAAGTACTTTTTTGCCCAACTGTATCTCCACTTTACCCTGGTGGGTGTTCCTCAGCGTTGTCATGTTGGTCCTCAGCTATTAACTCTTCACAATCTACTGCTTTAGAAAGTGTTGCCATTTCACTGCAATGCTGACGACATTGAATAATACAGAATATCCAGAGGTTGAACTGATTTGTTCCCTAGCTATCTTTTAATCTTCTTCTTCTGGCCAGTCCCGTACATTCAGGGTCACCATAGCGGATCTGTTCTGCATATTTGATTTGGCATAGGTTTGATACCAGATTCCTGACTCAACCCTCCCCAGTCTGTCCGGGCTTGGGACCGGCACTAAGGCATTTACCTAATCTGCATGTGTTTGGACTGTGGGGGGGGAAACTGGAGCACCTGGAGGAAACCCACGCAGACATGACAAGAACATGCAGACTCCACACAGAAAGGCCCCTGTCAGCCATGAGGTTTGAACCCGGAACCTTCTTGTTGTGAGGCGACAGTGCTAATCACTGCACTACTGTGCCATCCTCTCAGCTATCTTTAATCAGGTCAATAATCGTTCCCTGTACATTCTCTGAATTTCCCTGAATAGCTTTATTTACTTCCTTCCCAAGTTGGCATCACTTCAGAGTCGTTTTTTTTTCTTTGGTCATGACATCAGCATGACCTCACGTGTCATGAAAACCACCCAAAGCCAGTCTATGACCGGTTCTTCCCTATTCTGTAGCAGAAACCATCACTCATTTGTCAAACCTGAAAGACTAATTATGGCAGTAGTGTTTTGTTGGAGGAGCTGAATAGGCTGCAACATGTCTGGCTGCTAAATTCCTAACGTTCACTGGTATTTCCCATGAGCGTGTTAACCCCACTCTTAACGGTTTACACAGGCTTCTAGTCTTGTGCCTTCCTCTACATTCTGATTCATACATTATAGACATTTCAGTATTATAGACCTAAAGCTGGAAGGCTCTGCGTTAACCTTTTATGTTTATACCTCCTTGTCCACAAAACAGATGATTTTAATATGACGACATCATCTCAAGAAGAGGAACAACAGAAAGGCCATTGTAGGAACAGGTCTTTATAACTGACATAATTAAGTGGTAATAGGTGTGAGTAAGTGATTACTTGTTTTGTGGATGTTCCACAACATTAAATGTAACTATAAATGGATAAAATGTATGATGTCATCCTTTATCGCCAAAAAATATCGTCGTCATCACAGCCGAACCCGATCCAGGCTTGAGGTGATCCATGCTTGGTTGACTTGGCCAGTCACTCACACACATTCACACCTACGGGCAATTTAGAGTCACCAGTTAACCTAACCTGCATGTCTTTGGACTGTGGGGGAAACCGGAGCACCCGGAGGAAACCCACACGGACACGGGGAGAACATGCAAACTCCACATAGAAAGGCCCCAGTCAGCCAATGGGCTCGAACTCAGAACCTTCTTGTTGTGAGGGGACAATGCTAACCACTACACCACCGTACCGCCCATAAAAAATATAATCATTTGCAAATTGCCGTGGCATGAGAGGAATAAAACACTTTGTGACATGTTGTTGGGGGGAAAAATAAAATGAACTTTGTATTTTGTCTTTCTTTTCTTTCTGCTGTGTTTTTATTTTTCATTGTATAGTTTTGGGGTAACTAAAGATTCTGTTGTTGTTAACTCAGGCTTATGCTACTTTTATAAAGCCATTCATCATGTAATGCTTTACTTTTAAAGCCCTGATGAAAAAGCTGGCATGAAAGAAGACACTAAGATAAATCCAGCTGCTCACTCCTCCTCACAAACCGATTGTGCCAACAGTAACAAAACCACGCCACAGACCAACACCAGACACAGCCACGGAACTTCAGAGGGCAAAGAACCTCTTCCTGAGTGTAAGAATACAGTTTCTGAGTCTACGGAACAGGACTGTTTCCCTGAACCGAAAGTGCCGTACCCCTGTTTCTCGTCTCTCATCCGCAAAGAAAGAGCGATGTGTATTTACTCCATTAAGAATAACAAGCAGGATACCGCTCCACAGGTAAACTCGGTGCCATCATCATCATCCTGCTTCAGAACTGCTTTGAAGAATGCTTAAAAACCTAGAAACTTTCTTTCAACTTTATATATTATTATTTTTTTTTTTAAATTTCAGATATTAAGAGAGAAGCTGAAGACTGAGGTGGCAGAGTTTATGAAGTACCTGCAAAATGTCTCTAAAGTGTGCGCTGATGATTATAACTTCATGCCCATGGGAGCTACTCGCTATTCCGAGGTACAGCACTATTCCTCAGTGTTGCAAATTCTGCATGCCCTTAAGCAGCGTCTCTTCTCCTTGTCTTTGCATTGCAGCTCACGGTCATTTAAACAAAACCGACTTTTTATGCTTTGATTTTCACTTTGGGTTAACAGGAGTATTTTAAGCATTGCTTGGACCACATGAGGAACTACCCGCAAGTGTACAGTATTCAAGAAATCACCAGTTTAACAGGCGGGAAATTTGTCTCGGACATTTCGCTCAACTTTGAGAAACAGCTGCTTGCGATGGTAGGATACTTTTTTACAATTTATTATAACATCATTTGATGTAGGCGTGGACGATATGACCGAAATATCTTATGATTTTTAAAAAAAAAAAGCACGTATCATGAAATATACTGTAGGTTTGCTTGCAAACTGCATTTAAAAAAACAACTGTTTGATGTTTTTGTCATTTTTCTGTGGGAAAAAGAAAACATTTATACATTTTTAATAGTTGACAATTTTATAAAATTCTAACATCAATCAAGTGACTCCAATACATTTGTTTATTATTGTTGTTGTCGTTTATTTTATTTAATTCTAAAAAGATATTAAGATATCCATACATATTGTGACATCATTGATCACAGTATTGCTATGATATTATATTGCCCCGCCCTAATTTGATGGCATGTTTTGATCACTCCTGCACCTTCTCATTAGGGCTCCATAGAGATGGTAGAAAAACGAATGCTGCCAGAAAACACCCAACTTGCAGTGGATTACGAGTCCATTTCAGCTGTGAGCCCTCCAGTTAAAAAGGCCACTCGTTTCCACACAGTAAGTGATGACGCTTTAATAAAAAATGAGCCATTAGTGCACTGAATACAGTTGTGAATAAAGGTAGCGTTGCAGCTTCACAGCCCCAGGGCCATTCTTCAGTTCCGAGTTCAGTTCAGGTCACTGTCTGGGCGGAGTTTCTGTTCACGCTGTGCCATGATCCTGAGAGTGATGCAACAGTTACTTTAATAATAATTAGAAATAATAGAGTTTTATGGAATTAAGCTTTAGCTTATCTTTATATTCAGGTTTTTTTTTTTAATCCCCCGCTGGCTGAAAGGCCCAAAGGGGGATTATGTTGTGGTGATGTCTGTCCTTCCCGGGAAGAGTGCTCACCTTCTGAACTCAACTCCTCTCATAGTTTTTGGAAGAATTTCACGAAACTTGGCAGGATTCTTTGTTATATGTCGGTAATATGCATATTGCAATTTCATTAAACTCTGTCACATTTTACCAGAGTTACAGCTCTTGATTAACAAAAGTATAATTTAACAATTTCATGAGAGTGTGTTTTCCTTCTGAAATCAACTCCTCTCACAATTTGTGGAGGAATTTCAGGAAACGTGGCAAAAGGCCTTGGTATGTCATTAGTACGCATATTGTTATTTTGTTCGATTCAGTTGCATTTTACCAGAGTTGTGGCCCTTGATCAACAACCTTGTACTTTGACAATTTAATGAAGGTGTGCTTTTCTTCTGAAATCAACTCCTCTCACAATTTGTGGAGGAATTTTTCGAAGCTTGGCAAATATGGAATCAATTTTGTGCCAAAATGTTCATACAATACTTTTGAAATATCAAACAAAAACGACAAATCAAAATACAAAAAAAAAAAAAAAGGTAATTTTTTTAGACTGGCAAACAAATTATTCGTGTAATCGTGCAAAATATCAGTCTATTACTCTTCAGAAACCTTTTATTTTTGTTCCGTGGCTTTCTCAGTTTTGCTTGACGTAATTTATTTTGGTTGCGATTCCAGCTTTCTCATTTGCGCTCCCTGACTTTTTGCTTGCAGTTTTGGCACAAACTTCACGTGTGGGTGGGCTGTCCAGGAATGCATTCCCATTGGCTAACTTGTGTTTGACTGACAGCTACGCTCAGCCATTCCCTACTTGGATTCTGGCGGACTGTTTGACGAGTGACCGATCCATTGACGGTAAACAAGGATCGAGTGGACTTTAGTGGCGACTATGATATTGAATTTACACTTTGTTGAATTAATTCAATATCATAGTCGCCACTGAAGTCCACTCGATCCTTGTTTACCGTCAATGGATCGGTCACTCGTCAAACAGTCCGCCAGAATCCGAGTAGGGAATGGCCACAGCAGCCTCCGGGGAATGGCTGAGCAGAGCTGTCAGTCAAACACAAGTTACCCAATGGGAATGCATTCCTGGATAGCCCACCCACACGTGAAGTTTGTGCCAAAACTGCAAGCAAAAAGTCAGGGAGCGCAAACGAGAAAGCTGGAATCGCAACCAAAATAAATTACGTCAAGCAAACTATTGCAATCTGCAATAGGTAAATTACTTTTTTTTTTTTTTTGTATTTTGATTTGTTGTTTTTGTTTGATATTTCAAAAGTATTGTATGAACATTTTGGCACAAAATTGATTCCATAGGCAAAAGGCCTTGTTATATGACGGTAAAATGCATATTGAAATTTCGTTTAATTTAGGCAAATTTTACCAGAGTTTTGACCCTTGATTTAAATAACTGACAATTTTATGAGGGTGTACATTCTTCTGAAATCAACTCCTCTCACAATTTGAGGAGGAATTTCACCAAACTTGGCAAAAGGCTTTGTTATATGACAGTTATACGCATATTGAAATTTCGTTTAATTTGGGCAAATTTTACCAGAGTTATGCCCTTGATTATTAACAAACTTGTACTTTGGCAATTTCATCAAGGTGTGCTTGCTTTCTGAAATCAACTTCCCTCACAATTTTTATCCCCCGCTGGCCAAAAGGCTTGAAGGGGGATTATATTGTGACGATGTCCATCTGTCTGTCCGTCCGTCCCAGGAAGGGTACTCGCTTTCTGAAATCAACTCCTCTCACAATTTTTGGAGGAATTTCATGAAACATGACAGGATTCTTTGTTATATGTCGGTAATGCGCATATTGCAATTTCATTCAATTCGGTCGCATTTTACCAGAGTTATGGCAGAGTTGCCAGTGGGGGATATTGTGCTCTCGGAGCACTCTTGTCTAAGAATGTTTGTTTGTTTTTAAACCGTGTTGGAACTTTTTTGCTCAGGTCATTTTGACCGAATATCAAGGATAAGCTAAATGTGTTTGATCTGCGTAAATAAAATCATAAACTTATTATTTCAGCTTCTGTCACATTGCCTTCATATCTTGTTCCTACTCTTATCTGTGAACACACGTGCCATCAAGAGCATCCTTTAACAAGCGGATTGGCTATGGGTATTATTTCCATGGGTTTTGTTGACACTGCCAATATTTTATATGAATCTAAGCTTCATTAGCTGAATAAATGGTACATTTGGATTGCTATATTAATTAAAAAGAGAATTAAAACCTGCAGTCAGTGGATGGACTCGGCTGAGTTTGGTGAAAGAGCCACTAGAGGGTGCTGTTAAATCTGCGTTGGATTAAGCTGCTTGATCATTGTGGTTATAGTTCTTTCACAGTCGTTTTAACTCTGTTTTTATTTTGCAGCCTATCAGTAGTGACACAAATGCAGAGAAGCTCAGTGCTACATATGAACCACATGTGTGTCTAGCGAAAGAGGCCTTCCTCCAGCTGCTGAGCAACAGTATTGGGTTTACTGAGGCATGGGAACTCCCAGTCTGGGTGAAAGTAAACCCTGCAAAAGGTAAGAAGTTGCTCATCATCCTTTATCTGATGCAGATTCAGAATCACTTGTCATTCAGGCTGTATGTGACAATCAGATGAGGAAGGTTATACTAGAGCAGGCATCACCAAATGGCGGACCTCGGTCCGGAGCCGGACCCAGTGATGGTTCTGTCCGGACCCGTGACCAATGGTAAATTCACGAGATTAAGTAATTTTCATGGAGCATTATTTTGGATGGTCGTGGCTATTGACAGCAGGCACTGCTACTCCAGTTAATACGACAGCTTCACTCAGTTGAGCCAATAAAATCGTTAGTTTACCCAGCACACTACAGCACAGCAACAAGCAGAGAGGAAGAGAGTTAAGTTAAGAGACAACATGGCTTGCTCCAAAAGGGGGCGGAAAGTAGACAAGGAAAATCGTTGTTTTGAAGATGAATGGACGGAGAAATATGTTCATTCTTCCGGCGAGCAGTTCAAAACCAGTGTGCCTCATATGCTCCGAAAATGTGGCATTAATTAAAAGCGGCAACGTGAAGCGCCACTACGAAACGAAGCACAGCTCTTTTGAGCAAAGTTATCCCCTGAAGTCCGAGCTGAGGGCATGCAAAATAACCCAACTGCAAGCACAGTATGACGGGTCTACCCGACTCATCACACATACATTTACAGCCCAGCAACGTGCAAATGAAGGTTCCTTAAAAGTAGCGTGGATTTTGGGGCAACATAAAAAAACATTTAGTGATGGGACAGTTGTGAAGGAGTGCTTAAATGCCGTTGCTGAGACATTGATCTGCTCATTGATCTGCAAGGAAATGCTGCATTTAGAGAGCATTTTGAGACAACTGACCCTGCTACTTTCTGGTTACAGACTGTTTCTGAGAGCGTGTTCCTTGGTAGCACTGCACACCTTGACTATGGCTACATCCACACGACAACGGCAACAAGATTTTAAAAAAAAATCGCGTCCACATGGGCAACGGATCAGTAAAATATCAGGTACATATGGCAACGCTTGCTGAAAATGATGCAATACACATGCCACACCTCTAGGTGCGCTGTAAGACGGTCCCATCGGAGACACCAGAATAATAGAAGTAGTAAGGACGCATGCGCATAAACTATTATGCGTGAGACTTCATATTAGCCACAAAGTCAGAAAAATCTATTCGTAAAATTACGTTATAATGACCAAATACAATGAAAAGTATTTTTCCAGTCTCACCTGTGAAAGGTAATCCCATGTGATCTCGTTTGGACAGCAAACCTGTTGGTACAGTTAAACGCAGCACATGAATGAGGCATCTTTATTCTCCGCTTTGACCCATCCAATATGGCGGCGAGGATGACGTATGATTCTACGCGGAAGGCGGCGTCTTTAATGGTCCGGAATAAATTGAATGCTACACGTTGATGGATTAATTTGTTCTTCTATGCCCTTTTTGAGGAATGTATTGTAGGACTTAAACCAACATCTGAAGAGGTGAGATCGCTCCTTTTTTTTTTTTTCCCTATTTTTGCTGGCGGGATTGACTCTGCCCTAAGGGCTATTCTCTCTCTCTCACTTTGCACCATTACACAAT
The DNA here is from genome assembly GCF_027579695.1 of Neoarius graeffei. Classification (NCBI taxonomy): domain Eukaryota; kingdom Metazoa; phylum Chordata; class Actinopteri; order Siluriformes; family Ariidae; genus Neoarius; species Neoarius graeffei. The sequence goes on from NC_083570.1 coordinate 71,161,013, forward strand.
AAATATTCACAGTGAAAATATTTTGTAAGCGCGTTTCATGAACCAAGTTATAGGATTTGTTGACAACTCGCATCGAGTTCGTTACACTTCTACCTGGCGTGAAGCACGTGTGGTTGTGACGTCATCGTAAACAAATCCGTTCTACTCATCCAGACGACTTCGCAACGGCGCCGTTGCCAGATCTTTCCACTCTGGAACCCGTTCTCAAAAGATTGCGTTTTGGGGTACCCAAAACGCCGGTGCCGTGTGGACGCCAGGCCGAAATGATAAACAATTTTATCAGATTCACCTGAATCCGTTGCCGTGTGGACAGGGCCTATGTTTGGATCGACTTACAGCTGTGAGCCAGCTTTTTCCACTATGTCAAAACCAAGTACCGTTCTAGGCTCAACAATGAACACCTACATATCTGCATGAGAATGGCACTAACTCCATTCCAGCCAAGATTTAAATTACTGGCAGGTCAGCCACATGCCCGTTTTTCTCATTAAGAAAAGTAAAATAAGAAGAATTAAAAGAGAAAAGTTCAAAGAAAAATGTTCTGTTTGCATTTCCCCCCCCAAAAAGCCACTTGTTTTCTGAAGATGTGGACTTTTTTTTTTCTTGAAAAGTAGGCCCTCATTTTTTTAGGCTGGGACCTCCTTATTTTAAGAACAAAGAAGAGAAAATGTGAAGTCAATGCTCTGTTTGCACTTTTTAGTTAATGTTTTCTGAGTTGACTTTTTTTTACTTGAAGTGTAGGCCTTCAATTCTTGCAGGTTGGGACCGCTTTAAGAGAAAAAGGAGTTATTCCACTCTGTTTGCACTTTTTTATTTATTTTATTCTGAGGTTTCTGTTTTCTTTAATCTGAAATAAAGGCCTTGAATTTATTTCCTGGGACTACTTTTATTTATGGTAAAAGAGATAGTTGTGCACTCAGTTCATTTCCTGCATTGGAAATTAACAATAAATATTGTTGAAACCATATGAAAATGTGGACATAGGGGAAGGCTATAAGACACAAGTTGGACTTCGGTTCGGACCTTCTACTTGGACAAAATTTAATAACTGGACCTCAGTGACTTTTAATTGAATACCCCTGTACTAGAGCTTGGCTAAGCTGAGAATGACATAGGACACTGTTCAGTAAATTTTAGCCATTTTAGCTGTGACCCACCTTATCAATAAGCACTTGGAGGATTCTAGCTCATTTGCATGTCTTTTATTGGTTGATTTTAGTTCAGCTTTTAATACGTTGCAGCCACATCTTTTAATTAGCAGATTAAATGATTTTGATGTTCATCCTTTTTATTATTAAATGGTACTTTTCGTTTTTAACAAATCGCAGTCAGTGTTAATGGAACTTTATCTGAAACTAAAACTCTAAGCACAGGTGCACCACAGGGATGCGTGAGTTCACCGGTTCTGTTCACTCTGTACACAGATGCGTGTAGAAGTTTTTATACAAACAATCGCATCATTAAGTTCTCAGGCGACACTGCAATTTTATCACTGTTGAAAAAGAATCATGATGTATCTGACTACTTTTTGGAAATTCAGAGGTTTGTTGAGTGGTGTGACGATAACCACATCATTCTGAATGTGAATAAGACGGAAGAAATGGTGTTCGACCCTCGAGGAGTGGGTGACCACAGGCCTGTGGTCATCCACAATCAAGCCATTGCCCAGGTGCAGTCATACAAATATCTGGGTGTCTTTATTGACAACGCACTCACCTGGAGCACACATGTCGACAGCCTCTGTTGCAGACTACAGCAACTGTTGCATTTTCTTCGTTGTCTGAGAATTCATGGTGTTGATCAAAGATTTATGTTTTTTTTTTTTTTTTTTTATAAGGCAGTCTTAGAAAGTCTGATCATGTATAGTATCTCAGCTTGGTTTGGTAACCTCTCTGTGCAGCTAAAGAACAAACTGCTTCGGCTAATTCATGCTGCTGGAAAAGTTATTGGCGTTAAAGAGCACTTCTCTATTCAGAGTATTTATGAACAGGCCACTCTGCAACAAGCAAATAAGGTTATCTGCAATCCATCACACATCATGCATGGCGAGTATGAGCTGCTACCATCTGGTAGAAGGTTTAGAGTTCCTCACTGCAGACTGAACAGATTTAAAAACTCTTTTGTTCCTGTGTCAATTAAGCTGGTAAACAAGGTCAGATAAGACCAGAGCACAGATGACTTGTGGTTGTTTGTTTTGCACAGGTTAGTATTTTTACTTATTAGAATTTTAGCAGGGCGGCACGGTGGTGTAGTGGTTAGTGCTGTCACCTCACAGCAAGAAGGTCCTGGGTTCGAGCCCTGTGGCCGGCGAGGGCCTTTCTGTGTGGAGTTTGCATGTTCTCCCCGTGTCCGCGTGGGTTTCCTCCGGGTGCTCCGGTTTCCCCCACAGTCCAAAGACATGCAGGTTAGGTTAACTGGTGGCTCTAAATTGACCGTAGGTGTGAATGTGAGTGTGAATGGTTGTCTGTGTCTATGTGTCAGCCCTGTGATGACCTGGCGACTTGTCCAGGGTGTACCCCGCCTTTCGCCCGTAGTCAGCTGGGATAGGCTCCAGCTTGCCTGCGACCCTGTAGAACAGGATAAAGCGGCTAGAGATAATGAGATGAGATGAGATTACACCTATTAGGTGTTATTTATTTTTAGTATTTTTTTTTTTTTTTTTAATTCACAATGTTTTTTGCACTTTTAGGCACCTTGTATGATATGGATGCGCATATCTATTGTATGTTTGTTATTGTGTTGTATTGTATGTTCTGTGTTGTGGCTGCAGCACGGGCGAATGGCCCAGAACAAATTTCTCACTTTGTGAGACAATAAAGTTAATCTTGAATCTTGAAATTAATGTTTGAACATAAGCCCTGACTGGACCTAAAATGTACCTGACGTGTAAGATGTTTGCTGTCCAGGTAGCACTCAGAGTAAAACAGTGTACATCGACCCTCCTCTGCTGAAGACCGAGATGACCTGGAGAGAGAGAAATCACCTCTTTCATGAGGAGAGTGTAAAACTGGCATATAAGAAGACGGGCTCGAATCCTGTGTTTTTCCTCATGTCGGAGGACTACGGCAATAGAACCGACTTTGCCACAGAAGTAAGCGTTTAGGAAAACGTCAGCCCGTTTCAATCCGTGGTCATTGTTTTAAAAACCAATAAGCATGATCTACTATTTTGATGCATTTTTTTTTCCTTGTTTTATGTTCTTTAGGAAACGAGCAGTAGACCAGTCGTTTCATTTGACAGCACTGGTATAGATTTTGAAGTAGATTTAACCGACTTGGAGTCATTTGGGGAGTCTTGTCAACCGAAAAAGAAAATAAAGAACAATGATTTGAAAAATCAAGCACCCTCTAAAAGTGAAACACAAGGATTATCCAAACCTAAAGTAGATTTAGATAAAGACAAAACATCGCACATGTTAACCGAAGAAGCTTCACCAATGAAAGACATTATATCAGCACTTCCTATGCCAGCAAATGAAGAAGCAGCCACCAGGGCGAGTGTAGAGGACAGCTCAGTGGACAAGAGTGCTGAGACTACTTTGAATTCTGTATCTGAAGAGGAGCTTTTGAGTTCTACTGTAGAAGAGACCGCAGAGCGTACACCAGCCAAGCGAATAAGGCATTCCTCTGGAAACATTGATTCTGATGAGGAATGCCTCATTATTGATGACTCCGGCTCCCCACTGAGCGGCGTCGCAAATAAGAAGAACCAGGTGACCCCAGCAGTTCCGGAGAACATCACTGACCCCAACACATCCTCTGTGAGCGATCTGAAGGTGCTCATGAGTCCCAGCAGCCCTGCTAAAGGAGCTAGGAAAGGAGTCAAAAGACCCAGAGTCTCAGCAGATTGCGACCAATTAGGGCATATTTTGCGAATGCAAAACGCCATGCTGAAATCCACATCAGCTAAAAGCCAAGAAGTTGCAAAAGCACCAGCAACAGACTGTCGACCAGCAGAACCAAAACCCAACAACCACCCGGTGTCTCTGGTCAAACGTAGCGTGTCCTCGTACCTGGACATGGAATACAGAGAAGGGCTGCAGAATGAAGCTGCTGCTCCTGCCGTCTCTCAGCCCACGGCACAAAGAAAAAGTAAGTTTTCATTTCTTTCTGGGTAAATCCAGGTGATATCACTGAAGTCCTCTTGGCTGACCGTGTCAGATTCGCTTCATACTTCCATAGATTAATGTCAGTCCTAATAAACGGTGTGTAAAACTTAAGCCTTACATCTTTTTTGGTTTGATATGTAGGGGCATGAATAAAGGAGCGTGGCTCGAATTTTACTGTAAAAATGAGTGCTGTAGAAAAAAAACTGAAGCTCCATAAGCCATTACTTTCGAGCTGTATAGGTTAGATGCATGAATTTTGCGCCCATATTCCAAACGCTTATTACTCATGTATAACACAATCTACCATAAAGAATTATGCCAATGGAAAGCGCAGGTCTTAATTAGCATATGCACAAAATATGAAGTTGGTATCTTCAACCAAACTATATTTATTAAGGGATCAAATATGCCTTGTTTTACTACGGATGGAAATGTAAAAATAGAAGCACACTTATAATACAATCACAAAACTCTCTGTGTGTGTGTGTGTCAGGGCTGCTGAAAGAGGAGCTGCTGGTGAGTGCTGAGGATGAGGAGGATTATGAAGCTCCCGAGGAGGGCAGTGTACTATATAAACTGTACAGCTTGCTCGATGTGCTGCTGATGGTGCGCAGCACTGTGTCCATTGCTCATCCCAGACATGACCAAGAAACATTCAGGGTGAGTGGTGAAAATCTCAGAAGCTAAAAATAAAATTTGTGGGTATATCCTGAAACAATCCAAAACTAGCTATTTAGAGAGAAGCAAAAGCGAGAATATAAAGTTTTGTGGTGACCAGCTTAGTCCGAGCTGATTTGAAAAAGGGAGTGTACAACATCTGGCAGGGTTGAAATAGATGTATAGTACCAGTCAAAAGTTAGGACACACCTTCCAATTCAATGGTTTTTCTTCATTTTTATTAATGAAGACACTTAATGTCTTCAAGTAATGATGGATGTTGTTTCTCTTCATTTAGTTGAGCGGTTCTTGACATAATATGGATTACTACAGTTGTGGAATAGGGCTCATCTCATCTCATTATCTCTAGCTGCTTTATCCTGTTCTACAGGGTCGCAGGCAAGCTGGAGCCTATCCCAGCTGACTACGGGCGAAAGGCGGGGTACACCCTGGACAAGTCGCCAGGTCATCACAGGGCTGACACATAGACACAGACAACCATTCACACTCACATTCACACCTACGGTCAATTTAGAGTCACCAGTTAACCTAACCTGCATGTCTTTGGACTGTGGGGGAAACCGGAGCACCCGGAGGAAACCCACGCGGACACGGGGAGAACATGCAAACTCCGCACAGAAAGGCCCTCGCCGGCCACGGGGCTCGAACCCGGACCTTCTTGCTGTGAGGCGACAGCGCTAACCACTACACCACCGTGCTGCTGGAATAGGGCTATTTACTGTATTATTGTTTACTGTTTGATCCAAACACATTAAGAAGGCAAGAAATTGCACTAATTAATTTTTTGACGAGACACCTGTTAATTGAAAAGCATTCCAGGTGACTCCCTCATGAAGCTGTTTAAGATAATGCCAATAGTGTGTAAAGCGTCATCAAGGTAAATGCTGGCTACTTTTGAAGAATTTAAAATATGGAAAAAATAAAATTTACACATTTTGTTTGTTTGCCACAGAATTCCATACAGTGGTGCTTGAAAGTTTGTGAACCCTTTAGAATTTTCTATATTTCTGCATAAATATGACCTAAAACATCAGATTTTCACACAAGTCCTAAAAGTAGATAAAGAGAATCCAGTTAAACAAATGAGACAAAAATATTATACTTGGTCATTTATTTATTGAGGAAAATGATCCAATATTACAGATCTGTGAGTGGCAAAAGTATGCGAACCTTTGCTTTCAGTATCTGGTGTGACCCCCTTGTGCAGCAATAACTGCAACTAAACATTTCCAGTAACTGTTGATCAGTCCTGCACACCGGCTTGGAGGAATTTTAGCCCATTCCTCCGTACAGAACAGCTTCAACTCTGGGATGTTGCAGGGTTTCCTCACATGAACTGCTCGCTTCAGGTCCTTCCACAACATTTCAATTGGATTAAGGTCAGGACTTTGACTTGGCCATTCCAAAACATTAACTTTATTCTTCTTTAACCATTCTTTGGTGGAACGACTTGTGTGCTTAGGGTCGTTGTCTTGCTGCATGACCCACCTTCTCTTGAGATTCAGTTCATGGACAGATATCCTGGCATTTTCCTTTAGAATTCGCTGGTATAATTCAGAGTTCATTGCTCCATCAATGATGGCAAGCCGTCCTGGCCCAGATGCAGCAAAACAGGCCCAAACCATGATACCACCACCATGTTTCACAGATGGGATAAGGTTCTTATGCTGGAATGCAGGGTTTTCCTTTCTCCAAACATAACGCTTCTCATTTAAACCAAAAAGTTCTATTTTGGTCTCATCCGTCCACAAAACATTTTTCCAATAGCCTTCTGGCTTGTCCACGTGATCTTTAGCAAACTGAAGATGAGCATCAGTGTTCTTTTTGGAGAGCAGTGACTTTCTCCTTGCAACCCTGCCATGCACACCATTGTTGTTCAGTGTTCTCCTGATGGTGGACTCATGAACATTAGTCAATGTGAGGGAGGCCTTCAGTTGCTTAGAAGTTACCCTGGGGTCCTTTGTGACCTCGCCGACTATTACACGCCTTGCTCTTGGAGTGATCTTTGTTGGTCGACCACTCCTGGGGAGGGCATCAATGGTCTTGAATTTCTTCCATTTGTACACAATCTGACTGTGGATTGGTGGAGTCCACACTCTTTAGAGATGGTTTTGTAACCTTTTCCAGCCTGATGAGCGTCAACAACGCTTCTGCTGAGGTCCTCAGAAATCTCCTCCTTTGTTCGTGCCATGATACACTTCCACAAACGTGTTGTGCAGATCAGACTTTGATAGATCCCTGTTCTTTAAATAAAACAGGGTGCCCGCTCACACCTGATTGCCATCCCATTGACTGAAAACACCTGACTCTAATTTCACCTTCAAATTAACTACTAATCCTAGAGGTTCACATACTTTTGCCACTCACAGATATGTAATATTGGATCATTTTCCTCAATAAATAAATGACCAAGTATAATATTTTTGTCTCATTTGTTTAACTGGGTTCTCTTTACTTTTAGGACTTGTGTGAAAATCTGATGATGTTTTAGGTCATATTTATGCAGAAATATAGACAATTCTAAAGGGTTCACAAACTTTCAAGCACCACTGTATATGTTCCATGTGTTATTTCATAGTTTTGATGTCTTCAGTATCATTCTACAATGTAGAAAATAGTTCAAATACAGAAAAACCTATGAATGAGTAGGGGTGTCCAGACTTTTGGCTGGTACTGTATGGTGACTGAGGAAAACCCTTCATGGTCATATTTTGACATTTTATACTATATAGATATCAAAACTACAGGGTTTTTTTCTGAATCGCAATGTGTTGCCCTTTTGCATGTTTCTCAGTCAGCAGTCAAATTCTAGCACTTCAGGGTTCTAACTAGACCAAAATATCAGCGTAGTGGCACCAGTCATAACAGCCAGGGGTCAGGGGCCGCCTTAGACCCCTGAAAGCTCACGGGTTCTACATGTTCAGAGATGCATTCTGGTGCATTTCCTGGCACTTGCAGGCCTCCCTGAAAGTCACTTTTTTTTTTTTTTTTTACTAATATTAATGGGGTTTTTTTTTTGGTAAAAGTTGCTGTGATTTTGTTTTTGATTGAAGACTTTATTAATATTCAACTATATTGGTGACACATTTGTAGAATAAGAATAAAACAACCAGTTGATGTTCACCAAGTGTCAGCTTTATTTTCAGCTGCAGCTATTCAATTACAGTACATGACTATCCAGATCTAACTCGGGGACCGGCACGCATTATGTGCATGGCACATAAGCGCCTCTTAACACGGATGGCACTTTACTGCGAACACAGCGTAAGGAAGGAGGTAAACCGGACTAGCATCCTCAGTGACAGTCTCCACACTGAACTACTCGGGCAGCTCTGCACTGGACACTTATGTGGGTGGGGAGTGGAATATGTCCGAATGTAGAACATTTGCATGGTGGTGCACCGTCGCTGCTGCATGGCGATAACCAGAGAAAATAATCAAAACGCCACATTTTCAAGATTGACAAGTCTTTTTATTAGTGTGGCGGCAACTTTTGCAGGTGTGTCAGCAGTATTGTGGGTGTAGCGGTAAGGAAACATTGCGTATCGGCCCGATACGCTGAAAAGGCCAAGTTAGAACCCTGCACTTAAAATGAACAAGAAGAAAATCACATTTACATGACATTAATGGAATTTAGCAGATACTCTCATGTGGGGCGATGTACACCACACCCAGAGCAGCCTGGGGAGCAGTTGGGGGTTAGGTGCCTTGTTCAAGGGCACTTCAACCATTCCTGCTGGTCCAGGGAATTGAACAGGTGACCTTTTGGTCCCATGGCTTCCCCATTTTTAAATATTTTATTCCATTTACACTGCAAGATGCCTGATCTACCTCTACATTTATAGCCTAATCTGCTAATAGAAAAATCTCATCTCATTATCTCTAGCCGCTTTATCCTTCTACAGGGTCGCAGGCAAGCTGGAGCCTGTCCCAGCTGACTACGGGCGAAAGGCGGGGTACACCCTGGACAAGTCGCCAGGTCATCACAGGGCTGACACATAGACACAGACAACCATTCACACTCACATTCACACCTACGGTCAATTTAGAGCCACCAGTTAACCTAACCTGCATGTCTTTGGACTGTGGGGGAAACCGGAGCACCCGGAGGAAACCCACGGGGAGAACATGCAAACTCCGCACAGAAAGGCCCTCGCCGGCCACGGGGCTCGAACCCGGACCTTCTTGCTGTGAGGCGACAGCGCTAACCACTACATCACCGTGCCACCCTAATAGAAAAATATTACAGCCAAATAGTATTGCATTGGTTTACAAGATGAAAGGAGCTCTGATTATTAGCATAATCCACATCAGTCTCTGTCTCATCACCAGATCTAAAAGTCTCACAGAGTATCTGGCAAACCGAAGCCTTGTAATTTCTTCACTCACCTACTCTCTGTTGACAGTAGCATCAATGGGGTAATAATCATGAATTAATTCAGTCACTTCTGTTTGGTTTACTGGATTCCTTGTTAATATCTTTCACTGGGTAATTTTAAACATTTTAAAACTTTTTGTCCTGTGTCTTACAGTGCAGGAGTGTTGGAGTCAGTATCTGATTATAAACTGGATTGATTAGGCTTATGTCCATTACAATCTGGGTCCGGTTGTTCAAAACATGGCTATTTTTTAACCAATGGTTAAATCACTATTTAACATTATGTTAAATATAACCTACTGTTAAATTGTTGTTCAAAACTCTGTTAAAGTTAACACACCTCCCAGCCTCTGTTATCTTTTAACCAAGTGGTTATGTAAACATCAAAACAGCGTTCATCTTACAGGTGAACGCTGCTGGCATGTTGTCCAAAACAATTCAGACGAGGACCAAATGAGTTACTTCGATACAATGACACAGAACTGCGACATCGGTACCAATTTTGATTTGTTGCAAGATTTGCAAGGCGAAGAAGCCAAGCATTGTCTGTTGAGGAGCAGGTGCTCATTGCCCTTAGATTTTATGCAAGCTGCAGTTTTTTCCAAGTCAGGAGACTTGCTGGGCGTGGCATTATGGGATTGATTTTGACACGGTGTGATGTCATAACCGACTGGTTAGGGCTAAACCAGCTGGTTTGCTAATGGTCAAATTAGCTTCAAGAAACAATTTTTTAACAGCTGGTTAACTAAGGGCAGGTTAAAATTTTAGTGGGTGGTTACAGGTTAACCTGCCTTTAAAATAACCATGTTTTGAACAACCGGACCCTGGCATGTAACAATCCAATAACTTGATCAAATTGTGGGAAAAACATTCAGCTAGCAAGGTTTTATTGCTGTGTCCATAGGTTAAACTAACTCCTTACCCAACATGATCTTTTTGGCCAGACGGCAAAGCGAGGTTGGAAAGTAACTGAAATAAAAGATTTCCATGTCATTTTGGTTAAATAGATTTATGATTTTGAAAAAAACATTTATTGATGCTCAATTTTGGTCAGAAATTGAGCACCAATATTTTGGGGTTGTATTCCATAAAATTGCATCCAAGGGGTTTTTCTGGGCTGCCTGTTCAGACGATATGCATGAGGCTGGAGGCAGATATAAAGGAAAAGAGTAGGCATTTGTGATGTGTGATAATGATGGAACACCTGTGAAACCTAACATGCTAAATACCTTGTTGGTATAAAATACATTTCAATCAAAGATCCAGCAAACATCAGCTGATTTATGTTTTCAGATTTGACTTTCCACATTCATTCTCGCTAAACTGCAACTTAATTTGCTCCTGAGCAACATGGATGGAAAAGTAAGACATGACAACTTGGAAGTTGCTGACTGAGTTACATTATATAGCCAAAAGTTTGTGGACACTACATGATTGATTGATTGATTGATTGATTGATTGCTTTATTCTGAACAGTAAAGAAGATATAAAAACAAACAAAAAAAATGCAATCATCAAAACATCGTCAAACAAACAGAATAGCGTAGCCACAAGGCAGTAACCTAATAATGTTCGGAAAGGATTAGGAAGAAGTAAATAACTTATCAAATCCTAACCCTTTATACCACCGCTAATCAAACGTCACTTTCCACCATAATAAACTATATATACAAAAGAAAGCAAAATCAACAAAAAAAGAAAACCAAAATGGTATAATATCGACCAAATCAAATCATATATACAGATACTTGTTATGCATATATGCACACATACAATACATATACTGTATACAGTACATATACACATACTATACGGTAACTATACACATCCATACGTACACAAACACCATATCATAATTATGCATATTATGATTATATACAATTATGTGCATATATATATATATATATATATATATATATATATATATATATATACACTCATTTTATATATCCGTATGTACCTATACCCACATATATACACTTATTATCAATAGAATGTTATTGTAATTCCTCCTCCCTATACCTCATAAAGATCTGTTCCTTATACCTTTTTTTTTTTAACTGGTTTATAGTTGTACATTTCATGAGCTCCACATTCAAACTGTTCCATAGCTTTACTTCACAAATAGAAATACTGAACATTTTTAACGTTGTCCTAGCACTACGAATTTTAAATTTCAATTTCCCCCTAAAATTATAGCCCCCTTCCCTATCCGAGAACATTGTTTGGATATTCCTTGGTACTTTATAATTCCTTACTTTGTACATTATTAAGGCAGTTTTATATTCTATAATATCCCTGAATTTTAAACATTTTGAATTTAAGAATAGTGAATTAGTATGATCTCTGTAACCAGCACTATGAATTATTCTTGTAGCTCTTTTTTGAAGTATAGTTATTGCATGAAGTGAACATTTATACGTATTTCCCCACACCACTGAGCAGTGATTTATAGGGATGTCCCGATCCGATCACGTGATCGGAAATCGGGCCCGATCACATGGTTTCAGACTCGATCGGAATCAGGCATTGCCTCCCGATCAGGGATCGGATATATATCTATATAATATATTCTCATTTTTAACACATCAATAGCTATGCATTGGCACAGAGTGAGACCAGACCTCTTGTCTCAACACAGCAACATCAACGCGTGCGGCATGACATCACTTTGTAGCGGAGACGCTATTGGTTATTGGCTGCCTGTTGCCGGCAAAGTTGAACACGGAAGCAGTTCGAAGCGGAAAGCAAAGCATGAGATCTTTTTTTTTTTCGTTGGATGACAAAAGAAACGGGCTCAAACCTGAAAGGGTAGAAATGCTTGTTTTCATCAAGAAAAACGTTCATTTCCTTAATTGAAATTACTGTACACCACTGTGAGATGTGTTCTTAAAAGCAAATTACCGGCACTGTGGCACTTTATTTTTTTTATTTGTTTACATTCCTGCCAGATATTTTAAGGTTATTTTTTTTAAATTTGTTATTTATTGTTGAAACTGCCTCACGTAAGTGCTCTGTTTGCTAACGGAGTTGTTGGATGTTAAAATAAGGTGTTAAATAAAAAATGAGGAACATCCTGGATCCGTTTCTTTCCTTGTCTTTATTTTTTATGGATTATAAGAAGTATCGGATCGGGACTCGGTATCGGCAGATACTCAAAATCAAATGATCGGTATCGGATCGGAGGGCAAAAAAACCTGATCGGGACATCCCTAGTAATTTAAGTACGGTAAAACCAGGGAACAGTAAAGAATGCAGAGTGAATTATAGTCCAGGACGTGCTTAGCTATACTCAACACAGATATGCTTCTTGATAGTTTAATTAGTATGTATTTTATATGTGATTTCCAATTAATTCTATCATCTGTTATTACCCCAAGAAATGTATTATTAGAAACTTTTTCTTTCAATATCAACACCATCTACCTGTACATTTATTGCCCTATTTATTTTATAATTATTAAATAACGTGATTTTTGTTTTAGACAGATTTAATGATAGTTTATTTCGATCAAACCAACTTTTTAACCTGCACAATTCTGAAGAGATTGTTTGTTTTCTAACTCATGTAAATTTGTTCCAGAACAAAACATATTTGTGTCATCTGCAAATAATACCATCTTTGATACATTGCACATATCATTTATATAAAGAATAAACGGTTTAGGACCCAATACTGACCCCTGAGGGACACCACAATCAATATTCAAACGAGTTCAGACAGAGTCACCCAACTTCACAAATTGTGTCCTGTTGCTCAAATAACTTCTTATCCAATTTAATACAACTCCCCTTATCCCATATTGTTCCATCTTATTAATTAATATATCATGATTAATAGTATCAAAAGCTTTTTGAAGATCAATAAATATCCCAGCAACATATTTCTTATCTATAGAGTTACTGATTTCTTCAGTTGATTCCATTAGTGCCATCTCTGTTGTTCTATTTGCTCTAAATCCATATTGACCATCACTGAGTAGTTTTGTATCTTTCAATGAATTTATCTAATGTTTGAATAGTTTTTCAAGAATTTTGGAGAACTGAGGAAGTAAAGAAACAGGTCTGTAATTTGTGAAGTTGTGTTTGTCCCCAGATTTATACAATGGAATAACTTTTGCTATTTTCATATTGCTTGGAAAAGTACCGATTTGAAATGACAAGTTACAGATGTATGTTAATGGTTTAGAAATCCCCCCCAATAAGTTTTCACTCTTCATATCAATATCATTACAATCTGTGGATATTTTATTACTACATTTATTAACTATATCAATAATTTCCTTATCTACTGGTGTAAGAAACATAGAACAAGAATTCCTCTTTATAATATTATCTATACAATCATCATTTGCTACTGGATCAGAGATATTTTGAGCTAATCTTGGTCCAACATTAACAAAAAAATTATTAAAACTATTAGCAACTGCATCCATGTTATAATTTTCGATACCTTTGTCATTAAAGTATTTAGGGTAAAGTATTTGTCCAGAGCCATCTTTAATAATACTATTTAATATATTCCTTTAATATTATTTTTATTATATATTAATTTACCATAATAATCCTTCCTACATTTCCTTATGATACTCTAACTTTTTTTTTTATATATTTTTTATATTTATTTTCTGCCGCTTTGGTTCTTAATTTAATGAATTCTATATATAGTGTTTTTCTTCTTACAGGCATTTTGTAATCCCTTAAGCCTCGGTCACAACCGGCCGTACGTGCTCCTACAGCCGGTCTACATGCAAAAAACTCAAGAAACGCACGGAGGGCACGCGTGTGACGTGCTGATTTTCGAGCTGTAGACTGGCCGCAGACTGGCCGCAGAGGTTCTTTGTCATGTCAAACAAACTCTACGAGCACTTACGTTTTTTTCAGGTTGCAAGACAAACTTACGGCCAACGTGCGTCTTTCTCCATGAACCAAAAAAAATGCAGCGATTTGGGAAACGCCGAAAATTGCATGGCCAAAAAATCGTACGTCCGGTTGTGACCTAGGCTTTAGTAATCCAAGGTTGGTCATTATAGTTTTGTTTTGTAGTATATTGCTTCAGTGGGCAATTTTTATCATATAATAATAATTTAAATATACTTAAGTTATCATATGCTCCATCAATGCTATTCTCTATATAAACTGATTCCCAGTCTTGTATTAATCAATCATTATTTAATGCAAACATGGCTTCCTCAGTCCTAACTCTTCTATACTTAAGTTTATGGTCTGTCAGATTTCTCTTATGATTACAGTCATAAATTGTAAAAACTGGTAGATGATCACTAATATAATTGATTAATATTCCACTTATGTTATTATCTATATCATTGGTAAATATATTATCTATTAAGGTAGCACTATGGTCAGTAATTCTGGTGGGTCTGGTAATTTTTGGGTGGAGACTCATACTGTACATGGTATTAATAAATTCCTCAGTCATACTGTGTTTATTAGGGTTCAGCAGATCAATATTAGTATCCCCACAAATGAAGATAACTTTTTTTTTTTTTTTTTAATTATCTACTGTAAATGTCTTTTCTACCCAGTCCTTAAACGCCTCTATACTAGTTTCTGGCGCTCTATATATACAGCTAATTAATACATTTCTACTTTTTTCAATATTAATTTCGATTGTTAAACATTCTAAGTTATCAGTCACCATTGTCATGCCATCTATTAACTTATAATTCAAATTACAGTCCACATACACCGCCACTCCTCCTCCACCTTTATTTTTCCTATTTATATAATTCAATTCATATCCAGCCAGTTTGAAATCCACTCATTTCTCCAGGTCAATCCAGGTCTCTGATATGGCAATTATGCTGAATGGATGAGTAAACTGACTTAAGTATTTCTTGATGTGTTTGAAGTTAGTGTACATGCTTCTGCTGTTGAAGTGCATTATTGATAATTTTCCCAGAGCCTTAGTGGACTGATTGTACTGTTCCTCTGTGTAATAGTGGCAATTGTCATTAATGGTTGAAAAAAGTTATTGTCCAGGTCTGTGTCATTTTCTGTATCCAATAGTTTATGGTCAGTGAATTCATGTGGTTTCAGTTCCAGGTTTTCATAATCAACAAGCATTTGCGTGAGCCAAGTAGTGTTCCGGGTAATGGATGAAAGAGTTATTTCGGTGTGTGTCATGGTTGAGTTTGGTGTAGTGTCATGTCGGTATTGATTATCCATACAGTCCCAATAGCATCACTGGTATTTGTCCAAGTCCTCGATGTTTCGTATGACCAGAACTCTCGCCTCCTCCGGTGTACCGTTCAGCTTAATGAATACTTTGCAGTTGGTGATCCATGTAGATTGAATTTTATTTTCTTTCTTCAGATGTCGTGGGGCGGCACGGTGGTGTAGTGGTTAGCGCTGTCGCCTCACAGCAAGAAGGTCCGGGTTCGAGCCCCGTGGCCGGCGAGGGCCTTTCTGTGCAGAGTTTGCATGTTCTCCCCGTGTCCATGTGGGTTTCCTCCGGGTGCTCTGGTTTCCCCCACAGTCTAAAGACATGCAGGTTAGGTTAACTGGTGACTCTAAATTGACCGTAGGTGTGAATGTGAGTGTGAATGGTTGTCTGTGTCTATGTGTCAGCCCTGTGATGACCTGGCGACTTGTTCAGGGTCTACCCCGCCTTTCGCCCGTAGTCAGCTGGGATAGGCTCCAGCTTGCCTGCGACCCTGTAGAGCAGGATAAAGTGGCTAGAGATGATGAGATGAGATGTCGTGCTTTTCTGGCGATGTCAGCATTGCGTTTTGTCAGGTGCTCGTTTATGTAGATGTTTGTTCCTTTCAGTTTCCTTCCTTGTTTTAGCAATGTAGCTTTATGTTTCTGGCTGATGAATCTCATGATGATGGCGGTGTTCTCCTTGTCTCTCCTGAGTAGAATGTGGCAGGCCTCGACATTGTTGCAATCAATATCGATTCCCTTCGAGTGTAGGAATGCCGACACTTGTTGCTCCACGGAGTTGCTGCCCAGTTCATCAGATTCTCCCTCCCTTGTCACTACTTTTGCATATGACCGGGGTTTAATCTGAATCCCAGTGACGATGAAGTCATTCATCCTGGTGTACTGTTCTAATTCAGCAACTCTGCTTTCCAGGTGGGCGAGACGCCGGTCCTTCTTGGCATTCTGCAGCCTGAGTGACTTTACTTCCGTCACCAGGTCCATGATGGTTTTCTGTTGCTGTTTAATAACAGAAACTTATCACAACCTTATGTGCTCGTTGAACATCCCATTCCAGATGTAGTCCCCCTTTGCTGTTCTATTAACCTCCACTCTTCTGGGAAGGCCTTCCACAAGAGTTTGGCGCAAGGCTGTGGGGATTTGTGCTCATTCAGCCACAAGAGCATTAGTGACATCAGGCACTGATGTCTGGTGAGGAGACCTGGGGTGTGGTCTGTGTTTCAGTTCATCCCAAAGGTGTTCGGTGGGGTTGAGGTCAGGTCTCTGTGCAGGGCACTCGAGTTCTTCTACTCCAGCCTTGGCGAAGCATGCGTTCATGGACCTTGCTTTGTGCACAGGGGCATTGTCATACTGGAAGTTTGGGCTCCTTTGTTCTAGTTCCAAGAGAAAGTATAATGCTACAGCATAAAAAGACATCCTCTAGAATTGTGTTTTTCTAATTTTGGAAGAAAAGGAACTTTTTTTTTTTCTGTGAATAATTTTATTTCAGTATTAACACTAGATAGGAGTGAAGTTATGGAAAAGCTTCATCTGTTCATTTGAAAATCAGATTTCTGGGGAACTTGAAATACTTTTACCATTTAAGTTCTAAATAAATATTTTCAAGTACTTATAAAGCCAGATCAGGTTATTAGTTCAAAGCATAGCCTTTTTGCACATTGTGGTGTTTGCTGTCACTAGGACACACAAGGTTATTTTATTATAACTAGTCAAAGTAGTACAGGAATAAATATTGAGGTAGAATGCAGCTTTGTGAATTGTATTCGTGTATTATATAGTGTACCCCACCCAACCCTATTGGGGGGGGGGGGGGGAACAGCATACCTGTTAAACATGGCATTTAGTTACAAATCAGAATCTGGTGGAAGTCCACCCTCGAGTGGAGGTTGCACACCACCTTGGTCTAGCCTAATCTTGTAGCTCAACGACTACTGATTGAATCCTGTGATATGAATAGCAGAGTGTGCCGTTACTTATCTGTGTATCAAATAATGGTGCAATCTGTGTTGGTACAGGCGGTGCCTGTGCATGTGCTGCCTAAACTGGAGTACCAGCTGTGTTACGGAGCTGAGAGTCTGACCCATACTGAGGTGTGCCAGCTGTGGGCTGAGCAGCAGCTTCACTCTAGCGTGGCATCTTTCATAGGTAAGATGGTCACACGGCTTCAGCCAAGCTGCATGTTTCACTAAGGCTTCTGTGCATTTATCATCAGGTAATAATAGCTCTGCACTACCAACAGCATGGCCTTGTAGTAATGACAGACTAATGACTCATGAGTAAGCCCTTTAGCTGGGGCTGGGTCTTGCAAAATAAACAACGTAGTCCTTAAAGTAAACATACGAATCAGTGTCTATTTTCCATGGCCATACTCAGAACTGTTGTTTTTTTCCAGTTAATGCTGGAGAAGTTCCCATTAAGTAGTGGTGCTGTACAAGTTTAGGTAAGGATTTCTGCCTAGAGTAGCTCCAGAAAGTGTCGACTCTGAGTCAGTGTGAAAAGGATGGGTGGAGTCAGTGGTTAGAGGAAGCATACCCCATCCCCAGCCACCACCACATGCCTCACGCATGACGCACATAACCGTTGTGGCTGTTTGGAGCGGCTATTGCCATAGCAACTATTATTTGTTTATTATTTTTTAAAATCAGTTGGTCAAAAATGCATAGTTTGCACAATTTTCTAGTCCTGGATAAGAAACTGATTATAAAGCCACACTGGTTGTGTAGTTAGTCCAACAGTCAAAGCACCATGTGTATCAGACACATTATACTTTAATATATAGACATGAACAGAGAAATTTTGAAGATTTGTTCTGAATTTGCCCAACTGATTTGCTACAGAAAGCAGTGGCTAGAAAAGTATGCAGTCCTCAAAGAATGTGGTGGGAGACACAATCTTATCCTCTCTTTTCAGTCAGACATTCTTTTAGCTTTGTTAAGGAATCTAGTGTTTTTATTGGGTTTAGGCCAGGATCTAGCTTGCTCAGTGACAAACTGCCCAGCCTTGGCCTTGCTTTCATACTGACTTGATGGGTTTCTCTGACAAGGTTTTGAGAAGTTGTACCCTGGCATCAGGTGTTTGTCTGTGCTTTTCTTTGAATGTTCTCAGTCCTGACCAGTCTGACATTTGCTTTTTCGGGTAAACTAAATGTGTTGTTACAATGGATGGACCAGATGAAAATGCATAATTGGTTGATCTTTGGAAATACTACAATATCTTTTTTAGAATGTACTCATCAGTTTACTCATAGAGTAAACAGAGAGAAAGAGAGCAGTGGTGCCTGGGGATTTTTTTTTTTTTAATTTTAGAATTAGAAGCCTTTATTTGATGAGAGAGAGACCGATCTCTATTTTATGTCATTGCAAATGATTAAGTCAAAGTGAATTCACTACTAACACAGGAGCAGAGTAGTTATGGGTGTTGCCTCGACTTCAATAAGATCTCTCGCTGGAAAGCTTGTGTCTCTAATTGAGGTACTGCGTAAAAACTAAGATGTCTTTTGAACAAGTAGCCATGCACAGAGGCCAATGAATATTAAATATACAACCCCGATTCCAAAAAAGTTGGGACAAAGTACAAATTGTAAATAAAAACGGAGAAAGTGTATCATTTAAAGAGAAAAATTAGCTGATTTTAAATTTCATGACAACACCACATCTCAAAGTTGGGACAAGGCCATGTTTACCACTGTGAGACATCCCCTTTTCTCTTTACAACAGTCTGTAAATGTCTGGGGACTGAGGAGACAAGTTGCTTAAGTTTAGGGATAGGAATGTTAACCCATTCTTGTCTAATGTAGGATTCTAGTTGCTCAACTGTCTTGGGTCTTTTTTGTTGTATCTTCCGTTTTATGATGCGCCAAATGTTTTCTATGGGTAAAAGAGCTGGACTGCAGGCTGGCCAGTTCAGTACCCGGACCCTTCTTCTACGCAGCCATGATGCTGTAATTGATGCAGTATGTGGTTTGGCATTGTCATGTTGGAAAATGCAAGGTCTTCCCTGAAAGAGGCGTCGTCTGGATGGGAGCATATGTTGCTCTAGAACCTGGATATACCTTTCAGCATTGATGGTGTCTTTCCAGATGTGTAAGCTGCCCATGCCATACGCATTAATGCAACCCCATACCATCAGAGATGCAGGCTTCTGAACTGAGCTCTGATAACAACTTGGGTCGTCCTTCTCCTCTTTAGTCTGAATGACACGGCGTCCCTGATTTCCATGAAGAACTTCAAATTTTGATTCGTCTGACCACAGAACAGTTTTCCACTTTGCCACAGTCCATTTTAAATGAGCCTTGGACCAGAGAAGACGTCTGCGCTTCTGGATCATGTTTAGATATGGCTTCTTCTTTGAACTATAGAGTTTTAGCTGGCAACGGCGGATGGCATGGTGAATTGTGTTCACAGATAATGTTCTCTGGAAATATTCCTGAGCCCATTTTGTGATTTCCAATACAGAAGCATGCCTGTATGTGATGCAGTGCCGTTTAAGGGCCCGAAGATCACGGGCACCCAGTATGGTTTTCTGGCCTTGACCCTTACGCACAGAGATTCTTTCAGATTCTCTGAATCTTTTGATGATGATATGCACTGTAAATGATATGTTCAAACTCTTTGCAATTTTACACTGTCGAACTCCTTTCTGATATTGCTCCACTATTTGTCGGCGCACAATTAGGGGGATTGGTGATCCTCTTCCCATCTTTACTTCTGAGAGCCGCTGCCACTCCAAGATGCTCTTTTTATACCCAGTCATGTTAATGACCTATTGCTAATTGACCTAATGAGTTGCAATTTGGTCCTCCAGCTGTTCCTTTTTTGTACCTTTAACTTTTCCAGCCTCTTATTGCCCCTGTCCCAACTTTTTTGAGATGTGTTGCTGTCATGAAATTTCAAATGAGCCAGTATTTGGCATGAAATTTCAAAATGTCTCACTTTCGACATTTGATATGTTGTCTATGTTCTATTGTGAATGCAATATCAGTTTTTGAGATTTATAAATTATTGCATTCTGTTTTTATTTACAATTTGTACTTTGTCCCAACTTTTTTGGAATCAGGGTTGTAAGTCAACTTTTATGAATACTGTCCCTTATCTCTGTCAGTTATTCATGATTTTCTCGAAACCCCTTGTCTCTAAAGCTGACAGTTGAGCTTGGAGTTCTCCACCCATAATGAACAGCTTGTGTTGGTGATTGCATTTATTCATCTCGTAGGTGGATCTGTTTGTGATCATGCACGCATTCATTCTACTGGATCATTGGGAAGTTTTTCACAGTTCCTGAGCTCATGCAGCATGTGGAGACATGTCTGTTCTATATGCTCTGCCTTAAAATGGCTCATGTGAACTTCAGTGTCAAATTGAGTGATGCAACACTAGCTTTGCAGCAGCAAGTCACTGCCTGATTGTGCCCTACTTGACCCTGACCATCTATCAGAAGTCTTGTCTTGTCTTCATCTGCTTATCCGGGGCCAGGTCACGGAGGCAGCAGTCTCAGCATGGAAGCCCAAACTTCCCTTTCCCCAGACACCTCGGCCAGCTCCTCGGGAAGAACACCGAGGCGTTCCCAGGCCAGCCGAGAGACCAAGTCCCTCCAGCGTGTCCTAGGTCTTCCCCGGGGCCTCCTCCCGGGGGGAGATGCCTGGAACACCTCCCCAGGGAGGTGTCCAGGAGGCATCCGAAAGAGATGCCCGAGCCACCTCAGCTGATTCCTCTCGATGTGGAGGAGCAGCGGCTCTACTCTGAGCTCCTCCCGAGTGACTGCGCGTCTCACCCTATCTCTAAGGGAGCACACAGCCACCCTGCGAAGGAAACTCATTTCGGCCGCTTGTATCCGCGATGTTGTTCTTTCGGTCATTACCCAAAGCTCATGACCATAGGTGAGAGTCGGAACGTAGATCGACCGGTAAATTGAAAGCTTCACCTTTTGGCTCAGCTCCTTCACCACGATGGACCAGTAAAGCAACCGCATCACTGCGGAGGCTGCACTGATCCTCCTGTCGACCTCACGCGCTCTCATTCCCTCACTCGTGAACAAGATCCCGAGATACTTAAATTCCTCCACTTGAGGCAGAACTTCTCCACCAACCTGGAGAGGGCAAGCCACCCTTTTCCGGTTGAGAACCATGGCCTCAGACTTGGAGGTGCTGATTCTCATCCCAGCCGCTTCACACTCGACTGCAAACCACCCCAGTGCATGCTGAAGGTCCTGGTTTGAAGAAGCCAACAGGACATCATCATCCGCAAAAAGCAGAGATGAAATCCTGTGGTTCCCAAACAGGATTCCTTCCGGCCCCTGGCTGCACCTAGAAATTCTGTCCATAAAAATTATGAACAGAACCGGTGACAAAGGGCAGCCCTGCCGGAGTCCAACATGCACTGGGAACATGTCTGAGTTACTGCTGGCAATGCGAACCAGACTCCTGCTCCGTTCGTACAGGGACCGGACAGCCCTTAGCAAAGAGCCCCGAACCCCATACTCCCGAAGCACCCCACCACAGAATACCACGAGGGACACAGTTGAATGCCTTCTCCAGATCCACAAAGCACATGTGGACTTGTTGGGCAAACTCCCATGAACCCTCGAGCACCCTATGAAGGGTATAGAGCTGTTCCAGTGTTCCGCGACCAGGACGAAAACCGCATTGTTCCTCCTGGATCCGAGGTTCGACTATTGGCCAAATTCTCCTCTCCAGTACCCTGGAGTAAACCTTCTCTGGGAGGCTGAGAAGTGTGATTCCCCTATAATTGGAGCACACTCTCTGGTCCCCTTTCTTAAAAAGAGGGACCACCACCCTAGTCTGCCACTCCAGAGGCACTGTCCCCGACCGCCACGCGATGTTGCAGAGGCGTGTCAGCCAAGACAGCCCCACAACATCCAGAGACTTGAGATACTCAGGGCGGATCTCATCCACCCCCGGTGCCTTGCCACCAAGGAGCTTGCAAACCACCTCAGTGACTTTGGCTTGGGTAATGGACGAGTCCACCTCTGAGTCATCAGCTTCCATCTCCTCAATGGAAGACATGACGGTGGGATTGAGGAGATCCTCAAAGTATTCCTTCCACTGCCCAACAATGTCCCCAGTCGAGGTCAGCAGCTCCCCACCCGCACTGTAAACAGTGTTGGCAGAGTACTGCTCCCCCCTCCTGAGGCGCTGGACGGTTTGCCAGAATTTCTTCGAGGCCGACTGATAGTCCTTCTCCATGGTCTCCCCGAACTCCTCCCAGTTCCGAGTTTTTGCCTCCGCAACTGCCCGAGCTGTGGCACGCCTGGCCTGCTGATACCCGTCAGCTGCCTCAGGAGTCCCAGAGGTCAACATGGGCCGATAGGACTCCTTCAGCTTGACGGCATCCCTTACTTCTGGTGTCCACCACCGGGTTCGGGGATTGCCACCACAACAGGCACCGGAGACCTTGCGGCCACAGCTCTGAACAGCTGCGTCTACAATGGAGGTAGAGAACATCGTCCACTCAGACTCAATGTCCCCCGCCTCCCTCGGAAGCTGGGAGAAGCTCTCCCGGAGGTGGGAGTTAAATACCCCCCTGACAGAGTGCTCGGCCAGACGTTCCCAGCAGACCCTCACCATACGTTTGGGCCTGCCAGGTCTGTTTGGCTTCCTCCTCCGCCAGCGGATCCAACTCACCACCAGGTGATCAGTTGACAGCTCAGCCCCTCTCTTTACCCGAGTGTCCAAGACATGGGGCCGGAGATCAGATGAAACGACAACAAAGTCGATCATCGACCTCCGACCTAAGGTGTCCTGGTGCCACATGCACTTATGGACACCCCTATGCTCGAACATGGTGTTTGTTATGGACAAACCGTGACTAGCACAGAAGTCCAATAACAAAACACCACTCGGGTTCAGATCGGGGAGGCCGTTCCTCCCAACCACGCCCCTCCAGGTGTCATTGTCGTCGCCCACGTGAGCGTTGAAGTCCCCAGTCTGAGCACCTCTCAGTACCTCTCCCAGGGACGCCAAGAAGGCCGGATACTCTATACTGCTATTCAGCCCGTAGGCACAAACAGCAAGAGCCCTCTCCCCAATCCGAAGACGTAGAGAGGCGACCCTCTCGTTCACTGGGGTAGACTCCAACACATGGCGGCTGAGCTGGGGAGCTATAAGCAAGCCCACACCAGCCCGCCGCCGCTCACCATGGGCAACTCCAGAGAAGTGGAGAGTCCAGCCCCTCTCGAGGAGCTGGGTTCCAGAGCCCAAGCTGTGCATGGAGGTGAGCCCGACTATCTCTAGCCGGTACCTCTCAACCTCCCGCACAAGCTCAGGCTCTTTCCCCCCTAGCGAAGTGACATTCCATGTCCCAACAGCTTGCCGCTGTGTTTGGGGATCAGGTCGTCGAGGCCCCTGCCTTCGACTGCCGCCCAATCCACACTACACCGGCCCCCTACAGCTACCTCTGTGGGTGGTGAACCCACAGGAGATCAGGCCCACGTCACCGCTTCGGGCTGAGCCCGGCCGGGCCCCGTGGGCAAAGGCCCGGCCACCAAGCGCTTGCATACGAGCCCCAGGCCTGGCTCCAGGGTGGGGCCTCGGCTGCGCCATACCGGGCGACGTCACAGTCCTTGATTGATTATTCTCCATAAGGGTTTTGGTGAACTGCTCTTGGTCTGGCCTGTCACCTAGGACCTGTCTGCCTTGGGAGACCCTAACAGGGGCGTAATGCCCCCGACAACATAGCTCCTAGGATCATTCAAGCACACAAACCCCTCCACCACAATAAGGTGGCAGTTCTAGGAGGGGATCTATCAGAAGTGAAATTAGTATATCAGGAAATCAATAAACAGAAGTTCCACTGTAGTGTGTAGTGTATACTGCCTAAAAATCACCTGTTACTCTGAACACTGTGTTTCTGTTCTCTCTCTCTCTCTCTCTCTCTCTCTCTGTGTGTGTGTGCGTATGCACGTAGGTCGGATTAATGCACACACATCAAAGGTAGTGCAGCTGCAAGAGCTCAATCCTGACTGGATCCAGAACACCACCTGTGATTTCAAGTATACTCCCTGCATGTCCCTATTCCCCTTTTCCTTTCATTTACTAAGCTAGTTTTGGTGTGTAAAGTCAGGTATCACATGATTGAGCACCTCATTGCATGCATTAATGTTTTACTAGTTTTAATATTTTTTAATTCTTCAATCTGAATTTGTCTTCACAGACATTATTCACTTTTTACCAAGACTTCTTTTTGTCTTGCAGACCAGCTAGGTGCTTGAACACACTCCACCACATACTAAAAAAAGTGATGAGGTAAGACTTTTTCTCGAAGCCAAGGATTGATTTTTGTTGAAAATTTTCTACTCTGTTATTCCCAACATAACACTTGCTGCAAAATTAAGCCACATGTTTCTACCGTTGTTTATATATATTAGGGCTGTCAAACGATTAAAAAATGTAATCGCGATTAATCTCAGAATTTCATATAGTTAATCGCGATTAATCACATTTTTTTAATCTATGTAAATTAATAAGGCTTTTAAAGTGAAATGTTACAATTAAAATGGTGAACACATTTTATGCTAAAAGTACTTGTTAAAAACTGCTGGGACAAGAGAAAATGGTAAGGGAGTTTATTCACTCACATACTAGGCAGTACTGAACATACAAAACACAAAATTGGATTTTGTGATGGATTAGGGAGCTGTAGTCTCATATAAAACATGTAGTCACATACTACTGTGTCTCAGTTCAGACGTGTGACAAAAGAAAATAAAAATGAAATAAAACTTCAGTTGTGCTGGAGTTGTATTCAGTCACAGCCTATAGGACTCACAGTACTGTGCAAACAAAAATAAATTGCAGTTGGACTTCAAGAAAGACATTTAGTGTCATATCACAGTGCTACGGCATACTGAAATCTCACTTTACAAAAGTATTTTAGAACTGCAAAGTGCATACCAAAACCAACTCAATCTCACACTTCTTTTGAAATGAAACTTCCCGTTTAACAGACCTTTCTCTATCACTCACACTTACTCTTATTGAAGCAGTGAGCGACAAGCCTCAACATGGACTATGGGTGACTCGCAGTGCCAAATTAGAATTTGCGTTAACGGCACTATTTTTTTTTAATCACGATAAATTGAGATCGCGTTAATGCATTAT
Source organism: Neoarius graeffei (assembly GCF_027579695.1). Lineage (NCBI taxonomy): Eukaryota > Metazoa > Chordata > Actinopteri > Siluriformes > Ariidae > Neoarius > Neoarius graeffei. The sequence goes on from NC_083570.1 coordinate 71,186,474, forward strand.
TATCACGTTAACTTCGACAGCCCTAATAAATTTTATATATATATACACACACACACACACAAGGACAAATGAAAACAATCTTTATTTATGAAAATAACAAAGCTATTTCTCTACATGTCCTCCATTTAAGTCTAAACACTAATGCAAGCGATGTTTCCATCGGAGAATTCCTTCTTTGTATTCCTTTTTTGAATTCCTTTTGAAATGATCTCTGTCTTAGAACTTTTTGACTTACCCTTGTGTGTGTGCATATGGATGGACATATAGATTTCTATTTTATGACTTCTCCATTATCGAGTTAGTACAAAAATATTGAGTTTCAAACGTTCATTTTCCAGCAAAAAATTAAATGTTACAGGAAAAAAAGTTTTTGTATCTGAGCAGTATATTACATAAGAGACCACTTTTTAGATTAAAAAAAAAAAACCTAATGAAGGCTACTGGGTTTTGCTGCAAAATTAAGAAGCAAGTATGACAGTGTCCAGAAGAACTGTGGCTGGTTCTGCAAGATGCTCAGTAAAACCTACAGCTCATTTCCTTATAAAACTGCACTAACTCTACCTGAGACTACCATTTTATTTATTTTTATTTTTTAATAAAATTTTTTTTTTTAAGTAAAGCGAAGGGTTGTCTCACACCAAATATTGACTTTGTTTAATTTATTATGGCTTACAGCTGTTTTTATTTATTTAAATATATATAAATATTGAACTGTTTCATTTAATTATTTTAAGCCATTTTTGGTTTGCAGCATTTCTTTACATGTACCTAAGACTTTTGCGCGCACGCGTGTGCGCGCGCGCACACACACACACACACACACACTGTATATACACTGGGAGTAGTGTTGCTTTATTACAGCTCCAGGGTTCAATCCTGAGTTCTCCGTTTTCCTCCTCCCACTTCTGTATGCCAGTACATGGATTGGTTACACTAAATTGCTCCTAGGTGTGAAAGTGTGTGCCAGTTTCATCCCAACCAGGGTGCTGCAGTGCTACCTTGTGCCTATTGTTCCTGGGATAGCCTCTGAATTCCCCACAGTCTTAAAGGTCCCATGGCATGAAATTTTCACTTTCTGAGGTTTTTTAACATTAAAATGAGTTCCTCTGACCTTCTTAAGTCACCCCAGTGGCTAGAAATTTCATAATGTGTAAACCAAACTATGCCCAACATTTGAGAATGGCGCGTCAAAACGGCGCATTGATAAGCTCTTCCCTTTACTACGTCAGCAAGGGAGATGATCCCCACGCCCCCCCTCTGGATTCCCACCCACTGTATGGATTGCCCCGCCCAGTTGTAGTGAGGAGACCATAGAGGACACATGGCATCACCTAAGCGAGCGAAACATGGAAATTGCGCTGTACATGGATGTGACAACACACAGAGTCTGTTTTTACTGCCGACGGGAGAGCCCCTGAAGACGCAGTGGCTTAATTTTATTTACTGCAATAATACGCCGTCGAGTCTACCTAAGACGGTGTATGTTTGTCGGAAGCATTTTCCTGGTAAATGTTTCCACAACTTGGGACAGTACAGGGCAGGTTTTGCACATCAACTGTCACTGAAGCCTGGGTCCGTACCAAGCATCCCTGCCGCATCAGCAACAAACACCGAACAAGTAAGTGTATAACTGGTCGTTTTGCCGTGTTTTAAAATCGGTGCGTTAGCCTAGCAATGGCTACATTAGCTGTGCAGCTAACCGCTTCCTGCAGTTAGCCAGGTAATCTGCGCTACAAAACTAGAGCATGCAGCATGCTCTGTTAAACTGAGTTTAGTCTGGAAATTGACTGTAACTTATGAGCTTATGTTTGACTATTGCTCCGCAATGCATGTCTTCTGTTGGATAAGCGATATGTTGCTGTAGTTGCTGCTTCTATCCTCTTTGGTTATGGAGTGTGTGTTCAAGCCTAGGGTATTATACGTTCGTAAACTACCACTCCGAACACTCTCACTCTCTGTTCTCTGTGTTACGTTGAGTTTACGAAAGGAGTCCGAGGGAGAACGGGGTTTTGTCTTAGCAGCGTGGCTACAGGCGCTGATAGCAGCGAGTATGTGTGTGCGCAGCTTGGTCAAGCCCCTTCCCCCATGGCCCGTCCCCACCCTCTACCCTTCCCCGCCTCCTGCTTCTCATTAGCAAAACGACGCACTGGGAAAAGCGCTGAAATGGGGCTTTCTCCCAGGAGGCTATATTTACGTGCCGAGGGTTCATTTTGAGAAAGGCTACGGATATAACATCCGGAAGCCTCCACGAGCCCGTTTAAAGCATCAACAAACCACCATGCCATGGGACCTTTAACCATGATAAATCATGAGTGATGGATTGTCTGTGAAGGATTTTTTTTTTCCCCCTTACACTCAGCAGTATGAAATCTTATACATAAAATCATACAAACCTCATATGCAGGACACCCATCTGTTGCACCCATACAGCCTTAACTTGACAGATTTTAAGAATATTTCTTTCATTTGACAGCTCGTTTAAAATTTTGTATTGTAGATAATTATGAATGGTAATATAGCTAAATTGTCTCAGCTGGCTACTGTAAACAGTATCACCTTTTAATGTAGTTTGGAGCATAATTAACCTCTTTTGGCGAATTTTTTATATTTCATAACACGTTGCATGCTCCTGCACAAACACTTCTTCCCACCTGCCATCTTTACTGTAGCACCCAAAGAATGGCATAGTGTTTGGGTTTGTGGACTCTTGGCTTCAGAGTGGCACATTAGGAATCTGGAGAATCACGTTTGTCCAGCATCGATACGGTCATTGGTTAAACCTCTCACTTTCGTCTCTGAGGGATGTAATCAAGGCTGATGTTACACTGTATCATGTTACGAGCTACACATGAGCTTTGTGTGCTTGTACAGGAATGTTGCGATAAGGTGACCAGGCAGTCATGTTGATTGGTAGTTGTTTGACTTAGTGTTGCTTTTGCCTTTTAAAAAAGATGGAAACCCTATCTTCTCTACATTTATCTATGTGAACTGAACAGAGCTCTGACCTGAAACCACCTGCATGTGTACCTTTTTCAAAATCAAAAATTTCTACATGCCTTATCCATGTGTGAACAACAAGAAGAAATGGCAAATTTGTATGCATGAGAGGAGCCAGTATTGATGTATACAAGCCCAGTTATAAGATGCATGCATTTAAAACATGCAAACTTCAGTCTGACTGTCTCTTTATGATTGCGTGAACATGTATTAAATGTGTATACGCTTTAAGACCACATATGAAAGTAGCTGAAATGTTGTAATGTGAACACACGGTCATTTATTATGTCCACTCTAATTTTAATTCCTATGGCTGCCCATATTCTTCTACCTGTTGTTTGGCCCTCCTGACTTTCCAAAGTTCGTCATTTCTTGTTTACAGTTGTGCCCTGTTGTAATTAGTTCCACATGTTCCTCATTTCAACCTTCCATGTTTAAGGTTTTCTTGAAAGTTTTTCCTGGTGTGCCTTGTGAATTATTTAATGTATGTTACTTAAGTTCTAAGCCACATTTCCCAGTGATTTTCCTAGTTCCAAGTTCATAATGTCCAATAGTGATGCAAATTCTAAATCATTTAAGATCTTTAAAAAATTAAACAAAATTAAATAAATGCTCTAAACTGCCAATGATGTGACGTGCCATATGCATTATGCTGTACGTACAGAGCCTCTTCATAAATTCAATTTCACTGTGCTGTGCTTCATTGACACCATTCTGCAAATGCTGCTAACATTTCAGCCCAAACTCTTAAATCTCATTAGGCTTGATATGAGCCATTCCACTGAATCGGTGCCATTTATATGTATAACGGTGCCAATTATATGTATAAATGCACATAAAAATGTACTTTAAAATACATTTCCTTATTACGCAGAATGTCCTGCACATTGATCTGATTTCAAATTTAAGATATATAATTGTAAGGATTAATAAAAACTACCTAAAACACTGAAATAGCATGTTACCTGTCCCCGCACTCTAACTTTTTATACTTAACTATGAAATATTATGATTAAAATCCTTCAGAAACAGTATTTCTTTTGCACTGTTGTGTGACTCCATATCCTATCCATGGTTTAAATATATTTTTTTCATAAGAAATCCACAATATCTTAGTTAAAATACACATTTTAGTCGTGTCCCTGGGTTTTCACTCAGTCCTGTTACCCAAACATATTACCCCATCTGACAAATTTGGAACATTCCATAAATCACATGCTCAACAGGAAGTTACATCAGTTGTGTCTTCTGAAGGCCATGGGAAGACCAAAAGTTAGTTCTCTCATATACAGAAAAGTAAATTTGATGATTTTTTAACTTTGACTGATAAGGTCAATGTCAACATACTGTCCTGTTACTTAAATTATTTCTTAGATATTTGTTTATTTTAAAAATACAGATTTTTGGTTAATCACTAGAATGTGCTAAGTGTGGTCATGCTATTAGCGACGACGCCATGTGGCTTAATTCCATGTATTAGCTAATCCTAGGCTAAAAACTCAGTCCTGTTACTTTCAGATGTCACTTGAGTTTTGGTAACAGGACTGAAAAAAAAATGCAGCCATCTTTGACTTCCAAACCTTGTAAAAAATAAATAAATAACGTAGCCTGAGGTTGACCAATACACATTTTGAATAGTTAAATGTGTGTTATTATAATCCGTGTTGAAAAGATATAACAAATTAAGTTTAATTTGGGAGTGGTACAACAAGCAAATGGCACCCATTCGGTGGAATGTCCCAAATATCGATTGTACTCGGTTCAGTTTTCATCATTTTGATTTACTACATAATGAATCTAACACGTGATGACACATGAGACCTCTACTTTTAAATAGATGGTTTCTAACAAAATCAAATGTTTTGAAGCAGTCTAGCTTTTTTCTTCAATCTTGTGGTTTAGGCTTAATCACAGTTCTAGTAATTATTAATTTGCTGACTTAATAAAACTGTAAATGGAGCCACACAATTGTCCACAGTTCTTTGTTACTGACATGGTATACCTACTGATTTTAGTTTTCTTTTTTTTTTTGTTTATTTTAAATGTTCTAATTTGTTTCTCACATTCTCCTTCCCCAAAATGTCCTTTTGTCATCTTACCACCAGTCTAGCATGTTTCGCAACTTGTTTTAAGGAATGTGTATGTTATCAGTCAGTCTTCAGTGACAATCTGCATCTGAACTGGGTTTGGGCTGTTTCGCAATTGATTGCTGTCACTATCTGAGACTCATTTCATAAGCCAGCATACATTTCTGGCTTCATGGAAAACTCCCATTTTTACCACAGCCTTCTCTTTCTCGGTGTTTGTGTCTCATCTGTTTCAGCTTACAAGAGGGGAGATATCTTTTGGGTCACAAATCTGGTGAAGCTTTTTTGACCATATTAAAAGCTAATGATGGAAAGAAGCCCACTCGCAGTGTCTATGACCTCCAGGCTGTCCACTGTGGACCTGCTATAATCCCAGAGGCCAAAGTTCCCTGGATTCCTGTGGATCCCTACTATCTAATGCCGTTTCACAAGAAATACTGTAGACCTCCATGCACCTTCCCTCCACGTCCACCCACACAGCCTAAGGTATAACCAGCAGCATAGTTCTTTCTGTTTCAAAAGAATATGAACTAATCAGAATTCCTTGCTAATCTATGACTGGTTGATCAATTGGTTAAGAAACTGCTATGTGAGTACCTGCTACACTACAGAACATGCATCAATAAAAAAACAGTATTCCTTTTTCTTTAAAGGAAACCTCATTAAAAATTCTCTCTGAACTGTGGCCATTGTCTCCCAACCCCTGTGAACTGAAAGCATGTAAAGACATGGTTATTTCTCAGATGGGATCCCATTCAACTGAAATGAAATAACAGAAACTCAAACTGAAGCTACTTCTGGGCTACAGGCCAGAGATTAGCCTAGCAGTATTAGCTTATAGGGTAGGCTTAGGAGAGCACTTTTTTTTTTTTTTTTAAACCCACCCATTCTTTTCAAGTGATCAAAAATATTGGAAGAAGTCACTAACAGTTGTTCTTTTGGAACTCAGGTGAGCTCTGTTAAACTGATTAATAGCAATTAATTAAAACAACAAGAAGTCACCTATATACCAACTATATACCAAGTTTCAAGATATTATTTGTCATATTTTTCAAGTTCTGCTGCAGGAAATCAACCCTACCTCTTTACACTGACCTCAGCAGCCCATGGCATAAGCCCACTGGACCTTTGGTCCAGGTGAGCTAAAAATTAAAATTTCTCACATTTCTTAGTATCAAAAGGCACACATCACTTAACACATATACCAACTTTCAAGACCATACCATTCATAGTTTTCAAGTTCTGCTCTGGAAACAAAACCGACCCCTAAGACTAACCTGAGAGACTATGTTTGAAAATGCTTCCATGGAAACATGGAAAAATTAAAAATTTCTCAAATTTCTTAGTATTGAAAGGCACATTTACATCACCTTGTTAACATGTATACCAAGTTTCAAATCCATATCATGAATAGTTTTGGATATATGCTCCGGAAATAAACATTGCTCTTAGAAACTAAGTCAGAATCTATCTTTTATGTAAAAATTTGAAAAATGCTTCCCCCCCTCCTCAAAATAGCAAAAGGCACCAGTTCACATGTTGCTTGATATGTATACAAAGTTTCATGAAGATATCTTCAATAGTTTTAAAGACATGGCCCAGAATCAAGCCATATCAAGCCAGCATCAAGGTTTACATTGTAGCTCTTGGGTTTAAAGAAAATCAGTCAAGCTGTATGATAATATTTTTGTTTTATCAGAATTTAGTAGTTTGATAGAATCTTCTATTTTGCATTGCTGTGCTGCTGAATCTAGTCAAACTCATGAGTTTCATCAGTAACTATCTTCAGTTTAGAAGTGAATATCCATGAATTACCTGCTGCACGGGAGAAAAGGGAGAAAAATAAGAAACTTAAAACATAACCCTGATTTACACAATACTGCAGGTTTCAGGCTCTGATGAATCTCCATTAACACTATCTAATTAATGCTGTACTCAAATCCAACAGTAGTTAAACACAAACGTATCCACAAGCAGTAGATATTGATGGCCAGTATCAATCTCGGTGATGGCACAGCCGTCTGTGGCCGAGAGCCAAGGGAGCAAAAATTGGTCGTGCTCTCAGGATGGGAGGGATGGCATACTCTCTCACCCTTGTCAATCACAACAACACTAGCCAATCCCAGGCATCTGTAAGCTCATGTATGTGGAAGAAGGTGGTTAGCACTTTCCTAAGAGTGTCTTATGCTGTCCTGTGATGCTGCATGGCTAGCAGTTCAAAGCTTAATGTCTCGAAAGAAGCTTGTAGTTCACCTTCACCCTTTACTAGGTTTTAGCTGTCATGTGAGCACTGGCTTTTGGGTGGGAATTGAGGTTTTTCACCTGACGTCACAGGGTCACGTGACGCCCCGGTGTCCGCCATTTTGAAGGTCAAGCTAGCTAATGTCAACAACAGTAGCTAGTATGTTACTGTAGCAATGTTTACGTTCAGTCATTTGGATGACTGTTAAAACCTTTCGGTCTCAAGTTTTTCCTTTACTGTATTTACTAGTTTACTGTAATTATGATCCGGCAGCTATTTACACCGGATCCAGTGTAAATAGCTGCCGGAGCGCGCTCCGGCTTGCTCCCCCTCAAATTAAGCAGCGCGCTCCGGCTTGCTCCCGGAGTGCTCTGGCCGAGGTTCCGGAGCGCGCTCCGGCTTGCTCCCCTTCAAATTAAGCAGCGCGCTCCGGGAGCAAGCCGGAGCGCGCTGCTTAATTTGAGGGGGAGCAAGCCGGAGCACGCTCCGGCAGCTATTTACACTGGATCCGGTGTAAACAGCTGCCGGATCATAATTACAGTAAACTATACAGTAAAGGAAAAACTTGAGACTGAAAGGTTTTAACAGTCATCCAAATGACTGAACGTAAACACTGCTACAGTAACATACTAGCTACTGTTGTTGACATTAGCTAGTGCTAACAGCTAGCTGCTAGTACACTGCTACAACACAGACACCGACCCTAATAATACAGTTCTTGGTCATTGCCTGGTAACAGCAAATTTATAACGGGCCATGTCTCAACAGACTAAAAAGTTATTTCAATGACATTTAATAACATTTTGTTTATCCTGAGGACCGAAAGTAAATGAAAATGTGAACAAACCTTAGCTGTAATAAGATGGCGACCACCGGCTCCAGGGACGACCCGCTGATGTAGGCATTTTACCCAGCCTGACACAAAATATTTGTAGGCATCCAAACTCTTATACGCTTTCAGATCAATACCTGTGTATGGCGATGGGTTTTTAACGACATAGGTATACAGATCATGTGGGCCGAAGTCAGGTAAAGGCGAGGGCTTCGTGTACTTCCGTACGTCAGTGAACAATCCTGGTGGAAGCAGGTAAACGTCGTTCTCCAAGCCTGCTAACCTCAATTTTTGCAAATACCTCTCCCTCTGCTCGCCCTGTAAATGCCCTACGTCGCTGGATAGTGAAGGTGTTTTCTGCATCTCGCTCCTTTTTCTTTTATGTTTTTCGTTTGTCGCCTTCCTCGCATTCAAACTGATTCGAGCCGTGACGTCCAAAATGGCAGCCTAACGATGCATCACGTGACTTGGTCACGTGGGTGAAAAACCTCAATTGGGGAGAAAATGGGGGGAAATTGTACCTATATAAATGAGGCATTTTAAGAAAAGTCTTTTCCAACAACTAACTTGTAAAAGTTTGGAGACGTGGCCCAAGCTGATTGAGGAAGCTATGTTTAGTAAAAGCACCTCAATCACTGCTAATATTTTCAGAATTCTAAAGTACTTGTGTTTCCAGACTAACCTGATTGAAGTAGTTCTGCCGAAGCATTTTGACTCTTGGTGCTTTATAAAGCTGAACATAACATTCAACAGGTTAGATAGGAAAAAGCTGAACAGAAATGCATGTGTAGTTGCAGTCAGAGGTTTACATACACTCATCATGGACATGAATGTTAGAGCAATATTAGGCTTTCGGTGGTTTCTATAAACTGTTCTTTTTTTTGTGGCAGAATGATTGTAAAACAGATCTTTTAATAAAAAAAAATAATTTAGTGTACAATTTTTACATTGTTGGGTTATACAGGGTTAAAATTATACATACACTCACTTAGATTGTTTAATTCAGTGGTGCTGAAAGTTCCAGAATGTCATAACTTGCAAGGCCTCTAACTTTTTCCTGTTAGTGATCATGATTGATTACTAGCTTCTCTGTGCTAGCATATTTGTTTGACAAGTACAAGTTATTGGGAGGTGTAGCCACTTTGCCCAGGTCTGAAAGAAGACCCAAACTGTCACCCTCAGCTAAGAGGAAATTGGTTCTTATGGTCAGGAACCACTAAAGTAAAGGCCTGCTCTGAAGTGGAAGCTGCTGGAACACTGTTACCGGCTCCAGTCTACAGATAGTTTTACATCACCATGGACTAAGAGACTGCCTCCAAATCTGTTATTGTATGTGATTAAAAATAACAGAACAGAGAACCAATTTTCATTCCCACTCAGTCTTCCATAAGGGAAAAGTTCTGGATATCGTGTATTCCTGCCTGACTCTATTTAACAGAATGCTACGGCGTGATAACCATGCAAGACTGGATATGACGTGTAATTCATGAGGTGGCAAGTCCATCATTGTGAAAGGTCTATGATGAGACATTAGCTAGTTAGCAACATGGCACAAGTCGAGCTGCATCACATCTCTATTGAGCGAGTTGTTTTCCTATTTCTGAATATTTGTTTTGTTCAACAAAGACTATTTATAATATTTTTGGTTATACAGTAGGACCATCGTATCTGCTGACTCACGCAAGTATACAAGCATGACCTCTCAACCTACAGTTCCCACATAACCATGCACACCTGCTGAGAGGTTCATTTATTACTCATCTTATTTAAAACCCTGGCTTCTGTTAGTTTGTCTTGCGTTTGTCTGTTTTCCATGCTGATGCTTGTTGTGTTCCTCCCTTCTACTGTCGTGTTTTCATCCCTGGTGGTTTTTGTTGCTTTGATTATCCTGTTTAAATAAAAGGTTTCTGCACTTAGACACACAGAGAGAGAGCGTATATTGTTATAACTGTTTCATTTTATTGTTAGTTACTGTCATTGTGCGTAATTTGCAAAGGAAACATCATAGGTATGTATGTAAATGGGGGGGAAGCTTTATATGTGGACTGTGCTTAAAAGTCAGGTCCATACCAGGAAACCAATAAATTTAATTGCACTTTACTAATTCTGCCAAGAAAAGTGGTCAACTATCCAACCAGAATTCTGCCAGAGGTTTATTGATGTCTGCCAAAAGTATCTGGTCAAGCTGAAACTTGCTATGGGACACTGAACCAAATACAGTGGTGCTTGAAAGTTTGTGAATCCTTTAGAATTTTCTATATTTCTGCATAAATATGACCTAAAACATCAGATTTTCACACAAGTCCTAAAAGTAGATAAACAGAACCCAGTTAAACAAATGAGACAAAAATATTATACTTGGTCATTTATTTATTGAGGAAAATGATCCAATATTACATATCTGTGAGTGGCAAAAGTATGTGAACCTCTAGGATTAGCAGTTAATTTGAAGGTGAAATTAGAGTCAGGTGTTTTCAATCAATGGGATGACAATCAGGTGTGAGTGGGCACCCTGTTTTATTTAAAGAACAGGGATCTATCAAAGTCTGAGCTTCGCAACACATGTTTGTGGAAGTGTATCATGACACAAACAAAGGAGATTTCTGAGGACCTCAGAAAAAGCGTTGTCGATGCTCATCAGGCTGGAAAAGGTTACAAAATCATCTCTAAAGAGTTTGGACTCCACCAATCCACAGTCAGACAGATTGTGTACAAATGGAGGAAATTCAAGACCATTGTTACCCTCCCTAGGAGTAGTCGGCCAACAAAGATCACTCCAAGAGCAAGGCGTGTAATAGTCGGCGAGGTCACAAAGGACCCCAGGGTAACTTCTAAGCAACTGAAGGCCTCTCTCACATTGGTTAATGTTCGAGTCCACCATCAGGAGAACACTGAACAACAATGGTGTGCATGGCAGGGTTGCAAGGAGAAAGCCACTGCTCTCCAAAAAGAACATTGCTGGTCGTCTGCAGTTTGCTAAAGATCATGTGGACAAGCCAGAAGGCTATTGGAAAAATGTTTTGTGGACAGATGTGACCAAAATAGAACTTTCTGGTTTAAATGAGAAGCGTTATGTTTGGAGAAAGGAAAACCCTGCATTCCAGCATAAGAACCTTATCCCAACTGTGAAACATGGTGGTGGTAGTATCATGGTTTGGGCCTGTTTTGCTGCATCTGGACCAGGACGGCTTGCCATCGTTGATGGAACAATGACTTCTGAATTATACCAGCAAATTCTAAAGGAAAATGTCAGGACATTTGTCCATGAACTGAATCGCAAGAGAAGGTGGGTCATGCAGCAAGACAACGACCCTAAGCACACGAGTCGTTCTACCAAAGAATGGTTAAAGAAGAATAAAGTTAAGGTTGTGGAATGGCCAAGTCAAAGTCCTGACCTTAATCCAATCGAAATGTTGTGGAAGGACCTGAAGCGAGCAGTTCATGTGAGGAAACCCACCAACATCCCAGAGTTGAAGCTGTTCTGTACGGAGGAATGGGCTAAAATTCCTCCAAGCCGGTGTGCAGGACTGATCAACAGTTACCAGAAACGTTTAGTTGCAGTTATTGGTGCACAAGTGGGTCACACCAGATACTGAAAGCAAAGGTTCACGTACTTTTGCCACTCACAGATATGTAATATTGTATCATTTTCCTCAATAAATAAATGACATTGTAATATTTTTGTCTCATTTGTTTAACTGGGTTCTGTTTATCTACTTTTAGGACTTGTGTGAAAATCTGATGATGTTTTAGGTCATATTTATGCAGAAATATAGAAAATTCTAAAGGGTTTACAAAATTTCAAGCACCACTGTATTAGGAGTACTGTATGTAAAATTTTGACCCTGTGTTCATTTTAGAAAACCCAAAATACGTTATAATGTGTTCTTTTTTTTTTCTATTAAAGATGGATGTTGTACAATAATGCTTTGTTCTTTTTCTGGGGAAGAAATCATTGAAAGCCCAATACTGTGATGTTCATGTCCAAGATGAGTGTATGTAAACTTCTGACCACAAATGTAGATTAAAACAATTTACTTAGAAGTACAGTAAAATAATTTATTTCAAGCTTTAAAAAAAATCACAGTTCGCTAAAACAAAGTTTAGTTTCGTAACTAAGAAACAAATAAAATTTATTCCACTTCAAAAGAACATACACGGCTAAAATTTAAGCCAACTCTTGCAGTTACAGTACCAGTCAAAAGTTTGGGCACCCTTACCCATTCATAGTAATGACCAGGTGTGTCCACTTTTGGACACAGTGACTGAATTAGGAACCTGAATGTGCTGCTATGAGTGAGAAGTGTGCAGTATGACTTTCTTGACTAGTTTTCAGCTGACTACTTGTCATTTCCCCCCTTAATCTTTAACTCTTTCTTACACACACAATCCTTCAGGTAGAAGGGTGTAAAGGAGCAAGGCCAGGAAACAGCATGACTGCATCTGCACAAGGGAAACAAGGCTCCGCAAGGACGCCCAGTCAAAAGCGGAAGAAAAAGAATAAAAAAAGAAAACCCAAAGGTCAAATAAAAAAACATGCACAGAATGAAGAAGGACATGCAAACTGAATAAATAAGCAGTAAGGAATAACATCTGGTGCAGGTGAAGTTGTTGTTTTATTTTTTGATTACACCCGCTTTACTCATGTTGGGTTAAGAGGCTCCTTAAGTTGGCAGTTGGATTTGAGTAAAAGTAACTCCATGATGATGACGCGTAACATCTGCAAAGTAAAGAGTAAGCTAGATATTTTGTATTCCTGCATCTTCTCAAATGTCAGTTTGTTTGTTTGTTTTTTAATTTGTAATTAAATGCTATTTTTGCTACAACATACTTAAATTTGGGTGTATGTGGAAGTGCTTTCTATATATTTTTGCAAAAAGCCCAAGACCTGTCACTTTGACTGTGAAACCTTTTTTTTTCTTTTCCCCAAAGAAGGTTTGTAATTTTTTTTTTTTTTACTTGTAAAGTACCAATACATTATGAATGTTCATTATAAAATTCTTTTTTTTTTTGCACTGTGAATTGTAGATTTTTCCTCCATGAACATCGGACCTCATGTTTGAAGTTGTATACAAATGAATTTGTTTGTAAATTGTTTGCAGGAGCATCCAGTTCATATCTAACAAGAGCTCCTGAGTTTGTGCAAATTTGCCTATAATGACTCATTCATGTGAACCTCAACTAACAGGATCGAGATTGTGTAACTGGTGTGAGTTAGTGCTAACTTTGTGAAATTCAGTTGTCAACTAATGGCGTATTCACACCTACGTTGTTTGGTCCGGACCAAACGAACCAAATTTCCCTTGGTCCGGACCTTTTGGGTTGGTCTGAATACAAACCACCAAACTCTGGTCCGGACCAAACAAGCGGACCGAGACCGAGCTGCAAGGTCGGACTCGGTCCGGACCAAAGAAACCCTGGTGCGGATCTTTTGGAGGTGTGAAAGCAGACCAGACCGAATCCGACAGTTTTGCTTTTTTGTACCTCGGGAGCTTCCGTCGTTTGTCGAGCATTATGGGAAACAGAGTCTTGACACTCCACCGCAAAGTGCAAACACTGTTTCGGTTGTCAAGGGAACCTTACAACAGTCGTTCAGTCATTCAGACCAGTGGTAGGCTAGACTACAGAGTACAAAAAATGAGTAGGGGGCAAACGTGGGCCGAGGAAGAAACGCGTACCCTTGTGGATATATGGGCAGATGTCCACATATCTGAGCTTTTGGAGAGAACACACAAAAATGCCAACGTGTTTGCTGTATTCAGTGAGAAAATGAAGAAGGGGTTCACGCGCTCCCCAGAACAATGTCGGCTAAAAGTGAAGAAACTCCGTCAGACCTACATTAAAATCAGGGACATTCTTTCAAAAAGTGGCGGTACTAGGGACGCAAAAAAGAGATTCATCTATTGCGTGAAGAGCCAGAACTGTCACGTGATGTGCGCTCATCAGCGCTATCCTCCGTAGCCGCTTTGCCCTTTGTTGTCGTCGTTGATAAATTACTTGTACAACAGCATAGTAATCGCACAATTGTGAAAACAGTAAAAACTGGAAAAAACATATAGCTTTGATGACATTAAAAAGAATAACAGCACGGAAAGCCTCCATGACTACTTTTGAACTTAACGCTTTGTGCGCGTGTCGTCTCTGACCAATAGCTGAACGACCTCAGGGCGCGTGGCTTTGTTGACAGATTTTGGTCCGCTTACTAAAATGTAGAGTGTGAAAGCGAACCGCACCAAAATGAAAAAATAAAAAAAAAACATTTGGTTCGGACCAAAGCAAGTGAACTATCGAACTATCCTGGTCTGAATACACCCTAAGACTAGCCATTTAATTAGGACAAAAGAAATGTCACACTATAAAGGTTAGTGTGTGCTTGCGGTTGCTGATTCGCTGCAGTGGCTGAGCTGCATTATTGGAAGAATTATTGTTTTAAGAATGTCAGTACGAAGAAAATCAGAGATACCAAAACTTTAGTAAGTCTGAAGGTTATTTTTTAGATCAGTTTGGCCTAGGTAAGCATTTATACACAACTTTGCTAAAATATTGATAAATAAGGCCAATTTAAAGTACTTCAGTTACTGTTGGAGTAAAGTTAATGCCTAAAAAAAACCTGAACAAAAATGCATGACTTCATGGTGGACATTTTTAAAAAATATTAATTTGTGATGCTTTGTCCTCAGTGCTGATGTGATGAAATGGCTGCAGTTTGCTTGGCGACTGTCATGTATCTGAAGTTCTCACGTTTAGAAGCGAATGTTTAGTTTAAAGCCTGTTATTATAAGATGATTAGGTTTGAGCAAACACTGTAATCAAATATTTAAAGCTGTATTTTGGTCTCTAGGTGGAACCCATATACTTTACACAATAAGGGTGTGAACAGACACCTTCAGCAAGAATAGATTATTAATAAACATCTTTGCATATTGTTAGAATTAATCTCATCATTCTTGCGCACTATTTCCTTTTGTACTTATGATACAAGATGGAGTTCTTAAGAGTTTTCCTTCATGTAACACTTTCAAATCATCACGGTCAGAAATGGGCATGCCCAGAAGGCTTGTGTTACCGTAGTGCTTGGAGGACTTTGAAATGCTGGAATTGTCCAGGAGGAGTTTCTCCTGCTGTGCACTAGAGGAGGAGGCACTACTGCACTGCCAGGAGGTGTTCCCTCCCTTTAGAAGCTGTGGTATTTTAACCACCACACCCTTTTCACTTCTCTTTTAGCTGGAACTCTTCTGTACATCATCTGCTCACTAGGTAAGTTAAAACCCCAAAACTACTGAAGAACTATGATAGCCTAAAGGTGCTGTAGCAGTTGTCTTGTGTATGGAGGAAAACTGCTCCATTGGCAACCCTGTCGTTGTCATTCTTTCCTACTGACGTGCTTTTCTCAAGTTAAAGCTGCAGTGCCATTTTTCTCTAGCAATAACATAAGGCATCTCTCTTTAAAAAAACATTTTGAACTGAGTCTTTTATTCCCTCTTGTAAACATCTGCAAAATTTGTTTTGCTGTCTTAATCACAGACAGTGATTTAAGGAGAAGTAGTAGACATGGCATGATTCTCACATGCTTTGAGGATTGACCTAGTGTCTGTCTGTCTCTCTCTCTCTCTCTCTCTCTCTCTCTCTCTGGGTGTGTCTTTTCTAGGCTCTGATAATGACAGTATGCATTTTAGCTAAAGTGTAAAAAACAACCACCACCCTCACACAGGACAGCAGCAAATTGACGGCACTTTACCAACCCTATCAAAAGAATCCCCATCTTGCTATGGTATCTTATTTTAAGGCTGCTGTTTCACTGTCTGTTTGGTTTCTATGTAAATAAGGCTGTTCATGTGGCTGATTTTGCTCTTCTGAACAATAGCCAGGAAGTGGAAGGGAAAAAAAAGAAAGAAAAGCCCTGGCAGTACTCTCAAGAGCTTTGCTTTGGACCTCTCCGTTAAAAAAAAAAAAGAAAGAGAGAGAGAAAAAAATCAGGGCTGCCATTTAATCTCCCCACCATTCTCCATTCCTGTTGATTTTGTATTTTTCAGGAGCAGTCCAATGACTCATGGAAGCGCCTACTTTTGAGTCAACACTACCCTCTTTGTGCAAGACTTTAGGAGAATTGGAGCTTGGTGGAAAATGAGGATATTAAAATTGTCTAATCCTGGGCTAACATGACCTTTTGCTTTCTTCAGCTTGATTGTGTAAAGCTCACTCAGTGACTCAGGCAGCATGGGATTCTCAAATACCTCTGTTCTCACTTCCCTTCCAGCTGTTTTTAGAAAATCTGATTGCAGCCCCTTAACTAAATGATAAGCTGTGTCTGTTGTTATTAACATGCACACATTATCTCTTGCAGGACTTCTAAGATGTCTTTGGTATCTGAATTCCTGGGTCAGCTGACACTTAATTTTGGGGTAAGAGCAAAGGAAACCAATTTCTGTCCCACATCAAGGTGAAGTCCAAACTCTAACAGTTCAAATTGCATTCTTTTTAATCACATATTTCAGTCGAGCGAGCCCACCTACCCCACCGTGGTTCCTGCAACTGATTTCGATCCAGAAAAAGATGCTGCCAGAATAGAGACAGCTATCAAAACTAAAGGTGAGCAAAGCATTATGCGCCCTATCCTTGTCTTTCTGGTTCGTGTGAAAGAAAGTTTTTAGAGGTGGCCACAGTGTTCAGTTAACCGAATTTGCAAAAGACCAAATGTTGGCTAGAATCAGGAGCCTTCATGAGTCATCATCCTGTGTGGAAGCTCTTACCCACGTATGGAAAGTTCTGGGTGAGGCATTTGTGGCTGTAGCCTGCAATCAACTGAACATGCTCACTCAAGCCTTTTTTTTTTTTTTCTCTCGACCAGTGGAAAATTCAAATATAGAATAGGCTCTTATGTTAACAAAATACTGTATATATCAATCATACAACCATGTTTCCCCTAATTATCCTGGAGTATTGAAATGGTTTATAATTGTATCTGTACAAAATGGCATTAAAGCTTTTAGTAAAAAATAAATAAATACTCAACGTGTATCTTAGGTGTGGATGAACAGACCATTATTCAGATCCTTACCAAACGGACGTATGCCCAAAGACGAGAAATTGCCTTTTCATATGAGAAGAGAGCCAAGAAGGTCAGAACAATGATGATGATGATTGAAATTTTTTTCTCTTTTGTTTGACCGAGACAAGATGCTTTATCATGAAAAACACCTTTTTTTTTTTTTTTTTCCCCCCTCCTGTACAGGATATGATTTCTGCCCTGAAGGGGGCACTGTCTGGCTCGCTCGAGACGGTTATTTTGGGCCTGATGAAGAGCACTGCTCAGTATGATGCCTTTGAGATTAAGGCCTCCATAAAAGTAACAGCTTCATGTCTCATTCAATCAGCTGGGTAAATACTACATTCATGTGTATATATACCAACTGCTGTAACATGTCTGTGCAGGGTTTAGGAACAGATGAAGAGAGCTTGATCGAGATCCTCTGCTCTCGAAGCAATGCAGAGCTGGTGGAGATTAAGAAAGTCTACAAAGAAAGTAAGTGTGAAAAGGTGCACAAGTCAACTTTAGCTTTCGGTCACTCGCTGATAAGTGGGAACAGCAACAAGCAAATGTGTGTATGTGCAGTGTTCAAGAAGGACCTGGAGAAGGATGTGGCTGGAGACACCTCAGGAAACTTCGCTAAGCTGCTGCTTGCTCTAGTTGCGGTGAGGAACTGTCTGCATTCTGTCCAAAATGGAACACTGTTACCATGTACAGCTTATTACAATCAGCACTCGAGTCTGAGTGAAAGATTATTTTTGTTTGTGTACCTATTCTAATATTGAAGTTATTCCACGAAATTGAGTCATATATGAGCTGATAGCCGACGAGGCACGTAGCACCGAGTTGGCTATAAGCCATGTACGATGAGATTGAGTGGAATAACGGTTTTATTATATCCACATTCACTGGATTTTGAGAAATGAAGCATTTTTATTTTTTGCAAATTGGATGAATAAAAACTTTATACAAAACGTCCGACAAAATAATTTCCACTTAGAATGTAAACAAACTGGCGAAATGACAGTAGAAATTTGTGAAAAATGCTACAATAATAATTCTTGAGAAATAAAAAAGCTGCATTCTTACCATCAAATATTCTTTATATTTTGTTGCTTTTTTTTTTTTGTATTTTTGGGGTTTTGTTTTCGAGTAGAGTTTTTATTTCATCCTTGGTTGGTTCAACAACACGCTCCGCCATTTTGTTTTTCTCTACTCACGGTATGTGAGCTGATTGGCTACTACTACTGACTCTGCACACCGTCATCAGCAATCAGAGGAGCCTGTTCAGTGACAGAATGCTCCTTCCCAAGTGCAGGACGAACAGACTTAAAAACTCCTTTGTCCCTCACGCCATCAGACTGTACAACTCCTCTCTGGGGGGGAGGAGGGGTAACAGGAGGACAGAGGACGGGAAGGAGCAGTAGCCTAGCCTAACAATAAGCAATACCGGACAATGTGCAATATCTCTCTTGCCTCCTTCCCCCCTCCCCCCTTCCTCTCTTCCCCATATCTTCTTTTTGTATTTGTAAATACTTAATTTGTTTTAATTTATCTAGAAGTTTTCTCTATTTCTTTTCTCTGTTTACCTGTAATGATGCTGCTGGAATCTTAATTTCCCTGAGGGAACCCGCCCAAAGGGATCAATAAAGTTTTATCTAATCTAATCTACTAGGCTATCAGAGCATGCATTCCTCATATCCAGTCAATGTAGATAAAGTAATCCATTATATTCCCTTAGCATACATTTAAATTCTGTAATTTATTTGAGGATAATATGTGCTTATCTATTTCTTGTGCATGCATGTATATCTATAGTCAAAGGTCGTGTGTTTAAATGTGTGCAGTTACCAAGACTAATTCCTGATCTCTGTAATATACCTGGCAAAAAAAAATTGATTACTGAAGTCATTTATAATGATCTTGTACCTTCCCAACAGACCAAGAGGGATGAACCAAGTGGTGTTGTTGACTATGAGAAAATTGATGAAGATGCCAGAGTAAGTCATAAAACGTGGATTAAATTTGACATCTTGGTTAAATGAATTGGGCGGCACGGTGGTGTAGTGGTTAGCGCTGTCGCTGCACAGCAAGAAGGTCCGGGTTCAAGCCCCGTGGCCGGCGAGGGCCTTTCTGTGCGGAGTTTGCATGTTCTCCCCGTGTCCGCGTGGGTTTCCTCCGGGTGCTCCGGTTTCCCCCACAGTCCAAAGACATGCAGGTTAGGTTAACTGGTGACTCTAAATTGACCGTAGGTGTGAATGTGAGTGTGAATGGTTGTCTGTGTCTATGTGTCAGCCCTGTGATGACCTGGCGACTTGTCCAGGGTGTACCCCGCCTTTCGCCCGTAGTCAGCTGGGATAGGCTCCAGCTTGCCTGCGACCCTGTACAGGATAAGCGGTTGTGGATAATGGATGGATGGGTTAAATGAATTAACACTGTTTACTACTACACGTCACCTCCGCTCCTTCTAAATGTGAACCAAGCAAGTGTAAGAATTCCATATCCGTGCTTTTTTGCTTCCCAGGCACTGTATGAAGCTGGAGTGAAACAGAAAGGCACTGATGTCAAAACCTGGATTAGCATCATGTCAGAAAGAAGTATCCCTCATCTGCAGAAAGGTGCTTAAGCCCCTTACATTCACCTCTGTTCACTATGAAAATACTGTAAAAGCTAATGAGAAATAAGTTTAATGCATAAGTTGTTTTTAATCAGCCTTATTTCATCTGTAGTATTTGAGAGATACAAGAGCTACAGTCCCTTTGACATGCAGGAGAGCATCAGGATGGAGGTGAAAGGAGATCTGGAGAAATCCTTCCTTACACTCGGTTAGACTCGTTCACTAACCTTTGTACGCATACGTATTCGTAGAGGTGTTACAGTCTCAGAGATACGGACACACTCGGTGTGTACTGGATGTAAACTAAAACATCTCTCCACTCTTTCTGTGCAGTCCAGTGCTTTGAAAACAAACAGCTCTATTTTGCCAGCAGACTTCACGATGCCATGAAGGTAACTGCATTTTTGTCCTGTTTTTCCTTTCCTTTAAAAAACTTTTACTTACAACCTTAAAGCAGAAAGTTTACCTTTTGCGGCAAGTTCGCTGCTGTTGTCATCAGAAGCTTATTTCAGGGAGATTACATCAGGCAGCACAGTTGTGTGTGTGTGTGTGTGTGTGTGTGTGTGTGTGTGTGTGTGTGTGTGTGTGTGTTTATATCTTGGTGGGGACCAAATGTCCCCACAAGAATAGGAATATCAACCTTCCTGGTCCTTGGCTGAGTATTTGCCTTGGCTGGTCCACATGAGGAAAACTGTTTTGTCTGTGTGTGGTTGTTTTTTTTTTTTTTTTAAACGCCAAAAAATGCAGCTTGTATTAAAATAAAAAATCAAGAGTCAAAAGGTTTCTTTTGGTTGCTGGTTCGTTATGGTTTGTGTGAGTATAGCATTAATTAGCTGCACTAATAATTGACAAGGTAAGGTTCTTAGGACAGTAAGACGTGTGTGTTTTTATATACTATTGAGGACCAGATGTCCCCACAAGGATAGTAAAAAATATATATATTCAGTTTCAAACTTGTGGGGACATTTGGATGGTTCCCACAAGGAAATTGTTGTTATTGTTTAATAAAAATAAATAAAAGATCCAAAATGTTTCCTTTTCATTGCTAAGGTTAGGTTTAGGTGCAGGCACCACACTAATTAACTGCATTAATGATTATCCTTGTGAGGACCTTCCATTGACAGTGAGACAAACGTGTGTGTGTGTGTGTGTGTGTTTCAGAGTAAAGGTGCTAAGGAGAAAGTGGTGACAAGGATCATGATCTCGCGCTGTGAGGTAGACCTTAAGAAGATCAGATCGGAGTTCAAGGCCCATTTTGGAAAGTCTCTGTACCAGACCATCTCTGTAAGTTTCATGTTAATGGCAGTTAAGCGCACCCTGAGTGTCTCCTTTATGTTTTTATAATCATATTTCCCTCCATTATCTTTTATATTGTAATACACACATGCATGTTTTCCTGATGATGCACTCTATCTACAGGAGCACACTAAAGGAGATTATCAGCACGTTCTGCTGGGTTTGTGTGGAGGAGATGATTAAAGCAGAGCAGGTAACACTGGTTCCAGGACCCTCAGCTGCTGTGATCCTCAGGAGCCTCTCATCTGCTCAGCCCTGATGTACTGTTCTAGCTTTCTGGATAGTCTGTAATCTTTGGATCTCTCTCTCTCTCTCTCTCTCTCTCTCTCTCTCTCTCTCTCTCTCTCTCTCTCTCTCTCTCTAAGTGGATTCACAGTGTTCCAAAGAGACCAAAGACAAAAATCCCGGTTATGTCATTTATAGACTTCTGAATTAATTAATGACTGCTCAAATCCAGCATTAGTAAACTCATCTGATTGAGTTAACTTATTCACAACCAAGGCAAATGCATCTCATAAGTAAATGGACAAGATTGTATTCAAACGTGCCATATCTGACCATTCTAACACTTTTTCTTTTTAAATAATTATTATTTTATATATTTCTATGGAGCATAACTGCTGTAGCCAATATAAAGCATGAGCTAAAGCTCATATAGGAGTGCAGTTTGTGAAATTCACCACTAGAGAGCAGTAGAGCATCACAGTGCTTTGCTTCTAAACCTCATCTGCTGCCTGCTGAAGCTTCATTTTGCTGTTTTTGAGCTGGTTCTTCTTTTTTTAAAATAAATAGTCCAAAAGTATTTGATCTCCAATATTATTCACACATTTTAATCCCTTGTTTCAAAAAGAGCTAAAGCTTTTGTGCTCCTGATAACAGCCTCGCTCACATGTAGCCTCCAACCACATAGGCTTTGATTAGAGACTCGCCTTAGCTTACTGATTTGTTACTTAAGGAAATCAGGCATTATATTCATTCCAAAACCATTTACATAATAATCACATCGTACAGTAAGCATACCATCCATCTCCTCGGCATTATCTGCCCTGACTGCAAGTCTATTTGGATGGGAATCTCCTTCTCTGACATGTTTTATGGCAGTAATAAAACTCTGTTCACGCTGCCATGCCTTTGGAATGAAGCCTTTGGAATATATTTAGATGGTTTAATCATTAGTGTGTTTTGCTGTGTTTGTTTGTTGCTAATTTTTTAATTAAAAGTGTTAATTTAACCTCCAGCTAAGACAATTAGCATCGCAGAAAGTGGCTGGGGCTTTTGTGCTGTTGAGGATGTGGTCTCTAAGGGTGAAAGAGCAAGCAAAGCGTTGGCATTAATGCATTCCTGATGGAGGAAAACTCCAACATTACTTACACACACACACACACACACACACACAAAAGCAGATGGAGGATGAAGACCTCTGGAGGTGGTGTGACAGGTGAAAATGAATAATATCTTCTTTTACTGATTAAGCCCTCATTAATTATTCCTTTCATCTTTTAGCAGAGTCTCTATCTCTTGTGTTTTATATACTCTGAGTTCAGTGCATAGGCTATCATGTGTTACCACAAGTAGGAAAACAAAGGAGACTACTTTTTACATTAAAAACTATCCCAACACACACACACACCACATGACTAATAACATCATCAAAAACATTCTAAACCCATAATCATAAAGCTTGTGTTTTAAACAGGTTATAAAACTGTGTGTTAACTGATTTAACTGTTAAGCACTCTGGGAAATATTCAAATTAGCAAATCCTTAATTAGACTCAGGGACGCCACTACATTATCTGTACAAAATAATTTATAATAATTTCAGATTAATATTTATATTTGACATTACTGTGCAAAACTCAGGCACATGGAAAGAAAAGCTGTAGAGCAAAGCTGCCTTCAAAAAATAATCAAATTAAATGTTTTTACATTTTAAATATTATAAATAGCAAGAAACAGTAATAAGTCACTATTTGGTGTGATGACTCTTTGCTTTAAAAAAAAAAAGTAGTCTGAGGTACAATGAGTACAGTTTTATAAGGAAATGAGCTGTAGGTTTTACTGAGCATCTTACAGAACCAGCCCCAGTTCTTCTGGACACTTTGTCACACTCGCATCTTATTTCTGCAGCAAAACCCAGCAGCCTGGGTTCATCATGTTTTTATCTGAAAAGTGTCTCTCCTGTAAAATATGCTGCTTTTTAAACTGAGACACAAACATTTTTTTCTTATTTAATTTTGTGCTTGAAAACTAATGTTTGGAAATCTAAAATGTGTTTGTACTGACTCACTGTATAAAAGTTATAAAATAAAAATCTATAACAAGGTTTGTATTAAAAAAGGGGGGGGGGTGCCTAAGGCTTTTGCACAGTCCTGTAAGGCATTTATATTTGTTTATATTTTGTCACACATGAACAATTTATTATTTGGTTAATTCTTCATGTCATCATTAAAAGGAAAGCTACGGTTAATGCTGAAGCTCAGAAGGTTTAATGTTAGACCTGCTGCTCAGTGAGAGCTTCAAATTCTCCTCGCTGTTTTGTGGTCGGAGTGGGAATTCCTTCAAAAGATTATAAGCCTGCAAATTTATTGTCATTTTGTAATAATATTGATGAGAACATTACCCCTTTGTGCTGTTTTATGTTTATTGCCAATAAAAGATAAAATATAGTGTAAAGGCGAGTAAAACAGTATTTTCCAAAAGCAGGGCACAGATTTACGCCAGGCCACGCTGACAGATTAATCTCCACATCATAAAGATGAGAGTAGCGCCCATATTTTTTCCTTTTTATGTGGATGTACAACATGCTGTTGAGCTCCAGGCTGGCCCAGGGGACTTCAGCCACACCCGCAGGGAAAAACTCTCCTGGATTGAAACGATGCAATTTGCCATCGCAAACGCTGGCACTCAATCATTCAGATAGGACCTCAAGCCCATGAATGTCAAATGCAGAGCAAGTCCTAGCGATGTGACACACACACATGCAAAGAGTGCATGAGCGAAGGACAGTGACAGTTTTCACATTTTAAATGTGTCGTGATGCTCAGATATGATCACTAACTCTCTGACTAATACCAGAGGATTTATTTAGCCTATTTTTGCATTTTCCATAATTGGAATTGAAATAACAGTACATAAAGCAACCAAGGTAACACTTCCTATGAAGGCTATATGCATAATGAAATGAACACATTCATAATATATTCATTTATACTGTTATGTTAGTTATAAGGTCCAACGTCAATACCCAAAGATTCACGTTTCCCAAAAAGTGCATGTTTATGTCCATATCTCACCCCTTATTAAGAATTTAAGGATATAAGAACTTTAACTGCTGCTGTCATCATAAACATTGTCAACACACTCAGTACTGTCTGACTATATAGCATAAAACTGTCAAAGAGAAAAGATTTATAATCTCACGATACACTACAGAGCCTCACCTAGAAAAAGATGGGATCTGTTTTTAATCTGGTTCCTCGCAAGTCATCTCAGGAGGTTTTGCCTTGCCACAGTTGCCCCTGGCTTGCTCATCTAGATCTCGCTCTATATCTAGATTTCTTTACTTCGTGTCAATTGTTAAAAGTGCTATACAAATAAAAGAAAGCCTTTTCGTCTTAGACCAAAGTGTCATGCATTCTTATGAACATTTATAACAAGTGTTTCCAGGCAAAACAAACCTCGCCCGGTCGCACTTATGATGAATATGAAGGAAGATATCATGAAAAAAAACAGGTACCTTATGGGTACATGTGGCTACTGCTTATAAATAAAATTGTTTTCTGATCCCACGTCCATACAGTAAATATAGCATATATATTTACAACCCCGATTCCAAAAAATTTGGGACAAAGTACAAATTGTAAATAAAAACGGAATGCAATGATGTGGAAGTTTCAAAATTCCATATTTTATTCAGAATAGAGCATAGATGACATATCAAATGTTTAAACTGAGAAAATGTATCATTTAAAGAGAAAAATTAGCTGATTTTAAATTTCATGACAACAACACAGCTCAAAAAAGTTGGGACAAGGCCATGTTTACCACTGTGAGACATCCCCTTTTCTCTTTACAACAGTCTGTAAACGTCTGGGGACTGAGGAGACAAGTTGCTCAAGTTTAGGGATAGGAATGTTAACCCATTCTTGTCTAATGTAGGATTCTAGTTGCTCAACTGTCTTAGGTCTTTTTTGTCGTATCTTCCGTTTTATGATGCGCCAAATGTTTTCTATGGGTGAAAGATCTGGACTGCAGGCTGGCCAGTTCAGTACCCGGACCCTTCTTCTACGCAGCCATGATGCTGTAATTGATGCAGTATGTGGTTTGGCATTGTCATGTTGGAAAATGCAAGGTCTTCCCTGAAAGAGGCGTCGTCTGGATGGGAGCATATGTTGCTCTAGAACCTGGATATACCTTTCAGCATTGATGGTGTCTTTCCAGATGTGTAAGCTGCCCATGCCACACGCACTAATGCAACCCCATCCCATCAGAGATGCAGGCTTCTGAACTGAGCGCTGATAACAACTTGGGTCATCCTTCTCCTCTTTAGTCTGAATGACACGGCGTCCCTGATTTCCCTAAAGAACTTCAATTTTTGATTCGTTTGACCACAGAACAGTTTTCCACTTTGCCACAGTCCATTTTAAATGAGCCTTGGCCCAGAGAAGACGTCTGCGCTTCTGGATCATGTTTAGATACGGCTTCTTCTTTGAACTATAGAGTTTTAGCTGGCAACGGCGGATGGCACGGTGAATTGTGTTCACAGATAATGTTCTCTGGAAATATTCCTGAGCCCATTTTGTGATTTCCAATACAGAAGCATGCCTGTATGTGATGCAGTGCCGTCTAAGGGCCCGAAGATCACGGGCACCCAGTATGGTTTTCCGGCCTTGACCCTTACGCACAGAGATTCTTCCAGATTCTCTGAATCTTTTGATGATATTATGCACTGTAGATGATATGTTCAAACTCTTTGCAATTTTACACTGTCGAACTCCTTTCTGATATTGCTCCACTATTTGTCGGCGCAGAATTAGGGGGATTGGTGATCCTCTTCCCATCTTTACTTCTGAGAGCCGCTGCCACTCCAAGATGCTCTTTTTATACCCAGTCATGTTAATGACCTATTGCCAATTGACCTAATGAGTTGCAATTTGGTCCTCCAGCTGTTCCTTTTTTGTACCTTTAACTTTTCCAGCCTCTTATTGCCCCTGTCCCAACTTTTTTGAGATGTGTTGCTGTCATGAAATTTCAAATGAGCCAATATTTGGCATGAAATTTCAAAATGTCTCACTTTCGACATTTGATATGTTGTCTATGTTCTATTGTGAATACAATAGCAGTTTTTGAGATTTGTAAATTATTGCATTCCGTTTTTATTTACAATTTGTACTTTGTCCCAACTTTTTTGGAATCGGGGTTGTACTCTATGAGGCAGCAGCCACAAAAATGAAGCATAATCCAAAAATGAACAATTTAAAAATCACAGAAGTAAAATATACCAAGTGTCTGTACTTTATATTATTCTACTCTTACCTTTTACAGTTTTCGAAACTGAAATCTCCGAACCGAGGCTGACATACACACGCTGTCGCCATGACCCAAACTCTTATTTCTCGGAAATGGCCCTGCGCTAGAGCTCAGTGGAACGCACTTTCCCTCGGTAATAAGCATAAACATGTCTGAAAGCGATTTCTTTAGTCTAGTCCATAGCGGGAGAGGTAATAATAATAAATCAACAGAGCGGGGAAGTTTTTAATAAATGGGGTTTAAAAGTGGGCGTGGCCCAAACCCCTTCTTTGCAAACTGAGAAACCATCCAGTGACAGCACAGTGTATGCAAATGAGGCAGGTAGTGATCCAATCAGCGTTTTTGGGAGGAGTCTTTCCAAGGCAGCGCTCCTGCAGTCTGAGCTCAGAGCGTTTTTTTGTTTGTTTGTTTTTTACCTTTTTGGTCACTGTGACCTTGGGTCATTTTGATGACCCTCAAAATGTTGGAGGTTTTATTTGAGACCAATGCCCATCTATCCTGAAAGTTTCATGAAGATTGATCCAGCTGTTTTCCTGTAATGTTGTTAACAAAGAAACAAAAAGCAACCCCACCAAAACAATACCTCGCCCCGCTTACTCCATAGCAGGTGAGGTAACAATGTGTATAATGCCTTGTAGATGCATTATAACCATCCAGGGTCCCGGGTTTAATAGTGAGTCCAGGTTACTTTCTGTGCATGTTCTGCCTGTGTATGTGTAGGTTTCCTCCAGGTTCTCTGGTTTCCTCCACCTCCCAAAACCATGTCCATAGGTGAGCTACCTACTCTAAATTGCTCCTCGGTGTGGATGAGTGTGAATGCATGTGTACGTGATGTCCTTCGATGGACTAGCGTCCCAGACATATAGTGTGTTCTGACATAGTATATTAATTTTGTGCATGTTAAAAGCAACTGGGCTCGTTTGCATACATAACTAAAGACGTACATGATGTTGCCATGTAGAGTATACTGTAGTGTGTGTAAAGGTGAGAGATGCATCTAATAAACAGGTGAAGTTAGAACATAACAATCAGACGTTTTCTTCCACAAGCTGGTCTCTATTATCTGACAGAAAGGACTGATAGATTAGCTTTCTGTCTTTGATTAGGTTGTGCCATCCATGCCTGTAGCAAGCCGAGCCATCCATGTTATGTGTGTTATGGTGTGTTTAATTATAGAACAGGCTTCAGTGATAGTGGTGTGTGTGTGTGTGTGGTAGATGTGGTTTGGGAATGACTATCCCTACAGGCAGGCTAGAAGCGCTGCACGCCTCAGTACCAACTCATGCAGTATGCTGAGATACAGAGGATGCCAGTTCCAGTTCCATTAATGTTTTTTTAATTAGTATTATTTAAGTTTTCTTCGTGAATCTACACTGAAAGCTGTCCTTCTGTTCCTCAGCAGTGAAGCCATGAGCAGGAGAGTAGAAGGTGGCAAAAATGGCTCCGTACCAAATCTCTCCTTCCCTTCAGGCAACTCAGACAGAGTGTGGTGAAGGGCAACTCTTCTGAGACCATCTCTCTCTCTCTCTCTCTCTCTCTCTCTCTCTGGATAAGGAGAGGGAACTGCAGCCTTTGGTGTTGACAGGGCCGTTTCCTTTTATGAGGCTCAAAGTGAGAAAACAGAAGCGGCTCTCATCACACTTCCACTCGGTTGCCTTTGTAAGAGCATGATGAAAACAGCAAGGAAACCATGAAATAAGGTCCTGTCTTTTGCCTCTCAGACCCTCTCTCAGTTATCGTCTAAAAATATTCACTTCTCTAGTTTCATATATTCACAAATATAGAGGACAACTGATGGTCTTATATTTTGCTTTAAATTGCATGTTCATAAATCAAGTAATTATTCATCAAACAAGTCAATAAATCAAGTATAGCTCTTAGCTAACTTCTTTTAGTCATGTATGTATGTATGTAAGTAAATACTTGCATTATATAAAGCTCTTTATGCATTTTCTAGATTTTGATATTGTTAGTTTGTGTTGTTTTGCAGACAGGAGATTTTTCCATGAATGTAACAGCATACTAGATGTACACATCCTGAAGATCCCTACACAAGCCTGAGTGTTGGTTTGTGTTGCTTTATGCATGAACCACAGAAAGCTGGTGCGAAAAAAAAAATATGGATCAGAAGTCATTTGAATTGTCAACCAAATTGTGTTTTGATCATTACATCTTAAAGGAAAGTAATTTTTTCCCCAAAACATCACAAACAGGATTTATCCTTATCCTCAGCATCCATCTTTATAAGAGCTTGAAGATAGATGTGGCTCCAGTGACAGAAAACCTGATTTCCTTTAAGATTTCCTTTAAATTATCTAACAACCATCTAAAAAATGAAAATCTACTCGGATTGGGATTGAATCTTTGCGAAACTGATTACAATTCTAAACAAACAAACAAACAAAAACCCAGCATAAGTAATTATTAATACCAGCATAAATAATTATTAGTTTATTGGTGGATGGCTTATTTGAGATGTACATAATATCTACTTGGCAGATAAATTAGTACATAGTTAAGATTTAATGCTCCGATCCTTTAAACCTTTGCCACACGCGTACTGTTCCTCGTCCTCAGGGTGTATTTCCCGGGCTCTGTGCTACAATAGACTTGTGGTCTCCATAAGGACGTGAGCAGAACCATGGCGCAAAGCCAACGATGCTAATCATGATTGCCTGTGAAGTGGCTTAATCATCTGTTCCAGGCTATAGCCACTCTCCGCTTGTTTGTACAAGCTGCTGGCTCTGTGCACGGTGTGTACATACAAGTTATTTGTAAATGTAATATTCTGAGAACTGGTTAAGACAAACATTACAAGAGGTTGCATATTAATGTGGGCATCCCTGCGATAAAACACAGCAGTTCACCAGGAAGCCCGTTCGGTGTGCATGTGTGTGATTTAGCACTGGGTTAATGAGAGCCACTGCTGCAGGAGTTTGTCCAGGCTGCACGCTTTCTCCAAGTACAAATATAAAATGATAAATATCAGCATGGCATACGTGTTTGTTTCTTACTTTACTGCTTTAATAGGGTCGATAAATAATACTGATGAGAAAAACATTTGTATTTTGTGGGATGTGAACACTTGAGGTCATAATTTTGTGCACAACCCACACACAATAATGCATAAAATCACATTAAAGTAGCTCTCCACTCAAAAATGTGATTTTCAAAATCCTGGCTGGTTTATGGTTATACAGCTAGTGGAAAAGTTGCTCTAATCTGACATTGTTCACAGAGGACTTTGTCAGTAATGTTGTGTGAAACTGAAGGCGTGGTATTGGAACTCAGTGTACTGGGTCCACAGCTTAAATCAATTGTGGTTTTATACTCTCATTTTTTGAGCTTGTTGCTGTAATCGAAAACGTTTAGCAGAACAGAATACCCCTGTTCCAGTAACCACTTACATATTCATCTTTATAATTACGATGTGATCTTTGATAGCATCCAAGATTTATTTTGAAATGAAATTCTGAGTTTTAACATAATCTTTTTTCATTAACATACCCACGTTTGACTACCTGCTGATAGTGGTGCCAGCAGGAATTAGATCTTGCTTCATCTCTATTTAAACAGGGTGGTGCAGCTGCTGCCAGCTGTGCTTTACTACTTTAATAGGCATGTAACGATTCACTCAATTAATGATTCGATTCAATTCATGATACTGGGTTCACAATTTGATTTTCCATAACATTCATGAAAAAAATATTAAATGAAGAAAATTTTATTACCAAAAACCCCAACATTAATTTCCTATTCTTTATCAACTTAAATATTCCTTTTGTTAAATAAAAAAACAGCTTTTATTTCATTTTCTTAATAACCAACGATAATTATTTACCTACATTTGTAAAGGATGAAGTAAAATGTAATAATAGTCTATTAACTAAAATATTACTTTTATTAAAAACAGGCCTTTTATTAATAATCTTTTTACAAGCATTTGTAGTATCTTCATTTTTCTTCGGCTTTGTGCAGTATATACGTTAAATACCTGGACATGGAGGCTTTAAATAAGCTCATTCGATCTTTCTGCTTCTTTCTGCATTGTATATTTAACAGTTATTCCATGAAATAGTTTCGTACATGAGCTGATACACAACGAGTCACGTAGCGCCAAGTTGGCTATAAGCTATGTACGATGAGATTGAGTGGAATAACTGTTTTATTCTATCCACATTCACTGGATTTTGAGAAACAGAGCATTTTTTTTGTTATTTTTTGCAAATTGGATAAATAAAAACTTTATACAAAACGCCCGACAAAATCATTTCCGCTTAGAATGTAAACAAACCGGCAAAATGACAGTAGCAATTTGTGAAAAATGCAATAATAATATTTCTTGAAAAATAAAAAAAGATATGTTCTTACCATCAAATACTTTCATTCCATATTTTGTTGCTTTTTTTATGGGGTTTCATTTTCGAGTAGAGTTTTTATTTCATCCTTGGTTGGTTCAGCAACACGCTCCGCCATTTTGTTTTTCTTTACTCATGGTATATGAGCTGATATCCTAGTAGTAGAGTAGCCAATCAGAGTGCACAATTGCTTATATCCAGTGAATGTGGACAGAATGATTATTTTGCTTATTCTTTTGTCATTTTAAATGGTGCAAAATAAAATTAAATTTTTTTAATGCTACAGCAGATTTGTACAGGTTTATCTGTTAAATACCCTGAGAATATGACAATGCCAGTCAAGGCTCTGAAACTGAAATCCAATTCATGCCTACCTGTGACAAATCCAAGCTAGCTTACTAGCTGGTAACCAGCTGGTTAAGTTTTGTCCTAACACTATCTGCAGTAAAATACAATACAGGTTTTAAGTAGTGTAGTTCTGTCAGTAAATTCAAGTTTGATAACTGAACAAACTGTACTGATATGGTGATTTAGTGATATAGTGATTTATTAGGCATTGAGAAAAACACATTAAACTTTTATTCAATATACATCTTTTAGGTTCTGTAAATTGGGTACTATACACACCACATGCTATAACATGAATAATTTATAAAACTAACTTAATGTCTAACTCAAAGCCATACACGCTAGCAGCCAGTTCATGTCTATGCATGTGTGAATTTTTGCATTTGCCATTGAACCGCTAACCTGTGAGGAAGGTGGGATTGGATGAAAGTGTATTTAATCCATGATTGTCATGCCACCTTAATACCATCTCCTAAAGGCAGGCCTGTCTCCTGTTGTCCTTGCAATACGATAGACACACACACACTTGCTCGGTCACATCTTCATGCGAGAGATGGAAATCAGCCTGCTAACCACTCAAGCATGAACCAAATGTCAGTGGCGAGCCAGACAGAGGTAAGAGGACCTGGTATTAATTAGTCCACTGAGGGAAAAAAATCTGTTTGCATCTGTAAGACAACAATTCAGAATATTGCCTTAACACAGGTGATCCTCCACAGTGCTTAATATGATATTATGAATGATAAAAAGCTTAAAGCACTAATGTGGAGCTCTGTGACTGAGATCATTCTCATGCAATAATCATTCTCTAATATCCAATGGAAAAATAGCTTGCATTTTGACTCAAACATGCTTTTGTCAATTTTGATGTCTCCTCAGTCAAGGGTCTTAGATTTTCGTTGACGTGATGTCATGTTAAGATACTTTTCAGGCTGATCTACATTGTTACCTAGTGAAGATTTTGACAGTAACAATGATTGCACTATAGCAACATACTTATGTAATCTATAATTGTTAGATGTTTATGAATACTTAACACTGTAATGACATATCAATCCCTGAGTTTAATTCGACTATTTGGACAACTTTCTGAAAACCTATCACATCACACCATGGTAATGTCAGTATTATATTTTCTCTGACCCTGTGACTTTGGTTTTGATGTTTGATGTGTAACAGGCGGCACGGTGGTGTAGTGGTTAGCGCTGTCGCCTCGCAGCAAGGTCCTGGGTTTGAGCCCAGTGGCTGATGAGGGCCTTTCTGTGTGGAGTTTGCATCACGGGCGATTGCTCTAAGACAACGAGGGAGGCTCAGCCTCCTCTAAAAATGACAAACATCGTGTAGGATGAATTGCACTAGGCTTATGTTATAGCCGACCTCATAACATTACTATTTCAGATCCAGAATCATAGAAATATATGTGCTCAACCAAACTACAGTGCGAAATCACTCCGTTATAACTTTCCTCAGTTCGCCTAATGTGTGCATGAGTTTTTCCCCCTCGTGACAGCGCGATGCAGCCCAGCCCCAGTGGACTTCAATGGCATTTGGGAGCTATGCGCTTTCAATATCAAAATGCAAGACGATTATTGGACAAATACTGCGAAAATGCCCGCTCACGGACTCCCAGCCTCACAGTGGGAGGGACATGGCAAAGCTTTCCGCGAGGAGACTGGTGATTGGTGAAAGCGGCCGGATATTTTCTTTGATTGACAGCTCGTTTCAAATATAGACAGGCAGCGGTGAATTTCAGTTCAGTCCCATGTGGATTTGCAAGTGGTGTGGTGTATTGTAAGAGATCAGCTTACATTTCGATTTCATTCATTACATACGGTTTCTACCAGCTTTTTTAGTTTGTATATATTTTCATTGTAAATAAAGTGTAAATATAGTGTTGTCAAGTTTGCTATCTTAGTTCCAGAAATTTCGTTTATTTGAGTGACTGAACTTGAACTTGAGGGGGCTAGTCAGCTAGCAAGAAAGCTGCGCACGGATGCCAAGCATTGCTGATTTAATTTTGGCGAAGCCATTTGCCAGTCTTCCTTTCGAGGAAAAAATTTAAATTAAAGAGCAGGGTAGACCAACGCCTCAAATTGACTTGGTGAAAAAGGTAGGGAATAATACTCGTTTCTTTCAGCTCTCCTGGTACGAGAAAGTGAATTGGCTAACAGCAAGTGACCCACATCAACAACAGTAAATAGGCTACTTTAGTAATATGTCATGGATGGACCAAAAATATAGAATCTATTTAAAATGTTTATGCTGAGTATATTATATTGGAATATATATTTTTCTGGATATGAATTAAACACAACTACAATTTGGGAAACATTTTTAAACAAAAACACAGCCGAGAACATTTCACACTACAGACCTGGATTAAAAGTGAAGGGTTATCAAAATTGTCAATAAAACATTTCTCAGTCAAAATAAGTAAAATATAGGGAAAGTGTCATTGAATGAAATGTGTGGCACCCAGCTCTATGTTTGGCTCCCCAAGGTCAGTGCTTGTGCCTATTCCAGAACACTCTGCTGTTACTGCTGAGGTTCCTGACAAAGAGCTGCTTTCAATAATGATCAATTTTTAAACAACATGCCACAATTTTAAAATATAAAATGTTAAAATATACCCCCCCAACACCACCATCATGTATATTGGACAGTAGGCTAATGGGCCAAAAGAACCTGTTATTTCACAGTTTGTGACCCTGCCAACAATCAGCCAGATCAGAGGCAAGAGTATGGGCAAAACTGATGTTTTTTCTTTTTTCTTTTAAAATCTGGAAATATCGTAACCAACCAGCCTCCCCTGTTTGAAAGACTACCAGCCGCCACTGGTTTGCATGTTCTCCCCGTGTCCGCGTGGGTTTCCTCCGGGTGCTCCGGTTTCCCCCACAGTCCAAAAACATGCAGGTTAGGTTAACTGGTGACTCTAAATTGACCGTAGGTGTGAATGTGAGTGTGAATGGTTGTCTGTCTCTGTGTCAGCCCTGCAATGACCTGGTGACTTGTCCAGGGTGTACCCCGCCTTTCGCCCATAGTCAGCTGGGATAGGCTCCAGCTTGCCTGCGACCCTGCACAGGATAAGCGGCTACAGATAATGGATGTTTGACGTGTAACATAATTGCCATTATGGGACCCTTTCAACAAAAACCTTTCATTTGTCTCAGGTATTATAACATCTTGACAGTAAAATTAACCATCTCATCTCATTATCTCTAGCCGCTTTATCCTTCTACAGGGTCACAGGCAAGCTGGAGCCCATCCCAGCTGACTACGGGTGAAAGGCGGGGTACACCCTGGACAAGTCGCCAGGTCATCACAGGGCTGACACATAGACACAGACAACCATTCACACTCACAGTCAATTTAGAGTCACCAGTTAACCTAACCTGCATGTCTTTGGACTGTGGGGGAGACCGGAGCACCCGGAGGAAACCCACGCGGACAACATGCAAACTCCACACAGAAAGGCCCTCGCCGGCCCCAGGGCTCGAACCCAGGACCTTCTTGCTGTGAGGTGACAGCGCTAACCACTACACCACCGTGCCGCCCTAAAATTAACCAAATAACAAGAAATTATAAATGTTTATGTAGGTTTAAGTCAGAGGTTAGGACAAGTATTATGTAAAATATTACTGATTTTTCATGCTTCTCTTACTAACCTTATTTCCAGAAAATTTGGGATATTTTCCAAAATGCAATAAAAACAAAAATCTATGATTTATTAATTCATGCGAACCTTTATGTAACTGACAAAAGTACAAAGAAAAGATTTTCTATAGTTTTACTGACCAACTTAATTGTATGTTGTGAATATAAATGAAGTGAGAACTTGATGCCTGCAGCACACTCAAAAAACACTGGGACAGAGGAATTATTACCATCGTATTACATCACCTTTCTTTTTAATAACACTTTAACATATGATTGTATGGAATCTGAGGGTACTAATTGTTGCAGTTTTGCAATTGGAATCTTTGTCCATTCTTGCTTAATACAGGACTTCAGCTGCTCAACAGTCCATGGTTGCTGTTGTCTGATTCTCCTCTTCATGATGCGCCATATATTCTCAGTAGGAGACAGATCTGGATTCATCTGACCACAGCACGTTTCCACTGTCTTTTGGTCCATCTGAGATAAGTTTGAGCCCAGAGAAATCAGCAGTGTTTCTGTATAGAATTGATGAATGGCTTCCTCCTTGCGTAATAATAATAATAATAATAGATTTCTTGAGCATATTCCATGTAAATCTCAATGCTCTTACAAAATAGAAATAATATAATATGTAAAAAATACGGCGGCATGGTGGTGTAGTGGTTAGCGCTGTCGCCTCACAGCAAGAAGGTCCTGGGTTCCAGGGCCGGCGAGGGCCTTTCTGTGTGGAGTTTGCATGTTCTCCCCGTGTCCGCGTGGGTTTCCTCCGGGTGCTCCGGTTTCCCCCACAGTCCAAAGACATGCAGGTTAGGTTAACTGGTGACTCTAAATTGACTGTAGGTGTGAATGTGAGTGTGAATGGTTGTCTGTGTCTATGTGTCAGCCCTGTGATGACCTGGCGACTTGTCCAGGGTGTACCCCGCCTTTCGCCCGTAGTCAGCTGGGATAGGCTCCAGCTTGCCTGCGACCCTGTAGAAGGATAAAGCGGCTTGAGATAATGAGATGAGATGTAAAAAATACGGCGGCACGGTGGTGTAGTGGTTAGCGCTGTCGCCTCACAGCAAGAAGGTCCTGGGTTCGAGCCCCAGGGCCGGCGAGGGCCTTTCTGTGTGGAGTTTGCATGTTCTCCCCGTGTCCGCGTGGGTTTCCTCCGGGTGCTCCGGTTTCCCCCACAGTCCAAAGACATGCAGGTTAGTTTAACTGGTGACTCTAAATTGACTGTAGGTGTGAATGGTTGTCTGTGTCTATGTGTCAGCCCTGTGATGACCTGGTGACTTGTCCAGGGTGTACCCCGCCTTTCGCCCGTAGTCAGCTGGGATAGGCTCCAGCTTGCCTGTGACCCTGTAGAAGGATAAAGCGGCTAGAGATAATGAGATGAGATGTAAAAAATACATCATATTCAAATACATATTCGCTGTGTCTAAAAATGTCAATCAACAATGTTGAATGGTTATCTTTGATTAAACAAGTAAGTTTTTAGTTTTTTCTTGAAAATTTCACAGGAGGGTGCTTCACATATCGCCAGTGGAATAGCATTCCACAGTCTGGGGGCACAAGTAGAGAATGCTCGTGCTCTGTAGCTGTTGGTCTTGAATTGAGGATTTGACAAGCGCATATGATCCTTGCTTGAACGCAGCATTCGTCTTGGTTGGTGGAGCCTCAAAAGATCACTTAAATACTTCGGTGTGGAGCCACTGACAATCTTGTAAGTCACTAGAAGTATTTTGAAGATAATACACTTGTGAATAGGGAGCAAGTGAAGATCATGGAGAACAGGAGTAATGTGGTCAGATTTCCTCATCATGGTTAGAATACGTGCAGCACAGTTCTGGATGCATTGGAGTTTGTTGATTTCTTTGTCGGGAAGGCCATAGAGAAGACTGTTACAGTAATCAAATTTAGAAGTTACAAATGCATGGATAAGTTTTTCAGCATTGCACTGGTCCAAAAACTTTCTAACAGTGCCAATGCATCTAAGGGCAAATGAAGCAGACTTGCATATACTGTTTAGTTGAGATACCATAGTGAAGTTGTTGTCAAACATTACACTAAGATCACGCACTTCAGAAGTCATCTTGATCTTTGTTCCGTTCATCACAATTGACTCTGTTGGATGATTTTGTAATACAGTTTCAGGTTGCATTTCTGGATATGGCGGCAGACTGTGTTAAGTGACATTGGTTTTCTAAAGTACTCCCGAACCCATGTGGCCATATTTGTCACATTAGCATGACGGTTTCTCAGGCAGTATTGCCTGAGGGCTCAAAGGTCACGCACATTCAATAGTGGTTTCCGACCTTGTCCTTTACGCACTGAGATGTCTAAGAATTCCCTGAATCTTTTCACAATATTATGTACTGTAGATTTTGAAAGGTCTAAAATATTTTGTTGAGAAATTTTCTTTTTGATTTGATGAACATTTCTCTCATTAATTTTGACACAAAGAAGTGAGCCATGACTCATACTTACTTGCAAAGACTGAGCCTTTGGTGCTGCTCTTTTTATACCCAATCATGTTACCAAGTAACCTGCTTATTGTGGAATCTTCCAAAATGGTGTTACTTGAATACCCTATAAACTTTTCAGTTTTATTTTGCCTCTGTCCCAACTTTTTTTGAGTGTGCTGCAGGCATCAAATTCTAACTTCATTTATTTACAAAATATAATTTAGTCAGTAAAACTATTGAAAATCTTTTCTTTGCACTTTTGTCAGTTACATAAAGGTTCATGTGAATTAACAAATCACAGATTTTTGTTTTTACTGCATTTTGGAAAATATCCCAGCTTTTCTGGAAATTAGATTAGATTAGATTAGATTAGATTAGATTAGATTAGATTAGATTCACTTTATTGATCCCACATCAGGGAAATTCACGTGTTACAGTAGCAAGAAAATGTCATACAGATATCAAAATAAAACTGAAATAAAAATTAGACAAATGAAAGATTAAATACAGAGGGCTATTTGCATTATCTACCGTGAAAAAGTATAGAAATATTGCCTTATTGAGAGGCTCGGAAAAAAATGCACATTACAGGTAGACTCTGTATAATACACTACCATTCAAAAGTTTGGGGTCACCTAGACAATTTTGTGTTTTCCATGAAAAGTCACACTTTTATTTCCCACCATAAGTTGTAAAATGAATAGAAAATCTAGTCAAGACATTTTTCTGGCCATTTTGAGCATTTAATCGAGCCCACAAATGTGATGCTCCAGAAACTCAATCTGCTCAAAGGAAGGTCAGTTTTATAGCTTCTCTAAAGAGCTCAACTGTTTTCAGCTGTGCTAACATGATTGTACAAGGGTTTTCTAATCATCCATTAGCCTTCTGAGGCAATGAGCAAACACATTGTACCATTAGAACACTGGAGTGAGAGTTGCTGGAAATGGGCCTCTATACACCTATGGAGATATTGCACCAAAAACCAGACATTTGCAGCTAGAATAGTCATTTACCACATTAGCAATGTATAGAGTGGATTTCTGATTAGTTTAAAGTGATCTTCATTGAAAAGAACAGTGCTTTTCTTTCAAAAATAAGGACATTTCAAAGTGACCCCAAACTTTTGAACGGTAGTGTATATATAAGTATGTATAAAAATAGTTTAGGGCCTATATTATTGCACATAATAATTGCATTGATGAGAGATGGCAGAGGTAGTAGTGGTGAAGTAGTGCAAATATAATGACAAACAGGTTATTGGTGCTACATTACAAGTTGTGGGTGTTATACAGTCTGACAGCAGTAGGTATGAATGACCTGCGGTATCTCTCCTTCTTACACCGTGGGTGTAGCAGTCTACTACTAAAAGAGCTGCTTAAAGCCCCCACAGCCTCATGTAGGGGGTGAGAGGGGTTATCCATGATTGATGTCAGCTTGGTTAACATCCTCCTCTGCCCTACCTCCTCAATGGAGTCCAGAGGACAGTCCAAGACTGAGCCAGTCCTTCTGACCAGTTTATTAAGTTTCTTCCTGTCCCTCTCTGAACTTCCACAGCCCCAGCAAACCACAGCGTAGAAAATCACTGATGCCACCACAGAGTCATAAAAAGTCCTAAGCAGTGTCCTGCACACACCAAAAGACCTCAGTCTTCTCAACAGGTGGAGACGACTTTGGCCCTTCTTGTACAGGACATCCGTGTTGTTTGTCCAGTCCAGTTTGTTGTTGAGGTGAACACCCAGGTATTTGTACTCCTCCACAATCTCAATGTCCAAACCCTGGATGTTCACTGGTGCAATTTGAGGAGCCATCCTTCTGAAATCGATCACCACCTCCTTTGTCTTGCTGGCGTTGATGCGCAGGTGGTTCAATTCGCACCAGGCGACAAAGTTGGTGATGACCTCTCTGTACTCCAGATCGTCCCCCTCTGACACATGTCCAACGATGGCTGTATCATCTGAGAACTTCTGGAGGTGGCAGCTGTCCGTGTTGTAGCTGAAGTCAGATGTGTAAAGTGTAAAGAGGAAAGGAGAGAGCACTGTACCCTGTGGAGCCCCCGTGCTGCAGACTACCACATCAGACACACAGTCGCGGAGCCTCACATACAGCGGTCTGTTAATGGGGTTAGTAAGAGAAGTATGAAATGGGGTTAGTATAAACCCACCTGATCAACCCACAAAGTCATTTTCATTTGTCAGTCAAGCAGCGCTACAAGGTGTGCAGCGTGAACAATAATTTTGTTAACCAGTTCAAAGCCTTGACAGGTGGCTCATATGGTATTAAAGATGGTTTCAGTTGATCCTGAGACAGACGTGAGACAGATAACAGTTTACACATGGCATTTTCATATGTCTTGAATGTGTTTCTAGCTGAGATAGCCAGCTGTCACTTTTGTAATAGTTGTCATTTTTGTGCACAGCTATTCATAGTTCAAATGCTTTCTACAAACACACAAATAACTCTGAGAAGCACCTCTGTTTTGTAAGCTAGTGACTATAAACACTTCATCCATGTGAGAGAAAATCCAACTGACATTATAGGTAGTATCAGATGTATACTCACCATGGGCAGCAATTCACACGCTATCATTTTCCCCTTGTTGGAAAGCATAAATGCAATATACATATGTTTATTGTAGCATTTATGAGCTTAAAAAGCTCCCTGGTTACTTCTGATGGGCCTGAAGCTCATAAACACAGGAAGCTGAGGCTGATGGGCAATTGAGCCAATGAGAACAGCTTTACCTCAAGGTGATGTCTGGAGGTACCGCAGATCAAAGCAGTGCCCTGGGACATATGTACAGATGCTGAGCCAGCACTTTTATTCAAATGGCTACCGACTCTCCATCCTGAGCTTCCCAGACAGGAGGATTAAACATGTTTACCTTCAGAGCTCTTCAACTGGGCGCTGTAAAGGACTAAGGTTTAGATATTCTAGAAAGAGGTCAATATTATAGAAATAGTCATTTTAATGAAACAGGAATTTACTTCCATGATGAATCTTTGGTATCCGAATTGCTGTAAAGCACATCAACAAAATCGGCGGGGGGATTCCTAAAGAAGAGAGCTGGAGCAACATGGAGGAAAACATGAACATCACAAGTTTGGTTTCTGTTTCCTGAAGCAGTACACATAGTTAAGCTTCTTCATTGGTCAGGAATACAAGTAAAAATAAAATAGGTAATTAAAGGTCTTTGCAGATAAAAACATGCACCATTTTAGACAACCTCCACCCAAAATACTATACACCCCGATGCTTTGTTCTGATTGTGAACATCTACACAACCTGGTCGATGTACAGTGGATCTGATTACAGGTCTAGTTGAGTCAGATATTTCTAGATGAGAGCATTAAAACCTGAACTTCTTCAGAGATGGAAATGTTTCTGCTTTTGACAAACATTTAGTACAAGTTAATTAAATTATCTTTATAGAAGCATTATACTGTAGATTGGCAATTCTGTACCTATTATGCAAGGGAGTAACTTTGATTTTGACATTGGTGGGGACACAAAAGTGATGCAAGGCAGAGCTTCTGAAAGGTGTTTGGTTTTTTTTCCATTAGCAATCATAATTTCATGTCATGCAGATCTTATAGGTTAGAGAGGGCAGCCGTGGCCTAATGGTTAGGGATTTGGTCTTTGGATCTCAGGGTTGCAGGTTAAAATCCCACCCTTACCTCTTTCTCCATCCATGGCCCTTGAGCAAGGCACCTAACCCAATATTGCTAGAATCTGATGATTTATTACTTTTACACCACACAATTCCTAATTTGTGTTTAAGCTATCGTTCTGTCTCTTCCACAGAAATACATGAAAATAAGAATTAAAAACTTTAAGTATTTTTAGCATTAAATATTGTTTTTTTTTAAAATTCAATATCTGTATGGTTTGATATGGGGGGGGGGTCCTCAAAATTCACTGACTGCCTTATTGAGACACTCATAAATAGGTGCTACTGGTGGCATTTTCTATTCTGTAATTAAGCTCAAATTTAGTTAAAATGATATTTGGATATATAATTTCGTGATTACCTATTATAGCATGATTATGATTACATTAGTATTGCATTTGTAGTATACCCCCCATTTTTTTTGTCTTTTTGTTGCCCCTCCATTTTCCATATTATGTCTTTTTGTTGCCTGTTTCTGTGTTCGTAACGTGTGTTATGATTTTCACTGCAGATGTGCTTGTGACTTCTTTTATGTTCATGCTGCAGTTACCAATATTCGTCTGTAGGTGGCAGTAAAGGACCATGGATTTGTTGTATCTAGCCTAGCCTAGTAGTAGTAGAAAGAGGTCTCTGTAAAACGGTGAACGCAGCAGACTCAGCGGCTGTCACGCTGTTGATTCTGAAATGCAAGTCGCACATCTGCATGGCCATGCAGTAGCCTACATCTGACTACTTACATTCTGTAAAACCATTAGGTCTATAAATTTAACATTCATTCATCCAGGATCTAACACCAAGTTACATTGCTCCAGCATTCCTTTTCTCTGCAGCTATGCAGTAGCCTAGCTCGTCCTGTCACGTTGCTAAACCTGCCTAAGGAGCCGCAGCAATACTTTTATGAAGGGTTTCCATACATCAAAAGGATTTTGTTGAGTTTTTAAAGCTCGACGGAAACCCTGCACTTACATTCTTGACTTGGAAAAAGAATGAACGAATGTCTCGTTTCTTGGGAGGGGGGCCGTCGTCCATGATACTCAAGTCAGCATGCGAGTCGTAGGGCAAGCATGCATGGACATCGAAGTCCAGCTCAATTTGTAGGCTGACGGAGAGTGGGGGGTGCGTGGGGTAGGTCAGGTGTGTACGTGTGAGATACGGGGGGTTGATGGGCGGGTAGTCACGGCTGCTGTGGGAAGTGTGCTGATTTTACAGCAGATGGAGTGACAGCTGGGATAGCCAACCATGTAAGTTAGCGAGAAACAGGTAGCTAATCAGAGAATGATATCTACGTTAGAGGGGGGATTATTAGCAGTGTCATACATTTAACCCTTTGTGTGCCATATAATCATTGCTCAGGTTAGGACATCGGTTTTATTGATCGTGATTACACAGTAGC
Source organism: Neoarius graeffei (assembly GCF_027579695.1). Taxonomy (NCBI): domain Eukaryota; kingdom Metazoa; phylum Chordata; class Actinopteri; order Siluriformes; family Ariidae; genus Neoarius; species Neoarius graeffei. Next base: position 71,228,974 of record NC_083570.1, read on the forward strand.
GGCTGAATATTGGTAGGGACACGTCCCTAGCGTCCCTACCCAAAATTACGCCCTAGCTATTATGTGACAAATTATTCTGCCCATAGGTGTTTGCTTCTTGAGTGCAGTAACTGAGTGTCACGCCGATTTAAAAACAACAACATTACATTCAAAACTGATTTAGGCCAGACTGCTGCTGTAAATAAAGACACCAGTGAACACTTTTATATAGGCTACTTTAACTGAGTGAACATTGCCAATAGTTGTGTAATGGCAGTAGCATATTTAATATGGTCAGCACTGATGTATGGAGCATTTTGTGCCTTCGTCAGATCTTACTAGTGCATGCTGATGCCAATTTCTTCCTTTTGAGCAACGATGCAAACAAAAGATACCACGTAGAGAGTCCTCTGTCTTCTAAATACAAGCGATTGAGTGACTGAATGTGTGAATGAGTCGAGCCAGATCTATGAAGTACTCATCTCATCTCATTATCTCTAGCCGCTTTATCCTTCTACAGGGTCGCAGGCAAGCTGGAGCCTATCCCAGCTGACTACGGGCAAAAGGCGGGGTACACCCTGGACAAGTCGCCAGGTCATCACAGGGCTGACACACAGACAACCATTCACGCTCACACCTACGGTCAATTTAGAGTCACCAGTTAACCTAACCTGCATGTCTTTGGACTGTGGGGGAAACCGGAGCACCCGGAGGAAACCCACGCGGACACGGGGAGAACATGCAAACTCCACACAGAAAGGCCCTCGCCGGCCCCGGGGCTCGAACCCAGGACCTTCTTGCTGTGAGGCGACAGCACTAACCACTACACCACCGTGCCGCCCCCTCTATGAAGTACTTCACATTTAAATAGCACATTGGTCCCACTCCAAAAAATGTCATGTCTAAGCTCCTATTAGATCATGTTAGATATTTATCACCAAAAGCACAACATGTCCTAATAGTGTTCATATAGAATTAGCTTGGGTAATATAATGATTTTTTAAAAATCTATTTCCAGGTGACCACAGTCACCCAAAGCCTCCCATTTGGCCATATGCCATGTTGCATGCAGATACAGGACCAGATAGGAACTGTTTGGCATACGTAGCTTCTAAATTTCTTGCTGGTTGGACTACTAACAGTTCATAGTTTAAATGTGGAGTAAGATTCAAACTGCATGTTGAATGTCAGTCTTACCAGATGCAGTGCAAACCGTATGTGACATTTTCCGTAAACAACTTTAAGTTATTTCTAGTAGGCTGCTGTGTCCCAACTGGTAAGAACTGGAGTCATTCAAAATGCTCTCTGAGAAGGCTGAGTCTAGGTGTAATACACAGACTTCTGAAACACTGAGAATTTTAAGACGTGCCATTTGGCCAAAGTTCATTTGACTATTTTCCATAAACATTTGTGTCACATAGGGAATTTCAATTGTCTCTGTAAGCGGTATTCCGATTCTGCTGAAATTTTCAAGTTTTGCCACAAAGAAAGTGTGTTTATCATGTTTGGATCATTGACAAGCCTTGGTAAAGTGAATTTTAGAAACAGTGAATTTACACCACCTTCTTATTTGAAGCAGAACAGCCTTCTTGTTGCTTCATTCAGATGCCTGGATAATGTGCACTAGGTGCTCTGACTCCCTGTGATTTGTTAACTTTAGGGTATTATATATAATATTTTTATATATTAGGAAATCAAAACGTATAGCACTAGGTACATACAAGGATGTTTCAATTTTACCCCTTGTGCAACATAATTGGGATCAATAGCGTGACCAGGGCCATAAACACTCATGCAGTCTTTTGAACTCAAATTAATTCATTTGGTTGACGTTTTATCCAAACACAACATACAAATACACCAAGGCACCACTTCCATATTCGGCTTTTTTTTTGCTGGCTTATGTTTACTTTTATGTTTTTGAGGTTTTATTTTCCTTTGACAGGAGTATATAAAATTCACAAGTAGGAAACCATTACTGGGGCGGCACGGTGGTGTGGTGGTTAGCACTGTCACCTCACAGCAAGAAGGTTCTGGGTTCAAGCCCAGTGGCCGATGGGGGCCTTTCTGTGTGGAGTTTGCATGTTCTCGCTGTGTCTGTGTGGGTTTCCTCCGGGTGCTCCGGTTTCCTCCACAGTCCAAAGGCATGCAGGTTAGGCTAATTGGTGGCTCTAAATTGACTGTAGGTGTGAATGTGAGTGTGAATGGTTGTCTCTATGTGTCAGCCCTGCGATGATCTGGCGACTTGTCCAGGGTGTACCCCGCCTCTCGCCCATAGTCAGCTGGGATAGGCTCCAGCTTGCCTGCGACCCTGCACAGGATAAGCAGTTACGGATAATGGATGGATGGAAATCATTACTGCGTGCACATTCCCAGACTATGAATCACCATTTACTTTTACTGCAACTGAAACACACGATGTTATTGATTGATTGATTCTTCTTGATGACTTTAATAAGCCTGATTCTAAATTCACACCAAAAGTGACACTGACAGTGTGGATATTTGGATATTTGTTTGTTCCATAATTCAGAGTAGAGCCCTGTTCTTCAACTTTTACAATTAGTGTTAATATAACCAGTTTAAAGATTTGAGTCAATTAAAAAACCCAGATTGATCCACATTTGACTGTGGAGGTTTAGTGAACAAACAATGTCTCATATATAACTTACTAAAATGTGATTTCAGTCGAATATTATTAGGACTGATCCTCTTAATGATTTTTATGTATTAATTTGTGCTCCACTTGCATTTTCTTTTAATGACATCACAGATCATAGGTCAAAGAGGGTTTTATATATATATATATATATATATATATATATATATATATATATATATATATATATATATATTACCAGGTCCTACCTACTTAGTAAGATTGCCACATTTTTAATCACTGACTATATGCATGTCTTTTGTGGATCAAACCACAAACTTTGACACCCTTGTGTAGGCTTCTTGAAGTATTATTGGAAAAAGACAGAGAGGGGGGAAGAATCAGGTGTTTCTGGCTGGTGCCTGAGGGAACAGGTCAGCGAGACAGGGCTAAGTGACTGATAGAGAGTGACAGTTCCCTGACGAAGGCCCTTCATTATAAATATGTTTTAAAGGAAGCACGGATCAGTAGGCCTGCACGGGGCACAGGCATATCAAAAAGAAAGCTATGATACCTCAGCTTCAACACTCCACTAATGACAGCTTCCCTGACAGTTCCCTTTCATTTGATAGTCTGTCCCTTTATTCAGGGGTTTCTCGACAATTAGTATGAATATTTCATCTCAGTGCCGGAACAGAACAGGCAGTACAGAGAGAAAGAGAGGCGCTAAGATCTGCTAAACAGAGGCAGAATCCCACATGTGCTACTGTAGATCCAAGTGGGAAAAACAAGCCTTAGTAACCAAATGTTTGGCAAGTGTTTGATTCTGCACCAGTGCTGGAACGTAAAGAGGTCATGATTATACTGACATGGAATAGCAAATGTTAGGAAAACAACTGAATACTTCTACTGCTATAGAACGGTAGTCAGTATTTAATCTTCATTCTAAAGAAATTGCTTCACATATTGTTTGTGTCAAGCCTGATCCAGAACATGAAAGCATGTGTAAAATTCATAAATTAGGAAAATGTATGAATTCAATACTTTCATGAGCTGAGCTTCTTCATATTTTGGCTAAACACACCAGCTATAATGCTGCGTTTGATTTAAAGGTAGACCGCCTTTCAGATTTTTCAAGTGTAGGTTATAAAAAGAATTTTCCCTGACACCCAATTATTTTTGTTTAGTGAACCGAAAGCTACTGAATTCAAATCACAGACTTACAATTTAGGGCCATGTGGCCCTAAATTCTCTGCTATTTTTTCCTGCTTCACCATGACCAAATTCAAGATACTACATCATGTGTCACGTGGTGGGCTTTCCCTGTTCGCACAAGGCATTGTGGGATACAAATTTGAAACAGGAAAGAAAAATGGAGGGCATGAGTATGCGAATGAAACGTGAAAGACCGACTACAGTAACGGAAAGCGAGAATAAAAGACGTTATGTTGCAAAGCAAAGGAAACATAGGCTCAAACTAATAAATACCGGCGGTCAGCGAGCACCTCGGTGAGATCGGCTGTGCGTTTAGCAACAGAATGATGGAACTGTCAGTACACGGTCAAGGTAAACCTGTAGATGGCAGTAATGCAACACTGTGGATGCCAGCTGCCGTAAAACCCAAAAGAAGAAGAAGAAGAAGACGAAGAAGAAGGTTAACCTGCGCATGCGCACACCGGACTTCCTCTGTCTGCTTGACTGCGCAAAGCAAGCGATTTAATGCACATTATTTGCTTGGGAATCCCCTCAAATTAAACAACTTCCCAGCCACAGAATGGCCTGATTTTCTGGGATATTACAGAAATAAATATATATCACAGTGACCAAATTTGCGAGGGAACTAAATTTCACTGATTTTATGAAATCAGAAGGCTGTCGAGCTTTAAGAATTATGTCATTTTGTCATTTATGTCAAAACTGATAAAAGATATATATTTATCTTTTCAAAACACCGAATCCTGTAGTCAATGTGATACATAATGTTAATTTTTATCTTTTCAAAACACCGAAAAGATACAAATTAAGATCTCATCTCATCTCATTATCTCTAGCCGCTTTATCCTGTCCTACAGGGTCGCAGGCAAGCTGGAGCCTATCCCAGCTGACTACGGGTGAAAGGCGGGGTACACCCTGGACAAGTCGCCAGGTCATCACAGGGCTGACACATAGACACAGACAACCATTCACACTCGCATTCACACCTACGGTCAATTTAGAGTCACCAGTTAACCTAACCTGCATGTCTTTGGACTGTGGGGGAAACCGGAGCACCCGGAGGAAACCCACATGGACACGGGGAGAACATGCAAACTCCACACAGAAAGGCCCTCGCCGGCCACGGAGCTCGAACCCAGGACCTTCTTGCTGTGAGGCGACAGCAGTAACCACTACACCACCGTGCCGCCCACAAATTAAGATAATTATTATTATTAAAAATTAAGATAATGTTAAAGAGCAAAACAAAAGTCTGTATGCTGATTAATGTAAAGCCAAATACTATACTAGTATATCCTATTTAAGTCATTTAAGCTGATCCTGTGAGCGGCCATGCTGATTTGATATCACACACTGAACTCAGAGCTAAGAAACCCATCCCTGCAGAGGAATTTCACATTAATTCTCACTCCAGTACAGTATTCTCATTAATTCCAGAGACAGACTTCCATACATTCCTCCAGTAGTGTTAATGTATAAAAATAAATATATGCTTACATTCTATTTCAAAGCACTTTTCCAGCTAGAACATGGCTTAGAGACATTTCTACTCTTTCTACTGGTATCAGACAGATAGGAAACGCACCATTCAAAGTGGACGAAAAGATTAAAACAGGATCTGAAAAGTACTCGTCCTTGCAGCTCTTAAAAAAAAAACTCCAGCTCTTCCTCACTATTTGATTTCTGCTCACTGGCTCGACACTGTAGAATTTTATCTTTGAATAATCAGTTAAACACAGTGGTGCGGCCCGGATTCACAGTAAGAGAGAAGACGAAGGAAGGCATGATGCTTTAGCATCATATCACCATCTGTTTCCGTCCCGTGTGTGACACCAGTCCTCTTCAGACCTCCTGTCATCAAACACACAGCCTGCCATGTTTGAGCTAATTATACATAAAAACAAGACCACTTCAGGGAACAAGCATGCGGTATGTAGTGGTAATTACCTGGTCTTGAGCCTTTATGGTGTTGGGAGGTTTCTGTCAGACTTGACCAAAGAAAGGCTAGTGAAGGGCTTCCATTATCACATTACTGATGGTCCCTCATGGATAATGGAACAAGGAGTTCATTTTAATGATAAACACAATGACTGGCAGACAGCGAGAAGAGAGGATCAGTAGAACACAGCCCCTCCCTGCTGCCCAGCCTGACCGACGCCACATATGCAAAACACCACTGTACCTTTTGGACTTCAAACCTCTTCTCTGTGTGTCTTGGAGGCATGTAGAACAATTACATATCTACACAACTAAGACCGCTACAAAAGAGAAGACCACTAATGCTAGACACTGACCTTTTTTTTTTCACGTATCTCACTTTCATCTTATTTTTTTAGATGCTCTTTTGTAATATTAAAATGCAGGCTCACACCCATGCCCGCTAATCACTGTCACACACCAGGGCATCACAATCTTTTGACAAGTCACATGTGAATTTATTATGAATAATCCTCATATTTTATTATTTTTTTTCCATAGACCTTACTCCTTAGAAAAAAGAGACCGGGATGCTATGTGAGGATTGTCATATAAATAAATTCCACCGCCCGAATATAACAATGTTTACTTCCTTTGTTTATTTTTATTTATAGGGGACTTTTAATTCAAAACAAACTGCATATATTTTGTGTGTTTGCTGACAATAAAAAAAAGAAAGAAAAATCAGAACAAAAACAAAAACACCTTGAGGGAGACGGTTTGACTGTGTGAGACTTGAGCAGAAATGCTATTTCAAGTCCCCACAGATGTGATGTAGACCTACTCATCAAGCAACACAGTTCCTATGAAAGCACAGGTGTTTTCAGAAGCAAATTTAAATAGATGAATGTTGAATATATATATATGTTGGTTAATGTGCTTTAAAGACTGTTGTGATTATTATCCAAGTTTTCCACTTAGCAACACAGTAGTAGTGATTACACAGACCTGTCAATCATAGTCTCTAGTCACATCAGGTTGTTCTGGATCTTTCATCTCTTCCTGAGTAAATGTAGGCTCTACTACAAATAAAGTCTGAAGTTTTCTTTTTCACAGCATTGTATAAGGCACTTGCATAAGGTAGCTGTTTGAAGGAGAAAAAAAAGCCTGGCCTTTAAATCAGGTTTGTTTTGCATTCAGAGAGTCACAGTCCTGTTAAAGAAGTTTCACTTTTCTCACGCTGTTAAAAAAAAAACACTCCTGTGACTCTAATTGCTGCTCACATTCCAGATCATCCTCTGATGGGATTCAAAGTGAGGAAATTAATTAATACTCATCAGGAGAATTCTATGCTGTCTCACCAATGAAACTTTGCACCTTTTCCCAAAAGTGAATTCTGAAGTTGATTAATTCCTGGAACAGCGCACCCTGAAGTGTTTTCTCATCTCATCTCATTATCTCTAGCTGCTTCATCCTGTTCTACAGGGTCGCAGGCGAGCTGGAGCCTACCCCAGCTGACTACGGGCGAAAGGCGGGGTACATCCTGGACAAGTCGCCAGGTCATCACAGGGCTGACACATAGACACAGACAACCATTCACACCTATGGTCAATTTAGAGTCACCAGTTAACCTAACCTGCATGTCTTTGGACTGTGGGGGAAACTGGAGCACCCAGAGGAAACCCATGCGGACACGGGGAGAACACGCAAACTCCACACAGAAAGGCCCTCGCCGGCCCCGGGGCTCGAACCCAGGGCCTTCTTGCTGTGAGGCGACAGTGCTAACCACTACACCACCGTGCCGCCCTCCTGAAGTGTTTTATTCCTCTTATATCACAGCAATAAGCCAACAATAACAATTTTCATTTATTAACAAATGACATACAACTCTTTATAGTTGTATGTGTTTATCTCATCTCATTATCTGTAGCTGCTTTATCCTGTTCTACAGGGTCGCAGGCAAGCTGGAGCCTATCCCAGCTGACTACGGGCAAAAGGCGGGGTACACCCTGGACAAGTCGCCAGGTCATCACAGGGCTGACACATAGACACAGACAACCATTCACACTCACATTCACACCTACGGTCAATTTAGAGTCACCAGTTAACCTAACCTGAATGTCTTTGGACTGTGGGGGAAACCGGAGCACCCGGAGGAAACCCACGCGGACACGGGGAGAACATGCAAACTCCACACAGAAAGGCCCTCGCCGGCCACGGGGCTCGAACCCAGGACCTTCTTGCTGTGAGGTGACAGCGCTAACCACTACACCACCGTGCCGCCTGTATGTGTTTATAATTTTATTTATTTATAGTTGTATTTCATGTTGTTGAATATCGATGAAACAAATTCATTCCTGTCATCACTTACATTCTATCAGGTAGGAAGTCAATCCATCACCAGCTTCTCTTTTTGAAGTTAATGAGACAAAAAAAATGCAATTTGTCATTTTATCAAGAAATCAAAGCCCTCCATCTTAAAGAAATTCCTGGGTGGAAAAAAAATTACAGCTTTAGCTCTGACTGTCACAAAGCACTGACCCTGAAGACTCCTTCCAAAAAAAATAAACAGACAATTTCACCAGATCAACAATTATAAAATCCATTTATGTACATCCCTGTGTAAGTTGTTGCTATAGAAATAATAATTTCAGGGACGGATCCAACCCAAGAATCTGACAGATGCACATTTGCAGAAACATTTTCACTAATTTTACCAGATGGCTGTGGATTTTCACAGGGGCATACAGCATGCCGAGCCCTTTCCGAAGAGAGCAGCCATGGCCCGCTACGACCGCGGCTGGGCCCGCTATTTGCCCTTGAACCCCCCATGCGAGCGTGACTCGCCAGAAACTTTAATATGAACCCTGGTTCTAGCTGCGTGCACACGCCGGGATTTAAAAATTCATTCTAAACCACTGAAAGTTGTAGCCCTGCCAAACTTTACAGGCACCTCCCTCTCCCCAAGACCTTTTGAAACAGCCCAGGCTCGGCCCGTTATTCATGGCGAATTTCAAATTTCGACCTCTTTCTGGAGCATTTTATTGATTTGACTTAGATTCTTTGACTCAGGTCACGCTATGCAAAGCATCATGAGAACACAGGTAATTAAGTCAGGTAAGCATCACTGCTTACCACAGGTGGTCAGATCTTCAACCATTGGTCTGTTGGTTGAGCATGGATATAGCCCATGTAGCTGGCTAGTGGTAAAGTAAACAAATGCCCTGTGACCAATGTCAAATAAGTGGTGTACATATATTTCTGACTGATGCACATGCATCGGTTGCATCAGTCTGGATCCGTCCCTGAATTTGAATGAGAACAATAATATAAACCTTTGGTTTGCACAGCAGTCTGAACTCATGTCAGAGCTGTGCTGTTATAAAAAATTAATCAACACCTTCTGACCACGAATTAAAATTGAGAATTCGATACTTCTTGTTGTGCTATAAACATCTGCCAATTCTTGACAGCAACACTTCACATTTTGCCATAATTATGCATTATACACTTATTCACATCAGTATTAAAATGAATTTGCATCTACAAAGTAAATAACTTTGAATAATAACACCAAATGATCCTTTTTCACCACAAAGATCGTTCACACAATAGTCACATTTATGGTTGGATTTATTTATTTATTTTTTTACTTCTCTGTTGTACCAAAGATCCTGCAACATCCATCAGTCAAAAGGTTCCAGAGGAAACCAAGAAATAATTCTTCGAAGGCTTCACTTAAAGAACTGGTTTTAAAGAGTGTAGATTTATCCTGCAAAAGAGTTTCTTATGTGGACCGTAATGTTTTGAAATGACTTGAGGGAATGGTCCAATCGCTAAACATACAGCACTGAACACCCCCAGTTATCATCTTTCATTGAAAATCAGCTAGATTGTATTTACAAATAAAAATGTTGTCTTTTCACATCCATAGCCTGTAATTAATGGATTAAAGAAATGCATTGTGATGGGTTGAGATTTATTATTATTATTTTTTGACAAGCACTAGATAAGATTAAAATATTAATGATAGTATTCCCTGAGGGGAGCTTGTTCATTTGCTCGTACTGGGTTTATGTTTTGATGCAAAATATGTTGTACAGCAAAAAGGGCATAAAATGTCTGCAAAATAAATTGATATAAACTGTGATATGAACCAATTTGCCAAATAAATATTGTATAATATACTGTATGTATGTAACACAAAAACTGTGGATGACTGGCTGTTTCCATAGCTGGTATTCATGTAAACTTAACTTGCCTTTGTTTACACTCTCAGAAAACCAAGCACTAAATTGTACTTTTCCTTGGTACCCATCTCTTTTATTCTGGTGCCTCTGAATATACAGTATAATGCACATAATGGACCATAATTAACTTTTACATTAAAATAAAGCTTGAGAGGTCCATACACACATTGTACAACCCCGATTCCAAAAAAGTTGGGACAAAGTACAAATTGTAAATAAAAACGGAATGCAATGATGTGGAAGTTTCAAAATTCCATATTTTATTCAGAATAGAACATAGATGACATATCAAATGTTTAAACTGAGAAAATCTTTCATTTAAAGAGAAAAATGAGGTGATTTTAAATTTCATGACAACAACACATCTCAAAAAAGTTGGGACAAGGCCATGTTTACCACTGTGAGACATCCCCTTTTCTCTTTACAACAGTTTGTAAACGTCTGGGGACTGAGGAGACAAGTTGCTCAAGTTTAGGGATAGGAATGTTAACCCATTCTTGTCTAATGTAGAATTCTAGTTGCTCAACTCTCTTAGGTCTTTTTTGTCATATCTTCCGTTTTATGATGCGCTAAATGTTTTCTATGGGTGAAAGATCTGGACTGCAGGCTGGCCAGTTCAGTACCCGGACCCTTCTTCTACGCAGCCATGATGCTGTAATTGATGCAGTATGTAGTTTGGCATTGTCATGTTGGAAAATGCAAGGTCTTCCCTGAAAGAAACGTCACCTGGATGGGAGCATATGTTGCTCTAGAACCTGGATATACCTTTCAGCATTGATGGTGTCTTTCCAGGTGTGTAAGCTGCCCATGCTACACGCACTAATGCAACCCCATACCATCAGAGATGCAGGCTTCTGAACTGAGCGCTGATAACAACTTGGGTCGTCCTTCTCCTCTTTAGTCCGAATGACACAACGTCCCTGATTTCCATAAAGAACTTCAAATCTTGATTCGTCTGACCACAGAACAGTTTTCCACTTTGCCACAGTCCATTTTAAATGAGCCTTGGCCCAGAGAAGACGTCTGCGCTTCTGGATCATGTTTAGATACGGCTTCTTCTTTGAACTATAGAGTTTTAGCTGGCAACGGCGGATGGCACGGTGAATTGTGTTCACAGATAATGTTCTCTGGAAATATTCCTGAGCCCATTTTGTGATTTCCAATACAGAAGCATGCCTGTATGTGATTCAGTGCCATCTAAGGGCCCGAAGATCACGGGCACCCAGTATGGTTTTCCGGCCTTGACCCTTACGCACAGAGATTCTTCCAGCTTCTCTGAATCTTTTGATGATATTTTGCACTGTAGATGATGATATGTTCAAACTCTTTGCAATTTTACACTGTCGAACTCCTTTCTGATATTGCTCCACTATTTGTCGGCGCAGAATTAGGGGGATTGGTGATCCTCTTCCCATCTTTACTTCTGAGAGCCGCTGCCACTCCAAGATGTTCTTTTTATACCCAGTTATGTTAATGACCTATTGCCAACTGACCTAATGAGTTGCAATTTGGTCCTCCAGCTGTTCCTTTTTTGTACCTTTAGCTTTTCCAGCCTCTTATTGCCCCTGTCCCAACTTTTTTGAGATGTGTTGCTGTCATGAAATTTCAAATGAGCCAATATTTGGCATGAAATTTCAAAATGTCTCACTTTTGACATTTGATATGTTATCTATGTTCTATTGTGAATACAATATCAGTTTTTGAGATTTGTAAATTATTGCATTCCGTTTTTATTTACAATTTGTACTTTGTCCCAACTTTTTTGGAATCGGGGTTGTAGGTAAACGCTACATACGTACTAAAGGTAAAAAGTGTACATTTGATGGTACCATTTCAGCGACAGGGAATCATACACTGATAAAAATAAAGTGCCAGATCTACTTAAAAAAATTGAGGCAACTTTTTGCATAATTTATTCATGTAGATCACACCATATTATTCTTTGTATAAACTACTCATTTGTTTTTGTACATGAAAAAAATAATTCAAGTAATATGAACTTAATTTTGTTGTTTAGATTCAACAAAGTTAGTCTTTGTATGTATTACTTAATTTTTTTTATGCTATAAATGAAATTTGCAAGTACAACCCCGATTCAAAAAAAGTTGGGACAAAGCACAAATTTATATCGTTACGCCCGATATAAAAGACTGCATTAAGCGGAAAAAGCGAGCATTTCGGACTAATGACACTGTAGAGCTAAAGCGCTTCCAAAAAGAACTGAAATGGAGACTAAGGGAGGCACGGGACCAGCATAGACTTAAGATCAAAGAAGCATTTCTAACGAAAGACACGAAAAATATGTGGGAATGTATAAAGGACATGACAAACCTAAACAACGTGGGAAGGACCCTCAGTGTGCATAATGAACAAGAACGTGCCAATGATTTAAATATGTTTTATAAAAGATTTGATACTGGGAAGGACAGGGGCCTACCAGTAAATATTGTTTGTGGTGTCGATGATAATATAATAATTGAAACATCTACTGTTAGGAAGGCATTCAGGGCCTTGCACACTAGGAAGGCTAGTGGACCAGATAAGATCTCACCACTAATCTTACATGATTTTGCTTGTGAGCTTGCAGAAGCATGGTGCCCAGTGTTTCAGCTATCTGTTGAGACACACATCATACCTACTGGGTGGAAAAAATCAATAATAATTCCTATCCCAAAAAAGCCATGCCCAAGAGAAAATAATGATTTCAGACCTGTTGCATTAACATCTGTAATAATGAAATCATTTGAGCGATTGATGCTGGGCAAATTAAGAGCACATGTTCAACATCTCCTTGATCCCTATCAATTTGCCTACAAAGATAGGAGAAGCACTGGGGATGCTTTATGCACTACATCCCACCTCATACTAAAACACTTGGAAAACAGCAGTTTTATGGATTTTAGTTCAGCTTTTAATACTATTGTACCAAACCTTTTAGTAGATAAATTAAAAAGTATGGAAGTCAACCCAGTAATAATAAAATGGTATGAAGCCTTCCTTACTGATAGAACACAGCAAGTAAAGATAAACTCCACACTTTCAGACTCACTGACCATTAATATAGGAGTTCCACAGGGTTGCGTGAGCTCTCCATTACTGTTCACACTATATACCAACGAATGTAGAAACTATTATACAAATAATCATATTATTAAGTTTTCAGATGACACAGTAATTCTTAGTCTGTTAATGCAGGACTCAGATGCCTCTGTCTATCAGTCAGAAATAGACAGGGTGGTGAGGTGGTGTGACTCAAACAAACTGGTTTTAAATGTGAGTAAAACAGAAGAGATGATTTTTGACCCCAGATCCATAGGCAACCATGCTTTGGTGACGTTAAATGGGGAGGCAGTGGAACAGGTAGCAATGTACAAATACCTTGGTGTTGTATTCGACTTTGAACTTAAATGGGGACCGCATGTTGAGTTTTTATGCTCAAGGATTAGCCAGAGGCTGCATTTTTTGAGAAGGCTGAGAGTTTTTGGCATTGACAAAGACATAATGATGGCATTTTACAGGGCCTCCATTGAGTCTATCATCAGATACGGCATCACAGTTTGGTTAGGGTACCTGTCTGTGAAACTGAAAGCCCAATTACAAACCCTTATTAAGAGAGCGGGGAAGATAATGGGCATGCCCCCTCCCACATCGCTTCAGGTTTTATTTGATGAGGCAGTGAGGAGGCAGGGACTGAAAATCGTAGAGGATGATGAACATATTTTGCATGGAGAATATGAACTCTTACCATCAGGAAGAAGATATAGGCTGCCAAACTGCAGGACAAATAGGTTTAAATTGTCAATGGTTCCTTGGTCTATTAAATTACTCAATAGTAGGTAGTGTGGGGGTGTTGGGGTGGGGGTGTTAGGTTAGGTTTTTTAGGCTTTGCCATCCGTGGTATTATGTTAAGTGCAATTTTATTCCCTGGTCTTTTAATTTTCTTAGAAAGGGAGGGTGGAGGGGGGGGTGATGGGGTTGTGTGTGTGTGTGTGTGTGTGTGTGTGTGTGTGTGTGTGTGTGTGTGTGTGTGTGTCTATGGGTGGGTGTGTGTGGGGTAATATTTATTATGAATGCTGTTGTGTGGATGTTAAACGTTAAATGTATTTTGTGTTGTCCATTGTGTGTATAAGTCGATGTGAATTGCCAGACTTTGTGCCCAAGACAAATTTCTCTCTTGAAGAGACAATAAAGGCTCTTACTTACTTAAAAACGGAATGCAATGATGTGGAAGTTTCAAAATTCCATATTTTATTCAGAATAGAACATAGATGACATATCAAATGTTTAAACTGAGAAAATGTATCATTTAAAGAGAAAAATTAGGTGATTTTAAATTTCATGACAACACATCTCAAAAAAGTTGGGACAAGGCCATGTTTCCCACTGTGAGACATCCCCTTTTCTCTTTACAACAGTCTGTAAACGTCTGGGGACTGAGGAGACAAGTTGCTCAAGTTTAGGGATAGGAATGTTAACCCATTCTTGTCTAATGTAGGATTCTAGTTGCTCAACTGTCTTAGGTCTTTTTTGTCGTATCTTCCGTTTTATGATGCGCCAAATGTTTTCTATGGGTGAAAGATCTGGACTGCAGGCTGGCCAGTTCAGTACCCGGACCCTTCTTCTACGCAGCCATGATGCTGTAATTGATGCAGTATGTGGTTTGGCATTGTCATGTTGGAAAATGCAAGGTCTTCCCTGAAAGAGGCGTCGTCTGGATGGGAGCATATGTTGCTCTAGAACCTGGATATACCTTTCAGCATTGATGGTGTCTTTCCAGATGTGTAAGCTGCCCATGCCACACGCACTAATGCAACCCCATACCATCAGAGATGCAGGCTTCTGAACTGAGTGCTGATAACAACTTGGGTCGTCCTTCTCCTCTTTAGTCCGAATGACACGGCGTCCCTGATTTCCATAAAGAACTTCAAATTTTGATTCGTCTGACCACAGAACAGTTTTCCACTTTGCCACAGTCCATTTTAAATGAGCCTTGGCCCAGAGAAGACGTCTGCGCTTCTGGATCGTGTTTAGATACGGCTTCTTCTTTGAACTATAGGAGTTTTAGCTGGCAACGGCGGATGGCGCGGTGAATTGTGTTCACAGATAACGTTCTCTGGAAATATTCCTGAGCCCATTTTGTGATTTCCAATACAGAAGCATGCCTGTATGTGATGCAGTGCCGTCTAAGGGCCCGAAGATCACGGGCACCCAGTATGGTTTTCCGGCCTTGACCCTTACGCACAGAGATTCTTCCAGATTCTCTGAATCTTTTGATGATATTATGCACTGTAGATGATGATATGTTCAAACTCTCTGCAATTTTACACTGTCGAACTCCTTTCTGATATTGCTCCACTATTTGTCGGCGCAGAATTAGGGGGATTGGTGATCCTCTTCCCATCTTTACTTCTGAGAGCCGCTGCCACTCCAAGATGCTCTTTTTATACCCAGTCATGTTAATGACCTATTGCCAATTGACCTAATGAGTTGCAATTTGGTCCTCCAGTTGTTCCTCTTTTGTACCTTTAACTTTTCCAGCCTCTTATTGCCCCTGTCCCAACTTTTTTGAGATGTGTTGCTGTCATGAAATTACAAATGAGCCAATATTTGGCATGAAATTTCAAAATGTCTCACTTTCAACATTTTGATATGTTGTCTATGTTCTATTGTGAATACAATATCAGTTTTTGAGATTTGTAAATTATTGCATTCCGTTTTTATTTACAATTTGTTCTTTGTCCCAACTTTTTTGGAATCAGGGTTGTACACAACAATAACTAGCCTACAGTTAGAGACCGTTTCATCATTTTTCTGTTGCTGATGTCTCTTACCTTTCCTTTCTGCTTTGAACGGTGGGTCTATTTGCAGCTGCAACGAGTTTTTAATCTTGTTCTTTGTCCAATTATTATCATACGATTATGTATTTCCTGACACGTCTCATGTCAGATTGAACTTTTTATTCGCATATTCATATGCTTAAGTTTTATTTTAGCATCTCACTGTAGTCAAGGTTTACTTCGGAAGCATCAATTGAATAATACTATAACATGCTGTATTCCCCCAGCCTCGGGGAGCCAAGGAGGGAGAGCTGGAACTGGAGGTTGTGCCCAAGTATATACAGCGAAATAAAAATGGGACATTTGATTTTAATTCTGCTGTGATTCTTTATAACTCCTTGTTGCCAGTTAAGTACAGGATCTGTGTGGATGGCATGAAACTTGCGGCATGTGTGTGTTTTACATTCGCACAGAATCCGTTATAATTGTGAGGACCAGCCCAGCCGTTCAACAGTAACGGTCGAGCAGGTCACTTAAATGATCGACTTTATTTATAGCTACTGTTCAAATAACATTAAGACCTTGGCAAGGTGACCGTCTCTACTTAAAATGGGGCAGGATACACTGCGAAAAAATTACCAGCAATAACGCTTACAGAGCGACGCTAGCCGCAGGCTGACTGAAGGTTTGGTCGGGTTTATAGCTAACGTTACAGATTTGGCGCTAGTAAGTTGTTAGCTTATAAATCATGTAACTTAATTCCTTTACAAGGCTCTTAACACACTACGGTAACTTCAGTTAACATGAAAAGCATCTGATTAATTCTGGTTTTCGACAGCAATAAGCAAAAAAGAAAGAAAAACATTATTCTTACCTTACTGGTATCTAACGGTAAATGTCAAAGGCGCTAAGCTCAGACCTGGTTCAGACTGGTTTGGACCGGACTTGTTGCTGCAAGATGTTCCCACAATGCATTTGGGGCACATAAACCTCATAGTGTTTGGTGGTGAATGGAAAAGAGTAAAGATAACAAGGTTTGTTTTGTTGAGATTGTGAACGTAAAAAAATTGGCTTGCATTACTTAATTATTCACACACACATCACATTATCTGTAGCCGCTTTATCCTTCTACAGGGTCGCAGGCAAGCTGGAGCCTATCCCAGCTGACTACGGGCGAAAGGCGGGGTACACCCTGGACAAGTCGCCAGATCATCACAGGGCTGACACATAGACACAGACAACCATTCACACTCACATTCACACCTACGCTCAATTTAGAGTCACCAGTTAACCTAACCTGCATGTCTTTGGACTGTGGGGGAAACCGGAGCACCCGGAGGAAACCCACGCGGACACGGGGAGAACATGCAAACTCCGCACAGAAAGGCCCTCGCCGGCCCCGGGGCTCGAACCCAGGACCTTACTTAATTATTCTTGTTGAGAAAATTTTTTTTGTTTCGAACAAACACAAATTGATTCAAAACTAGATATATTTGTGTAAGCATACAAACTTGAATTTTTATTGTTAATATCACAAATTCAAATTATATTAAATTTACTTCTCCTCAGATTTATTTCTTTCAGTGTACAGTTTCGTACTGCAGTAGAAACAAAAGAGAAAGCAGAACTTGCTAAGACTTACTAGAAACTAATATTTGTCTACAAACATGAGAAGATTTGATTTTGCAATATTTTTACTACAATAATGGCAATAATGTAAACCGATTTTTGGATGAAAACTTATGTTGGGTTCACATGACAATTACAGTAGAAATGCACTGACACTGATACTGGTCAGCCCCATACTGTGTTCATTTACTCCTGACTGTAAAAAAAAATATAAGGCTACAGACAGTGCTAGGTCAGTGAAAATAGCACTATAATTAAATAAGTACTGTAAGTACTTGGCCTGTACTTACAGCTGTACAGAGCACTTTTCCAAAGTAAAACAACGCTTGCTTCTACTTACAGACCCATTTGATCCAAGGTGACTAATGAAGCTAGCTAATGCACTTCATGTAAAATCCACTAGAGCGGCGGCTACAATTAGCAACACCTTAAAGTGCCATTCCACCATTGGATGTATTCTTTGGCATAAAATACAATATATTTTATGACAACATGACTAGACAGAGAAATCTTTTAGCTTCAAAATGATATATCAAACATAATTTTTTGACAACGACAAGTATATTAATTTTGCGACCAAAGTCACCTACCCTTTTAATTTCCACGCAGTAGTGAAACGTGATGTCATCGGCAGGTTCCCCTTCTTATGTACCACGTGTCGGTCTATTTTTAGACCAGGAAATCCCCAAAGTGAGAGAGTCATTTCTCCTCGTATATGGGGGCCAAAAAAATTGCGAAAAATTTTGAGTTAATCTTTCAGTTAGCTAGATTTATTGGTATTAGCTAGATTTATTGGTATTATTTTTATCACGTTCTATCCGCCATTGCTGATAATATGTGCCACGTCACACATCACGTGGTACACAAGAAGGGGAACCTGCCGATGACATCACGCGCGGAAATTAAAAGGGTAGGTGACTTTGGTCGCAAAATTAATATACTTGTCGTTGTCAAAAAATTATGTTTGATATATCATTTTGAAGCTAAAAGATTTCTCTATCTAGTGATACCATTTATATATGTTGTCAAAATATATTGTATTTTATGCCAAAGAATACATCCAATGGTGGAATGGCACTTTAATGATCTTTTGGCGATTGCAAAAGTAGAAAAGACTTTCAAGATATAAATTGTGCATGAATAATTACTCAAACTTCCACTGGAAAAAAAAAGAGTTGATTCCTGATTACTTAGCGTATCAGGTCACATGACACTGGTCCACAATTATCAACACCATTCCACAGTTATCGACACCCAGATTGTTATTTATAAAAAATAATCAGTATATGGTATTAAGTTAACAAAACATAATTACCTCCGCCAAGGAGGTTATGTTTTTGGTAGCGTTTGTTTGTTTGTTTGTTGGTTGGTTGGTCGGTTGGTTTGTCTGTTAGCAACATTACTGAAAAAGTAATGAACGGATTGCTCTGAAATTTTTTCCAGAGGTGTGACTGGGCACATGTAACAATCCATTAAATTTTGGCGGTGATCCGGATCACCTTCTGGATCCCGGATTTTTTTAAAGGATTAATTTTTTCTCCTTTGAAATGAATGGGCGCACGACACAAAAAACAGATTGTTCCTTCTGTAGGCCAAACCGTAAGGTGTAATGTCATGAAACTTGGTGCACTGATAGAGAAGTGGACCCTGATTGATTTCATCAAGTTTCATGTTGGTACGTCTCACGCTCTAGCACCACCAACTGATCTCAGTCTTACATGCGTTCATGCACGTAACTTTTGATCTGTATGTCCGATTTTCATAAGTCTGGTGCTGTTGGGATCCGTGGAGCTAGACGATTCCAACGCACCCTATGACGTCGTTCTTCGCCTTATTAGATTTTCCGCCATTTTGAATTTTGTCCAAAGTGAAGGTAGAGTGACCCTGGACGCATGTTTTGTCCGATCATCACGAAACTTGACAGACATGATCTCCAGTCCATGCCTGATGAATGATATTAGTTTCGCTCTCATACGTCGAAGTGTTCGCCCGTGGTAGCCAATTAAATTCGATGGCGAAGCCACCAAACAGGAAGTGAGCTCATATCACGGAAACACTTTGACATATCAAGACCATAGTGGCATGAATTTGGACATCATCCAAACTACCCTCATCAAATATGGTGTCATTTGGCCACTAGGGGGCATCACAATTAGCAAAAACGTATTTTGGCTCATATCTCAGAAACGCTTTGACGTATCAAGACCATATTTGTTGAGATGACTTTTGGCACCAGTTCATGTACCTTCATCAGATTTGGTGTCATTTAGCCACTAGGGGGCGCCACAATGAGCAAAAACGTGTTTTGGGTCATATCTCTTTACGGATTTAGAATTACATCTAAATTTTCATGTTAGTGATGCTCTGGGATGCCCCTGTAAAGAACCGTGCCAGCCTGTCATCTCCGTATGAGAATCCGCCTGGTGTCTTGGCCAAACTTTCGCGTGTTGACACAAAATTTGTCACGTGGGCGTGCAGTCGCCTCTCTTGCCGGGTCGCCATGGCGGCGTGCCTGAGCAAGCACACTTTCGCATTTTCTCTGGAAATGCATTCTAGTTATTATTATTACCTCCGCCAAGGAGGTTATGTTTTCGGTAGTGTTGGTTTGTTTGTTTGTTTGTTTGTTTGTTTGTCTGTTAGCAACATTACGAAAAAAGTAATGAATGGATTGCTCTGAAATTTTTTTCCAGAGGTGTGACTGGGCACAAGTAACAATCCATTAAATTTTGGCGGTGATCCGGATCACCTTCTGGATCCCGGATTTATTTAAAGGATTCTTGGAGGAGGTCTGCACGCTCCGAGTGCTTTTCTAGTTGTTTATTGGATGTGGCTCACGCAGTTTTTTCGAGGTTAGTCTTGAAAGCTGTGAATATTAATCAAAATAATCATTTATATTCTTTCATGTAAACACCCTTTAGAAATACAAAGTCCTACAGAGCACAAAGAGGGTATTAGAAATATTATTTTATTAGGCAAGGCAAGTTTATTTATATAGTGCATTTCATACACAGTGGCAGTTCAATGTGCTTTACAGAGGTAAAGGCAAAACAGTAAACAATAGAAAATAAAATTACATAAAATAAAGGGGGAAGAAGAGAGAACAATAATATAAGAATTAAACAATAGTAGAAATAAAATAATAAAATAAAGTAAAAGTTCAGTAAAAAACAGCAGAATAAAATGGAATAAAATTTAAGTAAAGTTTAAAACATGTAAAGACTGTAAAAGTGAAGTAAAGTTTAAAACATGTAACGATGATGATATTTATCAGTTAGCAGAAAGCATCTGAGAACAGCTTGGTCTTTAATCTAGATTTGAAGCTGCCAACAGCAGGAGCATTTTTGATGTCCTCTGGGAGTTTGTTCCATAGCTGTACTGTATAGTAACTAAAAGCTGCTTCACCACACTTTGTTTTAACAACAGGTTTTACCAGTAAATTTTGCTGCTGCGATCTGGTAGATCTGATTGGGTTAGGCCGCTGCAACATATCAGAGAGGTAATTGGGCCCTGTACCGTTTAGAGATTTGTACACCAGCAGCAATGCTTTAAAGTCAATTCTGTAGCTTACTGGAAGCCAGTGAAGGGACCTTAGAATTGGAGTAATGTGCTCTGTTCTTTTTGTTCATGTGAGAACCCTAGCTGCTGCATTTTGAACCAGCTGAAGTCGTTTGATGGTCTTTTTTGGCAGGCCTGTGAAAAGGCCATTGCAGTAATCAACCCTACTAGAGATGAAGGCATGTATAAGTTTTTCCAGATCATTTTTTGACATAAGTCCTCTTAGTTTGGAAATGTTTTTTAGGTGATAAAATGCCGATTTAGTGATTGCTTTCATGTGACTGTCAAAGTTTAGCTCGCTGTCAATGAAAACACCAAGATTTTTAACCATATCTTTTGTTTTAATCCCCTTTGTGTCAAGAATAGTGGTAATCCTGAGTCTTTCATCTTTTTTCCCAAATAGAATTACTTCTGTTTTATCTGTGTTCAGCTGAAGAAAATTTTGTGACAGTTGTTGATTTGGTCGATACACTGGTAGAGACAGTCAAGGGGGGCATAATCATTAGGTGATAGAGCAAAATAAATTTGGGTGTCATCTGCATACCAGTGATACAAAATTGAGTTGTTCTTTATAATTTGTCCAAGTGGGAGCATATAAAGGTTGAATAGTAATGGTCCAAGGATCGACCCCTGGGGGACACCACAGGTCAAGGACATTGACGTTGAGGAACAATTTCCCATGGTAACAAAGAAGCTTCTATCTTTTAAGTACAATTTTAACCAATTGATAACTTTACCAGTCAATCCAACCCAGTGTTCAAGTCGATATAGCAGTATGTTGTGATCAACAGTATCAAAAGCTGCACTGAGGTCCAGTAACACCAGGACCAATGTTTTGCCTGCATCAGTATTAAGACGTATGTCATTTATAACCTTAATCAGCGCTGTTTCAGTGCTATGATTGGCATGAAATCCTGACTGAAAGTTATCAAAACAGCTGTTTGATATCAAGAAGGCAGTTAATTGATTGAAGACAATTTTTTCAAGGATTTTCCCGATGACTTTTATTACTTTATTTTGATAGAGAACGGTAGATGTGAATGACATTCAGTGCTTATTTATGCAGATTTTATAATTGTATTTGTAATTTGTAATTAACATTGATTTCTCCTTCTTTGCGATGTATAAATGAGAGTTAAGATCAGCTTTATATTGCACAAATAAAGCCATTTGGTCAAACTTTGAAGAAGAGAGTGTACCACTGTAACTTGTTTACCTAATTAGCATAATTAATATGAATTAAATGCCAATTTGCATCATTTGTTTTTGCTAATTTTTCAAACTTTGTTACCTCCGCCAAGGAGGTTATGTTTTCGGTAGCGTTGGTTTGTTTGTTGGTTGGTTTGCCTGTTAGCAACATTACGGAAAAAGTAATGAACAGATTGCTCTGAAATTTTTTCCAGAGGTGTGACTGGGCACAAGTAACAATCCATTAAATTTTGGCGGTGATCCGGATCACCTTCTGGATCCCGGATTTTTTTAAAGGATTCTTGGCGGAGGTTTGCGCTCTCCGAGTGCTTTTCTAGTTTTTATTTAAAATTTGTTTTACATAGACTTGTATTTAGTACAAAATATCTTTATATAAATATATCGATGTCGGTGTTTATGTAAATGAGGAAGTAATTCTAATGTTTGTAAACAAATGAACCGATAATGTTTAACCTGTCAGAAAATCTTTTTGTTCCACTTTCTAAGTATTTTTGTAGATCACATTTTGTTAATCATTCATTGTTGTTTGTATTAATTTCTAGTTTTGTAGTTTACCAATAAATGTCAACAGGCAACTGACATTATAGTCACGTGAAAATCCAGGTCAAAGGCCGCATGTCATTCCTCGAACCAAAACTATATTTTTACATCTAAAAATATAAAATGTCTACTGATATTGTAATATGTGGTAGATATTTACAACAAACTGCAAAAAAAAAATCTGAATGGAATAGAAAAATCTGAATATTTCAAGCATGTAGTTTTTTATATGCTAGGAATTTAATTCTGGTCTAATTCTATTTATTGCAATAGGATTCCAAATACTCTATAAGCATTCCATTCTGTTATGAATCAGAAAAAAAATATTATAAATCACAGCACCTTTACTTTTTTAAAAGTACTTCATCTCACTGTAAACCCGAATAAGTTGAGTTTACTTAAAAAAATTGAGGAAAGTGGTTGCCTTAAAAAAAAAAAAAGTAATTATTAATGATTGAATTGAGTACCTTAAACTTACAATCTTCTGGTAAGTTTAAGGTACTCAATTCAATCATTAATAATTACTTATTTTTTTTAAGGCAACCACTTTCCTCAATTTTTTTAAGTAAACTCAACTTATTCGGGTTTACAGTGTACTTCAACAATGTTACACAAAGATCAATACGTAACAGTTGTAAATGTCACTTAATTCCACAGGGTGTCGATAATGGTGGACACCAGTGAAAGTGATCACTATTATCGACACCTCACGTGACTTCTCAAACGCACGTTTAGATACAAAATGGCGACTGTCAAATGGAAGAGTAAGAAATAAAGTAGGTTTAGACAGGATATCATGAAATTTTGGTGAATTTGATAAGTAAAAACATATCCATGATCTTTCCACCATGCTTACCTATGATAATAACATCCGGGTTTTCCTCAAATTACTGATCGTGCTAAAAAAAAATTCCATCTCAGGTAACGAGCTGTGTCCTCAGATGACAAGATCAAAGGGTGTGTGGGGGTGGGGGTCTTCCGGTTGTAATTAACCAATAATAACTGTTGTAGCTGAAACTCACCTTTGTAAAATTGTTTTTTATTGGTGAATCTGAAAACGTGTCGATAATTATGGACTATTGATAATTGCAGCCACCGCTCTAGCTAATGTTATGAAGAGAAAGTGTAGTAGCTTGTGTGCTCACTATTTGGGGGAAACTAACAGATAAGTACAATATCCCATGCGGTTACTCACCTCTAATGAGGTTACAGTAGGTCATGTATTGTGCTATCAGCGAGCACCAGAAACATGTATTCAGTCTGAAAAAAAAAATCCCCGAATTTCCATCCCATTACTTTTATTTTTAATCTACTTGTTTCCTTCCTGTCTTTAGCCTTAGCCAAGGCTACTTACAGAAATGCTGTCCCTGTAGGCTGACCTGCTAGGCTGCTGCTATCCTCATTCAGTGCAGTAGTGGATAACCATTCATAATTCATAGGCCTAATTCCCAGTTAATTTTGCCCCAGGCTCTGTTTTATTTCTGCTTTGTGCTTTGTATGAGTCAGTTTGTTGACAACTCTTGAACATGTCAAACTATCACCGCTAATAATTGCTTAAGGACGTGGAACTTTTGCAAATGTTGGTTCCAGCACGAAAATAGCCTGTATTCCTGTCACCTTATCTAGAACTCTGTCTGATGAATTTTTGATTCTTACCCCCCTCGTATGCTGAACAAAGATTCCCCTGTAATTCAAAGCGATAGCTGAGAGTGAAGCAGAATAAAAAGAATAATGTAGCGCTCTTCTGAACGCACTTCCTTTAAATGTGTGATGGGAAATTCTGCCAAGTGTAGCGCTCTCTCTCTCTCTCTCTCTCTCTCTCTCTCTCTGTTATTGACCAAAGAGACTCCTGTTAAATTTGCTGTGCTACTGTTGTGGTGTGTATGTATGTGTGTGCACCCGCGTGGACCCTGAGGCGGGATCTATTTCTGCGGGTCACCGACGCTTCCCTTCTGTCGGCGACATTGAGAGTGTGCGCGCTGATTAGTGCCAATTAGAGCTGCTGTCACTTTCCCCACACTGAGGCCCCGCCCCTCCCCATCCCATCATCCTCCGCGCTTCCCCTCGGAATGGGCCACGCTTTCTCTAAAGTGCGCACTGCGTGATTGTCACACAGGCTGGAGGGTTTATTCTGAATGCGAGGCGAAAACAAAAGAAAAGCTCGAGGAAGAAGAAGAAGAAGAGCGGAGACTCGACAGCACTTCCGAGATGGTGGTGACAGCAGCGTGTCATTGGGGCTCAGTCAGACGTCTCCTCGGGCTTTATCCTTCTTCCCGCAAATACAATATTCCCTCGTCATGTCAGTGCTCACGCGTGCCACTCAGTCTCATGAACTAGTAATAGTTTGGAAAATTGGTCGATTCCGTTGATCTTTAATTGATTACACCAGCATGCATGTGCATACAAACTTAGTAACAAAAATATTTAGAATATAAAACTATTGACAAGGTGATAGAAAAACAGTATGACTGGAAAAAGGATTGCATGAAGACTAAAAAACTTAAGAGCTGATTGTAGTTTTACTCCTAGCCTAACATGCTTAACTGAGCAACTTATCAATTTTATTTGGTATCCTATACTCATCTCATCTCATTATCTCTAGCCGCTTTATCCTGTTCTACAGGGTCGCAGGCAAGCTGGAGCCTATCCCAGCTGACTACGGGCGAAAGGCGGGGTACACCCTGGACAAGTCGCCAGGTCATCACAGGGCTGACACATAGACACTCATTCACACTCACATTCACACCTACGGTCAATTTAGAGTCACCAGTTAACCTAACCTGCATGTCTTTGGACTGTGGGGGAAACCGGAGCACCCGGAGGAAACCCACGCGGACACGGGGAGAACATGCAAACTCCACACAGAAAGGCCCTCGCCGGCCACAGGGCTTGAACCCGGACCTTCTTGCTGTGAGGCGACAGTGCTAACCACTACACCACCATGCCGCCCGGTATCCTATACTAATATTTTATATAGACTAATGCAATTATGTCTGTACCCTATCAGCTATCAATATGGCTGATTTAAAGTTGAGTTGTGTTTTTTTTTTCCAGCTGTAAAAGGTTTATAATTCCCTGCACTCTTTAATGCTGCTATCTGCAGGCACGTAAATAGGAGCAAAATATTCATGCACTATTCATGAGACTTGTGTTGTGTGTTATCACCTATAAGTGTCTATTAGCAGGCTATGAGACAGCAAATATTTACAGTAACCAAGTGATTCAGTATATGTACCAGGAGTATATGTTGTAGGCCTACAGTATGGACACTCTGTAGGTGGAAGTGCAAATTAGCCTAAAACTAGTCTATTTGTTTTAAGCATAATGGCATGTCAAATATTTAATGATAGGCTGTTATTGGAACAGATCAAGCATGATTTCTTGGGGCGGCACGGTGGTGCAGTGGTTAGCACTGTTGGCTCACAGCAAGAAGGTTCTGGGTTCGATGTGGGCCATTCTGTGTGGAGTTTGCATTTTCTCACTGTGTCTACGTAGGTTTCCTCTGGGTGCTCTGGTTTCCCCGACAGTTCAAAAACATGCAATTGGGTTAACTGGCTACATTGATCAAGCTTCAAGAGGGATGGACTCGGCCAAGTTTAAATGCCCTAGACACACCAATGATGGACTGTTAAAATGTTATCAGTGGTGCCCTGCGGGCTATGGGAAAGAAGAAGAGGAAGAAGAAGAAAAAGCATGATTTCTTAAACATGGACATTTTAAAAGTTATTTTGAAGTCAGAGGGCGGCACGGCGGTGTAGTGGTTAGCGCTGTCGCCTCACAGCAAGAAGGTCCTGGGTTCGAGCCCCGTGGCCGGCGAGGGCCTTTCTGTGTGGAGTTTGCATGTTCTCCCCGTGTCCGCGTGGGTTTCCTCCGGGTGCTCCAGTTTCCCCCACAGTCCAAAGACATGCAGGTTAGGGTAATTGGTGACTCTAAATTGAGCGTAGGTGTGAATGTGAGTGTGAATGGTTGTCTGTGTCTATGTGTCAGCCCTGTGATGACCTGGCGACTTGTCCAGGGTGTACCCCGCCTTTCGCCCGTAGTCAGCTGGGATAGGCTCCAGCTTGCCTGCGACCCTGTAGAACAGGATAAAGCGGCTAGAGATAATGAGATGAGTACTTTTTTTTTTTTCATGGCAGGATGGTAGGAGCACGTGGTGTGTTGCAGGGAAGACAGAGGGCCCACATGGCATTTATATTCTAACAAAAACCTGATAGATCTCAATTTAAAGCACATCAGGCCAGTACTCCAAGGAAGTGAGTGATTGAGGGGGGGGGGGGGGGGGGGGGGAGAAAAATAATAGACCATTAATCATATTGCATTTAACCTAATAAACAGCATAATGAATTTTCAGTTTCATTACTTCTTGCAGTGTTGAGTGGAAAATATGTTCCTTCCCTACAAACAAAGAAATAAAGTTGAGTTAAAAAGAAAAAGTCATATTCCACTCCGCTCTCTAGAAGAAAATGAAGCTCAGATTTGAAGTGAAGTGAAGAGAAAGCTGGTCCTAATTTCCCTGAGCTGTGACTGGCAGTGGCCAGGCTACGCGCTAATGAGCTAAACCGCAGCCTTATTTCCCAGTTAATTATGTGGCACGCGCTTCACCTTGCTTTGTGCCCGGGTTACTGCCGACACCATTACCGCATTAATATCCGCACGGAAACCATCCCAGCCAACTAGTCACGGCTAATTACACATTTACATACAAACACCCAACAATCTTTTGTCCTCTGTAATTTATACCATCAATATGCCGTTTAATCAAAACAAAGGGAGGGGGATGTGTTTGCTGCAAACATACTAATTGGCACCATGCTGACTCGCTGCAGTTTGGTGAGGCTGAAATGGGATGGCAGTAATAAGCAGTGGACAAAGCCTGACTGAGAGATCTAAGCGCATCTCCGACTCACTGCACTGAGCGCGACAGCACAGCACACTGGCTCAAGTTTTTAGTTGTCAGAAGAACGGGAGCGTTCAAGCAGGCCTGGTTTGATTGGACAGCGCCAGTTTCCCAGAGCCAATCACAGCGCGCTTTCCAGCCTGGACTCCTGTCTGCGCTCCAGCCCACATAGGGGACACAAACATTCAGAGAGGACATGGTGGTCCAGAACCCAAAACACCTCTGCTTTCCTGGCTTTTCCTCCAGGAAGTGCTACAGTGAATTTTTTGACCAACAGCAAAAATACTGTTCTATCTATCTATCTCAATATCTCAATATCTATCTATCTATCTATCTATCTATCTAGATATCTTTCTTTCTTCTCATCTCTCATTATCTCTAGCCGCTTTATCCTGTTCTACAGGGTCGCAGGCAAGCTGGAGCCTATCCCAGCTGACTACGGGCGAAAGGCGGGGTACACCCTGGACAAGTCACCAGGTCATCACAGGGCTGACACATAGACACAGACAACCATTCACACTCACATTCACACCTACGGTCAATTTAGAGTCACCAGTTAACCTAACCTGCATGTCTTTGGACTGTGGGGGAAACCGGAGCACCCGGAGGAAACCCACGCGGACATGGGGAGAACATGCAAACTCCACACAGAAAGGCCCTCGCCGGTTACGGGGCTCGAACCCGGACCTTCTTGCTGTGAGGCGACAGCGCTAACCACTACACCACTTTCTTTCTTTCTTTCTTTCTTTCTTTCTTTCTTTCTTTCTTTCTTTCTTTCTTTCAATCAATCTATCTTATCAATCTATCTATCTTTATTTCTTTCTATCAATCAATCTATCTATCTTTATTTCTTTCTATCGATCAATCTATCTATTTTTATTTCTATCTATCTATCTATCTATCTATCTATCTATCTATCTATCTATCTATCTATCTATCTATCTATCTATCTTTCTTTCTTTCTTTCTTTCTTTCTTTCTTTCTTTCTTTCTTTCCTTTGTTCCTCCACTTGATGTTAGTCTCTGATGCTATGCTTTATGAAACAGGATGGAATAAAAATAATTTTAGGAGACCTAGTCTTTTTCACAATGCCATAAACAGAAAGTAAAATGCCTGCCAACTGTGAAAATATTACTCCATGGGATAACGCAAAGAGGACACTTGCAGTGCGTAATGGCTCCACTAGGGGGAGTCTTAACCAGCAGTTTTATAAATAGCCTACTTTTCATAGCATGTATGATTATATTATATTGTACAAAACGTATATCTTATATTAACAAGGGAAATACAAGTGTATTGTACATTCGCATATTTATTTTATTTATTTATAATTAGGTTCTTGACTGCTTAATCGAAATACATTTCTTTAATTCAAACCTCAATAACTCAAAAATAAGTCAGATTATAAATAAAATGAACATGAAACTAATGTATCCTGTCAGTACAATGTTCAGGAATATAAAAAGCTTAATGTCTCCAATAAATAGCCAGAATATTATTGTACACATTTGGATCATAAGAACAATGTCTAAATTAGTCAGATTTGGCAGATTATGTACCTAAAATAAGTCTGTGCTTGGTGAAATTTACTTTACAG
The DNA here is from genome assembly GCF_027579695.1 of Neoarius graeffei. Lineage (NCBI taxonomy): Eukaryota > Metazoa > Chordata > Actinopteri > Siluriformes > Ariidae > Neoarius > Neoarius graeffei. The sequence continues at coordinate 71,258,138 of NC_083570.1, forward strand.
TTAAATGGGTCACTGCTGTTGTAAATCATTCCATATGTACATGTATGTGTATGTTATGTTACTTGAAATGTCCTGGATGTTGAGTTTGAATTGGGGTTGATAAGCACATGCATACTGTAAATATTTGCTTAGAATGATTTAATCCTGATTAAATGAGAGAGAGAGAGAGAGAGAGAGAGAGAGAGAGAGAGAGAGAGAGAGAGACTTTTATATCTTTGATAAATACTAGAGCTGAGAATAAGATTCTCTCTGCCCCTAAATAAAAGGCTGAAAGCATCTCTGCATTTCAACAACAGTGTCTGTTCCTCAAGCATTTGGTGTTGGTAAACAACATATTTAAGCCTAAAACAATGTGTTTCCCTGATGACCAGAATTATTTATGAAACTAAACAGAATCTGACTGTTAGCCATATGGGACATCTTTCTAGATCACTACACAAATGCTTGCTGCTCTCATTTCTGGTGTCATCCTGACCCTCTAAACAGCAAATACTCTTTAACCGAACACAAACTCTTTATGAACACATAATAAAGCCCTGTACATGGTTAAAACGTTGATTCATTTCATCAGGGAATGCTAACTACAAACCTGCAACTAGTTATCAATTCCTAATTCCTCACATCAACATGAGAGTAGAAAAGTGAGCATTTAAAAGAACTGTAAAAATATAAAGGTAGACTTTAAACTCAAGAGTTATCACAATCAGTGTCTTAATTTGACATGCCACAGTTGGCCAGAAAATGACAACAAATGAAAGCTGCCAGTGGCTTTGTAGAAAAGTGCCACACCTAATTGAAACATATGTGCCTCTTTCTAGTCTTTGGTCTGTGCTTTGGTCTGAGAGGCTCTTGCGTTGGTTTGTGAGTGGCTTGTGCAGACTGGTGTGAGTGGAAAGGGGGTGAATCACCTGCAGGAGGGCTGATCCTGTCTCTTCCCAAACATCAGAGCCGAGGGCTTATGTCAAAGCAGGAGACAGATGCTTAGAACTTTCACCCCGGTTCAAATGCTGTTGATGGTACACAGACAGTCATCCACCTTCAATACAAGAAATTGGGAAGCAATCATCACGGCCCTGAATTCAACAATGGGTTCAGAAACTCATTTCACAGTGAAAAACAAAATAAGAAGTTTGTTTCAGAACATTTCTTTATAGCTACTTCCTTCTTATGGCCTCATTAGTTTAATGGGAGCTAAACTTATAGCCCTGAAGCAGCCATTCAGTGCCAGTCAGTGCTATCCAGGCATCAAGTTTAGCTGTAACAAGCACAAGTGTTAGCAAGTCTCCACTATTTATGACTCGGCACTTCTGAGGTGATCAGTGATTTAATCTGCTACTGCATTTTCAAGTATGAAGTCAAGTTGAAAATTTTGAAACCTGTCATCTGTCAGTAAACTTGCTGATATCGTCCAAACTACAAACATGGACTCCTTGAATTACACTTTCCAGAACTTACAGCGCCCTCTGTCTCCTGACTATTAACCACAGATGTCACTCATCACTCTAATTAGTCCCTCTGCCTATTTAAACCTCACTCTCACACCACTTCATTGCGAAGTATTGTTCTGCTATCCTCAGTTCATACCAAGCCTTGTTTCTTCTGACTGATTCTTGCTTTTCTGACCTTTGCTTCGCTCTTTCACGTTTACTCTTTTGTGTTCTCTTGTTTGCCCTGTTTGCCGTTTGCCTGACCATTGCTAGTCCCTTGACTCTGATTCTCATCTCACATTTTGGCTTGTTCACTGTTTGCTCTATGCTCCTCTTCTGCACATACAGCGGTGCTTGAAAGCTTGTGAACCCTTTAGAATTTTCTATATTTCTGCATAAATATGACCTAAAACATCATCAGATCTTCACACAAGTCCTAAAAGTAGATAAAGAGAACCCAGTTAAACAAATGAGACAAAAATATTGTACTTGGTCATTTATTTATTGAGGAAAATGATCCAGTATTACATATCTGTGAGTGGCAAAAGTATGTGAACCTTTGCTTTCAGTATCTGGTGTGACCCCCTTGTGTAGCAATAACTGCAACTAAACATTTCTGGTAACTGTTGATCAGTCCTGCACACCAGCTTGGAGGAATTTTAGCCCATTCCTCCGTACAGAACAGCTTCAACTCTGGGATGTTGGTGGGTTTCCTCACATGAACCGCTCGCTTCAGGTCCTTCCACAACATTACTATTGGATTAAGGTCAGGACTTTGACTTGGCCATTCCACAACCTTAACTTTATTCTTCTTTAACCATTCTTTGGTAGAACAACTTGTGTGCTTAGGGTCGTTGTCTTGCTGCATGACCCACCTTCTCTTGCGATTCATTTCATGGACAGATGTCCTGACATTTTCCTTTAGAATTCACTGGTATAATTCAGAATTCATTGTTCCATCAATGATGGCAAGCTGTCCTGGCCCAGATGCAGCAAAACAGGCCCAAACCATGATACTACCACCATCATGTTTCACAGATGGGATAAGGTTCTTATGCTGGAATGCAGTGTTTTCCTTTCTCCAAACATAACGCTTCTCATTTAAACCAAAAAGTTCTATTTTGGTCTCATCTGTCCACAAAACATTTTTCCAATAGCCTTCTGGCTTGTCCACGTGATCTTTAGCAAACTGTAGATGAGCAGCAATGTTCTTTTTGGAGAGCAGTGTCTTTCTCCTTGCAACCCTGCCATGCACACCATTGTTGTTCAGTGTTCTCCTGATGGTGGACTCATGAACATTAACATTAGCCAATGTGAGAGAGGCCTTCAGTTGCTTAGAAGTTACCCTGGGGTCCTTTGTGACCTCGCCTTCTTTGTTGGTCAACCACTCCTGGGGAGGGTAACAATGGTCTTGAATTTCCTTCATTTGTACACAATCTGTCTGACTGTGGCTTGGTGGAGTCCAAACTCTTTAGAGATGGTTTTATAACCTTTTCCAGCCTGATGGAAAAACAATGCTTTTTCTGAGGTCCTCAGAAATCTCCTTTGTTTGTGCCATGATACACTTCCACAAACATGTGCTGTGAAGATCAGACTTTGATAGATCCCTGTTCTTTAAATAAAACAGGGTGCCCACTCACACCTGATTGTCATCCCATTGATTGAAAACACCTGACTCTAATTTCACCTTCAAATTATCTGCTAATCCTAGAGGTTCACATACTTTTGCCACTCACAGATACGTAATATTGGATCATTTTCCTCAATAAATAAATGACCAAGTATAATATTTTTGTCTCATTTGTTTAACTGGGTTCTCTTTATCTACTTTTAGGACTTGTGTGAAAATCTGATGATGTTTTAGGTCATATTTATGCAGAAATATAGACAATTCTAAAGGGTTCACAAACTTTCAAGCACCACTGTACGTAAGTGCCTGCACCATGACAGGATACTTCACCAACATGGATGTAGCAGAAGAGGCGAAGCAGACAGCTCTCACTGCTCAAGGACGCTTACTAGGAGACCTCAACATAAAGATGTCTCAAATAGCAACTGTGATGTCGCAGGCCCTCCTACCGTGCGCCAAACCATCTCTGAGCCTAGTGCTACAACTTCCTGCTCTGGAGAAGTTCACTGGAGATCCGCTCACATGTAAGGGTTTCCTCTTCCAATGCTTCATGTACTTCACTGCCATGCTGAACATGTCTGATGATTACAAGATTGATAAATTCCTCTCCTTTCTCATGGGTAAAGCCATTTGATGGGCCAGTGCCATCTGGAACACTGGCAGCAGACCCATGAAGTCTTATGAGCAGTTTCTTGCTCAATTCAAATGGGTTTTCTACCATGAACCCGAAGGCACCGAAGTAGGTGAAAGTTTACTCACCATGTCACAAGGTTCCAGAAGCATAGCAGGGTATGCTCTGGAACTCAGAACACTAGCAGCCGCTAGTGGATGGAATGATCCTGCTCTGAAGGCTGTCTTTTGCAAAGGGCTGCGCCTTGAGATACTGAGTGAGCTCACCTGCCGAGATGAACAGTTGACACTGGATTCTCTCATTGACCTTGCAATTCATCTGGGCAATCTCCTAACTCATCGACCCTCCCTGCCGGAGGCTGTGAAACCGGCTCTGATCCCGGAGGACAGTTCCGCCATGGAAGTCTCACGCACCCGGTTAACTTGCTCCGAACGCATTAGGAGGAGAAGGGAGGGACTCTGCTTTTATTGTGGAAGCTCTGAACATCAGCTCAGCCACTGTCCCATTTGTCCTCCTCATCCATCTTCTGCAGAGTGTCCTCCACACCATGTAAGTCCCACATGCAGGTTTAATTCCAAGTCGTTCAAGGTTCCAGTGTTGTTAAGGTTGACTTCTTCCACCCACATCCTCTCTGCTTTCATAGACTCAGGAGCAGAGGGGAACTTTGTCAGCAGCGCTGTCGTCCAGAAATTCAACTTGCCAACAACCCCTCTTCAAAGTTTGCTCAGCATTCGTACAATTGATGGAGGACCCATAGGGGACAGTCTACTCGCCCTATACATTGCTCCCATCTGCATCCAAGTGGACGCCCTCCATTCTGAGCTCATTTCACTGTGTCACCACCACAGTCTGTCATGACATTATTCTTGGTTGCCCTTGGCTCCAACTTCATGACCCCTTGATTTCCTGGCAGAACAAAGAGATTCTACAATGGTCGCCCACATGCTTTCAAGGCTGCATCTCTTGCCCTAAGATCACACTCGCCTCCATCTCTGTAGAGAGTCCCATGCCCGACTCTATGGACAATGTCCCAGCATGTTATCTTGACCTCAAGGAGGTTTTTAGTAAGGGTAAGGCATGCGGGTTGCCACCTCACAGGCTGTACGACTGTGCTATCAACCTACTGCTGGGCACATCACCACCAAGAGAGCACATCTACCCTCTCTCTCAGAAGGAGCAAGCTGCTATGGAGGAATACATCCAGGAAGCCCTCAAACAGGGCTACATCCATCCTTCAAAGTCTCCAGCCTCAGCAGGCTTCTTCTTCGTGGAGAAACGTAGTAGTGGTCTCCGCCCATGTACAGAGGATATACAGAGGATTGAACCAAGTGTCAGTCAAGTACCCATATCCACTCCCTCTTGTCCCAGCAGCCTTGGAACAACTCAGATTGGCCAAGATCTTTTCTAAGCTCGACTTACGCAGCGCGTACAATTTCATCAGAATCAAAAGGGGTGACGAGTGGAAAGCAGCATTCAGCACTACCGCCAGCCATTTTGAGTACCGGGTAATGCCGTATGGGCTTTCTTTGGTACCTAGTGTGTTCCAGTGTCTCATCAACAACGTGTTACGGGACATGCTAGGCAGATACACCATCACCTATATTGATGACATCTTAATATATTCTCCTGACAAAGAAAGTCATATCGAGCATGTTAGGATGATCTTCAAACGCCTGCTCCAGAATCACCTCTACGTCAAAGCGGAGAAATGCGAGTTCCATCAGCATTGCATCTCTTTCCTGGGTTCTTTCATTAGCTCTGAAGGTGTCAGTATGGACCCATCTAAGGTCTGCAGTCACGTCTTAGCCCACGCCTACATCAGTTAAGGAGCTTCAACGTTTCCTAGGTTTTGCCAACTTCTATCGCCGTTTTATTCGGGGTTTCAGCTCCATCGCTGTCCCACTAACTTCACTACTCAAGAAGGGACCCAAGCTCCTTCAGTGGAACCCCATGATGGAAGAAGCTTTTGGTCATCTCAAGCAAGCCTTCACCTCAGCTCCCATCTTGCAGCATCCAAATCCATCCAAACCTTTCACTCTGGAGGTTGATGCATCTGACACAGGAGTAGGGGCTGTGCTATCACAATGTTTTGGGGAAAAACAGAAACTCCATTCAGTAGCATTCTTTTCTAAGAAACTCTCTTCCACTGAAAGAAATTACGATGTGGGAAACCGGGAACTACTCACCATAAAACTGGCCCTTGAAGAATGGCGACGCTGGCTTGAGGGAGCCACTCACCCATTTGTTATTCTCACTGACCACAAGAACCTTGAATATCTCAGGAAAGCCAAGCAGCAAAATCCTTGCCAAACCAGGTGGGTTCTTTTCTTCACAAGATTTAATTTCACCATCTCGTTCTGTCCTGGCTCCAAGAATACCAAGGCTGATGCCCTATCACGAATCTTTGCACCAACTCACCAAGATCCCGTTACTCATCCCATACTTCCGTCTCAGTACTTCCTTCAGTCCATTACTTGGGATTTAGATAAAGAAATCAGAGACTCTCAACCTCAAACACTTCCTGACGATCTTCCACCTGATCTACTATATGTGCCCAAGCATCTTAGAGGCAAACTAATTACGTGGGCCCACGCTTCACCAGCCACTAGACACCCTGGCAGTCAATGCACCCATCAGATGATCAAGAATAAGTACTGGTGGGAGAACATGCTCATAGAAATTAACCAGTTCATCACCTCATGCTCCGTCTGCGCCCAAGCCAAGAACACCTCCCGCTGGCAAACTTTGTCCCCTCCCTGTTCCTCAGGGACCCTGATCCCACATTGCCATTGATTTCATCACCATCCTCCCCCCCTCACTAGGCAACACCACCATCATGGTAACGATCGACTGTTTTCAGACTCATTCTGTTACCTGACATTCCCATAGCATCCCAAATGGCAGAACTGTTATTCCAGCAGGTATTCTGTTACTATGGTCTCCCTGAGGACATTGTCAGTGACCGGGGCGCACAGGTCATTTCACTTTTCTGGAAAAACTTCATGGAGACATTAGGAGTTTCTGTGAGTCTCACATCCGAATACCACCCTCAGGCCACGTTTACATTAGACCGTATCTGTCTCGTTTTCTTCGCGGATGCACTGTCCGTTTACATTAAAACGCCTGGAAATGCCGGGAAACGGGAATCCGCCAGCGTCCACGTATTCAATCCAGATCGTGTCAGCTCCGGTGCTGTGTAAACATTGAGATACGCGAATACGCTGTGCTGAGCTCTAGCTGGCGTCGTCATTGGACAACGTCACTGTGACATCCACCTTCCTGATTCGCTGGCGTTGGTCATGTGACGCGACTGCTGAAAAACGGCGTGGACTTCCGCCTTGTATCACCTTTCATTAAAGAGTATAAAAGTATGAAAATACTGCAAATACTGATGCAAATACTGCCCATTGTGTAGTTATGATTGTCTTTAGGCTTGCCATCCTTCCACTTGCAAGTGGTAAGTGATATGCGCTGGGATCACACACACAGCGGCTCAGTCCCGAATCGTGGCTCGTGCACTTCACTCGCGCGCTCTGTGAGCTGCGCAGGGCCGGAGTGCGCACCCTCCAGAGGGCACTCGCTGTTCAGGGCGGAGTGATTTGGATTGCAGGATGCCTGCGGAGCTGAGCGTATCCGTGTATTGGCGTTGCTATGTGCACGCAAATCGTGTGTTGGTGCTGCTGTGTGCACACTAATCGTTTTAAAAACGTTAATCTGATGATCTGCTGATACGGTCTAATGTAAACATGGGCTCAGTCCAAAAGAAAAAAGAAAGACATACTAACCCTAGCCCTCATTCAGAGTAATGCATAAGTGTGTCAAAACTTTTGACTGGTACCATATGGGTGTGATGATCAGGTGTCCACAAATGTTTAGTCATATAGTGTATACTGTATATATGATACATGATCTGTGAAATGCCTGTTATATAAACAGGGTGTGTATACAGTTCGAAATGTGTTGTTATTGGGTGAAAATAAAAAATAAAAAAGAAGATGAATAGGATTTAAAATCAAATGATCCAGGTTGTTTATCCACGTGCTATTTACTGTGTCGATCAGCAGCAGGTGATGATACAAGGCGAGTTCCCCAGAGACTGCTGGAGCCAGCAACAGAGCACTAACTAATTCATCTTCCTGTTCAGCCGACATCACATACCTCGCATAAACAAGTTGTCTTATTCTGACTGAATATGATTATAAAATGTAACATTTGGATTAAAGACAGACATAATACACAAATAATGAGTACCTTTATAATGTGTACACCTCTTATAATGTGTAGAGGATTTACTGTTGTGCTACAGAAGTTTACATTCATATACTATTTGGAAATAATGTTTAGAAGCAATAAATAAAGTAACTATTTTTAAAATCCACTGATGATTTTCTTAAATTCCAAAAACTATAATTTGAGCAAAAAGGTAAAATAAGGAGGGGCTGGAAGCTTTATTAACACAATGCAGGTTCATGAATCATGGAAGGAAGATGAATATGGGAGGCTTGCTAAATTAAATGGTATTTAGCCTCGTGCATAGTACAGCAATAGATCGCTAAGGCAGACATACATAACCTAGAATCCCTGCATCCCTGAGGCCTTCAAGTTTCCCACCGCAAGAGGTCAAAACCTTCCATGATCTCTCATAATACAAGGCCAAGCACCAGGCTCTCACCACCACAGTACAGACACTCATTCTTCACATCACAGCTACATGTCTGTGAATGGTATCGAGTGTCTGGGCCATATGAATAGGAACAATGCTAATGTGGCATGTACGGATGCAGTATTCCTGCAGGACATCAGGGAGGGGGGTTACACAGGGAGTCTCTTAGCTGCTGTCATACCTTGCGTAATTATGATTAACGATGTACCTGGGAAGATGTTCTCTCCACTGAGTTTACACTGAGATGTGTTCACTAAATATTATCACTGCAGCAGGAGGCTGCCAAGGGGTCCGCTGATGGGGCAGGAAACAGGAGAGGCACCATGCAGGAAAAAGGTTGCCTCACATTCGCATTGGAGAAGGAGATGAAATAATGTTTCATTTGCAGTTTAGGTGTCTAAACCTTGTGCTATTAGGTATAAAAACAAATGTAAATGTATGTCAAAGCACTTCCAATCAAACACATTTACTAAAGAGAGGAGCACATTCCTCGTTAATTAATTATGCAAGCAGTGTTGGTGATCCATGCGCTTCTCACAGAAGCACCATAAATAATGTGAAGGAGTCGTCAGTCAGCTCAGTAACAAAGACAACGACTAAACAGTTTCATTTGTAGTAGGTATATATATCTCACTGGGTACATATTTCATTTCATTACATTGAGAATTTGGTTTTATAGAGACTGGTGGGATCACAGATTGATAGAGTTCTGACCAGGACTATACAAGAAACCTTCTCTACATATCAGAGATGTCTCTTGCTCCTTCACTCTTTCACTTTCTCATACGCTCTCTTACCCTCTCTCCCTCTCCCCCTCTCCTTCTCCCGTACCCACATGCTAGATTGTTATAAATGCTGTTTATGATCCTGCTATGACAGCTGTGAAGGGCAGGGACGGCAGAGGATGCAGCCGCAGCATATTTCCTCAATGTCTGAATATGTTATGACATTGTAAAGGATCCAGTCTCATAATGGCTAGACTCATCGTTGCTGTCCTCCTCGTAGTTTAGCAGAGGATTGGTTCTAGTCCTGCCCTTGATTTCATAATTATTGAGATTAATATGGACCAACCATGTTCATTCTCATATGTGTGTTTTTAAATATTAAGTTAAATATTACAATATAGTATCCCAAATTTGACATTTTCAAATGTATTATTTAATCATTTAATTCAGAAAATTAAAAATATATATATGTCACTAGTTGTTTTAAGAAATGTATGAAATGTACATAGCGCAGTAAGTGATGTTGCTAACAAAATAAGGCATTGAGGTAGTTTCTGGATATTTGACAAACCCTGTAATATTTATAAAATTATCTCAAAAGAACATTCGCAGAAAGAACCAACAATCTTTTATTCAAATAGGAGGAAATAATAGTAGTGTTGAGAGAACTCCACCACTTTAAATGTCATGGACATAATGACGAGTGGCTTCAGTAATTTTGATTGTTTTATGGCCTCTCCACTGTAAGACTGCCACATGCTATTTTAATGCATTATCTACTTTCATACATCTTCTGCTAAGAAGAGTGAAGGTGCTGGGAGACAGCCACCCCAGCTAGACATTCTTGTCCTTCATCCCTCTCCCTCAGCCATATGCTTTATAGCCAACAATAAAATATTTTACTGCTAAATAAATTGGGATCGTATTGAAATGCTGCTCCTATATATGTCAGCGAAGACCTACAATTATTTTTTAGCATTGGCGAGCCCATAGTTTATCATAATGTGAGAAGTGCAACCGGCACTGGTACACATCATTGGCTTTTCTTGCTTAGTTAGATCGTGAAGGTCAGAGTTCCTTAGGCTTTTATGGCTGTTTAACTTTGGAGAATTATCACATGTGAGGACGCATGCTGATTTACAGCCCAGAGAGGGGATGCAGTCAGACACGCAGAGTTTAAGGGCTGCCATGGCCAGGCTACTTAATAATCATCTAACCCAGTGCAAGTGTGCACATAGTAATATAAGATTAATTGGTTTACATGTAAAATGCATGACTGTTTTTTGCAGCCAAATAAGTGAAAACAATTGATTAATATATATGTGTTAAAATATTATTTCCCGCAATTGGCCCTTGTTGCAAAAGCCAACTCCCACCTGACTCCAAGTCTGTGAGGTCATTTAAATCTTTCTTCAATAAAAGGAGGGAGCACTGTTGATGGAAAATGGCAAGGTGACATTCAATTTCCATTTGTTAATTAGTATTTTCATGATTAGGGCAGATTCTACACATACCCAGGCTCTATAGGTCTACAGGCTCACAATAGTGTATGCTTTGCAGCATTGCAGATAATCTAGTCTGGATGAGAGTCCATGTCAAAATGCTTCACCGAAGGGGAAAAAAAATCAGATATAATTACTTAGTTTACTCTATTCTTGGGAAAATTATAGCTACAGCTGGCATAGCTGCAAGTTTTATTCCCATCATACAGGAATCACCTGATTCCACTTAGATTAGATTAGATTAGATTAGATTAGATTAGATTAGATTAGATTAGATTAGATTAGATTAGATAAAACTTTATTGATCCCTTTGGGAGGGTTCCCTCAGGGAAATTAAAATTCCAGCAGCATCATTACAGGATAAACAGAGAATAGAAAATGAAAACTTCTAGATAAATTAATTATTTACACAAATATAAAAAATAAGATATGAAAAAAGAAAAAAAAGTCCAGCAGGAGAGGTATTGCACATTATATTGCACATTTATATTGCACATTGTCCAGTATTACTTTTAGTCAGGCTAGGCTACTGCTCCTTCCCATCCTCTGTCCTCCTGTTACCCCTCCTCCCCCCCAGAGAGGAGTTGTACAGTCTGATGGTGTGAGGGACAAAGGAGTTTTTAAGTCTGTTAGTCCTGCACTTGGGAAGGAGCACTCTGTCACTGAACAGGCTCCTCTGGTTGCTGATGACGGTGTGCAGAGGGTGACTGGCATCGTCCATGATGTTCAGTAGTTTGTCCATAGTCCTCTTCTCTGCCACCATCACCAGAGAGTCCAGCTTCATGCCGACCACAGAGCCGGCCCGCCTGATCAGTTTGTCCAGCCTGGATATGTCCTTCTCGGATGTGCACACCACGGTGTAAAACAGGACACTGGCAACCACGGACTGATAAAACATCCACAGGAGTTTCCTGCAGATGTTAAAGGACTGCAGTCTCCTCAGGAAGTATAGCCTGCTCTGTCCCTTCCTGTACAGGTGGTTGGTGTTGCAAGTCCAGTCTAGCTTGCTGTCCAGCCACAGCCCAAGGTACTTATAGGAATCCACAGCCTCCACCTCGACTCCCTCAATCAGAACTGGTCGTGACCTTGGTCTAGACCTCCCAAAGTCAATGACCAGCTCCTTGGTCTTCGAGGTGTTGAGCTGCAGATGGTTCCTGTTGCACCAAATGGCAAAGTCCCTCACCAGGCTCCTATACTCCTCCTCTCTATTGTCCCTGATACACCCCACGATGGCTGTGTCATTGGCGAACTTCTGAATGTTGCTCCGAGTTGTAGCAGAAGTCCGTGGTGTACAGGGTGAAGAAAAGAGGGGCCAGCACCGTGCTCTGGGGTGCTCCGGTGCTGCTAATCACAGTGTCAGATGTGATGTCCTTCAGCCTGACATACTGTGGCCTGTCGTTGAGGTAGCTGGAGATCCAGGTGACCAGGCAGGGGTCCACTCACATCCTGTTCAGTTTGTCCTGAAGCATAAGGGGCTGGATGGTGTTGAAGGCACTCGAGAAGTCCAAGAAGAGGATCCTCACTGTGCCATTTCCCTTATCCAGATGCGAGTGGGCTTGGTGTAGCAGGTAGAGGATGGTGTCTTCCACACCAACACCTGGCCAGTACACAAACTGCAGACAGTCCTGGGCATGTTGCACCTGGGGTCTGAGGAGGCTGAGGAAGAGCTGCTCCAATGTCTTCATCAGATGTGAAGTGAGTGCCACCGGTCGGAAGTCGTTCAGCTCGCTGGGCTGGTTCTTCTTGGGAACTGGAATGATGCATGGTGTCTTCCAGAGGGTGGACACTCTCCCCAGCTGCAGGCTGAGGTTGAAGATGGATTGGAGTGGTTCACCCAATTCAGCAGCACAGGTCTTCAGTGGTCAGGGACACACCTTGTCCGGGCCTGCTGCTTTCCTGGGGTGAACCTTCCTCAGTTGACCTCTTACCTGGTCTGCAGTGATGCATGGAGGAGTCTGTGTTAGGAGGAGGGGGCTGCTGCGATGACTGGGGGGAGGTGTGTTGAGGGAAGAAGGAGAGATGGCTGCAGTGAGGGGGACGGTGGGGGGGACGTGGGCTGGTTGAACCTGTTGAAGTCATTCAGCTTGTTCGCCCTCTCCACTGTCCTCCCTATGACTCTGGTCTTTGTGTTGTGGCCTGTGATGGTTTTCACACCTTCCCAGACCTCCCTCATGCTGTTCTCCTTCAGTTTCTGCTCCACCTTTCTCCTGTAGCTGTCCTTAGCTTCCCTCACGCAGCGTTTCACCTCCTGCTGTGCTGCTTTCATCGCCTCCCTGTCCCTGCTCCTGAAGGTGGCCTTCTTCCTGTTGAGGACAGCTTTGACTTCCTGTGTTACCCATGGCTTGTTATTAGGGTAACACCGTACAGTCTTAGTGGGGGAGACCACATCTGCACAGAAGTTGAGGTAATCCGTCAGACAGTGTGCCAGCCCCTCTATGTCCTCACAGTGTGGGCTAAGTAGCACATCCCAGTCTGTGGTGTCATAACAGGCTCTGAGGGCATCTTCCATTTCAGGGGACCACCTCCTGATGGAACTAGTTGTTGCAGACTGCCTTTGGACCAGGGGGGGTGTACTTCGGCTGTAGACGAACCAGGTTGTGGTCAGATTTCCCTAGTGGGGGGGAGGGGTGTGACTCTGTATGCATCCCTCACATTAGCATACAGCAAGTCAATTGTCCTGTTGTTCCTTGTTGGACAGTCCACAACCTGGTAAAAAGCAGCCAAAGTAGAGTCCAGAGTAACGCATTTAAAATCCCCAGAAATGACCATAAATGCCTCAGGGTGCTGTGTCTGCAGCCTTGCTGTGACAGAGTGAATCCTCTCACATGCAGCGGCTGCGGCTGCCCTCAGAGGGATGTAAGCACAGATGGTGATCACGTGACTGAACTCCCTCGGCAGATAATATGGCTGCAGGCTAACGGCTAGCAGCTCCAAGTCCGGGCAACATAAGACTGTCTTTATGGAGATATGTCCCAGGTTACACCAGCGGTTGTTCATGTAGATGATGAGTCCCCCACCTTTGCTTTTCCCGCATGCTTTAGTGTCTCTGTTGGCTCTCACAGCAGTGAATCCCCACAGGTCCACGTTAGCATCTGGTACAAGGTGGTTTAGCCATGTCTCCGTAAAGATAAACAAGCTGCTCTCACGGTAAATCTGCTGGTTGTTCAGTGTGGATAGCTTGTCGACCTTGTTCAGCAGCGAGTTCACATTCCCCATGATAACGGAGGGGATGGATGGTTTGCAGCACCACCGGTTGTCCGCTAGCCTAGCCCCGGCTTTGCAGCCCCTAGGTCTCCTCCTCAGCTCCGCCGGGATGGGGTGTCGTATCCTGGCTTGTCCCATTGTTTTCAGGGCCAGCAGCTCCTCTCTCGAATAAGCGAGAAAACTGGCTCCTGGTTGTGTGTTAAAGTTAAAAATATCCATGGGATATGAAGAAAAACTATCTTCGTAAGAAGGGCAGAAAAGTAAAAAAGTGGGAAAAAAGAAGTTTAAAGAGCTAAAAACTACAGAGCTACTGGAGAGGCAGCCATCTCCCACAGTGCCAAAGTATTAAAGTACTTGTTTAATTTGTTGTTTTGGGTCTTCAAATGACTATTAAATGTGTCGCCTGTTTGTGTGGGATGAAAACTTGCAGCCACAGCGGCACTTTGCAGGTAAGATTGAAGAGCCTTGTTGTAAGGTATATCAATAATCATGACCTAACTGCTAAAATGCAGCGTGGTGTAGAATTAAAAGATTCATTGTGGGCAAAACACATCCTTTACCCATACTGAAGCCAAACAGCACATAATTTAAGAAAACAAGATTCAATTATGGAAATGTTCAATTGATTTGGTGCCAGGAAAATAAGTCTTTTTAGCCTCCTACAAGAATCCTCCCCCCCCCCCTCCCCCCCCCCCCCCCGTCAGCATAGTCAACACAGTGTGCATAATTTATATTAGTTACTTAAAAATGCTACACACGATTTGAGCGAAAAAGTAAAGAAGTTTGTTTTTTCATGTTTGTGCCTATTAGCCCCAAATTAATTAATCCTTTCTCCCATAACTGAACTGTGCCATGAGCTATATTACTACGTAACAGTTTCCTCAGCAAGGAAATGAAGTACATGGGGAACTGCTGTTATTTTCACAAACATTTCCACAATTGATTTTGCCATAGCTGAAGTGAAATAAAAACAGATGTGTCCTAGTTCTTGTACGAAATCATAATTCTTCTTCCTAAATTATTAATTCGTAGGAGGAAGACATGTTTGCAAAGAGGTAGAGACAAGACCAGACCAGAGCATACATAAATAGACAACATGCAACACACAGAAAGCTTTAATTCAGCCACTAGAGGGATGCTTCATCTTCACAAGAGTGCTGCAGCTCTCTATGAACTCTTAACTCCAATTTCAGCCATGACTGCAAACACATTATTGAATACTCAATTGAATATTACAACAAAAAAGTCCTGGGCCTCCTGAGCATACAGATTAAACTTCATCTCCACAATAAGGGAGGTCCAATAACAGAAAGAAATTGGAGTAAACTTCAGTTGTCCTTTTTCCACAGTGTCGGCCCTTTTTCCCCCCAAGCATCTGCGTTTTACCCCTCGCCATCCATCATCCCATTCTGAAATACTTCATCAATTTTTTTCATGGATTGTTTGTTTTGTTGTTTGTCAACATGACAGAAGAGATGTGCTTTCTAAAGCGCTGTGTTAAAGAAGCACCCTGAAGTAGAACATACACACGGTTGCCATGGAACCCATTCATGTGCAAATGTCTTCATTTAAATATTTTTAAGAGGATCAGTTCAGATTACGCCAAAGTTTGACAGAGATAATTCGATGGCTTGTGTAACGGCTTTGTTCACCAGGGCAATAATTCATGGCACGTCAGTGTACCTCAACAACCCACATATTTAATTAAGTTTACTTTGAGAAATGAGGACTTATAAGTGGTTCCTAGAATTATGTCAACTTGCTGAAAGAAACTAACCTTGACACACTCTTTAAATGAGATTAATATTACTAATCTGGCTCACTTCACACTTCACTCTTTGCTTTAGGTTTAATATATAAGTGGATTACAAATCACACTTATTAAGTATGAAAAATAGAACAACAACAGAGTTTGGCTTTAAGTTATTAAAAATGATGCATCAATAACCACTGGTAAAAATAAAAATAAAAATCATACAGCATTTCATAATTGTTCCAAATGTAATGCAAAGACATATAGTCGTGTTAGCCGTATATTTATATTTGCTCTCCAGCTTGCATTATATGATAAACATACCATGGAGACCCCCTAGCATTTGGGACAAGTAAGGAGTGCTTAAATATTTATGCCTAAGCCTCTTGAGGCCTGCTATTAGTTGTGAGATGTTTTACTTTTGGAGACTGTCACAGCGCTCTAACGGTCATTAACTACAGGGGTGACAGAGACCTCTGGGTCAAACATTTTGAAGTAACAAAAGGCTGTGATAGAATCACTTGGTGAGCCCCAAATTACTTCTGTGTCATTGCTGAACAATATTTTCCCCAAAAGCATTCCTCCCTCTGTTAACGCCATGACCCCTTTCACTGCATATGGAAATGATTGTTTGTATATGGCACTAAGGGATGGAGATGGCAAGCAGTTCACGGACATTGTTGCTGCCAGTGTCGACCCCCAACAGACCGAGCACTGCCTCCCCCTGTTTTGTTGTGCTTTGTGAGAAAAGTTGATTAAAAACAGGTTGGGACTGAAGACCGGGAGTTGAGAATGAACATGTTGGGGTGGAGCGGTGAAGTTGGGGAAACCAAACATACAAGACCTCACAGGGAATAGCATAAACACATCCAGAGACATGGGAATCCTTCTGCAGACAGAATTCCTCAACATGGTCATGATCACAGTTTTATACCAGGAAGGAATTAGTTTGAAAATAAGCTAATTAAGATACTGAGCTCAGAAATAAAAATAATCACTGGTACCTAATTTTATGTTGTATACTGATCATAATCAGCATCCTAAAAAAGATTTAAATAACTCTTCCGTTAATGTGATACTTGACATCACATTTCTGCCAGAAATCCTGAAGGATGCACCTTCCTAACCTGTATTCCATCCTTGACTGACAATGCAGAGGGAATAATGTATGACGAACACAGACCCAATCAGATGGATGGCAAACGGCTTCCAAAAAGGGGCTAAAGGACAGAAGAGGCAGGGAGGCTCCAAATCCCCTCTCAAGCCTAAGTGGGTGGTCCTTTCACTGTGGGGTAACCGAGCAGTCACCAAGCATTCGGAGAGAGGCCAGTGAAGGCTCGCTCTTCAGCCTCACAGCTCACCAATGTGGCCCATACATCCACAGAATGATATTCACGCAACACTGGGTTTATTTAGAGCCCTAGTGCTGGCACTGGACGATCAAATGACAGCCAGAGTTTGAGCCCCCCTGAGGATTAAAATGATTCAAGGGAGAAAAAGGAGAATGACTTGAGAAAAGAAGTGATTCAGGGAAAAGGACTGTTTTCAAGGATTTAATTCAAACATGAACTAAAGTTACAACAGCAGGCTGTCATATAATAACCTGAACCAAATGTGGGGCAAAATGTCCCAAATTCAGGAAAGAAGCTAATTCTCACTGTTTAATAAACATCTTGATAATATGAATCTAATGACATAACAGCAGGAAGCATTCACACTTTACCATCTGCTGCGAAATCCATGGAAGCTGTATTTTCAGTAAAATATTCCTTTCTCTCTCTCTCTCCTCCGTCCTGCCTCCCGGAGGCCATGGGAACACTGTAACATGCTTGAGCAACCTAGTGTAATGCAGATTTACTACATAGTGTCACACTCATCACACCTTGCCATGTCAAATAAAAGGCTGTTAAAAACAGCAGAAGAAAAAGACTGACAGGCAGGTGGATGCCTGTGTCAGAAACACCGTTCTCTCTCTCCGGCTCTACACGAGACAAAAGAGAGAAGTGAGGAGGAGTGTGTGAACACTTGTCACACAAAATGGGATTTTATTGGAAATATTGGAGGGAATGTTCAACTTTGACAAAGAGTTGTCAAAGAGTCAGACTTGAAATTCATCCTGCTGCATACATTAGCTATTAGAGAATGTGAAATTTAATGTCTTCTTGAAAAGGTAACAATTCGAGTCAGGTTTTGGTTCATTATAAATGATTTCAATACATACTGATTATTTATATTTATTTAGTTTATTCCAGTGGAGCGAGCCAGCTGCAAAACTCTAACACCTTTTTCACTTAAAGATTACAAATTACCAAGACCCCTCCAAAATGGCACAGCATCCAAATAAGGAATAATGGGGTGCTAGTGCCTACCAGCAAAGCACATTAGAACTGTTTAAGTTGGCCCCCACAAAGTCGCACATTTCAATTATTTCAAAGCAGCCTCCAATTAAAAGCTACAAACATGCCTTTTGAATGCAAACTAACACAATTAAAAGTGTTTCAGGAGTGTATTAGAGGAATCAGTTCTGAATTAGTCCACTGAATACACAAGCCCCCCCGGTTTCATCTCCCGCTTCTTTCAGCCCGGCCTAGGAAAGAGGGAGAGGGCTCTTTTTGAAGTCAAAGGGGTTTTCTTTTCTCACTCTCCTTCCTCTCTTTCTTTCCCTCTCTCCCTCAGAGGAAAAGAAGATTGAGTCAGCCTAATCTGCTACTTGTACATTTGAATGTGTAGTGAGCAGAGATGATCCCAGTTGCCTGATAATAGCCCAGGTGCAGAGACAGTGGCCGTGGCTAACTTGTTCTCAGCGGGGGCTGTATATCATGGCGGGGCAGGCCACCCTTTGAAGATGCATGCCTGCTTTCAGCAGCTGATTTGTGGCTGTGAAGGCTAGAGCTTTACAGCCGCGCGAGAGCCCCCTAGACCTACAGCTGGAGAGAGTACAGAGAGCCACCCAGCTTTCTGCTGCATGCTTAAGGGCCCTCAACTACATCACTGAACTGCCTGCGCAGATGTTCGAGGCATCATTTATTTAAAGGAATGTTACAGTAGCACACACGGGTGCTGCTGCCACTTACTGGAAAATCTTGCACATTTTGTATGATAGTAAACAGAAGTCAAATTCTGACTCAAAGTTGTGATCAGGATTTTAAAACATGCTGATAAATAAGTTTCGTAGATACACCCTACTGTCTCTTTCTCTTTTCCAGACTGTCACTTTTTCAGTGAGCTCTGTTTGCACTAACCATCAAGAAGGTCAAGAGAGGCAACTCTCTTTGACTTATTCTTTGACCTGTGTGACAAGACAACAGCCACTGTTCCCTCTTTCACTCCCATGCTGCCCCTCCACAGTGCCACCTAATGAAGTCAAAGAAAGAAAATTAGCCGTGCATCGCATGGGCCCCATTGACAGTGTCATTAAGGTGGCTTGGTACAGGGTTGCCCACACTCACTCGCAGGGTCCTGCATTCCTCTGTTTGTTATTGAGATGGTTATTTACACTGGTAGACAGAGAAGCTTGCGGCCCGGTAGTGGGCTCGAGGGGGGACACGCCAGTGTCTTCCTCCCCCGGGTGGATGACAATTAGTAGTAGGGAGCGGCTTTGGACAGCCATTCATGTCCATCTGAGGTTGGGAGAGAGAGAGAGCAGTTTTACTGCCATTGAATTATGGCCATTTTCTTTTCTCAGGCCCTCGACTGCACACTAATAGCTCTGTGTTAAAGCCACCCATCCTGATTACTGTGCACCTGTGAGCAAGAAACTGCCCTTTAAACTGAGCTAGATCTTTTAATACCAATAATCAATGCTATAATAATAATAATAATAATAATAATAATAATAATAATAATAATAATAATAATAATAATAATGAACTGAGATTTTTAAAGATAAAATGAAATAACAGAAAAAACTGAAACCAATAATAATCATGTTTAATACATTGTTTAATTTAATAATCATGTTTAATACATTAATTGTGTGCTTTTTTTTTAAAGACAATGCAGATCTTGGGGGTGTAGCATCTAAAGAGTTAGTGCTCACTTTTTTTTTTTTTAACATGGGTTTGCTGTTGGTTGATCTGAGAAATCAAGCATTAACATATTCAACTGGAGAAGTTGTGGAACGTAACTATTTGCTCAAAATATATTAGTGATTCATGTAGTATTTTCCATGGCTTATATAAATAGAGATATAAACAAAAGAATTTTAATCAGTTATAACACATGGAGGTAGGTAGAGTAATAAAGTGTTGTCACGAAGCCATGTGGCTGTCCACTAGTCACTGAAAGTAAGGAAATGAATGGGAGAGAGGGTGTGAGAGGGTGTGGAGGCACCTTTAAAGACAGGATGGATAAAAGCCAGAATGTCCAGGTCACTTGTGCTGTTAAATAGAAGGCGTGGGTCATACTGTAGCCCGAGGAAACACCTATATTGAACTCTCAGCTAAAACCTGTATTTAGGTCAAATAATCAAAGCTGTAGAAGTTCACAAGCTTGACCTGTAATTCAGTTAGCTAAACTGGATTAATCTGCATGATGACTCCACGTATTCAGTCAAAATGACCAACAACACACTTTGCTAATATCCATCAAGTCTTTAACAATATGAAATATGAAACATGAAGCTGATGTCTACAGAAAAAAGTGCTGATGGAAACAAAGCCCTATTTTTTCTTTGTAATGGGTTATTAGGAACAATAAGCCTTTTAGTTCGCCCGATTTCATCAGTCTGTGCTTCTTTTAATTAACTTAAAATAACCTACATTCATTGTCGTAATCAGAGTATGAAAGCGTTCCTCAGAGAAATTCACATGCCTGGGATTGGGAATAGTGTAATGGCGCTAACTCCAGGAATAAAGTCATTTCTTGTCTTGTTTATTTACTGCCTCATTAGCATCCACAAGCATAAACACGTTCAGCTACAGTAACCAACAAAGAGTCTCCTGAGTATTATGGTTGCAATGGAAAGCTCTGTTTAACTGAACTCAGTTATTCAATGTGCAGGTAGCCTTTGTGATTGACTTCTGATTTATTATCTTTTTATAGCCATAAAACCAAGAAATAATCCATAAACATAGGAATATTTTTTAAATATTGGTAAAAGATTTACATAAATAATTATAATGATGCATATTATGCCCTGTGAATGCATTATAACATGTTATGAGTGTATGCATAAGTCATTAGACATACAGTAGGGACTTCATAGAAAAGATTAAAATTAATTAATTATGTTATTTATACATGTGTTTAATAATAATAATAATAATAATAATCATCATCATCATCATCTGTTCCATTTTATATTATATAAAACAACATTTTTACATTTGCTGTTTATATCAATAACTCATGCCACTTTGTCTCTTTCTCAGAGTCTGAATTAATTACTCGCTTCACAAGTAAAACTCAATTGCAGTGTGGATCTTCTCAGGAGTCGAGTCTGTCTGCAGATTTGCAGACGGTTTTGGTGTGTAGCTTTTTTCCCGTGGAGGATAATCTCACTGGGGACCCTGGCACAGGCACAAACCTGCACAGTGCGCCCTCCATTCAGAGATGTCTCAAAGCTGCCATGGGGGAGACTGGTGACTTAACATAAATTAGACCACCAGGGAATGGGGGAATCTTGCTCTGAAGGAGGGCAATATTGTGGCTAAAGCAGGAAAGTCTATATCCGGTCAGTTAAATGAGTAAGAGAGGGACAGAATGTTAAGTGCTTATAAGGAGTTTAGATGTACATGTGCTCTCACTAGTGTCAATAAACCAAAAATACACAGTCAATGTTAACATCATCAAATTAACATTAATACTAACTTTTTTCCGTATTACAAGATGGAACTTAAAAAAGGAAATTTAGCACATAATATATTTTACATGCCATATAATCACGCTACTGATTTTTGGTACCAACTGACATACCAGTTTTACTGTATTCAGTTGTATCCTTCTTGTGTGTTTAGGTCCGACAACAATTACCCTGGCAGAAAAGTCACTTGTATAGTCACACGATTCATATAAAATTTACATACATGTTTTTTAGACAATTCACATATTTCAAACATTTTTCACATGCACTACATGCATGCAAAAAGCCCATGTTTTTTTTTTTATTATTGCTATTTTTCCATTTAGTTGTTTCACATTATTTTTAACGTGATTTTTTAATATGATTAATTTACTTCATCTCATCATCTCATCTCATTATCTCTAGCCGCTTTATCCTTCTACAGGGTCGCAGGCAAGCTGGAGCCTATCCCAGCTGACTACGGGTGAAAGGCGGGGTACACCCTGGACAAGTCGCCAGGTCATCACAGGGCTGACACATAGACACAGACAACCATTCACACCTACGGTCAATTTAGAGTCACCAGTTAACCTAACCTGCATGTCTTTGGACTGTGGGGGAAACCGGAGCACCCGGAGGAAACCCACGCGGACACAGGGAGAACATGCAAACTCCACACAGAAAGGCCCTCGCCGGCCCCGGGGCTCGAACCCAGGACCTTCTTGCTGTGAGGCGACAGCGCTAACCACTACACCACCGTGCCGCCTAATTTACTTCAATTCTCTGTTTTTATTTATGATGGCCTAGCTAATAATTGTGTGTTCCTATTTCTATAAACCAACATTCAGAAACCAGGTGGAAAAAAGTACTCCCTAATTCAGTAACATGTAGAACCACCAACTTGAAGTAAACATTTTCTGTAGGAGTTTATCGGTTCAGAGAAACATTGTTTTGAAGAAAGTTTGGACCATTCTTCTTTATAATATTGCTTCAGACCATTGATATTTGAGGGCGTTCATTTAAGCACAGCTCTCTTAAAGCTAGACGGCCTTTTGATTTCATAAAATCAATGAAATTTAGTTCCCTCTGAAATTTGGTCATTGTGATATATGTTCATTTCTGTAATATCTTTAAAAAAACAACAAAAAACAAAACAAAACCCAGGCCATTCTGTGGCTGGGAAGTTATTTAATTTGAGGGAATTCCCGAGCAAATAATGTGCATGAGATCGCTCACTTCGCGCAGTCAAGCAGACAGAGGAAGTCCGGTGTGCGCATGTACAGGTTTACCTTCTTCTTCTTTTGGGTTTTACGGCAGCTGGCATCCACAGTGTTGCATTACTGCCATCTACAGGTTTACCTTTGACCGTGCACTGACAGTTACATCATTCTGTCACTAAACGAACAGCTGATCACACCGAGGTGCTCGCTGACCGCCGATATTTATTAGTTTGGTCCTGTGTTTCCTTTCCTTCACAACATAACGTCTTTTCTTCTCACTTTCTGTTACTGTAGTCGGTCTTTCACATTTCATTCGCACACTCATGCCCTCCATTTTTCTTTCCTGTTTCATATTTGTATCCCACAATGCCTTGCACGAACGGGGAAAGCCCACCACGTGATGCATTATGTAGTATCTTGAATTGGGTCATGGTGAAGCAGGAAAAAATAGTGGCGAACTTAGGGCCACATGGCCCTCAATTCATTAATTGTTCTATTAAAAAAAACCTAATAAAATTGGAAGTCTGTGATTTGAATTCAGTAGCTTTCAGTCCACTAAACAAAAATAATTGGGTTTCAGGGAAAATTCTTTTTATGACCTAAACTTGAAAAATCTGAAAGGCAGTCTACCTTAGTCTGGCTGACGCGACTTCAAAGCTCTCCGAGCTATTGGTCTGGCCAAGATATTAAGCCTTACCGTTTCCCAGAGCCCGTGGTTGACCCGCCTCCCTGAAATGCCTCAGTTTGCTACTGGTCGAAGCCAGAAAAGGCTGTGACGAAGCTTAAACCAATCACATCACTCTTTCCTCTGACGTATGCGATGCGACGGGGCTAACTGGTAGATTAAACTCTTACCGAAGTCGGTCGGGAGCAAGGTGAAAACGTCCTTTCTTTCAATAAATACCTCCAGGGCTGCTCTTTGCTCCGTTTTCAATGAGAACTTCCCGTTGAATGCTTTCAATACAGCATCTATGCGTAATAGATGCGGAAGCGTGAATGAAGCACTTCCGGCATAGATTCTGTAAACAATCTATGGCTTCCGGTCGCAGTTCTACTACGTCAGTGCCTTGAACACGCCTCTACCCAGGGCCGTTGGAGATGCTCAAAGTTGATTGGTTCCCGATTTTTCGGGAGCTTGGAAGAGCTGTAGATAGCTTGCCTGGCCAGACTAAGCTCGCAACAGGCCCTCGTGTTGCGTCACGCTTAGGATGGGCGGGCCCAGGCTAAGTCTACCTTTAAGATCCATCCACAACATCTCAGTGGTGTCTGGACTTTGACTTAGCCATTCCAGCACCTTGATTTTTTTCTTCTTTAGCGATTCAGATGTCAATTTACTGGTGTGCTATGGATCATTGTTCTTTTGCATGACCCAATTTTGGCCCAGCATAAGCTGCTGGACAGATGGCCTCACATTTGTCTCAAGAATATTCTGGAATAAAGTGGAGTTCATCGTTGTCGCAATGTCTGCAAGTTTCTCAGATCCTGTGGCAGTAAAACAAGCCCAAATCATCATCCCTCCCTCACTATGCCTGACAGGTGGTATGAGGTGTTTGTGACAATATGCTCTATTTGCCAATGACACCGTGCATAATGACCAAGCATCTCCATCAATTTCTCATCAGTACAAAGAATACTGTTCCAGGTAATTGTTTGTAGTTTGTTCAGATACAATTTTGCAAACCTAAGTCATGCTACCATGTTTCTTTTGAACATAAGGCTTTTTTTTAGCCACCCTTCCATGAAAGCCATAATTGTTCAGTCGTTTTCTGATTGTGCCATCATGAACATAAACATTTAATGTTCTTACAAAGGCCTGTACTGTAGGTCACATGATGTAACACTTTTTTTTTGTAATATCTCCGAGCATTAAGTGGTCCGATCTTAGATTGAATTTGCTGGGATGCCCACTCCTAGGAAGCTTGGCAAATGTTTCAAAGGCTTTCCATTTGTAAAGAATCTTGCTCACAAAGAATGAAGAATTTTAAATTATTTGGAGATAGCCTAATAACCCTTCTCATATTGAGCAGCATCAGTTGCTTCTCTGAGGGCATGGCTGATGTCAGTTAGTAACACCTATCTGCTAATTACTCTCTTTATAATTGAGGAAGTTGGAAGGGTGCACTTGTTTTTCCCTACCTGGTTTCTGAATGTTGGTTTACTTTTTGGGAAAATAATAACTACATATTGAAGTCTGATGTGTTTTTGTTGTCACCTGAGGTTATTTGTTTGCTTATGGAAGTTGGTGAGGACCACTTCTTTGTTTTTTAATCCCTGATAAATAAAAACATAGACTTGAGGGTGTGCTTTCTTTTTCCCGTGACTGTATTCTTTACATCATGTCACATGTGTTTACCTACTTGATCACAGCTTGCTCACACCTTCACATATGAAAACATGATTTTTAATAACATATAGCATAACAGCCCATCCAGAGCTGTCCTCTATATCTAGGATTAACAGCTCACTGTTTGTTATTTTGCTGTTTGTAAATGGCAGGACCTTGGCTGTGTTTGCAATGGCCGTGTCTGAGTGTAGTGGCTCGCTGAAGAGGATACTTCAAGTGTGATTAACTGTGAAGGAACACAGGGAGTACCAGTGGCTGCTAATTAACCCCACATTGTGCTTCTCTAACAAAGGCACAAAAGAACAAAGTCGAATTTAAATGTGAGAGATTATCACGATAACAAAAGTAGTGAATCGTGCTCTTGATTTGGAATTTTCACACTGATCGTGACAACATAGGATTAGATCAAAGACTGATCAAGTTACATTAGCGGGACAATGGGGCCTTGTTATTCGACAACAAGAGGCAAGCATCTGCATGTCACAGAGCCCCATTACAGATAGCTTCCTCCATATTTAAATACAGTACTTTGAATTTGAAGCCTTCAAAAGATGCGTCCTGGTTGCTGATGGATGCTCCTCAGGGAGTACTGTGTAGTATCTAATAATAATTCACTACGTCCTCTTTTGTGGTGAGTGACATGGTCTTGTTTTAAACAAATCCACCAATTCCATCTACCAAGTGGAACTAGTTTCTTAAAACCTCTGAATAGCCATTATGGCTACCATCATAGTCTTGATATATCACTGTATCTCTCGTGGTTCTCTAAGAGGCTGTCCACACAGCAACGGATTCAGGTGAATCTGATAAAATTTTTATCGTTTCGGCCTGGCGTCCACACGGCACCGGCGTTTTGGGTGCCCCCAAACGAGAACGGGTTCCAGAGTGGAAAAATCTGGCAATGGCGCCGTTGCGAAGTCGTCTGGATGAGTAGAACGGATTTGTTTACGATGACGTCACAACCACATGACTAGAACAAGTAGCACTCTCGCTGTTTTGTATGAACCACTGCATTGCATTCACTTTTGTACAGCTTTTCTTTTAAATAAACAAGTAACTGAACCATTTCTTGAATTTCTGTTTTTTATTGGATAAGACTGCTTTTCAAAATGTTCACACACAATATAAAAAGTTATATAAATTATTTAAAAATGCTTTTCAAAATGTTCACACACAATAAGAAAATTAAGTTATATAAAACTATACACACTAATAAAACTAATTTGTACACAAAGAAGGCACGATTTCCTCGCATAGTCGCAGCCATCTTCTTCTTGTTGTTGTGTGCTTGTTCCTGTGAGTGCTTCATGCCGGGTAGAAGAAGGGGTTTATGCACATGCGTCCTACTTCTTCTATTGTTCTGGTGTCTCCGATGGGACCGTCTTACAGCGCACGTAGAGGTGTGGCATGTGTATTGCATCGTTTTCAGCAAGCGTTGCGTTGCCATATGTACCTGATATTTTACTGATCCGTTGCCCATGTGGACGCGATATTTTTTTAAAATAAAATCTCGTTGCCGTTGTTGTGTGGATGTAGCCTAATGCTGGTCTGGCCCCATTCTTTCAATAGTGCATGACAGGGAAGAGGAGACAGAGCAATTGTGGCTGTCAGGGTTCAAGCTTTTCTTTTTTTTTCATGGAGTGGAGATATGGCCCAGGTAAAAGGTGGCCTTCACTGACACTGCTCATCAGCAGCAGCTCACCTAACTGCTAGGTATGTCCTTAAGCAATTCTTGACTCATTTTCTCACCTCTCCTGGTGCTCCTGTCTTTGAAGTACAACTGAATGTGTTAGTTTATGACATGAGATAAAGATCTTAGAAAAAAAAGGGCAATAACCTAACTTGTTGCAGCAGCTCTGTAGAGGAAAAGAGTCAGGGTAAGAAGAAATGCAACAGAAGCTATTCGTGCTTTAACGTATGTAACATCTTAATACAAAGATTCTTTAGCACCCAAACACTGTGCTGTAGTGTCCTGAAGAAAGATACCTTCAGTATAATTACCTAACATTAGCCAAATGTGAAAACCACTGTTCGGCTGTTTACTTCAAACAACACGTTTACTTTGAGTCATCCACATGACAAGCCAAGACAAAGCGGAGGGCTGTTAATCACACGGACAACCGTTGCCTGCTCAGGGAATGTGCAACTCACACACAAACACACACACACACACACACACACACGACAGCCACCCTGATTAATGTAAAATATGAGCACATCAGCAAATTATCTGGTTTTAAATGAAATGAATGCATCACACAGACATGGTTATCTGTTGTATGCTAAATAGCAAACAGCACAGCAATCCCAGTGGTTAATTCTGATTAAGTATCTGAAGTAATCTACAAGTCAGCACTCATTCCACAATTCACACAGGTATGTTCAGTTTCATATCGTAATAATCTGGATGACTGCCAACCCATATTGTCCTCCACGATAAATAATGCAGATTGCAAAACCCAAGATAATAGCCAGTTTTTCCCATTTCCCAGTTTGTATCAAAACTCTACTGGTAACATCTAAGACTATAGATGTTACCAGATTATAGATGTTACTATATAGATAGGCTATACATTACTGACCACATACAGCTGAGCTTCATGAAATATGATGTAGAAAATGAGTTGGGGTTAAATTGCATGGATCTGGCACTTGACTGGGTGCTTGGCATGCTTTAGGTGTGTCTCTGCGGCCAGAGCAGGAGTCTGAAGTGTGATAAATGGGAAGAGTTGCAGCTCACACTGGGCCATGTCTGAACCTGTGAAGCACCAATCAGGCTACGCAGTTCATCTGTGTGTCTGCGGGCCAAAGCGGGTGTGGATCACTGTTAGATGGTCTTGTATGTGTTATGACACATTTACTTTGAGTTTTATTGCTGAAACAGAGATAAAATCCTGCAATATAAATCTGCAAAAACCCTGTAGAACCGTCTGTGCAATTGCACAAGGAGAAGCATTTCAAAATAATATGTAATTAACAGCTTTAGGTAACGAGGTTTTGCTTTTAAAGATCTATGCTGATAAATTAAGTGTGAAGAGGTGAACTCAAACAAATGTGCTTTTGAGACTGCTGTTCAGCTGACCTGGTGAACCAGTGAGACAAGACAACACTTCTACCATGAGTTCAGGTGAAAGCAAAGACCTTTAAAACTAAGATCCTGTCTAATGGTTCCTATTATCGCCTTCCTGTGATAATACACATCCTTATCATGAATAACAATTAGTCCCAGTTTCCCTGCCCTTGCTATGCTAAGTTATTCCCATTAGCTCGAACAGGGAGCATAAGAATTGGGCATTGGGTAAGAGACCAGGTGCACTCAAACAGGAAAAGACCTTTTAGTGTCATTTGTAAACGGTATTCACCAAACTAATAAAATGCCAATGAATAAGAAATTATGGTTCAAGTAAAAATAAACAGCTTATTTGCTGAAAATGTTAAGGAGATTATTCAACATATACATATAGACAGAGTTAATTAGGTATTGTGAGTCATATGTAATCTGTGTAGTCATAATTTAACACTATGTTTTTTTTAAAGATAGCAAATATGTACATATGAAATATTTTCCATAATCTACTCACGTGATATGATGAAACAAGTTTCAGTGCAGTGCCATTATGACTCCAGTTTGTCCCACATTCAGCAGATAACCATGTCTCAGTGGAATATGGCACACGCCTCCCACTGATATAATTTGTTTCACAGTCACTGCCCAGCAGTGTGAATCAGATGTTGACATTCTAATTTCATGCACATGTGGGTGTTTGGCTCAGTCCAGCTCTCTCTGCATCGCAGTCCCCTGTTGCATTGCATGTCCACTATTGCCTGCTCCACCTGCATCTGTCAACCACAGCAATCTACTTAACCTCCAGCGGTGAAGGTAACATATTCTTAAACTGTGTACATGTAGCAAGGAAACGATTATTTGCTTATCATCTATTTCAAATAAATATGAAAGTCATAATGCCAAGCATGTGACCATTAGATTGACTAGAGCCAATGTGTACTTACAGTAGTCAAAGAAATGACAAAGATCTTCTTTTTATTCATGGATACAAAGAATATTTAGGATCATTTTATGTGTGTATGATATTGTGAATAATTTGATGTATTTTATTCACAAAACCACAGGACAATGAATCACTAAATACATGTTTTGCTAAACTGCAAAATTCACTATTCGTGCCGCCTCCTTCAGTTTCAAAGAACTTTCGCTGTAAAGAGATCATTTTTTTGTAGGTTTTTTTCCCAATAGGCAGCTGCATTATAGAAAAAAATAGCCACCAGCAAAAAATAAACACATCAAAACTTGTCTACCTCCAGAAAGCAATTTGGCACATCTGCAGAGTAAACTTAATGCAACTTTTGCTTACTATAGATTAAATTTTAGCACTTTTACAAACACTGTGCTGACAGCTCATAATATGAGAGAAATATGAAGGGTCTGTGCTGTGTCTTTTTCTGATCTCATTCTGTCAAAGCTTTCAAATTCAGCACAGGCACTCCTTATCTCTTTTAATAAGGAGAATGCTCCGACAACAATAGCGGTGTTGCATATAAAAGCATATACATTCTGTGTGTATGCATACTTACGGTATGTGATTTTTTTTTAATTACAAAAACAATTTTTTTTATTTTAACTAACGTGAATATGAGATGATACAAAAATGATAAATTGGTGATTATTGACTCATTCAACCAAACATTTGACCCAATGCTTAAGATCATTCCAAGATCTGATGTAATGGATTTTATTTCATAGCTATTCCTTCATCGAGCCCTGTGGCCGGCGAGGGCCTTTCTGTGTGGAGTTTGCATGGTCTCCCCGTGTCCGCGTGGGTTTCCTCCGGGTGCTCTGGTTTCCCCCACAGTCCAAAGACATGCAGGTTAGGTTAACTGGTGACTCTAAATTGACCGTAGGTGTGAATGTGAGTGTGAATGGTTGTCTGTGTCTATGTGTCAGCCCTGTGATAACCTGGCGACTTGTCCAGGGTGTACCCCGCATTTCACCCGTAGTCAGCTGGAATAGGCTCCAGCTTGCCTGCAACCCTGTAGAAGGATAAAGCGGCTAGAGATAATGAGATGAGATGAGATGAGCTATTCCTTCAGTGGAGAAGCCCCTACTGGTGCTGAAAAACAAATGAAGACTGTGAAATTTAATATGAACAAAGTACCCAAGTTCTGCTAGCTCAATAATAAACATGTTATAAATAATCAGCCACTGTCCATATCAGCTGCCTTCACTGGAGGTTGAGGGTTTTTTTTTTCTACTAGTCATGGATGGCATGCATTAAGCAAATCATAAATTATGCATGCTAATTACCATAGGCTTCCACTTTAATGAATTCTTTTAATTAAACTATCACATTGTGGTTTAGTATGGCATGCTTTATATTTTATCCCCCTGCCCAAGATGACCTTCTTCTTTGTAGTACTGGAGGGGAGGGAGGGACACAACAGCAGTTTTGTCTTTGATTAGACAACACACATCATGCCTGTTCTAATGAATAAAGCAAGCTAAGAGGCAACATGCCCTGCTCAGAGCTCTTGAAAATGCAAAGATTTTTCAAGCTGTTGTCTAAGTTAGTTGTCTGTCTATCATGTTTAATGGCTTTTGACAATGCACATTTAAAGATATGAATTCTGTTAAGAGGATATTATTCCCAATGACAATGATTGCAACTGTAATTTCCAAAATAAGTAGTTCCAGTTATATTCAGTGTTGGCAATGCTGGATTTTACCAGGAATAAACAGACAGACGATAGATAGATAGATAGATAGATAGATAGATAGATAGATAGATAGATAGATAGATAGATAGATAGATAGATAGATAGATAGATAGATAGATAGATAGATAGATAGATGCTAATTTTACTATTAAGCTATGCTCTTATGGATACATTAATTGTTTACATTTATGCCAAATGTGCTTTAAAGTATCCATCCATCCATCTCTTCAGTCCAGTCCTGGTGAAAGCTATATCTCTGTATCTATCTATTATTTGCTTTGATTGTTTATCTTACTTACTTATTTTTCCCATCTCTTTAAATATAACATATGTAGACCTCAGTCTCTACTATAGCACAGAGTAAACAAGGATATGCCACACACAAATAAGAATAAGAATAAAACCCAGGAACTTGCAGTGTTGTGCAAACACAGTGGAAAGGGGGAGGGGTTGGATTTAAATTCCAAAGGGCTCTCCGAGCTCGTTTCCTAGTCCCCCAGTCAGCTATGTGTTTGTGAGAAATCAGCCTTTTTGTCTCTTTGGAAAAAAGGCTAAATCTACATCGGTGGCCCAGTCTAAGTTTGCAATTCTTTGCACTTTCTATTCAGCTGAATGGGAGTGAATGAAGTGGCCAGAGACCCTTTTATTTGATCAGCTCAGTTGCATAAAGTGACGGAATTCTAATGTATTTGCTTAATATCCCGGAGAAGGCTGTTGCTCTGTGGGCGGAGATGCAAACAATACACCTGTTTCTTACTGTTCAGCCATTAGGCTAAATCCAAAAATAAATAAAATGAAATAAGAAATGTGTTCGGGTTTTTTTTAACGAACGTGAAGTGAAAAGAAAAGAGGGGAACGAATTAGAAACGGGTAAATAAAAAGGGATAAAAAAAATAGTCGAAAATGCGCAAAGTATTTTTATCGAACCAAACCAGAATAAACAAGACAAACAATAATAAAAACGAAGTATATTTACATTTGAATTTGAAATACACTGCTATAATATTTCTAAACAAAATGACAGTGATATCCGTTTTTGTAGTCGTGAGCAATAACACGCTCCTCCATTGTCATTCTAATACCACCACAATTACAAATGATATTAAAGTGTAAATGCGAATACATTTGCAGAAGTAAGGTGTAAAAGAGTGTGAAAGTGAGCAGCATGAATGAGTGGCTGTCTGCGCTGTGGCTCTCCTACAGGAGCTCTCTGCATCCTCTGTGCATCCTAATCAAGCTCGCACTTCATTCAGCCCGTTTAGCTCAGTGCGCCTTTTCCAAAAAAAAAAAAAAACCTACAGAATAAAGCCAATGTGTGCTGAGCCATGTGAGGTCTGAAAGTAAGTAAGGGGGAACAGCGAAGAGTTGTCAAAACATCATTATTGTGCTATAATGCTATAGTGGATTTTTTTGTAAATAATAATAATAATAATAATAATAATAATAATAATAATAATAATAATAATAATAATGTCCTATTCGTAATTGTATAAATAGTATACAATTATTTATGAGCAAGCAAAACGAATTAGAAAACTATTTTTTGTTAAAAATGCAACAACAAAATGTTTAAGGTTTGCATCATTTTAATGAAAAAATATTCTGATGACCAAGTTTATAATTTAATGCAGACGTTTTGCACACTTTTTCTTAAAAGCTCGCATGCTTGCAACAAAAACAACACAAAGTTTCAAAAATGCATGCTTTACATCTGAACATAAAAAGAAAAAAAGGTTACAAATGTACGGCATTTAATACACATGGTCACCACGGCTTTAAATTAAATGCTCCACAAAACATCTCCTGTAAAATAGAGATCATCTAAAACATCGAACTAAAAAGTGCATCATTTAACACATTTTATATCACTTATCTGCGATTTTTTTTCCACATATATACGCCTTTCACAATCACCTCATCTTTTAAAATGTAGGTTTCAAGTTTTCAGTATGTGTAGCTCCGTGTGTAAAATCTAATGCTGATATAGTTTGGTATGAAAAATAAAACGTTTTGCTGTTCATTTTGTTGTTTTGTGTTACAGTCTTATCGAAGAGCATTTTAGGTTAAGCTTCATCTGCACTCATTTAACACACCAAAGAAGATTTTAAAAGTTTGTTGCAAAGTTTGCCAAAAGGTGCTCACACCAAATGTAACTTTATAAACCAAAGTGAGTTTAACTGTCTGTCCAGAATAATGACCTTATTAACACTAAATTTATGATATTAGAAGGACAGCATTATTATTATTATTATTATTATTATTATTATTATTATTATTATTACATTTTGCCAGCGTCCTTCCATTTAGAAAAGATCCTGGTATGTCAGAGTTAAACTCTGTTTCTTCTTCTTCTTCTTCTTGAGGAAAAAACTAAAATATGCCTATCTGTACTGAGTCGGTGTTGTCAGACGAAAACTATTTAAAGCAACACACAAAGTCGGAAAACACGTACACATAAATTAACATCACTGCAACACAGATATAGCTCTTGCCTTGATTGTATAGCGGATATAGGCTAACATTGTGGAAAACGTTTTCAAGGGCTAAAATAAAAATTCAGCTTTGGAGAAGTTATTTGGCTACGTCCTACACCGCAAACTGCCGCACTAAACGCAACATGGCAAAAATAGTCCGCCTGCTATAATCAGCTACAGGATCATCTGGTGCGTAAAAGCGCAAAAACAAGCCCAGAAAACTTCACCATGTTAACAACAGCTTTGTGGTGATGTAAAGTTGTGCGTTCATGTGAACTTAAAACCTTTTGCGTTCATACAGATTGGGGACATTGTAGAAATGCAGAGTCTTTAGAGTGGAGCTGTGAAAACTGCATTAAATCCATGAGACAGTTACTATATAAATGTAGATGAAACCTCGGGTGGAGTACTGTTCTGTATTTAGTACAGTAGTGTGAGGTTTCGGACGTAGCCGTGAAGCTGTCTACAGGCCTCCAGTTCCTTGTCCCGGAATATTTCCGTCAACTTTGGCCCTCATCAGTGCACTGCGACTGACTGCAGGGTGGCCGGGCCGCTCAGCGTGTCGCTCGGGTTGGCCGGACTGCTCTGGCCGGTTGCCGTGTGAGGGGATGTGGGGCTTAGAGACTGTGGAGAGTTCGAGAGAAACGCGGGCAGATGCGGGGGCATGGGCTTGATGGGCACCGGTACGGCGGGCAAACTCTGCGCTCCGTGGCACAGAGACTTGATAGGCACGCCGTATGTGCCGTAATCGCTCGCCACGGAAATGGGCGCAGCGCTCTCAAGTGCTCCCGCTCCATACACGTGCGGCCAGGCTGTGGCGAGCTGACCGGGTAACGGGTAACCGGCAGACATGGAGGGCATCGTGGAAAAGGCCAGGCCGCCCGGCACCTTGTAATCGCGTGCGATGATGTTCTCAATGGCGAACGGGTGTTTGAAGGTGGACGGCGGAGGTGTGGTCAGGTTGTAGGCGGGCACATGTGGCAGGTGCGCTCCAGTGGCGGCCAGCGCGCTCAGACGCAGCTTGGCATGCTGCTGCTGCAGGTAATGTGCAGCCTCCGACGGCTTGCTCGGTGCCAGCGGGTCCGACGTGAGCACCTTGAAGCGCTTGCGGCGCCGAAGAAAGCTGCCGTTCTCAAACATGTCGCCGCAGTTCGGGTGCAGCGCCCAGAAACTGCCCTTACCCGGCTGATCCGGCCGCCGCGGGATCTTGATGAAACAGTCGTTGAAGGACAGGTTGTGCCTCAGTGAGTTCTGCCATCGCTGTGTATTCTCGCGGTAATACGGGAAGCGGTCCATGATGAATTTGTAGATCTCACTAAGCGGCAGCATCTTCTCGGGGCAGCTCTGGATCGCCATGGCGGTGAGAGAGATGTATGAATAGGGAGGTTTTTGGTCGCTGTAAGTGTTTCTGCCCGGGCGAGGCATCCTCTTGTTTATTTTTTATTTTTTTCAGAGAACAGCCTGAATGTTGAAATGAATAAATCTCAAATCGAGGAAAAGCATAAAACAACAGAAAAGGAGCAGTTTACCGGTTGTCGCTTGTCCAAGTTTCAGAGCGCTGAAAGTTGGGAGTCCGATACTGGAGCATTCGCTGTTGATGTGAAGCTGCTCTACTGTCGCTCATGTAAAAGAGAGAGAGAGAGAGAGACTAAAACAAGTCTGCCCCTTTAGATGAGTTGTAGATAAGCTTCAACAAATGCTATAAGCAAATGGAGAGCAGTTTCCTCTTGTCCAGTCGGACGAACAGACAAGATACCCTCTCTCTTCTAGCTTGATAAGGTGAGCTAAGTGCCTGCCTCCATGGCCTTCCTCGAACCATCTGATAGTTTTATGTGGTGACATGAGCAGAAAAGACCCCCGGAGCGGCGCTTCATTAATGTGCCACTTCTTTGCTATCACATGACAATCGTCTTGGGGGGAGGGAGGAGGAGCAGGAGGAGGGGTGGGTGGGTGGATTGGAGAGAAGCATAATCTGGTTTCATTTACACCTATTTACACGGACACCTTGGGCCAATAGGAATCATTTCCATTTGAAGACAGAGCAAAGGGGGTGAAAAGGCTCGGCAAACCGGAATTGAACCGCGATGGCACCCAGTAACAGTGTGTGAAGGTATGCACTAACCTTTCTGTGGGCTTCGCAGGGTGCTTGGTCTGCAATTCACGCGTACAAATGGAGCTACTCAGCAATGGGATGTTTGACATGGAAATTGGCTGGCACTAGCTCTCAGTTTGCATTGTATTGTTACGGCTACTTTTTTCGGTTCTCTGTCACTACAGAGCTCGCATGACTTTTGCTTTGCGCTTTGTTCCGGCTCTTCGGAGCAAAATGCCAATTGCACCGACAAATTTGACACTATCTGTACCGGGAGGTGATATCATGTGTGTATTTGCATTTGAATCTGTTGTTTGTTTAGTTATCTAATATACCGCATGAGCCGCATACCCATAATCTTAACCATATTTTCAACTTGAAATGTTTATTGCAAGAGCTTATTATTTTCACCTGGTTAAAAAAAGAAAGGAAAAAAAAGGAAGAAGTCATGTAGTTAAAGTCAACAGAACAGAAACTGCAAATGTGTGCTATTTAAAAAGACCCAATCTCTCCATCGATATTAAAATATTAGAGAGGCTCATTATTTCTGGTTTAAATGCGCATGCACACCCCACAATATTAAGCACAACACATGAGCACTCGAGAAACCTCTTCATACAACAGTGGAAAGCCACTATAAATATAAAGAGACGAAGTATCTGAACGGCAGAATACACAGAAGACTAAAGCACATAAATCAATAATAATAAACACACACTAAAGCCCATTGTCTTCTTAAATTAAGGGGAAAATTAATGCTCAAGTGTAACACACACACACACACACACACACACACACACACACACACACACACTCCAAAAGGTAATGCATACCATTTCTAAACTTATTAAAATATGTACTGTAATAAAGTTTGAGATAATTATAAAACAGAAACTGGTTGGTCCCCTGTGATTTAAAATGCGGGATTAGCAATAGTGCGCAAAAGCAAATGCACAAACAGCTATACAAAACAAACACAAAACCTTCATTGAAACGAAACTTCATGATGCCAGGCAGCCTTTTGTATTCGTGTAAAACAAATTGAAAAGTACTTCAGAAATGCAAATAAAGCCTTTAGGGTGGCGTTGCGAAAACTGTATAAAATATCCATAAGTCAATTATGTGAATGCGAAAACCAAATGGAAGCCTATTTTGAGCAATGGCTATTCAAGCTTTATTTTTCAGAGCTCACCAAGGGCCACCTTTCCGCTTGGTGGATTTGCAATACGGAGGACCACACACGCGCTTGCGGATTTGCTCATAATTTATGCAAATGTTCTTCCATAAATCCACAATGCGACCCTTCAGCTCTCTGACAGATCACGAACAGAATCGCTCACCCAAGTGATTGCAAGCTAAAATACATGGTTTATTCTGATGCATCTTTTTTTTTTTTTTAGTAGTAGCAGTTTGCAAATGGTAACTGGGGAGCCTAAACAAGAAAAGTCTTGAGGGAAAAAAATGATCAGGCAGTTAATATTTACAAAACAGGGTGAAAGTAGGAGAAAGCGGTATAGTTTCCTGGGTTGCCACACAATCTCCGTGTCAGCATCACTTTCCACTTTCCGGGACAGGAAGTCAGCTCCACGCTGCGACTTTAGCACGGCGCTTTTTACATGTCACAATTTCTTTCTCTCTTCTTCATGAAGTAACTCTTTTAACGTGCCATTCCCCTGTTTGTGTATTGACAGAAAAGGGCCAAAGGATTCCGATTTTCCAGGCTTTTCTTTTCGTAAGAAGTCTTCCAAGCAGTCCTGGGGATGTCCATCAAACCAAAGCCTTTTGTGAAATAGCAAGTATTCTTTAATAAACCTGCCACTTCACACCAGCCTTACCATTATGTTCTCTCTCTCTCTCTCTCTCTCTCTCTCTCTCTCACTAACCATTATATATATATATATATATATATATATATATATATATATATATATATATATATATATATATATATAAAATGGTTAGTGTGTATGTGTGTGAGAGAGAACATAATGATAAGGCTGGTGTGAAGTGGCATTATATATATATATATATATATATATATATATATATATATATATATATATATATATGTGTGTGTGTGTGTGTGTGTGTATGTCTCTCTCTCACAAATACACACTAACCATTATATATATATATATATATATATATATATATATATATATATAAGATTTAAAAAAACATAATGAAGGGTGCTGGGTTTTGCTGCAAAATTAAGAAGCATGTGTGACAAAGTGTCCAGAAGAACTATGGTTGGAAGATGCTCTGTAAAACCTCGTGTGTATGTGTGTATATATATATATATATATATATATATATATATATATATATATATAGTTTATTGTCAAAAACTGTCTGTCCTTAATGAGTGAGTTCTGTCCTTAAACTTACAAGGTAACCAAATGAAACCAAAATAGCTCATAGCTGTGCAATTATTATTATTATTATTATTATTATGCTTTTTACTTGTTTTTATTTTCCCTCTATAAGGTATTGATATCCTTTGCCTGTTCCCTGAAAATGTCACCCTCCTTCTCACCCTCCTCTTCGTCATCCCAGAACTTGGGAATCAGGGTAACAGCAGTAGATCAACTGTACAATGCGTGCGGGAGTTTGGTCATTTGTAGGCGCTGAACAAAAGCTGCGCTAAGCCAAATTGCACTTGTGAACTGGGACTCGGGCCTTAAGTATCTTTTACAGCGGGTGTGTGTGTGAAGGTGTTGCGGGTAGGCCATAACAATTTTGTGTGCGTCCAAAAAAGAGGGAAAAAAACAAAGGCGCTCTCTGCAACCATCTCAAAGTCGAGTAGTGAGGCGTAACATTCCCAGGGCGGCAGGACACAAAAGCTTAAGGTCACAGGGATGAAAAGGGGAATCAAACAGCCACTTTCACACGTTTGCCCTCCATGGCCACTAAGCTAGCACAATGCCAAACAAACGCTGCTCAAAGAAGAGCGAGCACATTCGGTCTGTAATGTGGCGAATGATAGCAAAACAATCTGGTCAGACAGCGCCAGCGGTGGGATGTGCTGCACCACCCGAAAGCCCGGGGACACAGTGCTTATAGATCCGGGCTCCGCTAAGGAGAGCGCAACACCTTCAAACATGCACCTTATTAAACAGCATTCAAACGGCTCCAAACATTTCCACAATTACAAATATTTTATTTTTTAAAAACGAAAGGTAAAATAGCATACAACATATTTTATTATTTATTATTATTATTATTATTATTATTATCATCTCTCTCTCTCTCTCTCTCTCTCTCTCTCTCTCACACACACACACACACACACACACACACACACACACACACACACTACGTTTTGTATACAATTGTGAACTGTTTTATTATTTGTCTAATGTTTCCTTTTTTTCTGTAAAACAATGAAAAATTCAGA
This sequence comes from Neoarius graeffei, assembly GCF_027579695.1. NCBI lineage: Eukaryota > Metazoa > Chordata > Actinopteri > Siluriformes > Ariidae > Neoarius > Neoarius graeffei. The sequence continues at coordinate 71,296,715 of NC_083570.1, forward strand.
CGAAAAATGAAAAGTGCACGATAAAGCATTCTTTCTTCTTCTTGTCGTTTATGATTGTTTATTAATATATCGTGCTGTTATTGTAAGCTGCTGTAAAATGTAGTTCTCAACCCTGTGGATTTATCTACAGCCTATAAACTGTCATGGAGTTGATCTTACCTTTTTTTTTGTTAAAGGGCTGTGGAGATTCTTCCTTCCCTGCGATGGATTACAGCGCAATGCAGAAGAATGTGAATTAATTATCAGATGGGGGTATGTCTTATTTTTCAGATTAGTGTTCTCTTATTTTGTGACCATGCAGTCCTACCCAAACTAAACCTATTGTAAAACTGAAAAATGATTGAAAAAATAAATGGCCCAGATAACGGGGCTGGAAGTCAATCAGTTTGTTTAAAAAAAAAAATGTCCAGCATGGTAATATGGCCGTTTTGCTGTAGGTGGGATGCAGTTCATTTCCCACAAAGGTTAGCAGGATAAACACGAGGGCTGGCCCATATAGCGACTCCCATATTAGTATGCATGTAAAATTAATTAGCTGCTTCTCGGCGACATCAAACGAAGTACCTGGGAGAACAGCGCCTCCAGGGCATGGCCAACATATGCTGGGATTATACTTAATGGACTAATTACACGAATTAGACATTCATTATACAGCACATCAGGTGTAAAGTGTGTCTCAGCAGAGCATGGGGTGGAACGGTGGGGCATCAAGAGGGGGTTTACAAAAAGCCAGGTCAAGACTCATTTGTCTTAACCACTTTTTTGTCCAGAAGCTACAGCAACGGTGCCCAACAGAAAAAAGAAAAAATAATAATCAATCGGAGAAACCTGAGCTTGTCGTCTGTATAACATTTTAATTTTTGGCATCCTTTTGTAACAAAGTGCTGAAAATGAGAAGTAACCTTTTCTTTTTTCCTTTTTTTCTCCTTCTTGAGTAAATTCGCTTATAGTGTAGCTTGAATATATAGATATATAGCCTAATGTAAAAAGTCAACAATGTACAAACAAGCTTTTAAAACGTGCTGTGGCAGGCCTACTGCTGTTTCCTGTTCTGTTCTGTAAGCAGCAGTTCCTTAGTTTGGCCACCAGGTGGGGGCAGTAACTGTGTGGTACAGTACATTGGGGGAAAAAGTCATACTGATTTTAACAGCAATGATAAACATTAATAAAAAAAAAATACAACAATACCTACAGCATCATTCTAATTTCCACAGATGTGCCTGGACTAATCTTGTCACATTATATGCATTAATACAGCACCAGGAAATATCATGCATAGCATAGAAATTCAAATAGGAGGCGATTCAGTACCGTGGAAAGTTCCATAACTCATATCACTGTTGTGTGCATTATTAATAATTTGAAATATTACTGTTTTACCATTCTTGATTTCAATTTTATATCAGTGTAACAAGTGTCAAATTGAAAGAGAAAGACAGCATGTGACAGGCAAACACATCTGGCACCCCTTAATAGAGTAGATACAGACTGTGGCACAGCTGGGCATCGGTGTAAGACTGAACGACACCTGTCTATGAGCATGTGTTGTGTGTAAATCGATAACTGTGATTGCATGTATGTCTGTGCACGTGTGATGTATTTGCTAAAAGATGCTGCTAACATGGGGTGTGTGGCCTCTCAAATCTTCCCAGTTCAGTGAGTCCATATGGAGAGAAACAGCAGGACTGATGAGCACATCACCTGGGTTCAGGGTTTGGGCTATCAAGTGTGAACAGGAACAAGGGGACTTCCCAGCCCTGCCCCCCTACATAACTCATTGCAGTCATGGTGCTCTCCTTAGGTTTGGTGATGGATGACACTGATCACCTCCTGAAAAAGAGCCATCCTTGCTCAGTCTGCTGACTGATAGTAGTTCCTGTAAACTAGCTCCTCTCACTGTGAACAGCTGGCATAATAGAGGAAGATTACAAACTGGTGGCACAAAAGACAGTTTTAAGCACAAAAGAGTGAAGATCACGGACACTGGCAACAATGATGCTTTCAAAGTTAGGACAAAGCTCATCAGAGGACACTCCAGGTCAAATAGATTGAAATACATTCAAGTCCTGTACAGAGAAGTGCGAGTGAATAATTATGTGAGCTGATTAAAATCCATGCAACGAGTCATCTTTGTCATAAAATATTCTTATTCTTTTGAAAAATGAAACAAAATGTAAAAAAAAAGATAAAAGAGGATAGTGTATGAAAAATGTATGAATTAGAGTGGTTTTATTAGATCTAGGCTGATTTCATAAAGAATAAAACTATGAAAGTGGGCTTTGAAATGGATAATAATGGATGTAGTGTAAAGTAGGAGGTGGTGTAATGAACAGCGTACTGAGGCTCACAGTAGCTAGTCAGTGTGCTTTCAACTCGCACATGTACGGTACGTGTGCGCACACGCATGCACGCATGCACTCTCTCTCGCTCTCTCAAAATTAAATTTGTTATCCATAACAAACACTAAATTTACCTCATTACACACTGATCTGTGGTAAGTACATGTGTAAAATAGAGGACTGTAATGGCATAAGAACAATTTCATAAAACCTTTGGCAAACCCCAGTTTGCTTTACACATATGCTGAGATTACAACCACCAATTTAGTATCTTTGTACAGTTTGTGCCAGGGCCATTATTCCTTAAGTCAGTGTCAATGACACATTTGCTTAATGTTATCTTATTAACACATTGTACCACACTAATATAGGGCTTCTCTTAACATCACACCCTTTCGTTTTAGGCACTTTAGTAAATAGTATGGCCTCATCTGATGATGAACCATTTTAATTTGATCAAGAGTGGCAATGATGCAGTGGCTCTTTAGGCTTTTGTGTTTCACTGAGACCTTGATAATGAGGAGGAGGCACTTAGCCAACTGGGACCAGACTTTCATCTCCTGTATCTGGGGACAACCTACTCTCCCAGGACACCACTCATCCCACAAAAGATCACAGCCACATGCCACACACCACCACCTCATTTTACATGGAACTTTGAGGAGAGTAACAAGAATTGGGTGCATAACTGAAATGTCCTAGACTGGGTTATTCCAGCATTGATGTGCTATATGGGTGGCAGCCTGGGAAAACCCTTGACAGTGTGAAATATTGACTTTTGACATGAGTCAAGTTTATTTCAAGTTTATTTGTATAGCACTTTTAACAACAGGCATTGTTGCAAAGCAGCTTTACAGAAAATTAAAGATTTTAAACATGAGCTAATTTTATCCCCAATGAGCAAGCCTGTGGCGACAGTGGCAAGGAAAAACTCCCTCAGACAACATGAGGAAGAAACCTTGAAAGGAACCAGACTCAAAATGGAACCCATCCTCATTTGAGTGATAGCAGATAGCATGATTATAAATAACTCGCTTCTGTAACTGTGTCCTATATAGTCACAAAGTACAACTGTGTAACCAGGAAATTCACTATAGTTTTAGCATGAAGTCTGTTTTGTTGAAGTTATCAGCTGTTCATTGATGAAATGTGTTTCTCTTAATTACAAGTAAAACATTTTAAAATTTGGCTGCCATTTTAGAGACTGGATTCCAGTCTCGTTCCACAGTAAGAGCATCATGGATATTTTGACAGCCGGTATCTGATTACAAATTCAACTGACTAGGCTTATGTCCATTATGTACACATAGCTATCCAAGCCCGACATTTAATGTGTGAGGAAATCACACTTAGCTAGCAAAGTTTCAGACATATTTAGGCAGACTGACCGTGTTTACTGCAATGTTTATTACATTAGCCTCTTATACAACATGATTTTTGTAGGAAAGAGCCAGAATGCAAGATTTTGGCTAAAAGCTGATTTTTCAAAAATTTTGTCTACTTGCCAGAATTAAGCTACAATGGCATCTGAATTGTTTCCTCAGACCACTACATACACTTTAAATCCCAAATTTAAACTATTAATCTGCTATTTTCATAATCGCCAGATGTTCTAAAAGACCAAGTGTCAAAGCAAGTGCACAATTAGAAATATGATGAAGGGGATTTTGCACATTATCACAAAGTGAAACTTGTGCAATATAGATACAGCACTAACATTGGCCTATCCACTTATTTCCCTGTCTCCTCCTGTCCATGTTTATGAGTGAGTATCACTTTAAGCTGTTAGGGCCTGTCACAGACATTCAAATACTTTAATTGGATTTGATTTACAATCGCTCTGAATTAACAGCATTTCCACAGTAGAGCGAAATTAAGGGCTTCCCAGTAAATCATGAAGCCGTTAATAAGGCCATACAAACAGTCAACTACGCATGACAAGGCTTTCCTCTGATCCTCACGAGTTGACCAGCTCTGCATGCCTCCTGCTGCAAGGCAATATCCATGACACTTTTGCAAGCACTAATTCATTTGTTTAATAAGGGAGACAAGTGAACGTGAGCCAGTAACGAGGTGTGCTATGAGAAAGGCAGAAAGGTCTTATTAATCCAGAACTAATCAAAAGCCAGGTTGGCACACCAGCTCACCAAAGTACGTTGTGTATTGGACGTTGTTTGTTTTGGATGTGCCCACTTTATTAAACCTTTGCATATGGAAACTCACTTCACTCTTGACTTAGCTGGATCAAGCGAATGTGTTAAAGAATACCAATAGTGAATGCCACATACTAAAAGTATCATCATCCTGTTTAATCATTCTACTGGTCTGTCATGCATCTTATAGCCTGACACAGAGAAAGTCCTCAGTGATTACATTACTGATCAAGGCAAAGTTTTGTAGAGAAAACTCATCATGTAGTGCTCTCCAATTATCACAGCTGGAAAATCTAATCTAGGGAGTGACCATGATGTTGGGTCTTCTTCCATATGAGAATTTTAAAAATAAAACAACACTCAACGGTGTCTACTTATAAAGTATTCTTCAGCTGAGGGCAATCCAAAATCTGACTTAAAACTAAAAAAGCACTATCAACAGATTTTCTAGTCATCACTACCTGATGTAGTAAGTCATTATGTGCAATCATGTTTTATTAATTCCTTATACATTTTACCAACCTGAACACAATTCGATCACTCGATCAGGTCAATCACTTAGTGCATGTTTAATTAATTACATGAGAGGTTTTTCCCTACTGAGTAATCCTAGAGACACCCATCCCCTCCTTAAATGGAGGACAAGGAGCAGTCCAATGACCAGGCACAAACCACACAGCCATATTCCAGTTGACCTTCATTTGAAATCCAAACAAACACTGTTACTGAATGATGGCAAATTATACTGTACATTATTTTAAAAGATAGATTCTGAAAAATGTCTCTTACACATGCTTGCCACCATAACTCTTTTTCAATTCTAAAAAGCCTTGTCTGATCAAGCACACATGGATATCATTAAATCTATAGACAAATATTAAGTGTCTTCTTCACCTCTTTAGTTCTAGGGTGAGACTGTTAATGCTGTGTGCCAGAGGCCCAATAACAAGAATAGATGAAAAACGCACTGAACAACCACAATTTGAATAGGCAATCTTAAAGGTCAAGGCGTCTTCTATTTACGGTTTATGTGTGATACAATCACATGTTATGGTTCAATGGATTTACTCCCCCTTTAAATATAATCATGATGTACGGTCTAGTCGCCTAATTGCTACACTCGTAATGAAATGGTTGGCTACTAGTGTCTAAATTGCCTAGTGTAACAGTAACGAGAAGGTGCAAATCTCTTTGGCTCAATGATTGGAAATTAACGTCAGAATTCTATTTGCCATTTTATATTCCAATTTAAAACAGTATAAATGAAATGCATCACAAAAATACCAACAGTGCTAAAAAGAAAATTATGTGCACAAGTCAGAGAACTAGTCAGCAGTGAATACTGAATACTGTATTCATTCACATAAACATTGTAGCTTTATGTGGGTCAGTAAAAGTACCATATATACATTAGGGCTTATTTCACTATTTGGACTGCAAACTGGCTTTCAACTTGGACCGTGAAAACAGAGCACATCTATTTATATGGACTAAACAACTCGTCATCCAGCCCAAAAATACCTGAGAAGGACATTCCATTCTCAGATTGTAATCTCTTATCTAAAGTACAGAAGCACACCTTTTAGATCCTGTGACTAATCTGCTTCTAATAAAGTTCTAAATTTAAACATAGTAGAATTTAATACCATTTGCACTACAATATCCTCAGAGATGTCAGAGCGGCCATGCAGCAGCAGAACATTCTCCTGGGGTTATGAGCAGAAAACCAGAGCGCGCAGATCTGACAAAATGTCAAGTGCCACTGGATAGCAGAAAATACCCGCATCTCTGTCTGACTTGTGGCCCACTGTGCCTTTAAGGGCCTAACTCCAATAGTTAGGGAAATGTCCAATTCCCCTGTCTGGACAAAAACCATTATGAGCCCAAATAATTGACTTTCAAAAACCTGTTACCTTAGCAACAGACAAGTCATGGGTAGTAGGAGAGAGCAGAGGCCCGGGCTCACCTGTGGAAAGCTGGTGGTTGATCAGCTTGTCAGGAATCCATATTTATGAAAGGGAATGCAGAGCAATGAAGGCACTCTATTCATTTCATGAAAACACTGATTTAGATTTTTATATTGGAAAATTGGAAATTTAAGTCAAGTATATCGTTTAGTAACTACCATGAATTTTTCACTTATTACAATGAAACTAATCAGGAAAGGTCTGCATATAGTTACATGCAGTGGCGTGCACAGATAGACACGAGGTGGTGCTCAAGCACCTGCCCCTCTGCCCTCTGTCCAAAAAAGTGCCCTTTTGAATTTTTTTTTTTTACAGTTTACTGAGGCCAATGTCGACATGATCTTTTAGAAAAGCCGCGGCATTAAAAGCGTGTGTGAAAATAATGTCCCGATGTGTGCCCCCTCCGCACACACACCAGACCTCTGTCTCTCTTGCTCTGTCACGTGAACAAGCGTGCAGTGCATTCAATGTGAGGTTGCAGCAGCATAGCGTCCTGGAAGCCACGGCCTTGTCGTAGCGCAGACAACACATCGGGCAGTCAGTCAGCTCTTCCCCTGCCCCACCAGCCAGGTAACACATGAATCGAGTGAAAATGTATTGTTTGCCCTCTAAGCCCAAGCTGTAATTATTTTGTCGTGAAGTAGCCCGTCGCATACAGAAACAACTGCACATAAGTATTATATTTTTTGCTAGACCATTTTCAGATTTAGGAAAACAAAAATTTCTTTTTCTATTTTGTTCAACTAGAGATTCCTGGCAAAGTCAAAAAGGCTTGATGTAATAAATTAAGTGGTTGTTTTACACCTTTAAAAACTAAAACGGGTCAGTGGCGACCCGAACACAAGAGGAGGGTTAAATCTCAGACTTTTATAATAAGGTGTTCCACATGCGCAAAAAAGTGCCCTTTTTTCCCCCCAGAGCGCTTGCCCCCCAAAATGTCTGTGCATGCCACTGGTTACATGGGTGAGATGCCAACAGGTCCTGGAAGTTTAAAGGGCATATTCTGGACCAATTTCGTGTTTTTTTTAGGGCTGTCAAACAATTAAAAAATGTAATCGCGATTAATCTCAGGATTTCATATAGTTAATCGCGATTAATCGCATTTTTTTAAATCTATGTAAATGAATAAGGCTTTTAAAGTGAAATGTTACAATTTCACTAGACGCCGCATTGAGCCTGGTGGCCCGTTGCTGGGATACGTCAGTGCGTCCGCCATATTGGATGTGGCAAATTTTCCCCGTAAACCAATGCAAGTAAATGGACCGAACTTCATAAAGCCCCTTTCTACAATAATATTTAACTCGATGCCTTTTATTCACCCATTAAGACACACACGTATATATTTGGGAAACAAACAGGCATCAAAACAACATATATAACTTTTAATGTGATGGTTATAAATAGTGTGCGAAATACCCTGTACACTGCAAACTAGCGACAGATACGCGATAGATAGCTCAGGTAAGCTAATCAGTCAGCATACTGTAGCAAGCTACCAAAACCTGAGGCCACAATAACCAACCTACAAGACTGAATATGATAACTGATGGAAATAGTGGAAAAACTGGAAATAGTCAATGAAAATAAAAATGTACTGTTTTATTTATTGAGTCACCACACAGACCTACTCTCGTTGAATAAAGTGAGCTGAATGACCGCCAAACTGAGTTCGGCCAGGTTCTAACGTCATACCAAAACAAAATACATCACTTCCTTCACATTCAGAAAGGGTTAAAAACATTCATCATACATTCAAAAATGTTCATCATAGTGTGACACTGTATCTAATTCTCACTGTTTATAACTCTACACCTACCCGGTGGAGATGAGCTGGGAAACTGAAGACTGAAGGAACAGTATTGAAAAGTATTTTTCCAGTCTCACCTGTGAAAGGTAATCCCATGTGATCTCGTTTGGACGGTAAACCTGTTGGTACAGTTAAACGCAGCACATGAATGAGGCATCTTTATTCTCGGGTTGAAGAATCTCCACTTTGCCACAGCCAATATGGTGGCGAGGATGATGTATGAGTCTACGCAGAAGGCGGCGTCTATGTTTATATGTCTATGCCTTTCTCCATCACTCACACGTACTCTTATTGAAGCAGTGCGCGACGAGCCTCAACAGGAACTACGGGTGACTCGCAGGGCCAAATTAGAATTTGCGTTAACGGCACTATTTTTTTTAATCGCGATGAATTGAGATCGCGTTAACACATTATTATCGCGTTAACTTTGACAGCCCTAGTTTTTTTATATGAAAGTATGCCCCTTTACACACTCATCCAGAAGGGTAATTTTGCACAAGGCCATCTGTCTACAGCAGAAAAAAATAAAATAACAAAACACATCTGGAAAAATCCCAAGGGAGTCTGGAGCCAGATTCGTGACGTTACCTGTGGAAGCGCCAGCAGGCTGCGCGAGCTTTGCACGGTTTCAGTGCACAGCCTGTGTAGACCAAGCACTCCCATTTCTTTCTCACTGTCCAGTCTTTTGGGAAACGATGAGTACTAATCCCATCAAGATTGGTGTTGCTACACCCTCCTACGATACATCTGTTAACCATTTTAATAATTACGCAATAATGTTGAAGAAATTTGCAGAAAACCACCAGGTCGTTTTCTCATAAACAAACCAGCGCTGACGTAGGATTCAGAGAGAGGCGTCCCACAGATGACGTCACAAAAATCACTGTTTGCTGGGAAATTCAAATGCCAAGTTTTTTCAGAGGCGGACCAATTCGCCTCAAATGGCTTGATTTCAACTGAATTTTTCTGGTATTGCGCAAGGTGAAAAAAATGCAGAGAATGCAGAAATGTTACAGATATTTGACCAAAGTTTAATATAAAATAGGAGAATTACAGTGATCTTGCTCCTGAATTTACCCGTGATATGCACTTTAAGGGTGGATTATAGTGGATTGGACAGCTCCAGGTTCCCAGTTTAATCCTAAACTTTTGTTACTGTCTGTGCAGAGTCTCTCTCCCTCCTAAAATATGCCAGGAGGAGGACTGACTACTCTGGGTGAGAATGAATGTCTGAATGTGTGTGTGCATGGTACCCTCTAATAGACTGACATCTCACCCAGGCACTGTAAAAAACAACCTATAGAATTTACCCAATTTATCTAAGGTAACAATTTGCATAGACTTTATTTGGGTAAATTTCAACCATTATTTTGAGTAAATACCACCTACATTCAACAGCTATAAATTACTCAAAGAAATAAGGTAAATATTGCCTACGATTTTCAATAAAAATTACTCAAAATTATTGAGTAGTAATAACACTAAATGTTTAGCCATTATTTATGTAATTAATAATTATTAATAATTATTAGCTACTATGACAAATTAACTATTACCTATTCCAGGAAGGTTAGATTTACTTGAAGCTATTTTCAGACACAGCAGACGCCAGACAGTATTAAAGTCAACTTGTTTAATCAGTCACTCAAGTCTTAACATGCAACATATCCAATACTGTATTTAAACAATGTAAAACACAATGCACACATATATACACTCACCGGCCACTTTATTCACTGAAAAAAGTAACCTATAGAATTTACCCAATAAATCTGAGGTAACAATTTGCATTGACTTGTTTGGGGTAGATTTAATTCCACATATTGAATATAAAATAATTGAAATAAAAAGCTATGAAATACTTAAATAAATTGGGTAAAATTTACCTCACATTTATATATCTATTCAACAGCTACTTTCTCACTGAAATTGGGTAAAATTATCTCATTTGCTAGTAGGTAATACCTGATAATTACTAATCAAAGGTAATTAATATCACTTAGTAACCATTACTTATTTGGAGAAGGTAAGATCTACCCCCCCAAAAAGACTTGGTTCATCATCTCAATGTTTTTAATCCATAAAATCATCAAAAAAACACAGAATAAAGTGCAGTACAACAGCTTCACACAACATTTCAAATAATGAACATGTTATATAACTCACTAACAGCTTCAAATGTTGTTTCTGGACTGACCAAATCTGCAGTCCAGGTGCATTTATACAACAAATAACTGAATCACCTTGTTTATATGCAGCAATGATGCACCAAATGATCAAAAAACACAAAATAAAGTGCAGTACAACAGCTTCACACAACATTTCAAGTAATGAACCTGTTTTATAACTCACTAAACTAACAGCCGGAGAGAGGAAGATGGCAGTCCGAGAGTTCCCTGTCCCGTTCACTCAAACGCGCGGTCTGACGCATGCGCAATTTGGAGCACAGGACTCACGGCTTTGGGGTAGATTTTACCGTATTTTTCCATGTAATGGTTGTTACTTTTAACGAATAGGTAGCATATGTATAATTTACCCATTACTTTATAATTCCTTGGCTGACTGCAATAACTGAGTAAATTTTATCTGGTTTGCATAGATAATATTTACCACTCTCCAAAATCACTTCTTACAGTGTATATTCCTGCACTCAAGATGAATAATTGAATGAATGAATGAATGAATGAAAGGGCAGATGTCTAAAATGCTTGAATGCCATGAATTATCTTCCAGAGGCAGGCTTTACAGCTTTTTAAACACTGTCAGATGACAAAAATAAATAAATAAATAAATAAATAAATAAAAATCACAACAGCAGCCACAGTGCTCACACATCAGGGTTTTACAGTTTCATAAATTGGTCCAATTAAGTCAATTAAACTGGTTATTAACCAAATGAACACTGATTACAAAAAAGGAGAATCCCCTTTTGGGGATGCAGTGGAAATTAACCAGTTACTGAAGTGATTATTGTAATGTGAAGGAGTCTGGCAGTGTTAAATTGAGTCACCAGGGCTTCATTACTGTCTCATAGGCTCTGTGGAGCTCTGAGTGGCAGCTCACTAATCCATGTGTGAGCACAGATTACTGTGGATTCAGTTTAACATTATGAATCACTGACTGACTGATCTATTAGTAAAGTAATGATGCTGAAAAGAATCAGTATTGTAAAAATGTGCATATGAAAAGAGTTAAACTACATGACCGAATGGTACACATTACGCTATACAGGCAAGAAAGTCCTAAATTTAAACCGCTTAAAATGGCAATATAAGCTAAAAGCCCACATTGCAGTTTCTATGTAAAAAAATTATGACTTGTCATTTTTTTAATAGTTAATGTATGTAATGTGATGGATTAATACAGAGAAGACTGCACACATTATGGCACAGTAAAAGCCACATCCTCATTTGTATGAAGTAGTGAATTATTATTATTATTATTATTATTATTATTATTTTAAATGGAATATTAAAACGTGGTTATAACAGTGTAACACTAATAATAAATATGGGAAATTAGCAGGAAAAACAATCTCAAAACAGCTTGGAATGCCATGCTCTCAGAAAGCTCTATGGGACCTGTGGTCTCATTTTTATAGTCTGTTACAGCAAGTACAGATTGAGGCCACAAACATTTGGTTAGAGTCTACTTATAGCATCCTAAAGATGTTATTTTGGGTATCTTGTTCTGATGAACTTAAAGGGGATGTCTAATATGTGCATAAATACAATATTATGGTTATATAGAAATCACAACAAGCACCATTTTATGATGCTTATTTTATAAAGATTATAAAAAAAATGGATGGAATAGAGCATATCTCCTAAAATTAAATTATTTTCTGGTCGTACAGACAACTTGCTGATCAACACTAACATGAACTTAGGATAAAAAAATTTCAGTGGTCATATAACACTATTACAATACAATTAAACATCAACATCAAAATGCATATCACACTGCTTCAGTCTACATTATTGTCAGAGTAAAAGTGATCATCTAGATGCTGAGTATCAACCATCAAATGACTCAGAGTCAATGCGACCATCCTGACCATTAATCTGATACCACAGTGCAGTGGAGTATAAGCTTTAATCAAAGAATAAACAAAGCATCCACTACAATTAGAGTCAAATAAATTAGATTTGCCATTGTAGGAAAATAATCAGTGCCAGTGTGATGTAATGCAGCCCAACACAAGTGAAACATTCTACTGTGTACAGGATACTGTGACACACTGTACTTTACATTTGGTGTGATGTTTAATGTTGTGAAACATCCATGAAACAAATTAGTTTCTCTCATCACTTATATTATAGCAGCTACAAACAGTCATTCCATCACCTGCTTCTCTTTTCTCTCTATCTTGAAAAAGAATAGCAGTTTGTGACGTTACAGAGAAACCTGAAGATTTTTCTGTGTTGAAAAAAAATTTAAAGGAACTGCTTTACATGTTACAAATCACTGACACTAGAAATTCTTTCCAAAACATTTTCCCCTCACAGAAAACTTTACTATATCAGCAATTACAAATTGCAATCTCCTACGTAAGTTGCTACTATAGAAATTATAATGTATTAGAACAAGTGCATAATTTGAATTACAGCCAGAAATAACGCCAGAGCTGCTGTAACTAAATTAATCAACACCATTCAGAATCAAACATTCATCAGAGCTGTGGTATGAAGATTTGTAATCACAAAAGGTTGCGTGTTTCTTTCTTGTGGTCAAAAGAAGTGTAGTGGCATTAAGAAATGAAAAAATGGGGGCGGGGGATGGATCAGGCCTCCTCCATGTACCAATTAGCTAAGCACCATTACGGTGTACTAGTATGTGCTGAGACTGGCACTAATACTTTGGCTGATACAGACAAGTTTGATAAGCCAGGCCTAATTAGACACTCCAGTTTAATTGTGGAAACCTGACTTTGTCAAGTAAAGCTCAATTGGGACCAAAGACTGTGGCTCTCAGTGATTCATAATGATGGAAAAATGAGAAAGATCAGACGTGCAGCATAGTTAAAAAAAAAAAAAGTTGGGACACTGTGTAAAACAAATAAAAGCAGAATGCAATGATTTAAAAATTGTTTTCCTACAGTATATTCACCTGAATACAATAAAAGACATGATGTTTAATGTTCAAACTCAAATTTTATTGTTTTTTGTAAATATACACACATTCTAAGTTTGATATCTGCAACACATTCCAAAAAAATTGGGACAGGGGCATGTTTACCACTGTTACATCACCTTTTCTTTTAACAGCACTCAATAAGTGTTTCAGGAATGAGGACACTAATTATTGAAATTTTGAATGTGAAATTCTTTCCCAGTCTTTTTTGATATAGGACTTCAATTATTCAACAGTCTGGGATCTCTGTTGTATTTTTCATTTCATAATATGCCACACATTTTCAAAGGGAGGCAGACAGGCCAGTTTAGCACCTGCACTCTTATTACAGAGCTATGCTGTTGTAATATGTGCAGAATGTGGCTTGGCATTGTCTTGCTGGAATAAGCGGTGACATCCCTGAAAAAGACATCGTCTGGATGGCAGCATATGTTGCTCCAAAACCTTTATGTACCTTTCCCCATTAACGATGCCTTCACAGATGTGTAAGTTACCCATACCATGGGCACTAACACACCTCCATACCATCAGAGACGTTGGGTTTTGAACTTTGTGCTGGTAACAATCCGGATGGTCCTTTTCCTCTTTAGCAAACAAACTGAAATGCAGACTCAGCAGTGTTTCTGGATGCTGTTGATATATGATGTTTACTTTGCATTTGCAGATGCAGTGACCACTGTGTTTACCACAAACAGTTTTCTGAAGTGTTCCCGAGTCCATGTAGTAATATCCTTTATACAATCACGTCAGTTTTTAATGCAGTGCTGCCTGAGGCATCAAAAGTCACAGGCATTCAGTGATGGTTTTCAGCTTTGCCCCATTTGATTCTCTGAATCTTTTGTTAATATTATGGATTGTTGATGGTCAACTCTCTAAACTCCTTGTGATTGTATGTTGAGAAACATTGTTCTTAATATGTTGAACTATTTGTCCATGCAGTTTTTCACAAAGTGATGAACTTCACCCAATCCTTGCTTGTGAATGACTGAGTCTTTCCAATTACCAATTAACCTGTTTACCTGTAGAATGCTTCAAACACGTGTTGTTGTTGTTTTTTTGAGTATTCCACAACTTTCCCAGACTTTTGTTGCCCCATCCCAACTTGGAAAATGTTGCAGGCATCAAATTCAGAATGAGTGTATATTTACAAAAAAACAAAACAAAACAAAAAACTACACACTAAACTTTATCAGTTTGAACATTAAATATCTTGCTTTTGTATTCAATTAAATGTAGGTCAAAAAGGATTTGCAAATCATTGCCTTACATTTTCATTTATGTTTTACACAGCATCCCAACTTTTTTTGGAATCAGGGTTGTACTTTGAAACAATCAGGCATTATATAGTATTTGTATTTAGCACAATCAGTATCTTTAACAGTTATTCCACGAAATCGAGTCATACATGAGCTGATAGCCAACGAGGAGTGTAGCACCAAGTTGGCTTAAAGCTGTGTATGATGAGATTGAGTCCAACAAAATAATTTCTGCTTAGAATGTAAACAAACTGGCGAAATGACAGTAGCAATTTCTGAAAAATGCTATAGTAATAATTCTTTAAAAATAAAAAAGGATATGTTCTTACCATCAAATACATTTATTCCATATTTTGTTGGAGGGTTTTTGTGTGTGTATTTGTTGGAGTTTTGTTTTTGAGTACAGTTTTTATTTTGTCCTCAGTGGGTTCAGCAACACACTCCGCCATTTTGTTTTTCTCTACTCATGGTATATGCACTGATAGCCTAGTATTAGAGTAGCCAATTAGAGCATGTGATTACTTATATCCAGTGAATGTGGATAAAATAAGAAAGATTATACACTGAAAACAATATATTATGTATAGTTTAAAATATTTGGTTTCTAATCAAAACATGATTTCATTGCTTGTGCTAAATTTAATTTAAACAAGTTTCTAATTACTAGTTTGAATTATTTAGAGTGTGATCAATTCATGTAGTATTATCATGATCCAATTATTTTATGAAATCTTGCAAGGATGTTGGCACTGGCAGGAAGAAATTACTATAGTATTAAATTAACCTCATTAAATCATATACAGCAAGATTGTGCAGTGGGTAATGTTGCTGCAGCACAACAACAACCAAAGCTCGATTCTGAGGTTGGCTAAGAGTTTAGGGCCCAACTTTATTCAGGGCTGATCAAACATATGATCAAAAAAAATGATGAATTGTGTAGAATGTATGAAAACAAAGTGGGCTAATGGTATTCAACTCAATCACATGGAACTGATGTACACGCAAGTTTTATATATATATATATATATATATATATATATATATATATATATATATATATATATATATTACACTGTAGATCATTATCAATTAAAAGGGCTCTAAATACAACCCCAAAACAGAAAAAGTTGGCATGATATGGAAAATGTGAATTTAATAAATACAGTGATTTTTAAAGTTACTTTGACTTGTTTTTCATTATAGACAGTATGAACCCAAGGTATTGCATGTTTTGTCTGTTCAACTTCATTTCATTTGTTAATATCCGTCCATTCCTACGTTTCAGGCCTGCAACACATTCCAAAAAAAGTTGGGATGGGGGAAATTTAGGGCGAGTAATGAGGTAAAGCAATTAAATAATATGATTTGAAATAGGCGATGTCAACAGGTGATTGTAATCATAATTTGGTACAAACTCAGTATCCAGGAATGGCCTAGTGTTTGAGGAGCAAAGATGGGCTGAGGATCTTGAGTTTGTCAACAAATGCGTGAGAATTTTTGAAATGTTTAAAAACAATGTTCCTCAAAGAAAGATAAGAAGGGATTTGGATATTTCACTCTCTATGGCAGGGGCGCAGATAGGATTTTTGAACTGGGGGGGACTGAGCTGTCAGCAAATGATTCCATTTTGTGTGTGTGTGTATATATATATATATATATATATATATATATATATATATATATATATATATATATATATATATATATATATATACACAGTGCTCAGCGTAAATGAGTACACCCCCTTTGAAAAGTAACATTTTAAACAATATCTCAATGAACACAAACAATTTCCAAAATGTTGACAAGACAAAGTTTAATATAACATCTGTTTAACTTATAACATGAAAGTAAGGTTAATAATATAACTTAGATTACACATTTTTTTCAGTTTTACTCAAATTAGGGTGGTGCAAAAATGAGTACACCCCACAACAAAAACTACTACATCTAGTACTTTGTATGGCCTCCATGATTTTTAATGACAGCACCAAGTCTTCTAGGCATGGAATGAACAAGTTGGTGACATTTTGCAACATCAATCTTTTTCCATTCTTCAACAATGACCTCTTTTAGTGACTGGATGCTGGATGGAGAGTGATGCTCAACTTGTCTCTTCAGAATTCCCCAAAGAAAATAATTTCTTTACACCACAAAGGTGAAGGCTACAAGAAGATCAGCAAAGCTTTACTTATCAGTTAGAATACTGTAGCAAAAGTGGTACAAAAATTTAAGAAAGATGGAACTGCGACCATCTCACAGAGACGTCCAGGTCGTCCACGGAAGTTAACACCTCGACAGGAGCGTCTTCTGATGAGAAGGGTTGAAGAAAATCGGCATGCAAGTTCACTGCAGTTATCTAAAGAAATAGAAAGCCAAACTGGGGTGACTATTTCCCGTGACACAGTACAGTGTACACTGCAGAGGAATGGCATGCATGGATGCCTTCCACGAAAGAAGCCTCTCCTAAAGCCCAGGCACAAAAAAGCCCGCCTAGAGTTTGCCAGGGCCCATGCTGACAAAGATGAAGACTACTGGGACTCTATACTCTGGAGTGATGAGACCAAGATAAATGTTTTTGGAACTGATGGCTTCAAAACTGTATGGCATTGCAAAGGTGAGGAATACAAAGAAAAATGCATGGTGCCTACAGTGAAACATGGTGGTGGCAGTGTCCTTATGTGGGGCTGCATGAGTGCTGCTGGTGTCGGGGAGCTGCCTTTCATTGATGGCATCATGAATTCACAGATGTATTGCTCTATACTGAAAGAGAAGATGCTACCATCACTCTGTGCCCTTGGCCGTTGTGCACTTTTCCAACATGACTAAACACACATCAAGGGCCACTGTTGGATTTCTGAAGAAGAACAGGGTGAAAGTGATTCAGTGGCCAAGTATGTCTCCTGATCTGAACCCAATCGAACACCTATGGGGAATTCTGAAGAGACAAGTTGAGCATCACTCTCCATCCAGCATCCAGTCACTAAAAGAGGTCATTGTTGAAGAATGGAAAAAGATTGATGTTGCAAAATGTCACCAACTTGTTCATTCCACGCCTAGAAGACTTGGTGCTGTCATTAAAAATCATGGAGGCCATACAAAGTACTAGATGTAGTAGTTTTTGTTGTGGGGTGTACTCATTTTTGCACCACCCTAATTTGAGTAAAACTGAAAAAATGTGTAATCTAAGTTATATTATTAACCTTACTTTCATGTTATAAGTTAAACAGATGTTATATTAAACTTTGTCTTGTCAACATTTTGGAAATTGTTTGTGTTCATTGAGATATTGTTTAAAATGTTACTTTTCAAAGGGGGTGTACTCATTTACACTGAGCACTATATATATATATATATATATATATATATATACACACACACACACACACACACACACGACCATTCAAAAGTTTGGGGTCACTTTGAAATGTCCTTATTTTTGAAAGAAAAGCACTGTTCTTTTCAATGAAGATCACTTTAAACTAATCAGAAATCCACTCTATACATTGCTAATGTGGTAAATGACTATTCTAGCTGCAAATGTCTGGTTTTTGTTGCAATATCTCCATAGGTGTATAGAGGCCCATTTCCAGCAACTCTCACTCCAGTGTTCTAATGGTACAATGTGTTTGCTCATTGCCTCAGAAGGCTAATGGATGATTAGAAAACCCTTGTACAATCATGTTAGCACAGCTGAAAACAGTTGAGCTCTTTAGAGAAGCTATAAAACTGACCTTCCTTTGAACAGATTGAGTTTCTGGAGCATCACATTTGTGGGGTCGATTAAATGCTCAAAATGGCCAGAAAAATGTCTTGACTATATTTTCTATTCATTTTACAACTTATGGTGGGAAATAAAAGTGTGACTTTTCATGGAAAACACAAAATTGTCTGGGTGACCCCAAACTTTTGAACGGTAGTGTGTATACATGTTATTTCACCTCCCTCACTGCCATCACCAGGAACTACCTGCAGGCCAGGACAATGATAACATTTTAACATAGCCTATGGAAATCCAAAGTTTACACATTATCATCACGCACAGAAATTGCAAAACTGCAAAACTAGTTTTAAAACCGCTAAGTTCCAACTGTTAAACATAGCGAGAGGCTGGGCTACGTGTGTGTGTGTGTGTGTGTGTGTGTGTGTGTGTGTGTGTGTGTGTAAAGTGTAAACCAGTGCATCCTGACTTTCTAACTATGCCTGTGTGTGTTGCGTGAGCAGCAGTCAGTCAACAACTCTTCGCAAAGTTTCCTTATGAAACAATATGCTCGCTGAAATTATGGCAGGGAACGCCAGATTAAACATTAAAACTGCCTTCTGAGCACTGTATCTACAGGCTGCCACCGAAAGAAGGAGGCTACCAGAAAGGCATCTGTACTCCGTACGATTTTACTTTCACTACGACATTACTTTGAACAGACTATCAAAAAATTGCAAGGTGATATGATAAAGTAAGGCACAGTTTACTTACAGCCGTTTTTTTTTTTAAAAAAACGATGCAATCGTTTTCTGCCTTTTGGCACCCTTCATCATGCCGTGTTGGGGTCCTGAACTAGGAGGCACTGTCCCCGATATGCCTGTCAAACTTGTTGTGGGTAACCATAGCAACCAAGCTCGAGCTCGCAACCCGTGCAGTCTGCGCAGTTGCAACTATGTATGTACTGCTGTGCACCTCAATAAACCGAATGGTAATTAGTCTTTTGATTTTTCCGTGAGGTTTGCCTTATGCAAAGAAAGACAGCATAGACGTTTTTTCCTCCTTATAAGTGGGGGGGACCGAACGAGGTGAATTTAAATCTGGGTGGGACGAATCCCCCCCGTCCCCCCCTCTATCTGCGCCCGTGCTCTATGGTGCATAATATCATTAAACAATTCATGGAATATGGAGAAATTTTGGTACGTAAAAGGCAAGGGCACAAGCCTAAGCTGAACACCTGTGATCTCCGATCCCTCAAACGGCACTGCATCAAGAACCGTCATTCATCTATAGCTGATATAAGCAGGGGCTCGGGCTTACTTTGGCAAACCTTTGGCAAGCACTACAGTATAGAGTTACATCCACAAATGCCAGTTAAAACTTTACTGTGCAAAAAGGAAGTTTTATGTTAACTGTGTCCAGAAGCATCAACAACATGTCTGGGGTTGGAGGCATCTGGAATGGACCATCACACAGTGGAAACATGTATTGTGGTCAGACATATCACTATTCCAAGTCTTTTTTGGAAGAAATTGATGCCGTGTGCTCTGGATCAAAGACAAAAGATACCATCCAGACTGTTACCAGCAACAAGTCCAAAGGCCAGGGTGTGTCATGGTATGGAGTTGTGTCAGTGCCCTTTGTAAAGGTAACCGTCTGTGATGGCAGCATTAATGCAGAAAAGTACATTGAGATTTTGGTGCAACATATGCTTCCTTCAAGACGGCATCTTTTCCAGGGATATTTTAACAAGACAATGCAAAACCACATTCTGCACACATTACAAAGACAAGGCTGTGGAAGAAGAGGGTGCCTGTCCCCTCTGTCCTCAACAGACACTGTGTGGTTAATTTTGAAATGAAAAATATGACATTGACGATCCTGTACTGTTGCATGCCTTAAGACTTGTTTGTAGGAAGAATGGGACAAAATAACACCTGAAATGCTTCATCATTTGGTGTCTTCGGTCCCAAAACATATTTTAAGCGCTGTGAGAAGGGATGGCAACATTACAGAGTGGTAAATACTTTACCTTTAAGTATCAAAATTGAATTATTGTTTGAAAAAACAACATCAAATAATGTGCTGTTGTACTGTTTTGAATGCAATACAGGTTAAAGATTATTTACAAATCATTGTTTTCAGTTTTAATTAAAATTTCAACATACTGTCCCAACGTTTTCTGATGTGGGGTTGTATAATAAGGTGAAATTAAAATCAGTAAAGCTGAAAATATTTTTGAAAAACATCCTACTGCTAATTTAAGGCAGAGCTTGACATCACTTCACTGTAATATACACCAGAACCGTATATGAGGCATTTGAACATTATTGTGTGTATGTATTTAAACCTCCTTAATGAATCTCTACAGGAGCTAAACCAACTCTGATAATACAGCTCAATAAATGAGGTCAGGAAAAAGCATTTCATTTTGGGTGTCAACGTGATTAATCATACACAAAAAAGATACCGGGACCCAGTCAAGGTGGTGATAAAGAAGGCATTTTGCATCTCAGCAGTCCTGGCAACAAGACATGCAGTTAAGTGAGCCAACCCATGCAACGGTATGAATATTTAATTAATAATTAGTCATGTAATTTCTCCTCAGGAATTATTATCCCTAGAACTGGTTTGTGAATTTAATTATTAGCAGCCTTTTTGTTTCCATGTCCCCCTCATTACTGTCAGGATTGATATAACATAAACTTCATTAAAAATTAAAGCAAGAGTCTTAATTACAAGGCTACCCTGACTGAAGTTAGAATTAGCCAACTCAGTGATGTGCAAATGAGAGCATTATTTAAGAAACACGCTGGAAGTAGTTATGCTAATTTAGAGGGTTCACAGTAGCAGACCTTTTCACTTGCAGTTGCATATTCATTAAACACACTATGCAAATTTAATGTAGCAGTCTTAGTAATGCCTTGTTAATTTATTCAGATTTATTGAGTACGACTTGTAAAAAGTACCAATTTAATTACTTGATCTCCTTGGGAAGGTAGCTGGATATGGCTGAGGTTTTTAAACTGTGTAAATCAGAATTATTGTGCTTTGATGGAGAAAAGGGGGGATAAGAGGACACTGTTTTAATAACCAGGTTTAATAGACGTATTTGATTTACTTAAGATGCAAGGAGAGCATCACTCAAGTCCTCCTCACAGAGGGTGAAGGTAGGAATGTGTGTGGAAGCAGTTTCTTATGACATAACTGACAAAGAAATTAATAAATAAAGGTCAGTGTAGTAGCTTCAGTCAGTCAGTTAGAAGCATCTAGCAACTGCAGAGATAAGGCGCACTATGACAAATGATATGTAATTATCTGTAGTCAAAGTAAATCCATAAGTAGACAGTTAGACTGGTCTCAACCCAAGCAATTTCCTAAAGCAATTCACTAAAGGAAAAAAAAAAAACTACTGCAATATAATTACCAAACTGCAAAACCATCCAGTCTATAATCTAATTAAAAGAACATAGCCAAACAATCAAGACTCAGGTACATATTTCTTTTTCTCTCCAAAGTGTTTTGTTCATTTCCCTTTCTGTGCAAACATCCCCGTGGGAGGCAAACAAATCCAGTAAGTTAGGAGACAGGGTTGAATCCGTATGAGCCTTTCAATGGATATACAACTTGCTTTTTTGTCTTAGGGGTTTCATTGAGCGGATGTCTGCCACATCTAAAGAAAACATCCACCAAAACACAACTTTCATCTTCCTTCATCTTCAAATGCATTTTGATTTTGCTCTATACCGACACTCCAAAACAGACATTAAAAAGAAATGCTCAACTGTATTTTCTCCCAGATTTGAATACATCAAACTTGTCTACTTGGATCTTAACTACATGGCTGGTTGTTAATGACTGGATGCTGGTCTCCAGAGACAGATGTAGAGCTAAAAAACATCCCCAAGACTGCTAGCAGAGCTCAAAGACCACACAGCCTAGAGTAGATCCACAAAGCCAGAAACAGCTTCGGCCACCAGCAAGAGACATTTTCACACCCCAGGATCTAATTATGTACTGCTATCACTCATATCCTCTCTTTTTCCTCCAGGAGAAAACTCCGTACTCTAACCCCACACAGGGTGCACCAACACTGGGGGAAGCCAACACCATCCATCCTCATCAGGATATGTGGAACTACTGGAAACATCTCACATTTATCTGAAAAAAACTAGAGAATAAAATTTGCATCTCAGAGAACACTAAATAAACTGTAACAGTGAGAAAAAGATCATACAGATTAGAAATAAAGAGTGACAAATATTGACTAAAATGAAGTCATTCTTTCATATTTTTTGCCGCACTATATTAAAATAGATTCAATAGTACATATAACATTTTAAAACCTTCACATCTCAGTGTAAGATTATATGACACTGTATGAAAATGTACTTTTGTGTATCTCACTAATTAACAGATAACCACCCCCAGGATATGGATGTTGATTCAAAACAGCCAATAAAATTGCATCTCGTTTGCTGTGTTAGCTATTTGTATGAAGAGTAAATAACACTAAGAAAACAAATGAAACACAAGCACCAAGAGATTTATATAATCATACAGTGTCTTGCCTCTAAAGCATTTTACAGATGCATTGAGATGGTTGGTTGCTGTAGCATCATAAAACTTAAAATTCAACACATACATTTCTAATTAATTAACACAATATTTTCCCAGTGTATCTAAAGAAAGCATTTGTCCTAAAATGTGTCTAAAAAAGAATTTAACACATGAATATGTATGTTGTCTGAGTAGATTAATTATCTGTGCAAGGACCTGAAAGATTTCAGCACAGTAAATCTTCCAGATCTGCCCACACACTAAATCTTTTCTGTTCAGGCGGTTTTAATATATTTGTTTTATACATTATCTAATAAAAGTAATCTCTAAACCTCTCAATGTCCTCCTATTAAGCTTTTCACACAAGTAGACAACACTGTCAAAGTGAATTGATGAGGACAAGTGCACTTAATCTTAATTAAATCTATCACAGTGTATGGGTGTGTTAGAGAGAGAGAGAGAGAGAGAGAGAGAGAGAGATGATGTGTCAGTCTTAGATATGACGAGAAATGGAAGATTGATAGGAGTTTAAACATGTCTCCTGTGTTGGACAGTTCACTCCTCTTTTAATGATTTTGATGACACAGGGTGTCTTTTGCTTCTGTGTGTAAACATGTGGTACCTAGAATACTATATAGTGCTGGAAGAAGGGATGCATCAATACTGACGCTGGTCTTGGGTATCATTCTGATACCATGCTGTAATACCAACATCTCATACAATATGTGATGCATCACATGGGATTAGATGTAACAACATGAAATGACAGTGATCTGGATGTATTTAATGATTAATGATGGCAATCGAAGCAAATCAGACTGCAAACTGTGCTCTCTGAAAATATCAAGAGTAGAACTCAGCACAAGGGGTTCACTGCTAGCAGCACACAACACTGCAGCAACCACTAGCTAGGTGAGAAGAAAATGTCTACATACAACACTAGGTGAATGAAAATAACGTCTCTTACCCAGTATGTTATGCTTGATAATCAGCCACCATCAGTCATTTAAAAACGGGATTCGGATGCACAGAAGCATTTTTCAAAAGTGAAAAAAAAAGCTCTCCATGGCAACAATACTCAACCCAAGGTAACTAAAGCTTGCTAACATTATAAGGAATGGCCCAAGGAGTCCAAGTGTATGAATACAACTGTGCTTTATAGCCACTATTTAAACAGGAACATACAAGAGACCTAAAATGTTTACTGACATCCCTGATTGATTAATAATCAGTAGAATTCAGTATCACCATCGACAAGTACAAAAAAAATAACTCGTAGTTGGTCTGAAAAAAAAGGTACATATACTTCCCTAAATATAAGCACAGCTAAAAATTCAAATGATCCAGGTAAAAAAAAAAATTATATATATATATATATATATATATATATATATATATATATATATATATATATATATATATATATATATATATATATATATATATTTGTTGTACAGACCGATTAACATCATGATGTGCATGCATCTTTGCATCTTTGGTTATGCATAATATATTGTTGTGTTCTCCTCAATTAACAGTCTTTTTCAAAAGACCCAACTAACAGCCTTCACGTATCCTGAAGGAGTGTAGGCCTAAGGGCCCGACACTCTGCCACTCTCTGGCTGGTGCACTAGCCTGAGTGCCTGCCTGTAATTACCCCGGCTCCGTGAATAATAGCATTCCCACAAGCCCCGCAATGCTTTGATAGAGATGAGATTAGTTTAATCAAGTCCATAGGCTCGGTGAGGCCTCTGAATTTCATCATCCGGCCCCTCCAATCAGCTCCACGCCTCCAGCCCATCTGCCACCACTTGCTCCATTCACTAGCTCGTTAGTTTCACACGTGCTAACTATGCTAAGACAGGATATTACTTACTGTCTTGTTCATTTATGACCATTTGTAAATGGTCCGTTTCAGCTATATAAGCTGCGCCATTTACAGTTTTCTGTGCTGCTCATCATGCTTTGATACTCTGCTGACTAAATATGAGAAGAAAAGTAAGCGATTTAAGCTTTAAATTAAGTGCTCAGACCACACTAGTAGGATGTCACATGTAAAACATCACATGGAGCCAAGCAGAACGTTCACATACAAAAAAAGTGTTTTGATTAGCATATGCTGAAATTTGACAGAAATTAGCATCAAAATGAATGGATCAAAGAACTGAACCAAAGGAGACTTTTGCTTCTGTGTTACACCATAATGCCATACAGAAGCTCCCTGAGGGTCCGCCTGGTAAACTAAGGGATTAGCGAGGGTCCATTAAAGATTTAAGAGGTGGGTTTAGTTTATTATCCCAAACCTACAACTGTCACTAACATGGATATTCCAGTCCTCATTCAGCTGCACAGATTGTCAATAATTTTCACAAAGAACTGTAAGTTGGGCTGATAAATAATGTATGTCAGTGTTTGATGCTCAAATTGCATAATTGTTTTTGTTTGCATCTGATTAGGGGTAGTTATTCCCCAGAGACATCTCAACTAAAAGCAAAATTTAAAAGTATTTACAGTTATTTGTAATATTACAATCCAAGTTTTCACCTTGATTGCTTTTTTTTATTTAAGGTTGCATCATTTAGTAAAGATAAATGCCAAAGTTTGATTAAGTAGAAAGAAAGAAAGAAAGAAAGAAAGAAAGAAAGAAAGAAAGAAAGAAAGAAAGAAAGAAAGAAAGAAAGAAAGAAAGAAAGAAAGAAAGAAAGAAAGAAAGAAAGGCAAAATCGTGAAGATCCACAGTTTTATTTTGTGACAATCGGGTAATTAAGCCTTTAAGAATAATCCATTATCATGACCTTGCTCTATAGAAAATCAACTCAGATGAATCTCAAATGTGTAACTAGAGCTGGTATGTTTAAGATCGCTTAAGCACCTATCGTCAGAAATATCAACATTAAATTACTCACTCTAATGCGTTTACCCCCCCAAGGCACTCTATTTTTTACCGGCAACAAATCATTTTTGTCAAATCTGACAAACACACCCTGGGCTGAGAGAGACTGAGGAGTGTAACACGGGGTGGGGACACCAGCAGCTGCTCCATCGACTAGTGCAGCACAGAGAAACTTCCCAAACAAAGCCAGAATAAGGAGCTCCCTACATTTTGTCCCTGTTTTGACTTTCACACAGCCTCTGTCCACACAAGACCCCGGGAACAGAGAGACAACACACCATAGCAGAAGACGACTTGAGAGTCATTCATCAAAACTGGACAGAAGATTAATTAAGCACCAAAGTCTGATTTACCCCAGTCTCTATTCATCATGGTGTACATCCAGCCTCAGGTAAGGTGAGGTGTGGGTCCTCTAAAGAGAGGGTACAGTGTGTGTGTGTGTGTGTGTGTGTGTGTGTGTGTGTGTGTGTGTGTTAGCTACAAAATTATAGTAAATTATCAGGGAAATGCTCTAAATCGTACTCCATTTTTAAATTGAATGAACAGTCTAATTGATTAAATGGGCCTGAATTTTGCATGTCATGCAGTTCCTATGAATATGGAAACACGATTTAAGCAGAAATGAACATCCAAGTACATCCTGTGCAAAAAAAAAAAAAAAAATCTATCAATGATACCAGTTAGCTTAAAATACATCAGTCACTTCAGTGAGTCAAGTTCATCTTCAAAGCTAAAGTATTTAAATACAGTGCATTGATATTAACATGATGGATAAATCTTGGGCTCCTCGGGTTCATGGTGAATATGTTTATCTCTGTCAGGTTTACGGTTTGTGTAGGCATACAACATCCCACATATATATCACTTCACTAAACAGCCATCATACCCCACAAGATTGATGTGTACAATCTGAACTTTCAGGAGGGGCTAATGGTCTTGCATCACACTCCCATTTTTCCTGCCGTTGAATCCTGAGCAAAATGGTCCCTACTTCCCATTTCTGCATATAAACATTATGTATTAAAAACACACAAGGGTGAATATACACACGTGCAAGCATGTGCATACACACAGCACAGCGCACACAGATGTACGCAAATTTTAATGAGTTCATTAGCCCATTGTATCTTCTCGCTCATCTGAGCAGGTCAAGCCGGTGATAAATGTTGTGTGGTGTGTAGCTCGGGGGTAGGATTTCAAGAGGCAGAGGGGGATCGAGAGAGCAAAAGAGATAGAGGGACTAAACATGGATGGTGGAAAGAAAAATAAGAAAGGATGGATATGTGGGTGGTGGTAGGCGGGTGGGGGGTAAAGAACAAGGTGTTTCGCTCACCAGAGAATTCTTTTCTGCCCGAATGCAGCATGGAGGAGACATTAGGAATTTAATGTGCTATTATTCTCCATTGCCCCCCTAAGCTTTCAACATCTGTCCTGTGGGTCTGTGCAGTAATAGGCATGGGCTTTAGGACCTGTTTCTCTGACAAGACACCATGCTTACAAGGGCCCTTGACATGCCAGCAACTTAATCTGCAACTCCTTCCACAAAATTGACATTGTCTAGAGAGTAAAGCAATCAGCACAACTGGTATTACAGAGCATTTATATTTGAGCTGGGCATTCCAGACAGACAAATCTTGACCTTTCCAAGAAACGCTGCTGCCATCTTCCATTTCCCCGCGTGTGCCTTTCTGAACTTCCTTGAAGAATTATGTTTGTCATTGGACTTTGCTTTTCTCAAGGCTTTCTGTGGGTTTAAATTCACAGCAAGCAATCTTTTACTCCTAATACCGCTGTGGATTTGGGGCTGAAAAGAATGAGAGAAAAGGAAAAATAAAAGAACAAAAACACTAGAGGAGGGGGATATATTCCTGCTCTTGAAGGATGGCAAGAGACATTCCTCTCTGTACAGCTCTGATTCCTCAGAGTGATTTAGGTATTTGGGGCTAAGCTCTCTTGGATGTCTAGTATGAAATGTGGTCGATTTGAGAGGAGACAAACGTGTCTACCAAACACCAACTTTCACTCTTATACCACTTATACCATGTTGTCTCGTTTCAGCAAATAGTATAACGTGCTAAAACTAGCAAAATTATACTCAACAAAGAATGCCACCCTAAACAAAATAAGGTATTGTCAATAGTGTTTAGCCTGTTAACTCTATTGTTGATTGTATAATTTACAGTTTATTGTATAGTCTATTATCTGTATTGATAGCCTTTATTGATATTGCACCATCACAGTATTTTCATTTTGTCCAACATTCAAGTATAAGCACCATCATTCTGAGACCTGTATTCCGTTCCAAACATTACATGCATCTGTGATGAGAGGAATAGCAATAAAGACTACTGCCCCTTTTCCACCAAAGCAGTTCCAGGGCTGGTTCGGGGCCAGTGCTTAGTTTGGAACCGGGTTTTCTGTTTCCACTGACAAAGAACTGGCTCTGGGGCCAGAAAAAATGGTTCCAGGCTAGCACCAACTCTTTGCTGGGCCAGAGGAAAGAACCGCTTACGTCAGTGGGGGGGCGGAGTTGTTAAGACCAACAACAATAACAAGACCGCGAAAGATCGCCATTTTTAAGCAACGAGAAGCAGCAGCTGTACAAACGCGAAGTCATCCATTATTATTATTATTATTATTATTATTATTATTATTATTGTTGTTGTTGCTGCTGCTGCTTCTTCCGTGTTGTTTTTGCTTTGATATTCGCGCCAAGGTTTATGTAAACGTAGCGCCGTAACTGACGTATACAGCGACGTAAGTGACGTATACAGCGACGTAATGACGTGGCTCCACTTAGCACCGTGAGCTATGGAAAAGCAAACTGGTTCTCAGCTAGCTCGCAAGTTGAACGAATTGTGAACCAGCACTGGCCCCGAACCCGCCCTGGAATTGATTTGGTGGAAAAGGGGTATAGTTGACTTTATGGAGGCAACAACAATTGGGATGGTTTCTATAATTTATAACTCTTTAGTCAATGCCACATATAAGGTATTACTGACGTATGGAATCATCTGATGGTGAGCACACGTTCTATGAATCAATTTATAATTTATTGCGCAGCTTTAAAGCAATTTAAATTGACCCTTATCCCCACCCATATGTAATAGATGTCAGAATGGAGAAGTGAGCACCTACATGCACATATTTTAGGAATGTCCAGTTATTTCTAGCTTTAACACATTTGTTGGCTTTAACAGGGGAGACTATCCCATGTTTATTTCTAGAAAGTTTCTCTTTTCAGGGTTAACCAAGAAAGCTATAGTTTGCTCATGGCTCCCACCTAAAGGACTGCCAAAACACTTGATTATTTTATTTCATAAATATTGCCTGTCTGGGGTGGCACGGTGGTGTAGCCGTTAGCACGGTCGCCTCACAACAAGAAGGTTCCAGGTTTGAACCCAGCGGCCAGCGAGGGCCTTTCTGTGTGGAGTTTGCATGTTCTCCCCGTGTCTGCGTGGGTTTCCTCCGGGTGCTCTGGTTTCCCCCACGGTCCAAAGACATGCAGCTAGGTTAACGTGGGGCGGCCTTGGTCTGAAGTGCCCTTGAGCAAGGTGTCTAACCCCTGACTGCTCCCCGGGTGCTCTAGTGTGGTTACCCACTGCTCTGGATGTGTGTATTCACTGCTTCAAATGGGTTAAATGCAGACGATGAATTTCACTGTGCTTGAAGTGTTTATGTGACAGATAAAGGTTTCTTCTTTAATCCACTACTTTAATTAAGAGGGCTAAAATCACAACAGTTCAAATATGGGATTAGACACGTAAAACCATACTTGATCTATATAAACATTAACCAATATAGATATAGATGACTGATTGTATGTGTAGGTAACATGCTACTACACATGTAATGTCTCAAACAGCATTATTTATCCTCTGACATACTGTACACAGGTTCTATTATTATGACCTTTTCCTCTGTTATTTTCATTTCCTTTTATTTTGGCATACATACACCAAGTCTACGAATATACTTGATTTTGGTTTATCTCATCTCATTATCTCTAGCCGCTTTATCCTGTTCTACAGGGTTGCAGGCAAGCTGGAGCCTATCCCAGCTTTATTTTGGTTTATAAAATCCAATAAAATTTTGCTCACAAAAATATATATATATATATTACTTGATTTAAGCACTTGAAGCAAAATAAGCCAAAGTATCTACACATCTACTTTAGAGCCGCAGATTATTTGAGCTGTACAGACTGACCTGCTGTTCACCATTAACAGCATTGTTATAATGAGCTCCTGTCTGTCTCTATTGTTCAGCTTTGTAGTGTCAGTGTCATTTACAGCAGCCCGGGTTGAATGCTTCATCGTGCACTGAGCTACGACGCAAAACTGACCACAAGGGATTTGAACGGCAGCTAAACTGAGCAACCATTCATATTTATAAAGTCAGGCAATCTCAGTGAAGAAGGAGGGAGGACATTAACGCCATCAAACGAAGCAATTTACAACAAACAGTCTTAAAGAGTTAAATTCACGTTTAGCCTTTGATCCAATGTGTGTTCCTCAAATGATTTGGCTCACGTGATAGGTAACTGGCATTTTTATTAACATTTTTATTCATGTAAATTTATATTAAGAAACTGAGATATTGATGGGAGTTTTTAATAGCAGTGTTGCCAAATAATTTATACAATTTCACTACAGACACTCTTGGAAAAATAGGCTTGTCAGTGGTTTTTGGGATGGTTAATGGATCTAAAAAAAGGGGGGGGGGAATCTTCTGTTTTAGGCTTCTACATAAAACTTTAAAGTGTTTTCTCAGAGAAAGATGTGAGATGGAACTCCCCCCAAGTACGCATGCGTAGAAACTCTAAGGGTTGTAAGTTCCCAGAGTTCTTTCCTAGTTAGTTAGTATACTAGGGAAATAAAAATGGGGTTCGAGTCTCTGACTGTAGTCATCAGTATTGCACTTTTCCCACAAATAATCAATAACATTTACTCTTCATATTTATTGGCTGAATTTTAATTAGACTTAATAATTGACTTTAAAAAAGAGACATAAGTAAAAAAAACACAAACAAAAATCCCACACAAATTCTATTCACTATTTTCTCAAAGCACTGTACACAAATCTAGTCTAACGATAGATAAATCCGATTGAAAGGTTCCCAAATCTTTCCTCCAGGCTGTATTAAATATACAATCTGGAAACATTAAATATTAATATGATAGAAAAAGGCTTGTTATGTTCTGCAGAAACACTCCAAAACAGAGTGTTTTGTCATAAATACCAATCAACACAAACTGCAATGCAAACATTAACATCAGGCCTGTTAACAGGGGGCAGCAGTGAAAGCAGGAAAAACAGAAGCAATCTCCTTGCTATTTTGTTTTACACAAAAACAACACATCCTCTCCTCTGTAGGACACGAGGATAAAAACAACACCAGCCTATCTAAACAGTTAACAGATGGCCAAAGCCTGTGTCTTTAAACGCTGTTTCTCAGCAGCAATTAAAAGTTTTTGCTTGTTGTTTCTCTCCCCAAGTGCAGACTGCAAACAGCACAAGAGGTCAAATATCTGCGAGGGAGAAAACGGAGAGATGAGCGACTCATCTGGTGCTGAACGGTATGCCTGTTCACCTGAACGGACGCCCATAATCACCCAGCACCTATGTGAATAATTAGCGCAATAATTACCGACCCTAAAACAAAGCTGTGTGCCGCCCTTTTATAACACCGGCGAGGATAACAGGTGTTGCCTGTGCCTGGGAGGGACAGAGATTAAAGATTATTTCACCATCCTGTGTCTCCTTCTGGCTAAAGTCATCTTCCACTTTCTTTTCTCAGGCATGCAGCAGGGCCACACAGGGCCTCGTATTTTGCTCTGGCTTAGCAGTTTTGGGAGCGGGGGCACTCAACAAGAGAGAATGGCTGTTGTTTAATTTGGGAAAGCCGATATGTCCTTGAGATTCCTGAACATCCTGTGTCCACATCACCTGCAGCCATGTGAAGGTTGTTTTTCTCTCCCCGGCAGTGTGGCTAATGAGTAGTAGTACTATGAGAATACAGGATGTGTGTGTGTGTATTATTGGCAGAGAATATAAGGTAAAGCAGACAAAAGCAATGTCTACAGTGAATTATGCATTATGTTATATGGTGCTTTGGTTTGTCAGTGTTATCAGTAGAAATTAATAATTATGCTCTACATACAGTATGTGTCTCCCCCCCCCCCATTGTGCACAAATACAATTTCTTAAAGCATCTCAGCAGTGAAATCAGAGAGTCATGAGATGTTTGTTCTTGATGAAAATACTTCAAACCTTATAAAAAAAAAAGAAGACTTAAAATACTGTACTTACAACCAGGGTACCCTGGCTTTCAGTGTTTGTTATTCTGACTTCATGTGTGTTTTTAAAATTACTTCAGCTGGTATAACAGATCACACCGAAGGAGTGATTTTATTTTCGTGACTTAATGAGCCATTGCTTGACTCATTGCACTAAGAGGAGATTAAGGTTTTATTTCTTTATGTAAAACCAATTTTTCTCTGAGCATTTCTGTGTGCATTTTGCAGATTATTAATCATCCATTGCAATGACAAATTATATACACACACAGTCTTAGGTCTGAGACTAATACATGCCTTTAATCTAAATTTCCACAAGAGATGTGGCATTATATTCCCTCTGTAGTCAGTTCTGCCCAGGGAATCCTGGATACCTCAGTCTAGAAGGATGAGGCAGCCTCAGTGTTCTTTGTCATGATTATTTCTTTCCATTCATCACTAAGAGCACAACAAAGAGCCTCTCTACTTACAATTTAAATAAGGCTTTGTGTGACACTTTCCGTGACAAGCTGATGTATCCATTCAGCGTCGAGCAGAAGATGTGCATGTCTATGCAAAAATCAAGATGAATGTAGGGAGAGAACAGACAGCGGTTGATTAAGGTTCAAGAAAGTACACTCTATCTTTTATGGTATCCACTTGTCTTATGATATCTTATCATTAGTTTCCCTGACAATGATTTAGCAGTCGGTATACCTTGCATTGTCTTTAACTGTAACCTTCTTTCAAACACAGCTTCCATTTTTCACTTCTGAAGTGTCAAGCACAAGGGCCTTATGGCAAAATTGGACACCTCCAACCATGGCCTCAGTGTCCTGACAAAGGCAGGCGAGTATGCAGAATCAGGATGGAGGACAGAACTGTATGTATCCATAACATTTAGCTGGTCACAGAGGATAACCGAGCCACTGCTGAAACATCACCACCTTTAATTTCTTTGGGGAGAATGGGACTTGGGTTCTGTTGCCAAGCTGCTTTTCCCCTCTCCTTTTCTTTGCCCTTTTGTAATTTTACCACTTCAGGTCATGGCCTCCTGGTTGTTAAATAAAAACCAGGGTAATGTCAGCACGCAGGCTGGGGACAGGATGAGAACGTGCCCCCTGCTCTCTCTCTGGCAGCCAGGAACTGGCGCAGAAAGTCACCATCCGTCTCTAGCACAACACTAATGATGCATCCTAAAACAGAGGAGACTTTGTGCTAAGACCCAGTTTGCAGGTAATTCTCCGCTGCTCCCTCAGCTCTGAAGCTTTATGCCA
Source organism: Neoarius graeffei (assembly GCF_027579695.1). Taxonomy (NCBI): domain Eukaryota; kingdom Metazoa; phylum Chordata; class Actinopteri; order Siluriformes; family Ariidae; genus Neoarius; species Neoarius graeffei. The sequence continues at coordinate 71,330,078 of NC_083570.1, forward strand.
GCAAAGTATGAAACCACAGAAAAAAGAGCCTTTGGTATCCCTTCAAGACATAAGCAATGTGTTTGATCCTTACAGCCCCGGTTCAAGCCTGTGGTGGTCTACTCTGATATATGCTGTGGAGTCTGATTTGAAACTGCTCCTTTTTATCATTTTTCACTCCTTCCCCATTTTAATTTTCTGGATCCATATATTGAATAATAAAAGTCTATCAAAGCAAACTTTATGCTAATGCCCCTTGGTAACACTTTTAAGCTATTCCTAGGTGCTGATTGTGCTTGGCTGTTCTCGTTATAAAAAAAATAAAATAAAAACACTTCAGAGATTTTAACTTGATGATAAGCGAGGTAATCCAGAAGACTTTGGTGATGTTTTGCAAATTTCGAACATGCTTACAAGAGGAGATGTATACAAGTTAGCCATGTGGAGGTCCTTAATTAACCAAACACTACAGATTATCTGGAGATAATAGGGGAAAAAATCATAATAATTTACTGAGATTAAGATACCAAATAGTAATTTAGTAAGAAAGTGAACAATATAAAGGATCCTGAAAGAACAGCAAGCCCTATAAGAACACTGAAATCAAAATCAGGTTCAGAAAATATGCTTTAATAATATAATTCTACTGAAATGCTTAGAGAGAAATATATTTTTCCATTACAACAGCTTACTTACTTTATATATATATATATATATATATATATATATGACATCACATAGTTGTGCAAAGATATGAAGTTTATCTTCAAGTGGTGAAAGTGTTCAGGAGTGAGAGAAGCTTCATATCATCACACCACCATGTAATGTTCTTTATATTATTTGGACACATCCACAAAAAACAAGTTAATCAAAAGAATCTTCATTTTGAACCGGTTTGCCATTTTGACAACGTGCATCTAGTCAGCGGGAAAACACTGGGAGTGATGTCATCGGAGTGAAATATCGGAAATTACTGTACATACAGGACACTTTTGCATGGAATAAAAACATGCATTCTATTCCCTTCTAGCGGGTTTCATTCATTTGGTTCAACAACATGCAGTATTGTTATCATATCACTTATCCTCCATGTATTACATCACTCTACCCAATGGAGAATGACTATGCAATATTGTTACAATATTGTTACAATATTGCACGTTGTCAAGACAGCATGATGTCACACATCGGAGACATAAAACGTTTGCACTAGCAAGCGACTGTGACAATTTGTAAACAAACATGGCTGCCTGGTTTGCTTCATTAAAAACGGAAGATTTTGAGAAAATTTTGGCTGCCAGGTTGTGTGTCGCCGTCAAAATTGATTTTTAAAGTAACTCAGTAAATTACATAGGGAAAATGAATACTTAAGCATGAGTGAAAAATACTGTGACGAGCGTGCGTGGAAGAAGAGTTTGAAGACAGAAATCTTAGTTTCTCAGTCATTAGCCTGTGCTAGTAGCTCTCGATAGCACTGGCTTGACTGCGGTAGTGTTGGCCTTCACTAACACTACTGATGAACACTACATCGGCTAGAAGGTAACTGGACTGCTGCGCTAACAGCACCGAGTCACGGGTAAGCTAGTAGTGGCCTTTGAGAATGCTGATATGAAGAATGTGTATGTATAATAATAATAATCTCATCTCATTATCTCTAGCCGCTTTATCCTGTCCTACAGGGTTGCAGGCAAGCTGGAGCCTATCCCAGCTGACTATGGGTGAGAGGCGGGGTACACCCTGGACAAGTCACCAGGTCATCGCAGGGCTGACACATAGACACAGACAACCATTCACACTCACACCTACGGTCAATTTAGAGCCACCAATTAGCCTAACCTGCATGCCTTTGGACTGTGGGGGAAACCGGAGCACCAGGAGGAAACCCACGCAGACATGGGGAGAACATGCAAACTCCACACAGAATGGGCCCCGTTGGCCGCTGGGCTCGAACCCGGACCTTCTTGCTGTGAGGTGACAGTACTAACCACTACACCACCATGCCGCCAATAATAATAATGGCTGGCTTTTTTCATGGTCTATCAGATATATTCCATTCAGCATGATACTGAACGAGTCAAAGACGATATATATATATATATATATATATATATATATATATATATATATATATATATATATATATATATACACACGATATATTTTGTATCAAAAATATGAGTTTTTCAACACGAGAAGATAAACTTCATATCTTCAAGCCAACATGTGATTTTTCTTTTTATTATATAGACACATTCACAAAGTCCCTAAATTCATGAAAACAATTCATCGATATACTCATGAGTGACATATAGAGATTTACGTCATGATTTTGGTTCTCCATGTAAATACAAGTGTTGTATTTCCCAGTAAAACACTCATGTCCATATAAAGAACATTACATGGTTGTATGAAGATATGAAGTTTATCTTCTCATTGTGAAAATATTTTTACTTGTTCACTTCACTCACTTGTGAATATGTTCACCACTCAAAGATAAACTTCATATCTTCGTGCAACCATGCAAGATCCCTCCCATCTCATATACATACATACACACCCACCCACCCACACCCACATATATATACACACACACACACACACACACACACACACACACACACACACACACACACACACACACACACCATCATCAACAAAACATTTAATCATTTAGTTGTTCACTATGAACATGTATTACCTGTTTAAAAAATCTGACAGATTATTATTATTATTATTATTATTATTATTATTAATAATAATAATAATAATAATAATAAGACATTATTTCATAGGTGAAAGTACTGGTTCTGCCTCAGGTAGAACTTTCAACTACAGCCAATGTAAGTTTTCAACTGTGCTTGAGTAAAGTTTTTGCAGGGAGATATAATATGTTTGCCTTTCAGTTCAATTAGTTTACAAAAGGCCTTGAAGAAGTATTAAACTGGGGCAATCCATTATAAAATGTCATACTTTTACATTGCCAAAAGCAGCAGTGACAAAGAGGAAAAGGAAAGTGTCATTTTTATTGCCTTGGTATGACAGACTGACAAAAAAAGCAACATGCACACAGTCTAAAATCATCAGTCTGGATTGCATGAAAGGACATGGTGCTAAAAAAAAAAAAGAAATAGTTCCAACAACGGTATTTACATACCCTGCATTGAGGACCAAGAATGCTTAGCAGCTGAAACAAACACAACATATCAAGAAACACACAGTATTATATCCTTGATAACATATTCTAATGGACATGGCAACCATTAATGGTCTCTTTTCCATAACCATGTGGTCTATCATTTCATCTAATTTGCCTAACAATAAAAGGGCCAATTAAAGCATAACTGCATTACTTTGTTAATAAAGCAGACAGATTGACTCTGGGGAGCACTTCATTGGTAGTTAATTATGCGCAATGGTAGTCCCAGATCCACTGAGCAAATGTGAAGCCATAAAAGTGTTATAGTCCTGACAATTCCCACTCATGGCCATACACACAGTTAAATCCAACGGTTGGGCATATTGCTAAGGCCAGAGAGACACTCACTGAAGAGAAATGGAGCACTGTGCAATTTTGCAGCTACCTCAGAGAGTTGCAACTCATCCGTTTTTTGAACCACAATGAACAAAGGAACAATAAAAGAACAGCATTCTTGCAATAGACGCTGTGCATGAAGAGGTCATTCTTAGGGCATGGCCAGACTGGTGCTGGTACACTCTCAAACAAGTCACAACTTCATTTTCCCCTCTAAAAACAGGTCATAAATGCTAGGAATGGTCATTTTAGTCAAATGTAAGCTACAATTGTGTTTTTCTAGATATTAGAGTTAAACACTCGACACTGAGCCTGTCACTATGCTGAATGATTTGACCCTGAGTGAGTCTGGCTGCACTTGCCATGACAGTATCTTAATAAAGAGGCATAGAGCCGTGTGTGAATAAGGGCTTCTAGCAAGAACGTGACATTTTGTCAATACGATATCGGCATTCCACTTAACCTCTGAGACAGGAGGATCATTTTGTTGTTGCAGGCTAGTAAATGGCTTGTTTGTACTGCAGTTCTCTCCAGAAGACATTTGTATTATGTATATAATTAATGACTTCCACTATATAAATTTACTGACTTTCACCCTCATGCTATTTTTCTTATTCTAGTAAGAGAAAAGAGAGATGAATACAAATTAGATTAATCACTAAATGAGATTAATGAAATGTTTACACTTGCTTACTCTTATACTTAATATGCATATCAATGTGTGTTAATTATTATTAAATAAACCATTAGAATTATCTCCTTCCCAAGTGTGATAAATGGAAACTAACTCATAATTCAATAAAGAGTATTATTAGTAACACACAAAAAAATAAGAGTAAATAAGCTGTAGTACACTTGGTGCTCGTGTTATGTTTCAACATAATATATAATTTTACAATTTATCTACAGTGGGACATATAACAGTTCCTAAAAGCAGGCAACATAATATGCATTATTCATAATATGCATTTTTTTAAAGAACAACTGCACATTTTTGTTTGTACTTTAGGAAAAAAGGTATAATGTACAGATATATTACTGCCAAGTCCCTGACCTCTCCAGTAATTCCAGCTGCTCCTGCTCGTTTAAAAATTTGACATTATTTTTCTGTATAATTAAGCTAAATCAGTTGGCCATTACTAGCCTTCCCCAGCTGTACAATTCTAATAGGTTGTCAATGACTGTTATTCTTACACATTAAGTTCGGTTACAACCCCATGTCATGGCACACTGCTGGAGAGCCGTCTGTGATAAATGATGCTTGAAAAGCACTCAGATCAGTCACTGTTAAGAATCTGGCTTCAAGTGCACTGGGAAAACTCCATTTCCAAGGGTTAATATGACATGCCCTCTTCCAAAACAACAGGAATTTAAGCATATCAGTCTGTCATATGGAAACCTTGGGTCATTGGTGTGGTGATCGATGGGAGAGGTTGATGCTTATATGTTACAATGTCATATACATCTTTATGGGATTATTCTTCTTGCCCATTATTCAAGTCCACCAGGGACTATGGGTCTCTCACCATTCACACAACAGAAACTGATACTGACAGCCAGGTATGGTTGAGTTGTCTTAGCAATCTGCTCTAATCAAATAGCATTAAATCAAAATGCATTACCGTCTTATTCAGGAGAAGAGTAAAATGTATACTGTATATTCTGCACTGATTTTAAACAATGTGTTTACTCAACACAACTCATTATTATTATTATTATTATTATTATTATTAGTAGTAGTAGTAGTAGTAGTCTACTATTATTCAATAATGACCAAGTCTCATTCATATATATATATATATATATATATATATATATATATATATATATATATATATATATACATACATACATATACACACACACAGATTTTATACAATATGTGTACACATTAAATCATTATTATTAGGAGTATTGTGGGTATCAAACACTACTACTACTACTACTACTACTACTACTAATAATAATAATTTTAGTTTTTACACACACACACACACACACACACACACACACACACACACACACACAGGGCTATCATACCACATACGTACACTGAATATTATGCACAACAAAATATGTGCTCAAATTAATTAAAAATATGCACCTTATCATGAAGAAACAAAGGTGAGTTAATATGTGACTTGTCACAGCTGCTAGGTTTGTTACTTACTTTTCTCTTTACAGTAAACTTTCTTATTATTATTTCCTCTGTTTAAAGCTAGGGGAATTGTGTCTGTCCTCTCTGAAAAAGGAGAAATATTGTCTTAACAGCCACATAAAAGGAGAGATGCTGCAAGCCACTTCAGCACATTGGAACAGCCTGCGGGGTTTAAACTGAAAGCACTGGCTTGAGCAGATTTCACACTGTCACACATCCAACATGAACTTCAAATGGTAGCAAATAGTTATTATTTTCACAAAATTAAGAATTTCTATTCTATCTATGAACAATAGTGTTAAAATATTGAGGAAAAAAATACATTAAACATTGCAGTTCTGAATACTTGGTGCATCTGTCTCCAGCTAATTGAGATGCTCGTAAGAATGTTAGGGCTCAGGAGAATAATTTGTCAGTGGAAAAACACAGAATGGTCCAATTTATTACTTGCTGCAGGCTGAGATGTTTCAACAGTCTTTGATCAACCTTTTTAGGTCAGTATGATTTGAAATACAGAGAGAGGTCTCAGGAAGCCGGAGAGAAAAGATTGTCTTTTTCCACAAAAATGGAATGAGTATTTCTGTGGTTGGGCACTGTTTGGTTGCACAGGATTTGATGAATACTTCATAGAACTACGGGGTTGAAATAGAGAAAAATTCACCTATGCCGTTTATTTGGAATGATGTCAAGGCAATTAGTAAAACATTCATGACGCAATTTTAGCTGTCAAGCTGTCACTCAGATTTTATCAGATCAGTGGAAAAGCAGCAGATTATTAATAGATTTCCCTCAAATAAGTAAAAGTGGAGAAACATAAACGTGAGCCAATGATAGTGTGCTTGTCAGTTCAATATGACAATTTCATTCATAGCTATAAACATTCTGGGACTATTTTTGTCTCCGAACTTTGGGATTTTATTAAATGAATGCAAATCTGTGTTTAAATTTGAATCCCATGGCACCTTTACTCGACTGATCAACCAATATTAAGAATGCTGCATTCAAAAAAGACTGGACATTCTGCATACAGTATCCATTTAACAAGCCACTGAAAGTTTAAAATATCCTTTTCAATGTACAATATAGAATTATGGTTTCTATGCATTTAGAGACATTTCTTTCACTAAACTTTTAAAGGGTAAGATGTTCAAGGTTTCTTCACTTTTTATTATTATACCATTTATAAATGTTTTAAAATGGTTTTAGAGTATTTTAAAAAGCTTATATAATTCTCTATAGGTCTATGTAGATAAAAATTTTTAGACATATTTTGTCAGCTTTAACTGTCCTCTTATAAAAAAAAATAATAACTCTAATGTGCACTGAGGGTTTATGAGGTATAAGATGTAGTTCATTGTTTTAAATTCTCTCTCCATATTCTGCCTGCTAGTATCCGGCTAACCTTGACAGTATTTGGAGCTGCAAGCTTTCACAGGGCACACAGGAGTCTACTCCACTCATGCCCTCAACCCATTCATTATCCGACAGAATGATCCCAGGTCGCAGGGCCGGAAATTTTAATTATGTGGGCTGTAAATGGAGAAATTAAGTAGTGCGTTTTAAAAATGCTGAATCGGAGGAAAGAAGGGTTTTTTGGATGGCATTGCCAAAGAGGAAATGCTGCTGTGTCCTACTCTATGCATAATCATTTCTTAAAAAAGAAGTCATACACATCTATCTGAAATGCATGCTACGGCAGCTGTCTTTTAGAGGCAAACACTGCCATTATTCTGCTTTATGAGCTTGGGTTAAAATACTACACACCACTCATGGTTTAACAACTAGTGTACGTCTCTCCAGCTTGTGCAGTCGCGTTTCATCTTAGCAATAAAATGTGACTTAAGGTTTATACTCCAGGCTGGCCTGTAAATTAAAGAGGGATTCACCTTCACTTACATTTGGTGTCACGGCAGAAGAAATGAGTCGGCGCTGCAGTCGCCTGGTCCTCTGAGGCTTCTGGAGATCAGAGATTCAGCCAGCTGCCCTGTGGGTAGTGGACATAATTATTAAACATCAGGCATTAACTTGGCACATGCTGCTGGCCACTGATTTGGTGCAACTTGGCCTGTTTACCAGCTAATTTTAATTAACACACTCCATTAGAGAGTTGTGCTGTTTGTCCTGCTAGCAGTACTGAGTTTTGGTCCATTACAGTTTTGGTTCAATAATTAGTTTGAAATAAGCTCAGCTTAATACGATAGACTGCGGCATCGCAATTTAAATAACAGTGAAAACAGAATTCAGTGAACCCATTAAATATGTAATAACCATAAAAGATTCTTTATTTAAAAGTAATGGCTGCTTATAAACATATTTCTAATCTATTTGTCATATAATAATTTGTAAAATAATAATGTGGGGCATTAATCTCTCTTCAGATTTCTGTTTCTCAACTGTAAGGTGTGGAAAATAGATGCATATGCAGATGCACCTTTATTTTTATCAGTGTATGGTTAAAATTAGGCAGAAAGCTAGAAGGTGCCCAAACATTTGAGATTTGCCATGCACAGAAATCAATACATTACTCTGGGAGTTCTACAACTCCCAATATTCAAAGATGTAGTGAGCAAGCAGCACACAAGGCATTCAGTCATACTACAGCACCAAGCATGAATAACTTGAGTTGGTATTATGAAAACGTACAGATTTGAATTTAAAGATCATTGTAATTACTCTGCTGGAGCACATGTGATACAAATACTCACCACTCTGGCCACTTGAACATAAGAATATAAAAAGCATGCTTATACAATAAACTTGAGCTGATTATTAAACCACAAGGGAATTTTTACCTCTGAATGAGTCAAGCCTCATACTAAAGCGCCTGCCCCATGGAGCGAAGCCTAACACTAAAACAGCTAACCCCCACTGGGCAGTCAGGGATGACTGAAGAGTTCACTATGACGATGAAGATGGAGGAAGGCAAGCAAATGAAAGAGAGCCTCATCCTTACATTAGAGCCATAAGCACACTAACAGAATTTGAAGGGCTCTGTCTGCTGTGCTAACCACAGAGGGAAATAAAAGTGTTCAGTCAGGGCAGCTCAGCCGTAAGTCACAGGGGTAATGATGTTGGGCTGTAGGCAGGGTTAGAGCAATGGCTACAGCAGGCCCCCCAAAGCTGTCAAAACACACACACACACACAGATGTATGAGGCACACGGGTCAGTGACATTAGTGCCACAACATTCAGTAGGCATTATAATAGAACTAAACACAGGTGGCAGTGCATCACTTTTGTCATGGGCCAGTACAAGATTCCTGTGTAGACAATAAACAGAAATCAATCTCAGGACTGAGGAACTGTTATAAAATAATAATCAACAAAATACATTTATGTGATCTAAAGTACTATCAATTTGTAACACCAGTAAATTTAAATGCAAATTACAAACAAAAAAATAACCAGTTTCCCTCTCTCCCTCTTATATACATACACACATGAGCACACACACACACACACACACACACACACACACACACACACACACACACACACACACACACACACACAGGAAGCAGCGAGAGCACTTGCACCACTCAATTATTTTGTAGCATGATAATTAACCAATTCACTCTGCACAGTCAATTCTCAAAGGTGTCTTTGAACTAATTGTTCTCATTGACTCAATTAATTATTTGTTTGCTGGTTTAATTATTTTCTGATCTTGAAAAAAACGGAAATTAAAAGAAGAGGCCAAGGACTGGCAAAAAAAAGGAAGAAAAGAAAATCTTAAATAAGATGTGTGATAAGTTTAATATCACACACCTTAAATACATGTTTAACACTTGTTAAAGCCTGCTATAGCAAAAAAAAAAAGTGCTATAGGTGGCTTAGCTCATTTAAAAACAGGGTCGAAAGAGATCTAATAGCAGGAGCGAAAAAAAAAATTAGATCGTATCTAATTTGAAAACACATAGATGTCGTTTAAACAAATTTATCAAGTGAATAATTGGGTTAAATAATATTGTTATTACACTTTAAACTAAATCTATAAGGATTAAAGTGACCCTGTATGGGGCCTCTCATTTTGAGCAGTTGTGGCTCAGTGGTTAATGGCTCGGGGTTGTTGATCAGAAGGTCACTGCACCTGTTGGGCCCTTGAGCAAGGCCCTTAACCCATCTGCTCTGTATCATGACTGACCCTGCGCTCTGACCTCAACTTCCTAACAAGCTAGGATATGCACAGAAAAGAATTTCACTGTGCTGTAATGTACATGTGACAAATAAAAGCTTTGTCTGCTTCTTCTTCTTCTTCTTCTTCTTCTTCTTCCACTTTTTAAGGTATAGCACTAAAATGTACACAGTGTCCTAAGTGTCCTAAACTGATACAAAGTGAAAAACAGTGACTAATTTGCCCTTAATATGAACAAATATGAATCAGAATGTAAACAGGTCTGACACCAAATGTATATGTGATGCTTATAGCAAAAGGAATAGAAAATATATTCTACATTAGAGGAATGGTCTTCTGACTCTCCAAGTGGAAATTGTGTATAAATAAAGTTTATGATCATATTATTGTATTCTTTTACCAACCTAAAGAGCTATAAGAGTGCAGTGTGCTGAATTTCACCCAAAGTGAAATTTAGTGCTCGGAGTTAATTTAGCCTTCGAACAGGATGTCCTCTCCTCTGGCATAAAATATCATCTCTCCTTCTGGCCAGTGCCAACATCCTGCCCTGAACTTGTACAAGACCAGCAGATGCATTAAATTCTGACTGGCCTGTGGCATCCATCCAAAACACCCTCAACAAAAAGCCAATATTCTTTTGCAAAATGTCAGACCTGTCGGACCCTTCTAATGACTGCCATATGGAAATTAAATAAATAAATAAATAAAAGCCAAGGCTGGGATCAGACACAAATGTGAGCTTGGCAAGAATTCTGAGGACCATCTTGAACAACTGGACCTCTTTCCTTATGACTCCCACTATTATCATAACACTTTAAATGTTTTGCTCATTTGTTTCCATTAAATATTTCATCCTCTCTTAAATATTCATTTAACATATTTTACATTTTTTACCAGGTTCTTTCCCTCTCTATCTCTCTATTTTCCCCACCACGGTTTCTTTTTTGGGCTTCACAATCACACATCATTATTCATGGGCACCCAGAAACAGATTGCATAAAACATGCACATGAATTTCTTCTCGCCTTTTCTCATTAAGAGATATACTTCAAGTAGCCTAAACACTTCCCAATGCTCCACTTGTGGAAATTGGATATTCTCTTATGTTGTACAGGTTCACAAATGGGTTACAGTTTCATTCAAAAAGAAAAGGGAGGGGGAAAAACAAAGAAATTGCATTCTATTTCAATCTTTTTTATTCTCAGTGTGTATTTCATACACACACATTAAAGGCTGAATGATGCATTCGTAAAACAGTAAACTGTGAGTTGTAAACATTTAGGCATTAATTCTTTAAAAACTAAACTACTGGGTTTCTTGCCTTGAGCAGATCTTTCATGATGTCAGTTGAAGCCAGGAAAACTGTTTGCTTAATAGCTTCCTTGTTATGTCCTCATAAATTAGTCACTCACTTCATCTCACTCTGCTCCAGTTAAGAATAAGATCAAACATTTCAACACTCGATTCTGGGAACATTTATAACGTTAGCTGGAACTGATGCTCAGTTCTATGGTCAGGTGATTCAATTCTACCTAAAATCTGTTTTCGGGCTGCACATACACACTTTACTTCTACCACTGCAAATGTTTGAGAACAGGCTGCTTGGTGCATAGAAGAAGAAAAACACACATTTTTACTGTGTAGTCTAATTTATAGTACAGAAATATAATAACTAAAATCAACCTTCAAATCAAAATGGAAGTAGTGTAGGTTCAATTTTTCATTAAAAAAAGTCAAGTTTTTTTGGTGTTGGAGGGCTGTAAAGACTTCCCTATTTATCCACAAATAAAACTGAGAATATCACTGTTTGCTACATGTTCTTCAAAGAATATTAGTGTCTCAGTAAGTAAATTTGTTTTAATTGATGAGAAAGACAAGGCCAACAATCAAGAGCCCAAAATAATTCTGCCAGTCCTGGAATGCACATAATAGCAAAACCCTAAACTTCAAAGTCTACACTAGCTTTTATTTGTGAATAATAACAATAAGGAACCAATGCAAACATGACCATAGTGAGAGATAAAATGGTATTGTAAACTTTCAATATTGTTGGATTAATGAGACTGCTTGATCAGGCAGAGCAAATAGCAGCGTGTTAATTAGAGATTATACCAAATGATCCTGTGCACACAGTTGAGGCATGGAGCAACGTTCTGATTTATCAAAGAGCTACTGTTAAAGTCACCACGACATTAATACATCCATCTCTACAAAAACCAACCTGTCCATCCTTTAAAATAATGGAATGCTGGTACATAAAGGCAAATAGTAACAATGTAATGTAAAGTTACTATTATAGTACACAGTTCCATAAGGAGAAAAAGTACACACATGCAGCCGCCAGAGCTGTGTGCACTTTTCTTTGTTCATCTGTCAAGAAATTAGTGAAAGCTTCCTGTAGTCTTTTCTCATTTGCATACACTAATTGCTCATCCTCATCATGCAGCATGAACGAAGCTCAATTAATAAGACAAGAATAATAAATCATAAACTTAATCATGCAAAAAAAATCAAAAGATGATAGAATATTTGCAATGAAATGCACACCTGTCTTTTCATTACTATTCTTTTTGTTGAAGAAAAAAACCCCTCTTCAGTTCAATTAGGAAAACTTCAGTAATTTTTCCACAATTCATTTTTATCATTTTAATTCTTCTTCTTTTAAAAAAAATAATAAAGTATGTAATGGATTGAATATCCATACATTTCCTGACCATGCATCAAGAGTAAAATGAAATTGTTAGACAAAAAATGTCTTTCTTCACCCAGACTTTTTGTCTAATTGTTTCTTGGTGTTTGGAGCAAAAGACAATGATGTCTTAGATTCTCTGCACTTACATTAGCATTTTTATTCTATTAATGTATTAAGCTGCACTATAATGATGTCAACTCCATAATTTGATTAGTCACAATTGTGTGTGTGTGTGTGTGTGTGTGTGTGTGTGTGTGTGTTTTAAATTAAGTAGTCACACCAAAAAAGGATCCACAGTATAACAGCCATTTGGTTTATATATCACATTTTCTAATTTGGCTAAACTGGAAGAAAATAAAACTACAGCTACAAATCGAAGCACAGGTTTCTCTTCATTTTCTTTTCATAAGTATGTGTGCATGAATCACATCATAATATATAAAGCCAAGACTAGCGCTAAGACTGAACCAGCTATAGTCCATGATTATGTATGGATTTATTCAGACCAAGGCAGGACAGTCTGACTTACTTAGTGCACTGTTGCCATCTAGTGAACACAAGTAATTTTTCTTCATTTGTCCTCAATGTGAAATAAAGTGTGAGCTTGGGCTGTACTAGGAGAGTCAGAGATACTAGCAACAAAGTGTTGATGAAGGAATTCAGTTAATTAAGCAGTTTGACTGGTAATTTTGTTTCCAAGGTCAGAACTATAATACATGACATGACAATTCTATGTCTTTACTAATCTAGTTTATACAATACGCCTGCTGAAAAATCCAGTTAAGTCCAACCAGGTACCAACTGCCAAAACACAGGCCAGACTGGTAGATGTTTGGTAGCTGCCAAGTACTGGTAGAAATTAACTGGTTTCTGAATTGCCACTATTAATGCAACCTCAAAGAAGTTCCATCCATCACCTGTAGCCATTTATCCTGTCCTACAGGGTCACGGCCTATCCCAAATGACTATGGGCGAGAGGCAGGGTACACCCTGGACAAGTTGCCAGGTCATCGCAGGGCTGACACATAGACAACCATTCACGGTCAATTAAGAGCCACCAATTAGCCTAATCTGCATGCCTGTGGGGGAAACCGGAGCACCTGGAGGAAACCCATATGGACACAGGGAGAACATGGAAACTCCACACAGAAAAGCCCTCGCTGGCTGCTGGGATTGAACCCAGGACCTTCTTGCCGTGAGGTGACAGTGCTAACCACTACACCACCGTGCCACCCCCTCAAACAAGTTGTTTTTCAGAAACTAAAACAAGAGTGAGGCAAATGTTTACTGATTGAGTAATAAGGAAGCTAGAAAACAACTTACCGCCTGGGAAAGATGATCTACCAGTTTGAGCAGCTTGGCTGTGTTTTGGCAGCTGGTCAGATTAAACTGGATTTTTGTGCAGGGATGGGGCAGTTAAAAATGCATGAACTGAACACACATAGCTCGTTTAACTGCATGCTACTAGAGTTTTTATTGTTGTTGCTTCCATTAGATCCTTTCAATACTTTCTTACTCAGGTTATCTGCCTACGCTGCATTTTTTTTCTCTATCCTCCATTTACTTTATCTTGAATTTTATTTATATTCTTTTTATTACTTCGTCCTGGACAGAGTCCACCAGGGGGTGAGGTATTGTTTTCAGTGGGGTTTCTTTGTTTTTTTTTTTTGTTAGCAACATTACCGGAAAACAGGCGGCACGGTGGTGTAGTGGTTAGCGCTGTCGCCTCACAGCAAGAAGGTCCTGGGTTCGAGCCCTGGGGTCGGCAAGGGCCTTTCTGTGTGGAGTTTGCATGTTCTCCCCGTGTCCACGTGGGTTTCCTCCGGGTGCTCCGGTTTCCCCCACAGTCCAAAGACATGCAGGTTAGGTTAACTGGTGACTCTAAATTGACCGTAGGTGTGAATGGTTGTCTGTGTCTATGTGTCAGCCCTGTGATGACCTGGCGACTTGTCCAGGGTGTACCCCGCCTTTCGCCCGTAGTCAGCTGGGATAGGCTCCAGCTTGCCTGCGACCCTGTAGAAGGATAAAGCGGCTAGAGATAATGAGATGAGATGAGATTACCGGAAAACAGCTGGACCAATTTTCATGAAACTTTCAGGATAGATGGGCATTGGTCTCAAATAGAACCGCCAACATTTTGAGGGTCATCCGGTCAAGGTCAAAGTCACCAAAAAGGCTAATTTTTTTTGCGACATATTTCTTCATATCATCATATTTACTTCAAACCAATTCCAAAATGTTCATCTTTCAATTCTGCTTCCATTGATGCGCTACATGATGGGGTATCTCTCATAGTTTTTTTTTTTTAACTTTCATTTGTTTGTGTGTCTGTTAACAATCTAGCGTCTAGACAGTTGCATTGATTGACTTCAAGTTTTCAGGGAAGGTGGGCAATGGTCCGTAGATTACCTGATTAAATTTTGGGGTAATCAAGTCAAGCTGAAGATTAAGGTCACCGGAAAGGTCAACCTTTTGGTCAAAATAACATATTTTCCATTATAACTCAAAAAAGGTTGGTGATAGACATATGTTTACTATTATGAGCATATAGGAACTCCCATATGGCCTTTCATTTAGCACCATGATCTTTGAGCTTGAGTGACCTTGAAAGGTCAAACTCAAGGTCACAGATTTTCAGAGGGCAACTTGAAAACAGTTGATGGTAGACAGATCTCATCTCATCTCATTATCTCTAGCCGCTTTATCCTTCTACAGGGTCGCAGGCAAGCTGGAGCCTATCCCAGCTGACTACGGGCGAAAGGCGAGGTACACCCTGGACAAGTCGCCACACATAGACACAGACAACCATTCACACCTACGGTCAATTTAGAGTCACCAGTTAACCTAACCTGCATGTCTTTGGACTGTGGGGGAAACCAGAGCACCCGGAGGAAACCCACGCGGACACGGGGAGAACATGCAAACTCCACACAGAAAGGCCCTCGCCGGCCACGGGACTCGAACCCGGACCTTCTTGCTGTGAGGCGACAGCGCTAACCACTACACCACCGTGCCGCCCCCCCCCCATTATCAACATATAGGTATAAAATAAGTGCTGCCGGGCAAGGTCTGTTTTGCCTGGCAACACTTGTTGCTGCTGTTTTCTCTGAGTGCTACCAACTAAGTTTTGTTGTATAACTTATCTTAATGACATTTTTAATAGTGCATTTATTTGAGTAAGGTGAGGAACCCTCTGGTGAACACTACTAGCACACTTTATTAGCATGATGGTCATGGGAGATTGGTGAGTTTGTTTACTTTTGTTTTAGATTTTGAACTTTTTTCCTTTCCAACTTCATTACACAAACTTATGACACACTTTCCACTAGGAAACAAGATACAGAACTGAGTCTCAAACATCCTGGCTTTGGTTTAAAACAAGCAGATTAGACAGACGAAGACACATGATGGAAACTTACTATGGATGATGGCTAAAATATACAATCCACCTCAAAATAAAGTATAACTTATTAGGGTTTATTAGCAAAGGTTTCTGCAAGCAACACTGCCACCTGCTGTACATCATTGTGCTTCATCTCTGAACGTTAAAATCCAGGTTTTGTCCCAATCTCCACACTTACCCAGGGAAGTGCGCTCATTAACTGATTCTGCGTGTTCTGTTCCTCCTGTGTCCATCTAGGACTTTCGGGAACGAAGCGTCCATACAACCTATTAAATTAGGTGACAGTCTGTTACCTCAGCCAGTGTCCATTAAAAACTTTAACAAGCCCTCATGCACCCGTGAATTCATGACCCTAAAGTTTCCATTAGTCTGCAGGATCCCAACCCTGTCCTGCATGTTTTAGAGTTTTTCCTGCTTCATCCACTTCAGCTCAGGCCTGGTAATTAGTTGACTAGTTAAATCAGGTGTGCTGGGAGCAGGGAAATCACTCAAATGTGCAGGTTCAGACTTTGTCTTGAGTGGGGTGCAGTCAAAATGTATACAGTGGGCATCTTTTACAATCATGCTTGCCAATGAAATATAAGCCTAATATTTGTATCACAGTGAAGAACCACTTCACTGTGGCTGCATGTTTTTATTTATTTAGAAATATATATATTTCTTTTGGGTGGCACGGTGGTGTATTGGCTAGCACTGTAGCCTCACAGTAAGAAGTTCCTGGGTTCAATCCTAGCAGCCAACGATGGTCTTTCTGTGTGGAGTTTGCATGTTCTCCCTGTGTCTGCGTGGGTTTCCTCCGGGTGCTCCGGTTTCCCCCACAGTCCAAAGACATGCAGGTTAGGTTAACTGGTGGCTCTAAATTGACCGTAGGTGTGAATGTGAGTGTGAATGGTTGTCTGTGTCTATGTGTCAGCCCTGCGATGGCTTGGTGACTTGTCCAGGGTGTACCCCGCCTTTCACCCGTAGTCAGCTGGGATAGGCTCCAGCTTGCCTGCGACCCTGTAGGACAGGATAAGCGGCTACAGATAATGGATGGATGGATAAGCAAATACTTAAGAACCTTTGATTGGATAATTACTGCAGTGATTAATGTCTTTCATACCCAACAATTCTTTTAACCCTAGCTGATGCAGTGAGTAGCTTCTCATTTCTTAAACAACCGTGTCAGAAGACGTATCCTATGCTCATGGAAAAGATATTACTGTGTTTCAGAAGGGTCAAATTATTGGCCTGCATCAAGCAAAGAAAACAACTAAGGAGATTGCTGCAATTACTGGAATTGGGTTAAGAACTGTCCAACGCATTATTAAAACCTGGAAGTTCAATAGTCAGCTGTCAACTTCATGGAAGAAATGTGGTTGGAAAAAAATCTTGACTGATCTTGGTCAGAGATCACTTAAATGCTTAGTGAAGTCTCATCTCATCTCATTATCTGTAGCCGCTTTATCCTTCTACAGGGTCGCAGGCAAGCTGGAGCCTATCCCAGCTGACTACGGGCGAAAGGCGGGGTACACCCTGGACAAGTCGCCAGGTCATCACAGGGCTGACACATAGACACAGACAACCATTCACACCTACGGTCAATTTAGAGTCACCAGTTAACCTAACCTGCATGTCTTTGGACTGTGGGGGAAACCGGAGCACCCGGAGGAAACCCACGCGGACACGGGGAGAACATGCAAACTCCACACAGAAAGGCCCTCGCCGGCCCCAGGGCTCGAACCCAGGACCTTCTTGCTGTGAGGCGACAGCGCTGACCACTACACCACCGTGCCGCCCCTGCTTAATGAAGTCAAATTGTAAAATAAATAAATAAATAAAAAATCGACAGTAGAACTCAAGGCTATGTTTAATAGTGAAAGTAAGAACATTTCTACATTCACAATGTGATGTGAACTTACAGGACTGGTACTAAATAGCTGTGTGGCCATAAAAATAAACACTTGTTAGTGAGGCTAATTGGAAGAAAAGGCTTCAATTTGTTGGGGAGCATCAAGATTGGACTCTGGAGCAATGGAAAAAGATCACGTGGTTTGATGAGTCCAGATATACCCTATTCCTGAGTGATGGGTGAGTCAGGGTAAGAAGAGAAGTGCATGAAGCGATGCACCCATCATGCATAGTGGCCACTGTACAAGCCTCTGGAGATAGGGCTATGATCTGGGGTTGCTTCAGTTGGTTAGGTCAAGGCTCAGCAACATTATGGGGCAATAAAATGAAGTCAGCTGACAACCTGAATGTACTGAATGACCAGGTTATGACATCAATGGATTTGTTCTTCCCTGATGGCGCAGTCATAAAATTAGGGCTCAAATAGTGAAAGAGTGGTTCAGGAAGCATGAGGAATCATTTTACACATGAATTGGCAACCACAGAGTTCCAACCTTAATGTCACTGAAAGTCTTTGGGACGTGCTGGAGAAGACTTTACATAGTGGTTGCCTCTCCTGTCATCAAGACATGATGTGAAAAATTAAGCAACTCTGGATGGAATTAAGGGTTGTGGCATTGCAAAGCTTTGTTGAAACAATGCTACATTTACTATGCGCTGTAATCAAAGCTAAAGATGGTCCAATTAAATATTAGAATGTATGACACTGTTTTGGCCTGGCAGTGTATTTGTTTGTTGACTTATGTTTTAGGACAAACTGAACAGGATGCAAGTGGACCCCTGCCTGGTCACCTGGATCTCCAGCTACCTCACTGACAGGCCGCAGTATGTCAGGCTGAAGGACATCACGTCTGACACTGTGATTAGCAGCACCGGAGCACCCCAGGGCACGGTGCTGGCCCCTCTTCTCTTCACCCTGTACACCGCGGACTTCTGCTACAACTCGGAGCTGTGTCACATTCAGAAGTTCGCCGATGACACAGACATCGTTGGGTGTATCAGTGATGACAGAGAGGAGGAGTATAGGAGCCTGGTGAGGGACGTTGCTGTGTGGTGCAACAGGAACCATCTGCAGCTCAACACATCGAAGACCAAGGAGCTGGTCATTGACTTTGGGAGGTCCAGACCAAGGTCACGACCAGTTCTGATCGAAGGAGTCGAGGTGGAGGCTGTGGATTCCTACAAGTACCTCGGGCTGTGGCTGGACAGCAAGCTGGACTGGACTTGCAACACCTATCACTTATACAGGAAGGGACAGAGCAGGCTATACTTCCTTAGGAGGCTGCGGTCCTTTAACATCTGCAGGAAACTCCTGTGGATGTTGTCACGCCCGGCTTTGCCTTGCTGAGAGTGCTCACTCCTTCCCCATATGTTGAACTTGAACTTGTCCGGGGTCCCTCCAGTCCAAAGGGGGAGCTGTCTGGTACTGCAACACCTGGTCTAGACAGCCGTGACAAGTTCAAATACATGGCTCTTCAGTGTTGGCGGTTTGGCTATCGGGGCTTTTGGTTTGGGTAACCCTTGCTTTGCGCCATGGAGGCCCTGCACGGGCCAACCAGCGCTTTATTATTTTCCTTTAAATGTTTCTTATTTCTTATTTCTTAATTATGTTTAAATAAAATATTATTTAACCCGAACAACGGTGTGGACTCCCCTTATGTTGTGCTTATTTTGAGCCAAGTAGGCACGACATATGGGGGCTCGTCCAAACCTTTGATAGTGAATTGGATTGTGGCAGTTTGGTAGTGTAAACTTCCTGTGTTTGTTTGTGGGGAGTTTCACATCATTTGAAAGGTTTGGGGTTAAATATTGTAGCTGTTTTGGTAAACTTCCTCATTTTGATAATACTTTTTGGAATATTGTTTTGGAAATTTGGAGCCTTTTGGCCTATTATTTTTGATTGTTTGGAGTGGCAGGTGTGTTTGTGCTTGTGCTGCGGGGTGGCAGATCGCGGAGCTGCATTTTCCCCAATTAGACCACGCTGCGTTGGGTTTAGGCTGCTGTGGCACTGAAGCCTGGGTGAGGGCACGGCCTGGGAAATCCAGCTGAATTGGCATCTGTCGGGATAGTACGGGTCCGATCAAGGGAGTAACTTTGATTTTGACACTGGTGGGGACACAAAAGTGATCCAAGGCAGAGCTTCTGAAAGGTGGTTTTTTTTTTTCCCCAATTGCAATCATAATTTCATGTCATGCAGATCTTATAGGCTAACAAGGTCAACTGTGGCCTAATGGTTAGGGAGTTGGTCTTTGGATCCCAGGGTTGCAGGCTCAAATCCCACCCTTACCTCTCCATCCATGGCTGAAGTGCCCTTGAGCAAGGCACCTAACCCAACATTGCTAGAATCTGATGGTTTATTACTTTTACACCCCACAATTCCTAATTTGTGTTTAAGCAGTCGTTCCGTCTCTTCCACAGAAATACATGAAAATAAGAATTAAAAACTTTAAGCATTTTTAGCATTAAATATTGTTTTTTTTTTATTCAGTATCTGTATTGTTTGACATTGGAGGGGTGGGGTGTCTCAAAATTCACTGACTGCCTTATTGAGACACTCATAAATAGGTGCTACTGGTGGCATTTTCTATTCTGTAATTAAGCTTAAATTTAGTTAAAATGATATTTGGATATATAATTTAGTGATTGCCTATTATAGCATGATTATGATTACATTAGTATTGCATTTGTAGTATACCCCCATTTTTTGTCTTTTTGTTGCCCCTCCATTTTCCATATTATGTCTTTTTGTTGCCTGTTTCTGTGTTCATAACGTGTGTTATGATTTTTACTGCAGATGTGCTTGTGACTTTTTATGTTCATGCTACAGTTACCAATATTCGTCTGTAGGTGGCAGTAAAGGACCATGGATTTGTTGTATCTGGCCTAGCCTAGTAGTAGTAGAAAGAGGTCTCTGTAAAATGGTGAATGCAGCAGACTCAGCGGCTGTCGCGCTGTTGATTCTGAAATGCAAGTCGCACATCTGCATGGCCATGCAGTAGCCTAGGGCGTAATTTTGGGTAGGGACGCTAGGGACGTGTCCCTACCAATATTCAGCTGCTACTGTGTAATCACGATCAATAAAACCGATGTCCTAACCTGAGCAATGATTATATGGCACACAAAGGGTTAAATGTATGACACTGCTAATAATCCCCCCTCTAACGTAGATATCATTCTCTGATTAGCTACCTGTTTCTCACTAACTTGCATGGTTGGCTATCCCAGCTGTCACTCCATCTGCTGTAAAAGCAGCACACTTCCCACAGCAGTCGTGACTACCCGCCCATCAACCCCCCGTATCTCACACGTACACACCTGACCTACCCCACGCACCCCCCACTCTCCGTCAGCCTACAAATTGAGCTGGACTTCGATGTCCATGCATGCTTGCCCTACGACTCGCATGCTGACTTGAGTATCATGGATGACGGCCCCCCTCCCAAGAAACGAGACATTCGTTCATTCTTCTTCAAAGTCAAGAATGTAAGTGCAGGGTTTCCATCGAGCTTTAAAAACTCAACAAAATCCTTTTGATGTATGGAAACGCTTCATAAAAGTATTGCTGCGGCTCCTTAGGCAGGTTTAGCAACGTGACAGGATGAGCTAGGCTACTGCATAGCTGCAGAGAAAAGGAATGCTGGAGCAATGTAACTTGGTGTTAGATAATATCCTCGATGAATGAATGTTAAATTTATAGACCTAATGGTTTTACAGAATGTAAGTAGTCAGATGTAGGCTACTGCATGGCCATGCAGATGTGCGACTTGCATTTCAGAATCAACAGCGTGACAGCCACTGAGTCTGCTGCGTTCACCGTTTTACAGAGACCTCTTTCTACTACTACTAGGCTAGGCTAGATATAACAAATCCATGGTCCTTTACTGCCACCTACAGACGAATATTGGTAACTGCAGCATGAACATGAAGTCACAAACACATCTGCAGTGAAAATCAAAACACACGTTATGAACACAGAAACAGGCAACAAAAAGACATAATATGGAAAATGGAGGGGCAACAAAAAGACAAAAAAATGGGGGGTATACTACAAATGCAATACTAATGTAATCATAATCATGCTATAATAGGCAATCACTAAATTATATATCCAAATATCATCTCATCTCATTATCTCTAGCCGCTTTATCCTTCTACAGGGTCGCAGGCAAGCTGGAGCCTATCCCAGCTGACTACGGGCGAAAGGCGGGGTACACCCTGGACAAGTCGCCAGGTCATCACAGGGCTGACACATAGACACAGACAACCATTCACACTCACATTCACACCTATGGTCAATTTAGAGTCACCAGTTAACCTAACCTGCATGTCTTTGGACTGTGGGGGAAACCAGAGCACCCGGAGGAAACCCACGCGGACACGGGGAGAACATGCAAACTCCACACAGAAAGGCCCTCGCCGGCCCCGGGGCTCGAACCCAGGACCTTCTTGCTGTGAGGCAACAGCGCTAACCACTACACCACCGTGCCGCCATCCAAATATCATTTTAACTAAATTTGAGCTTAATTACAGAATAGAAAATGCCACCAGTAGCACCTATTTATGAGTGTCTCAATAAGGCAGTCAGTGAATTGAGACCCCCCCCCCAATGTCAAACAATACAGATATTGAATTAAAAAAACAAACAAACAATATTTAATGCTAAAAATGCTTAAAGTTTTTAATTCTTATTTTCATGTATTTCTGTGGAAGAGACAGAACGACTGCTTAAACACAAATTAGGAATTGTCTCATCTCATCTCATCTCATCTCATTATCTGTAGCCGCTTTATCCTACAGGGTAGCAGGCAAGCTGGAGCCTATCCCAGCTGACTACGGGCGAAAGGCGGGGTACACCCTGGACAAGTCGCCAGGTCATCAATTAGGAATTGTGTGGTGTAAAAGTAATAAATCATCAGATTCTAGAAGATCATGTGATATTATGCATCCATGTTTTTGTGGGGAATAAATTATAGTCTATGTAATAATTTTGTCCTTTTTGGCTAGCCCTTTTTGCTGAGGCTACAACCTTACCATGAAACTCTACAGTCATTCTATCCCTAATCTGTTCATACAGTATGTCATGCATCAACATATTTTTGTAAGGTGACAGACAGCAGAGAGGCTGGAGGAGATGAAAGACAGTGCAGAGAATGTAGAGGTAGAGAGGCAGGAAGAGAAAGAGGAGCAAAGGCTGAAGGAGAGGATGGAGGAGGGGAATCCACAGCTGGAGGAGATAGAGGAGGAGATGGAGAAGCGGAAAGAGAGGTTGGAAATTCACAGGTGAGGTTAATGATGGATATGTCAGTCATGAGATTCAGCCCCACTGTGGCAAATGTTTGCTAGTGTGATGTTGATCTGAATAACAATGCTTCACCCATGTGGCTTTAAAATCAGAGCTTCATGTTTGAGTATCAGTAACCAACACATTTACATTTCATTTATGTGTACTTACATGTTACAGTTATATGTTCTTGATGTATGTTAATTGACAGCATGCTGCACTTCTGCAGCCCTTAACATCCTGCATGAGTAAAGCTGAGAACTCTGAAGTTGCCTCCTTGACTTTCATTACATGACATTACATTACATTTAGCTGATGCTTTTATCCAAAGCAACTCACTGTTACTATTTTGGTACAGGGTATTGGTTACAGTCCCTGGAGCAATGTTGGGTTAGGTGCCTTGCTCAAGGGCACTTCAGCCATGGATGGAGACGTAGGGAGAGGTAAGGGTGGGATTTGAACCTGCAACCCTGGAATCCAAAGACCAACTCCCTAACCATTAGGCCACGGCTAAGTTTTCAGGGCCTTACAGTGTTGTTCGACAGGTGTCAGCGACAAACTATTTGATTGCTACACCTGAACATAGGTGTGCTACACAATTGTCATGTGAACTTGCTTAAGCCATACTATGCGTCTGTGCATTCTGCTACTGCTAAGGGTGGGACTGAGTCTGTTGGTTTAGTGGTGTCTGCAGTTAGTAGGTCTCCTGAGGTGGGGGATGATATGAGAGGCCCTGATGACGCTGTATTACATGCCCGGTTGAATAATTCAGAGATGTTGGCTTAGTTGGATACTGTCCTGAGTCATATAGAAGTAAGACAAAGAGAACAGTTGAAAACATTAATTTTAGAGTTCTCTTGTTTGTTTTTAGATATTCCCACATGTACATCGTGGATTGAGCATGATATAGAGGTTGGTGACGCAGAGCCTGTTCGTCAGAGGTTCTACCGTGTTGGTCCAGACAAACGTAAAAGCTTGGATGAAAGTGTCCAGTATCTTCTTGACAATGGTCTTGCTGTTCTGTCATCTTCCAGTTGGTCTTCACCTTGTTTGTTGGTCAAAAAACTTGACCACACGTATAGGTTTTGTACGGATTACAGAAAAGTGAATGCTGTAACAAAGCCAGACTGTTATCTGTTGTCTCGTATAGAGGATTGTGTTGATCAGGTCGGTTCAGCTCGCTATGTGAGTAAATTTGATTTACTTAAAGGATACTATCAGGTACCTCTCACTCCTAGGGCACAGGAGATCTCTGCTTTTATCACGCCAAATGGTTTGTATTCTTACACGCGGATGCCATTTGGGCTGCGTAATGCCCCCTCCAGTTTCCAACGGCTCATGAATCAGGTCGTTGCGGGACTGGAGGGGTGTGCTGTGTATCTTGATGATGTGGTGTGTCATTCTGACACATGGGAAGACCATCTTGTGCCTGTTCGTTTGCTTTTTGAACGGTTTGCCGCTGCCAGTCTTACTGTAAACTTAGCAAAGTGTGAGTTTGCTCAGGCTACAGTGGTGTATCTTGGCAGGATAGTTGGTCAAGGTAAAGTGCGGCTGATAAGAGCCAAAGTCTTGGCCACTGACAAATTTCCATGTCCGGCAACGAAAAAAGAATTAATGCGTTTCTTAGGTATGATAGGATATTACAGAAGTTTCTGCTGTAATTTTTCATCTGTTGTTGCTCCTTTGACAAACTTGTTGAAAGGTTCATCTCAGTTTAATTGGACTCTTGATTGTCAGCAAGCATTTGAGAATGCCAAGTCCCTTTTGACTTCTGCCCCGGTCCTGTCTGCACCTAAGTTGGAGGAGCCGTTCCTGCTGCAGGTAGACGCTAGTCAAGTAGGATCAGGAGTGGTTCTCCTCCAAAAGGATGAGGATGGAGTAGACAGGCCGGTTTGCTATTTTTCTAGAAAATTTAATTGTCACCAGTTTAACTACTCCACCATAGTGAAGGAGGCCCTGGCTTTGGTATGGGTGCTCCAATATTTTGATGTCTATGTTGGTGGTGGGGTGCACCCTGTAGTCGTTTTCTCTGACCACAATCCCCTCACTTTTCTGTCCTCACTGCAGAATACTAACCAGCGCTTGATGCGCTGGGCTCTTTTTCTACAGTCTTACAACTTGTCCATAAGACATATCAAAGGATCTGACAATGTTATAGCTGATGCATTGTCTCGGGCCCCTGAGGATGGTTAAGGCATGTATGGTTTCTTCCCCTGTGTCATATTCTTTCTATTTCCTGTTTTTTCCATTCTTAAATTGCTGTCCAGGCGCCGGGATTTGCTGGATGGAAGGCAGGGATGGGGTGGGGATTTTTTTTTTTTTGGGGGGGGGGGGTGATTGTGGTCCATGTTGTTGAGTGTGTGGGGGTGTGGGTGTGTGTGGGGGGGTATTAAAACTGGTTAAAATAGTAAAAAAAAAAAAGAATTGTTTAAAATAATGTTAATGGTAAAGAACATGTATATATGGTGATAAGTAATGGTAAAAGAAAAGTTGAAAAAAAAGAATGGTAATTGTAATATGAAAAAAAAAATGGTTAAAAGAATGGGTTAGTTTTTGTGTTATTTGGTTTAGTTTTGGATTTTGATTTATTTAGTCAGAAGGTGAACAGAGTCCCTTATATGGGTCTCTGTCTTTTGGGGGGAGTGATGTCACGCCCGGCTTTGCCTTGCTGAGAGTGCTCACTCCTTCCCCATATATTGAACTTGAACTTGTCCGGGGTCCCTCCAGTCCAAATGGGGGAGCTGTCTGGTACTGCAACACCTGGTCTAGACAGCCGTGACAAGTTCAAATACATGGGTCTTCAGTATTGGCAGTCTGGGTATCGGGGCTTTTGGTTTGGGTAACTCTTGCTTTGCGCCATGGGGGCCCTGCATGGGCCAACCAGCGCTTTATTATTTTCCTTTAAATGTTTCTTATTTCTTATTTCTTAATTATGTTTAAATAAAATATTATTTAACCCGAACAATGGTGTGGGCTCCCTTTATGTTGTGCTTATTTTGAGCCAAGTAGGCACGACAATGTTCTATCAGTCTGTGGTCGCCAGTGTCCTGTTTTACACCGTGGGTGTGCGGGGGGGGGGGGGGGGGGGGGGGGGGGGCAGCACATCCAAGAAGGACACATCCAGGCTGGACAAACTGCTCTGGCGGGCCGGCTCTGTGGTTGGCATGAAGCTGGACTCTCTGGTGACGGTGGCAGAGAAGAGGTCTATGGACAAACTATTGAACATCATGGACTATGCCAGTCACCCTCTGCACACCGTC
This sequence comes from Neoarius graeffei, assembly GCF_027579695.1. Classification (NCBI taxonomy): domain Eukaryota; kingdom Metazoa; phylum Chordata; class Actinopteri; order Siluriformes; family Ariidae; genus Neoarius; species Neoarius graeffei. Next base: position 71,356,408 of record NC_083570.1, read on the forward strand.
ATCAGCAACCAGAGGAGCCTGTTCAGTGACAGAATGCTCCTTCCCAAGTGCAGGACGAACAGACTTAAAAACTCCTTTGCCCCTCACGCCATCAGACTGTACAACTCCTCTCTGGGTTGGGAGGAGGGGTAACAGGAGGACAGAGGACGGGAAGGAGCAGTAGCCTAGCCTAACAATAAGCAATACCGGACAATGTGCAATATAAAGTGCAATATCTCTCCTACCGCCCCCCCTTCTACCCCCCTTTCCCCCCCTTCTCTTCTCCATATCTTATTCTTTTTATATTTGTATATGTAAATACTTAATTTATTTTAATTTATCTAGAAGTTTTCTCTATTTCTTTTCTCTGTTTATCTGTAATGATGCTGCTGGAATCTTAATTTCCCTGAGGGAACCCGCCCAAAGGGATCAATAAAGTTTTATCTAATCTAATCTATGCACTCATTTATTTTGGAAATATAGAGCTAAGCCAGGATATCAAATTCAAATTGTGCCAGGGTCACACGTATTTTGACACTCCTAAAGGATATTACATTTTTTTTTTTAATTTAACATATTCTATTGAGGGGCGGCACAGTGGTGTAGTGGTTAGCGCTGTCGCCTCACAGCAAGAAGGTCCTGGGTTCGAGCCCCGGGGCCGGCGAGGGCCTTTCTGTGTGGAGTTTGCATGTTCTCCCCGTGTCCGCGTGGGTTTCCTCCGGGTGCTCCGGTTTCCCCCACAGTCCAAAGACATGCAGGTTAGGTTAACTGGTGACTCTAAATTGACCGTAGGTGTGAGTGTGAATGGTTGTCTGTGTCTATGTGTCAGCCCTGTGATGACCTGGCGACTTGTCCAGGGTGTACCCCGCCTTTCGCCCATAGTCAGCTGGGATAGGCTCCAGCTTGCCTGCGACCCTGTAGAAGGATAAAGCGGCTAGAGATAATGAGATGAGAATGAGATATTCTATTGAATATCTACCAATAACCTGGCTCTGTAATTAGAGTAGGGGATTTGTAGGAAAAAGAAGTGCTAACAAGAACTATTTAAGTGTATGCACTATTAGGTGATAAAATATTATATCCCCCCATTTCTTTTTGAAAGCTACTAACCAGATGACTATATCAGAGATCAAGGTGGGAGATAATCAAGATGAGAGCCACTGAAGGAGCCTGCCAGAGGTTTACTGCAGTAAGAGGAAAAGAAAAGTAATCAGGATTTAAAATATAAAGTTTAATTTAAAAAAAGGTGCCCTATCTATGCTATTTTAATTATTTTCAGTGGAACCATCATAAAGCTATTTTATGGTAATATTATCAATATGACAAGACTTGAATATGGAAAGACATGAGGCACCATAACACACCTCAGCAACCCCCTGAAACCAACTCTGTGACGCACTAATGGAGCTGGGATTGGCACCAGCACACCTGTAACCCACAATGGATAAATGGCATAGAAAATGAATACATTTACTAACTGACTCAAATCAACAAAAGTATATACCATACACTACCATTCAAAAGTTTGGGGTCACTTTGAAATTTCCTTATTTTTGAAAGAAAAGCACTGTTCTTTTCAATGAAGATCACTTTAAACTAATCAGAAATACACTCTATACATTGCTAATGTGGTAAATGACTATTCTAGCTGCAAATGTCTGGTTTTTGGTGCAATATCTACACAGGTGTATAGAGGCCCATTTCCAGCAACTCTCACTCCAGTGTTCTAATGGTACAATGTGTTTGCTCATTGCCTCAGAAGGCTAATGGATGATTAGAAAACCCTTGTACAATCATGTTAGCACAGCTGAAAACAGTTGAGCTCTTTAGAGAAGCTATAAAACTGACCTTCCTTTGAGCAGATTGAGTTTCTGGAGCATCACATTTGTGGGGTCGATTAAATGCTCAAAATGGCCAGAAAAATGTCTTGACTAGATTTTCTATTCATTTTACAACTTATGGTGGTAAATAAAAGTGTGACTTTTCATGGAAAACACAAAATTGTCTGGGTGACCCCAAACTTTTGAACAGTAGTGTAAACCATATGGTTTTGCAAGTTATCCACAGTGACTCCCAGAACTTTAGTTATGAGGGTATAGTGAAGTGGCATTGAACACAATCAACCTTGAATTCTAACCTATTTATCTTATATTTTCATCAAAAGTACAAAATAATTCTCAGTCAGGGGTTCTTAACCTAGGGTCCATTGGACCCCTAGGGGGTCCATGGATGGGTTTCAGGGGGTCCGTGAGGATCAGATAAAAATTAACATTTATATTCGCTATACCACCCTTGTCCCAATCAATGGTTTCCCATTGAAAAAAATAAAATAAAATGCATCCTGCCACTGCTTGAAAGAAAACGCACCCAGCCACTACTACCAATGCCGACCGCTAGGCGTCTCTTGACTTGCTGTTGGGCCCATGTTTACCATTTAAACATGTGTCATCATTCTCTGCAGGACCGCCATCTTGTGCCACTCCATAAGAGCAAGTAATAATTCTCATTTTCCACGGTTTATCATGGCTTGATTACCTTCTCATATACTGGTGAGGATTAATTGACTACTTGGCAGATATCTTTGGCCAAATGAATGAGGTAAATCTTTCAATTCAAGGCCATGAAGTCACCATTATGGATGCTGCTGAAAGAATGAAAGCTTTTCTGGCCAAGCTGCCACTGTGGAAGAGGAGGTTGGAGGCAGACAACTACACAAACTTTCCAATGTTAGAAGAAGTGCTTGAGCAGGATGGAAGTGAAAGCAACAATGCCCTGTCAGCTTCTCTGCAGGCAGAATTCTGCAGACATTTGGATACTCTGCAGAACTCTTTCAAAGGTTACTTTGGCTCGGGTAACCTTAAAGTTGAAACATGGATACGTAATCCTTTCCTAGCCGACATAGACTGTATCAGTGATGAAGACCTTGCCAAAGATGACCTCATTGACCTGAGGACAAAGGAAATGCTACAAAATGAATTCAACTCGAAGAGTCTTGGAGAATTCTGGTGTGCATTGACCCAAGCCTACCCTCATCTGGTAAAGCGAGCTATGAGTGCTCTGATTCCCTTTGCTACCACATACCTTTTGTGAATCAGGGTTTTCAGCACTTGTTTCTATCAAAACGAAAAGTCAAAATAGATTGGATGTCAAAGATGACATACCTGTCACCTTGTCAAAGACCACTCCACAGTTTCATATTCTTATTCAAGGCAAACAACAACAACCTTCTCATTGAAATAAAGTAGATAACGAGAGAGTAAATGTAGTAGTAGTACTAATACTTTGTGTATGTCATATGAGACAATAAAATCTCAAAAAAAAAGTACATTATATATATTGCATGCAAAGTTGTGTTTATGTGAATATTTCTGGGGAAGGGGGTCCATAGCTTTCATCAGATTCTTAAAGGGGTCCATGACTCAAAAAAGGTTAAGAACCACTGCTCTAAGTCCTCATACAACCCTAATTCCAAAAAAGTTGGGACACTGTGTAAAACATAAATAAAAACAAAATGTGAAGATTTGCAAGTCATGGAAACCCTATATCCATCCATTACCACTTATCCTATGCAGGGTCACAGGCAAGCTGGAGTCTATCTCAGCTGACTATGGGCGAGAGGCAGGGTACACCCTGGACAAGTCACCAGGTTATCGCAGAGCTGACACATAGAGACAAACAACCATTCACACCTCCAGTCAATTTAGCGCCACCAATTAGCCTAACCTGCATGTCTTTGAGCTGTGGGGGAAACTAGAGCAAACCCACGGAGAACACGCAAACTCCATGCAGAAAGGCCCCCATCAGCCACTGGGCTCGAACCATAACCTTCTTACTGTGAGGCAACAGTGCTAACCACTACACCACCATGCAACCCTATATTTCATTGAAAATATTACAAAGACAACATAGCAAATATTGAAACAGAGAAATTTTATTGTGTTTTGAAAAATATGTGCTCATTTTGAATTTGATGTCAGCAACACGATTCAGAACAGTTGGGATAGGAGCAACAAAAGACTGAAAAAGTTGTGTAATGCTAAAAAAAACTAATTTGGTTAATTGGCAACAGGTCAGTAACATGATTGGGTATAAAAATAGCATCCCAGAGAGGCTGAGTCCCTCAGAAGTAAGGATGGGGAGGGTGAAAGACTGCATGAGCAAACAGTGCAACAATTTAAGAATAATGTTCCTCAGTGTAAAATTGCAAAGAACTTAGGGATCACATCATCTATCGTACATAATATCATTAAAAGATTCAGAGAATCTGGAGAAATCTCTGTATGCAAGAGACAAGGCTGAAAACTGACACTGGATGCCTGTGATCTTCAGGCCCTCAGGCGACACTGCATTAAAAGCAGACACGTGTCTGTAGTGGAAATCACTGTATGGGCTCAGGAACACTTCAGAAAACCATCGTCTGTGAAAACAGTTCATTACTGCATCCACAAATGCAAGTTAAATCCAGATATAAACAATATCCAGAAACACTGCCACCTTCTCTGGCCCTGAGCTCTTCTATGATGGAATGAGGTCTCATCTCATTATCTCAAGCCGCTTTATCCTTCTACAGGGTCGCAGGCAAGCTGGAGCCTATCCCAGCTGACTATGGGCGAAAGGCAGGGTACACCCTGGACAAGTCGCCAGGTCATCACAGGGCTGACACATAGACACAGACAACCATTCACACTCACACCTACGGTCAATTTAGAGTCACCAGTTAACCTAACCTGCATGTCTTTGGACTGTGGGGGAAACCGGAGCAAACCCACGCGGACACAGGGAGAACATGCAAACTCCACACAGAAAGGCCCTCGCCGGCCCCGGGGCTTGAACCCAGGACCTTCTTGCTGTGAGGCGACAGTGCTAACCACTACACCACCGTGCCGCCCATGGAATGAGGTGAATTGGAAAATTGTCCCAAGGTCTGATGAATCAAAAAATATAAATTCGTTTAAGAAATCATGGACACCACATCCTCCAGGCTAAAGAGGAGAGGGACCATCCAGCTTGTTATCAGTGCACAGTTCAAAAGCCAGCATCTGTGATGGTATGAAGGTGCATTAGTGCACATGTCATGGGTAGCTTGTACATCTGGGAAGGTATCATTAATGCTGAATGATAAATACACGTTTCAGAGCAATAAGCTGCCATCCAGACAAACTCTTTTTCAGGGAAGGCCTTCCTTCTTTCAGCAAGACAATGCCAAACTGCTTTCTGCACATGTTAAAACTGCATGGCTCCATAGTAAAAGAGTCTGGGTGCTAAACTGGCCTGCCTGCAGTCCAGACTTGTCTCCCATTTAAAACATTTGGTGCATTATGAAGCACAAAATACGACAAAGGAGACCCCGAACTGTTGAGCAACTGAAATTGTATATCAGGCAAGAATGGGACAACATTTCTCTTTCAAAATTACAGCAACTGGTCTCCTCAGTTCCCAAATGTTTACAGAGTGTTGTTAAAAGTAGAGGTGATGCATCACAGTGGTAAACATGCGCCTGTCCCAACTTTTTTGAAACGGGTTGCTGACATCAAATTTAAAATAAACATATATTTAAAAAAAATAAAATAAATTAAATTTCTCAGTTTCAACATTTGATATGTAGTCTTTTTATTATTTTCAATGAAATATAAAGTTTCCATGATTTGGAAATCTTTGCATTCTGTTTTTATTTAGTTTACACAGCAGCCAAACTTTTTTGGAATTGGGGTTGTACATACAGTACAGTCAGTTCCAGATTTATTAGCATTCTTCATAAAGATGGATGGGGGGGGGGGAGGAAAATGTTTTTGTGGTCAGTTTACTCTAAGAACATTTAAAAAGAAAGTCCAAATCTATTATTAACAAAATCATGTGACAGTTATTTGCATTACTTTTAGTAGTTTTGCACATCCTCCCTTTGCCAGCACGACAACATTAGGTTTCATCTTCTAAAGCTTCTTTTACATTTTCACTGTGAGATTAAACTCATTAACCACAAATACGTTCTTCCAAAACCTGTTTACCAAACTCCCAGGGAGTATCACTCTTTCACTCCCCAAAATAGGAAAATTGGTAATTATTATATCCACATGCACTGGATATGAACACTCACATGCTCTGATTGGCTACTCTACTATTAGGCTATCAGCTCATATACTGTGAGTAGAGAAAAACAAAATGGCAGCATGTGTTGCTGAACCCACTGAGGATGAAATAAAAACTCTACTTGAAAACAAAACCCCCAAAAATACAAAAAAGTAACAAAATATGGAATTAAAGTATTTGATGGTAAGAACGTATCTTTTTTATTTTTCAAGAATTATTATTATATCGTTTTTCACAAATTGCTACTGTCATTTCGTCAGTTTGTTTACATTCTAAGCGGAAATGATTTTGTCAGACGGGGTCAGAACACTTCATCCAGTGACCATTTCGTCCGATAGTTGAGACATTTTGTCCAAAGCCTTTTTCATATGCACCATTAATTATTTTATATTTCAGGTATTCATTTGTTAGAAAAAGAAGAATTCTTAATAGAAAAAGAATAATTCTCAATAGAATTTGACCAAAGTGAAAACATTTTTGTAAAGCAAAGGCTCTAAGGTTTAATATGATCCAGACAGCTTCAAAAATGAATAACTCGGCCAACAGAGCTCACAACAAAGCCAAATTTTACAGGCACCTCCCTCTAAGTCTCCCCCTTCGAAAGAGCATGGTCTCAGGTCGGTAGAACTGTGCCTCAGCCTGGGATTCGTGAACGAAGCCCCCATGAGAGCGCTGCTCTGCGCCTAAAGATTTAATATGATCCAGCCGGCTTTAAAAATTAATAACTCGACTAGGGGAGCTCACAGCGAAGCCAAATTTTACAGGCACCTCCCTCTTCAAAAGAGCATGGTCTCAGGTCAGTAGGACCACATCTCGGCCTGGTATTTGCGAATGAAGCCCTCGCAAGAGCGCTGCTCCGTGCCTGAAGATTTAATATGATCCAGCCGGAAGCAGAGACATTCAAGCCAGCAGCCTGCAATGACAAAAGAGTTAACTCATCCCAGGGTCAGCAAGTGGCATGGGCCTACTGTATGTGGTTAGTACGTTCTTTAGTGTCGAAGCGCATGTACTATGGCACTCATTTGCTTTACAATAATGTGTTTTGCTTTGGTCAAATTCCATTGAGAATTCCTCCTTTTTTCCAACAAACAAATACCTGACATATAAAATAATTGATGGTGCGTATGAAAAAGGCTTTGGACAAAATGTCTTAACTATTGGACAAAAAGGCATTGGACGAAATGGCCTGTACTCTGTCAGACGTTTTGTATAAAGTTTTTAATTTATCGCATTTGCAAAAATATATAAATGAATGAATGAATGCTCTGTTTCTCAAAATCCAGTGAATGTGGAGAGAATAAAACAGTTATTCCACTCAATCTCAATACAACTCCATTTCGTGGAGTAATTGTTAAATAGAGAAGTGATATATAGTGAGACTGTATTGTTTGGTTGGGGCAGCATGGTGGTGTAATGGTTAACACTGTTGCCTCACAGCAAGAAGGTCCTGGGTTTGAGCCTAGCAGCTGGCAAGGGCCTTTCTGTGTGGAGTTTGCATGTTCTGTCTGTGTGGGTTTCCTCTGGGTGCTCTGGTTTCCCCCACATGCAGGTTAGGCTAATTCTTCTTTTGGCTGCTCCCGATTAGGGGTCGCCACAGCGGATCTTTCGTCTCCATTGCTCCCTGTCTTCCACATCCTTCTCTACCACTTTCATGTCCTCTCTCACCACATCCATGTATCTCCTCTTTGGCCTTCCTTGTTTTCGTGTGCCTGGCAGCTCCATCCTCAACATTCTCCTTCCAACATGCTCTGCATCTCTTCTCAGGATGTGCCCATACCATCTCAGTCTCATCTCTCTTAGCTTCATTCCCAAGCTCTTCACATGTGCTGTCCTTCTGATGTGCTCATTCCTTATCCTGTCCAACCTCGTCACTCCCATCGCAAACCTTAACATCCTTAACTCTGCCATCTCCAACTTTGCCTCCTGTCTCTTCATTAAGGGTACGGTCTCCAATCCATACACCACAGCTGGTCTCACTACTGTCTTACACATCTTACCTTTCACATTTGCTGGGACTTTCCGATCACAAATGACTTCCGAAATCCTTCTCCAACTGCTCCACCCTGCCTACACTCTCTTTCTCACCTCACTATCGCAGCCCCCATTTTCCTGCACAGTTGACCCCAGGTACTTGAATTCACCAACTTTCTTTACGTCTACTCCTTGCATCTTCACTACACTCTCATCTCCATTCTCACTGATGCACATGTGATAAAATAGCCATAAAAGATCCACCATCTCATTGCTTTTTACCCCAACATGTTCTGGCACCGGGCGGCACGGTGGTGTAGTGGTTAGCGCTGTCGCCTCACAGCAAGAAGGCCTGGGTTCGAGCCCCGTGGCCGGCGAGAGCCTTTCTGTGTGGAGTTTGCATGTTCTCCCCGTGTCCGTGTGGGTTTCCCCCAAAGACATGCAGGTTAGGCTAATGGCCCTTTTCCACTACCCTTTTTCAGCTCACTTCAGCTCGCTTCAGCCCGACACGGCTCGCGTTTCGACTACCAAAAACCAGCACGACTCAGCTCGTTTCAGCCCTGCTTAGCCCCTAAAACTTGCACCGTTTTGGAGTGGGGCTGAAGCGAGCCAAAGCAAGCCGAGTGAGGCTGGGGGCGTGAGCAGACACTCCCCTGTGCACTGATTGGTGAGGAGGCGTGTCATCACATGCCCACACACGCCCCGCGAGCGCGCTGGGATCTGTAAACACCGCAAACCCGGAAGGAGAAGAATTACGAATTGCGAGAATTTCTGAAGCCTTATGCGCCTCGCCTCATCTATACGCTCTTGCCAGTATCTGTTGGCGTTGTCGGTGACAACAAGCCACAGCACCAAGACCAGCAACACTAATGACTCCATGTCCTTCATGTTTATTGTTTACTATTCGGGTCGTGAGACTACCGCTTAAAAGCTCACTGATGTCACTGTTTGCGCTGCTTAACGACATCACCTGACGTCCACCCACTTTCGCTAACTCCACCCAATGTGTCCACCCACTTCCAGCCAGCACGGTTCAGCACGGTTGTAGTCGAAATGCAACTCCAACAGCCCCACTCAGCTCGACTCAGCCCAACTCAGCACGGCACGGCTCAGCCCGACTCAGCCGCGTTTGTAGTGGAAAAGCGGCATAACTGGTGACTCTAAATTGACCGTAGGTGTGAATGTGAGTGTGAATGGTTGTCTGTGTCTATCCCTGCATTCATGTGCTCTGGGAAGATGATATTTTCCAGTTGGGAAGTGGTATTTACCAGTGTGTTGTGTTCACATGCTTTTGTTGTGGTTGACAAATTAAAGATGGTGGACCAGATTCAAGTTAGCAATAGTTAGTTAGCTATCGTTAGCAATAGCGTCTGCTCTGGATAGGTAAAAACAAACCATAACAACGCATTTTTAAAGGAAACGGATTTCTAATGTATTATATTACACTTGTTAATGACGCAACATTGCATAGACACCAAAAACTACCCACTAGTACTAGTAAAAAAAAACTTTAGTAGCGTACAATGCTTAGCATTCAAGTGTCTTGTACCGCTCGCCGCCATGTTGAAAAGGTTAAAGTTCATCTCATCTCGGCAACTCGTGTATCAAAATTTTCTACGAGTTGCCCAGTGGAAAATACCACAAGAGGGGGCGTTCATGTGTGTTTTCCATGTCGGCGTTTGGTATTTACCATAATTCCCATAGCACATGAATGCAGCATCAGTGTCAGCCCTGTGATGACCTGGCGACTTGTCCAGGGTGTACCCCGCCTTTCGCCCGTAGTCAGCTGGGATAGGCTCCAGCTTGCCTGCGACCCTGTAGAACAGGATAAAGCGGCTACAGATAATGAGATGAGATGAGATGTTCTGGCACCCATAACAAACCCCACTTTGCAACCTATTTTCTCTATCCTATATAGACATAGGGTGGCACGGTGGTGTAGTGGTTAGCGCTGTCGCCCCACAGCAAGAAGGTCCTGGGTTCGAGCCCCGGGGCCGGCGAGGGCCTTTCTGCGCGGAGTTTGCATGTTCTCCCCGTGTCCGCGTGGGTTTCCTCCCGGTGCTCCGGTTTCCCCCACAGTCCAAAGACATGCAGGTTAGGTTAACTGGTGACTCTAAATTGAGCGTAGGTGTGAATGTGAGTGTGAATGGTTGTCTGTGTCTATGTGTCAGCCCTGTGATGACCTGGCGACTTGTCCAGGGTGTACCCCGCCTTTCACCCGTAGTCAGCTGGGATAGGCTCCAGCTTGCCTGCGACCCTGTAGAACAGGATAAAGCGGCTAGAGCTAATGAGATGAAATTTATTAAATCAGGCCGTGCTTCTGATGTCCCATGGGATGGATTGTTTGGTCAGCACAGAGACTTTTATTTTGGAATAAACGCTCTGCACACTTCTGTTGTGGCTTCTTGTAGTTTGGTTGTCGAGCTTCAGCTCATCAGTGTCAGTGCGGCTTTTAACCCGTCCAGCAGCGAATAAATGATGCCTTAAAGATAAGAAGCTATTTGTGGAATCTGTTTACTATTTTGACCGCATGGGTCTCGGAGAATTCGCTGTTCAGTGTGTTTTAACTGTCAGTAGTGAACTCGTCTGGCTGATTAGCTAAAGCGGCGTCAACATTCCTACTGCAGGAAGGAAGCGACGGGGAAGGAGCTCAACAAAGCCGGACACCGGGGGGTTTACTAAACAACTGCGTGGGGGTCGTATTATATGATACTTAAATATGTCGGTTGTTTATTCTGTGTAAGTAAATTGTAAATGTTTACTGTTTATATCAGTGTTATGGTTAGTTGTTTAGCTGGTAGGCCGAGCTGAAGAATTCTTTCCACACTGACTCTGATTAGCTCGGCTAGGCTAGGCTAGGCTAAGCTAGCTGGTCACACTGGATTGTTTTGGCCGGGGTGCTGGTGGAGCTTCCTGCACTTCTGCACCTCTTATTCACCGGCTGTTTATTTTTTAACTCGACCGTCCAGCTCGCTCATGGCTACAGATGCGACCGAGAGTGAAGGGAGCTTAAAACAGACTGACACAAATAACAGGGTCGTGAATAAAAGCAGTAGTGAATCAGACACACCCGGAATCAGTGCAACGCTGGAAAACAAGTCAAGTCGCGTCGCTGAACAAGGAAGTGATGAAAACGCAGTGAGTGCGGCTTGCACACCGACAGAGGCCATGACTTCTGTGGGTAATGGTGATCAACCTGTCTTATCCAGTCCGAGAAAAACAGGAGTGCAAGAAGAAAGTTCACAGAAAGAGCAAAGTCAGGAGTCGACACGGACCCACACTGCACTGGAGCATAACGGCAGGTGAGAGTCAGTCCTCTCCTCTCCTCTCCTCTCCTCTCCTCTCCTCACTACACCTTCACCCTGTCTGTACAGGGGGCATTGATAACATCTCATCTCATTATCTCTAGCCGCTTTATCCTGTTCTACAGGGTCGCAGGCAAGCTGGAGCCTATCCCAGCTGACTACGGGCGAAAGGCGGGGTACACCCTGGACAAGTCGCCAGGTCATCACAGGGCTGACACATAGACACACACAACCATTCACACTCACATTCACACCTACGGTCAATTTAGAGTCACCAGTTACCCTAACCTGCATGTCTTTGGACTGTGGGGGAAACCGGAGCACCCGGAGGAAACCCACGCGGACACGGGGAGAACATGCAAACTCCGCACAGAAAGGCCCTCACCGGCCCCGGGGCTCGAACCCGGACCTTCTTGCTGTGAGGCGACAGCGCTAACCACTACACCACCGTGCCACCCTATGTCTATATAGGATAGAGAAAATAGGTTGCAAAGTGGGGTTTGTTATGGGTGCCAGAACATGTTGGGGTAAAAGGCAATGAGATGGTGGGTCATTTATGGCTATTTTATCACATGTGCATCAGTGAGAATGGAGATGAGAGTGTAGTGAAGATGCAAGGAGACCACCTTCGAGCCCCGAACCCGGACCTTCTTGCTGTGAGGCAACAGTGCCAACCACTACACCACCGTGCCGCCTGCATTGATAACATGTTCGCTAGAAGTCCATCACAAACCCTGCACTGGGTCCGGGGGAACGCCATGGCTTCATGGTTAGAGAAGCAGCTTTGGGACCAAAAGGTTGCTGGTTCGATTCCCTGGACCAGCAGGAATGGCTGAAGTGCCCTTGAGCAAGGCACCTAATTGCTCTCCAGGCTGCTCTGGGTATGTCGTACAGTACATCACCCTGGATAAGAGCGTCTGCTAAATGTCATGTAATTTATGTTTTTACTTATGGAGGTCATCACAGTTGTCACTTTTGTGCATTCTCTCATACATGCCATGGGGTCTCAAAGTTGAAAGAAAGTACAACTTTATTCATCACACACTTGTGAAATTTCCTCTCTGCATTTAACCCATCTGAAGCAGTGAACACACACACATACCCAGAGTAGTGGGCAGCCATGCTAACAGCGCCCAGGGAGCAGTTGGGAGTTAGGTGCCTCGCTCAAGGGCACCTCAGCCCAAGGCCGTCCCATTATTAACCTAACCGCATGTCTTTGGAGTGTGGGGGAGACCCACGCAGACACTGGGAGAACATGCAAACTCCACACAGAAAGGCCCTCGCTGGCCGCTGGGTTCGAACCCAGAACCTTCTTGCTGTGATGCAACCGTGCTAACCACTAAAGCCCACCGTACACCTTCCCGATTCGCTTACGATTTTGTCGGGCCGATTAAATCACTCGCGAATCGTAAATGTGTGCGGAGGCACCTCGTAGCCGATTTCATCGGTTCTCGGTTCAGATCAAACTGGTCTTGATATTTTCGGACGCGATCTCGTATGCAACACAATTGGTAGTATGCGCGTCGTTACTACGTTCTCATCGGTTATGATAATTTTAAACAGCCAATTGGAGTGCCAGGATTGATCACACGTGGACTGCAGACCGGGAAGCACAACTTGTGTCACTTTGGGAAGCGTCCACCTGTCTTTATGACATTAGTTCACCTGATTACAGCAAATGGGAAAAGAGGAACGAGGCTATGGCTGTAATCGTGTCAGCTTTGAAAATGCCTGGTAAAGTATTATAGCATTGTCAGTGGTACAGAAATCGCTTGTCCGGAATCCTGGAACAAGCTGAATTTTAAGAATGACTGAACAAATTAAAATCAATTCTTATTATTGATTTGTCTAGTTGGGATTATTATCCCTTTTTGATTCTAATACTCAAAACTTAATACGTGTGTGTGTATATAAAAACACACACATCACCTGATATCTCGAAAATGTGACCATCTATTTGGGCTGAACGTGTACAATGTCTTGCAAATGCGTGCAGGGAATTTTGAACCAGTCAAATTGGGCCCGTATACTCGTAACCGATCGCCCGACACACGAAGCCCCGATGAAATTGGGAAGGTGTGCGCTGGGCTTAAATCACTTGGCACACATTTATTTCATGGACATTGTTTAACTGCGCACATTGTTTGCTTATTAGAGCTGTACAGCTTTCTGTTCATAGCTCGGTACATGAATAAGAAATGCATTTACAAAATTTACAATTGGCCTTCAGTTACTTTTTAGAGTACAACTTTGAAAGATACATTACATGGACATTTTTAGAGAAAAGATGTATCCTAAAGGTAACAAAGACAGTTACCATGCCAGGGGTAGAGGTCTGTCTTGCTTGCTCATGTCAACAGATGTACTAATTTTATACCCATTTTCTGAAAGTATGTGCTCCATGGACCCCTGGCAGTCCCTGGACCCCACAGTACCACTGCTCTAAACTTCCTTATGTTGCTGAACAGTGAAAAGTTTGGTTTCTTATTTATACCACAGTGAAACAGGAAGTTCTTGATGACCACTTGAGCCTCTCAACACGTAGGTGAACTTTTAAAACCAAAACCCAGTACGAGTTGTTTAAACAAGCCAAATTTATTAATGCTCTGTGCAACAATCAGCAGTAAGGATGGAAAAAAATAATACATTCTTTACAATCAAACTTTACATAGATACCTGCATATTTTTATGATGGAAAAATGAGCCTGAAAACATTAAACCTATAGATGTGCAGTATGACACTCTTGTTAGGAGCATGTAAATAATAGAGCAACAATATGAATAAACTCTAAAGCTTTTTATTTGGTGTTTACAAAATTTGAACGCATTTAACGAGGAGCAACAGGATAATTAAGCATTCTTGCATTGAAAAGATTCGAATGTCTGTTTAGTGACTTGCTCGTGTGACTAGTAAACACTAGTCTGGCTAACGCAACTTCAAAGCTCTGCGAGCATTGGTCTGGCAAAGATATTAAGCCCAACCGTTTCCCAAAGCGCGTGGTTGACCCGCCTCCCTGAAATGCCTCAGTTTGCTACTGGTCGAAGCCAGAAAAGGCTGTGACGAAGCTTAAACCAATCACATCACTCTTTCCTCTGACGTATGTGACGCGACGGAAACTGCTTGAGTAACAGGAAGAAGATAAATACCTCCAGGGCTGCTCTTTGCTCCGTTTTCAATGAGAACTTCCCGTTGAATGCTTTCAATACAGCATCTACTGCTGTGTCGAAGGCTTGCCGCTGCTCCATGTTCGTAATGTTTCTAGTGAATGAAGCGCTTCCGGCATAGATTCTGTAAACAATCTATGGCTTCCGGTCGCAGTTCTGCTACGTCACTGCCTTGAACACGCCTCTACCCAGGGCCGTTGGAGATGCTCAAAGTTGATTGGCTCCCGATTTTTCGGGAGCTTGGAAGAGCTGTAGATAGCTTGCCTGGCCAGACTAAGTTCGCAACAGGCCCCCGTGTTGCGTCACACTTAGGATGGGCGGGCCCAGGCTAAGTAAACACAGGTTCCCAACCCAGGTCCTGGAGTATACTGTGTCCTGCACATTTTAGTTCTTTTCCTAATGCATCTGATTCAAATAATCAGCTAAATACTACCCCTTCCTGAGTGAAAGTGGGTGTGTCAGAGCAGAGTACTCCAGGAAATGTGTGCTCTAGAAAGGTACCATGATCTGATATATTGTCAGTGTAATATAATGTATGTAAACAGTAATTTTCTAAAAGTATCAAGTGATCATACTGAGGAAAAACTAGGGTATAGAAACGCACAAGACAGTCAGTTTATTGCATTATGTCATCAGCAGCGTTATGCAAGCACACAGGTTCTTTACCACGCAAACTGTCAAACGTGTTTGCAGCTTTTTATGCATGTGCATATTTGTGATTCTGCAGTGCATTGTTAATTGAACTTCAGTAAAACTGACAGGCAGATTATGCATCCCTGACTTAAAACTTCAGCCTTTGCAGTGTTTGTTTGGTGACTTTTTTTTTTGTGTTTGAACGCCTGCTGAAATATTTTCCAGCTCCAAATGTTTATTTTTTGAGGACCAGCACAAGACGTACAGTTCAGTTCGTTGTTCATACCTTTTATAAACTTTATGGCGCACATACTGAAAAAAAAAAAATTAGTTGCCAAATAATGTTGTGCACAGCAGTTATGCTGAAAAGATGTTGATAAATGGTCTCTGGAGTCACCGTTCTGAGTCCTTATTTAACTGTTCCAGACCTCAAATGATCATCCATTTGTTTGTTTATCCTATTTTATTGGCTACCAGCTAATATGCTGATGAACAGGATTAACCAATGGGAATTCCCATTTCAGTTTGAAAATTACAGGCTGTCCAAAGCGTCAGGAACCAGTGGGAATATGTTGAGAAAATGTCAATTGCGTTGCGTGAAATCCTCAAAAACATGATGCAATGGCTTAGAAAATGCATAGGGAGTAAAAGTGAATATGTAGAGCATACACTACAAGAAATAAATACAAAATTAAGCGCACTCTTATTGGCTGACTTTCAGGCACCTTGTAGATACAGAGCATGGTGTAAGCCTGTGAAGTACAGGAGGAGAAAAATCAGTCCAGATCAGGTTTTATAAGATAAAATATGTCGCGAAGTATTACGATACGCATGCACGCATTACCGAGCCTTTCTACCCGTTGTCGTGACTTCCTGTTTCATGATCCTTGTGCCGGCGAATGGTGGTATAGTGGTTAGCACTGTCGCCTCACAGCAAGAAGGTCCGGGTTCGAGCCCCGTGGCCGGCGAGGGCCTTTCTGTGTGGAGTTTGCATGTTCTCCCCGTGTCCGCGTGGGTTTCCTCCGGGTGCTCTGGTTTCCCCCACAGTCCAAAGACATGCAGGTTAGGTTAACTGGTGACTCTAAATTGACCGTAGGTGTGAATGTGGGTGTGAATGGTTGTCTGTGTCTATGTGTCAGCCCTGTGATGACCTGGCGACTTGTCCAGGGTGTACCCCGCCTTTCGCCTGTAGTCAGCTGGGATAGGCTCCAGCTTGCCTGCGACCCTGTAGAACAGGATAAAGCAGCTACAGATAATGAGATGATCCTTGTGCCTGTTTCTTGTTCTTGTCCTCGCTTAGGCTTTGATGTCCTGTTTGCGCCTCAACCGACCCTTTTGCCTGTATTCTCATTTTTGATCTAGCATGTCATTTTGGATTGTTTGCCTGTGTATATATTGTCTCACTTTTATTAAACTGTATACTTCTGCACATACATCCGCCTCCCTCGTGTACGTAACTATTCCATACGACTTCAAACCAACGTGGAGTAGAGAAGAGTTGGAAAGACGACAGGATAAGGACTAGTCTGTCGCGCTGGTATTTACATTACTGTTGCCCAATTAAAACGTGGCAGATCAGGTGGCCGGTGGGTTTTCAAAATAATAAATGCATGCATGTATTTTTGTGATCAATACATATTATACTAAGCGTATTTCTCACATAATCCTCACTAAGGTTTCGGGCAGCACTACAAAATGACGTCCCCACTATATAGTGAGTAGGGAGCAATTTTGGACACGGAAAACTTCCGGCTTGATTTACATCAGCATTCGAAGGAGGGCGCGTGTCTTTTTTTTTTTTTTTTAAACTTCTGTTTATTGATTTTTCATATTAACACACACACACGTACATACACACACAACAGCAACACCAACAAACAAGCATTGTTGTCAACAATGAGCCGCTTTACGTCAAAATCATTACAATACTATAGTCTCATATAGGTAGCAGAAGTTAAGAGGAATGCCTGGATTCAACATAGTCTATAAAGGGTTGCCAAGTCCTATAAAAACGATCAGTAGAACCTCTGAGAGTATATTTCAGTTTTTCCAGTTTAAGATGTTGCATAATATCATTGATCAATACTGTATGAGAGGGAGGGCGTGTCTGTTTCCAGTTCAAGAGAATTAATCTGCGTGCTAAGAGAACTATGAACCTGGTTGCCATGGACGCAGACCCTTTTAGAGGACTGTCCTCACTCAGTACCCCAAATAGAGCCAATGCCGGATCTGGTTCAAGTGTGTGACCAAAAACATCAGATAAGGTTTTAAAAATGGAGACCCAAAAATCTGATAACTCTGGACACAGCCAAAACATGTGACCCAGTGTAGCTGGAAGGGCGCGCGTCTTTTGACAACGTTGGCAGATGTTGGTCACTTTGATTTCCGCTGTACGTTTTACTTCCATCCTACAAAGTCTTACGCATGTCCCAGCGAATCTTGTTTACAGCCATGGCTTTGACATATGGACTCAAACACTCATAAGTTGCTATAGCAGTGACAAAATAGCTGTCAGAAATGCATTCCTACATTTTATAAAATGAGAAATAGAATTTTGATAAATTTGCCTTCAGTTCCCCTTTAAAAGTCATGTCTTCTTAAAGATCTGCGAGGGATTCCACTGTGTGTGGGTGTGTGATGGTGAGCATGGATGGCATGGTAATTAGCTGTGTGAGACAGTGAGCCAGTGTTTGTATTCTTCCATCCTCACACCTGAGGCCACCTTTGATATGGATAAATGATTATTTGAATGCCTTTTTTGTTTTGCATGATGATTTCTTGAATATGTTTAATGATGTTTTGCAACAGTCTAACACATTAAAAGCAGACACGTTTACTGCGCTCACGGTTTGTACTTCTGGAAGGCATTTGATGTTTTGGACATCTAGATCATCTACAGTATCTCTACCTTCAAATGGGTTAAGATGAGATGTGGTAGGTGGCAGAAACAAATTCTTTTCAGAGTATTGTTCAAGTTGCGTGTGAATACAAAACACTGATATGGAAGTGTGGGGTGTGTGTGTGTGTGTGTCCCCCATCTCTTCTGTGTACAATTGTTTTCAGCATTCCTTTGTTTAGTTTGTTTTTGTCAAAATGATCTCTAGCCTTTGTATGTACTGTATGTATGGCAAACATGCATTAAATTAGGAAAATGAACACATTTTGCTTGAACAAACAGTATACACTAACAATTCCCTTCAGTCAGTGAATCTCATCTCATTATCTCTAGCCGCTTTATCCTTCTACAGGGTCGCAGGCAAGCTGGAGCCTATCCCAGCTGACTACGGGCGAAAGGCGGGGTACACCCTGGACAAGTCGCCAGGTCATCACAGGGCTGACACATAGACACAGACAACCATTCACACTCACATTCACACCTACGGTCAATTTAGAGTCACCAGTTAACCTAACCTGCATGTCTTTGGACTGTGGGGGAAACCGGAGCACCCGGAGGAAACCCACGCGGACACGGGGAGAACATGCAGACTCCACACAGAAAGGCCCTCGCCGGCCGCTGGGCTCGAACCTGGACCTTCTTGCTGTGAAGCGATAGCGCTAACCACTACACCACCGTGCCGCCTGTATACAATCAATTAAAGTGATAAAGGTTCTGACTGCAAAGTTGAATTCTGGGCAAAAATGTTCTGTTTCTATTGCTGTTGAAATTGAGACGTTTCGTGTTGATTTGAAGTTGAAATTGAGGAGTTGTGCTGCTGCTTACACCGTGTATCCTGTGTGTAAATGTTTTGCTGAAATAAAATGCGTCCCACATTTTACGATTTCTGAGATTGCCAGAACAAGTGAGCAACGATATCGCGTGACCACCAGTCGGCGTGGGCAAACATGGTGGACTCGGCTTTCCCACCAGTTAAAAGCCAGCAGAAAAGAAAAGGAAAATATGAAAGTGAACCAGCTAGAAAGCGCGTCAGAAAAGCGATGGAAACCAAAAGGCCATCTGGAAGAATTTTTATGAAGGGATAGACTGACCACTGGAATCGACTGAAGGATGAAATCTGAGTAGGAACTTGCAGCACTTGGCTTGGTGAGTCTGAGTATGGAGTTATACACCTAATGTTTTGATCTTAGAAACGATAATGCAAAAGCAGTAACTGAGAAGATGGTTGTCTTTTTTTTGTTTTGTTTCGCGGCTCTATTCACGAATGTCAGCCAAAAATTACATCCCTGCGACTCAGAACTCTCCAAAGTCGATGCAGAATCACAATGTTTTCTGTGTGTCGCCATCTTGGTGTGACCCAGTTCCATAATTGTGCCAATTGGTTAAAGCTCCTTGTGTTTAGCTATTTCCGTGGGCCCATATTGTTTGGCTCCAAGAGGTAGGAAAACAGTCCCAAAATGAAGGAACGTGACCCTCAGCACATTGTTTTTCTTGCAAGACATGGGAAAATGCTGTGCACAATTAAAAAAATAATAATTTTTGAAAACTTCAGATGACTTTGCAGTCAGTACCTTATTAATGAGTAGGTTCTCGTTCTCTTTTATGCAACAGGTTGTTTTTTGTTTGCCCCCCTCCGTACTATGGAAGTTATTCTTATTATTATACAAGTATTCTTTGGTAGGCCCCTTTATACTATACAGACTCCAAAGCTTGTATGTTAGCACTTGCTAGCATGTAGTTAAGCAATTTTTGGATGACAAACACTAATGCACTGTCTCTCTGTGTCTGAATTTCTTAAATCCAAAAACCTTGCTAAGAAACAGTAAACCTGCTCGACTCCAGAGATGGTTACAGTCATCCTGAACCATGATTCAGGTTGAGAAGCAGCAGTGAGTCACATTTGAGGCTCAGTAAGCCTAGTTTCCTTGTGCGTGAATTCCCTGCTAAACCACAGACACTGACGGCAACAAAAGCTCTGGTTCAAAGGTGGTAAGCTAAGATTGTTGCCTGTCGAAGCTAAGATTGTTGCCTAAGTGATTGTACCTTTTCTATTTTAGTTTTGAGCAACAGGAATCAGTCAGCACTACAGAGGCTCGCTTGCGAATGGAAGGAATGGAGTTCAAAGAGGAGTGGCAAGATGAGGACTTTCCCAGGTAATTAAGTACTAAATGTTGCATGAAGGTGTGTTTTAAAGGTTATTTAAATTTATTTTTCCAAGGACTGTCCAGTGAATTTTGTTCAGCGGTTTTAAAACTCATAGGCAATGGTTTTAATTTTATGCATGTTTGAAACTTTGTGTTAAAAACTCTGTAATTTTCTTTTGGTCCCAAGAATTATTGTTAATAAGTAATAATTAAAACAAGTTAGCGCAGATCGTGGCGAATTTCTGTTCGGCTATTTTCGTGACCACTTGACGCATGACCTCATTTAAGACAAACAAACTGCTTGAGTTGAGTCCACTTCCGTTTGCTTACGCTGCCGTTCGGCTTGAGTGCAGACGTGCGTTAAGGAATTTCCAAAGAAAAACCATGCCTTATTGTTGTGCAGTGAACTGTAACAATGGGACCGGTTTAGGAAGGAGTTTTTACCTTTTTCCGAGAGAGGAGAAGAGGCGGAGAGAGTGGGTTGGCTTTTTGCGGAAGAGGAGAAGAGGCGGCGCGAGAGGGTTGGCTTTTTGCGGAAGAGGAGAAGAGGCGGCGCGAGAGGGTTGGCTTTTTGCGGAAGAGGAGAAGAGGCGGCGCGAGAGGGTTGGCTTTTTGCGGAAGAGGCGGCGCGAGAGGGTTGGCTTTTTGCGGAAGAGGCGGCGCGAGAGGGTTGGCTTTTTGCGGAAAAGGCGGCGCGAGTGGATTGTGTACATGAAGCCAGAGGGTTGGGGTTTTTTCTGGAAGAGGAGACGAGGCAGAGAGAGTGGATTGTGCGCCTGAAACAAAATCAAGCAGTCAAAGAAGAAACAGACCAGCAACGCTCAAGCAAAAAGGAGAAGATTGGAGGTAAATATTTTTACTTTTGCTTGCAATTGACAAGTCAAGAATCCTGAGGGATCCTGTACAATCATTGTGGAAATGAGACAAAGGGATATTTCCTCGCTCAGAGGAGGCTATAAATAGTATAATGCTGTGGATGGCAGGCTAATGTGGCCTACCGGCGCACTGTCCAGTAATCGTTACCTATATCCACTAGGGAGGGCGGTTTAATTATTCTTCAAAAGGGCTCTTATTTAGTATTATGACACAAGTAGGAATTTATCATAATTACCAGGATAAATCGTTTGGGCGCGAGTCTTGTTGAGGTCCGGGGTCACCGCAATCAGAGTTGGCAGAGTCGCTGGCTGATTCCGAGGCCACGCAGTCAAACCAGTGAGCCACATTCACCGATTGCTTCGCAACGGCCATAGGTTCATACATATATGGTTTCACCTCTCGATATTTAATTTGGAGAGTTCCTACTTCAAAATCGCTATCGCTTTCAGACATTTTACACAACCTCTCACGACCAAAGTCTGTACACGTGTGCTCAGTTTGCAGGTAAACACAGAACTGCTCCCAGTCTGTTTGGCTTAAATGATGTCACGACGACGGTGCCCTGGCGGTGAAAGTGCGCGTAAGTGAGATGTAAACAAACCTTCGGAAATTGGGCAAAACAGTGTATTTTAACCGTTTTATTCAATTTTAGGGTGCAAATTAGACACTAAGAAGATTGAATTTGCTTTTTGGGTCGTTCTTCTAGACAATAAAGTTGATATTCTACATTTCACCTCCAACCATTGCCTATGACCTTTAGTGGCTGTTTCACTGTAGTTGAGGTTTCAGAAACTTCTGTTTGGCTTACCTACTGCACTACTATGTATTGATCTGCGTCCTCTCTATGTAGCCCTATACAGTACCAGTCAAAAGTTTGGACACACCTTCTAATTCAATGGTTTTTCTTTATTTTTACCTCCACCAAGGAGGTTATGTTTTCGGTAGCGTTGGTTTGTTTGTTTGTTGGTTTGTCTGTTAGCAACATTACGGAAAAAGTAATGAACGGATTGCTCTGAAATTTTTTCCAGAGGTGTGACTGGGCAAAAGTAACAATCCATTAAATTTTGGCGGTGATCCGGATCACCTTTGGGATCCCGGATTTTTTTAAAGAATTAATTTTTTCCCCATTGAAATGAATGGGCACGATATAAACACGTTCTATATCTTATTTCGTAGTTTTGATGTCTTCAGTATTGTTCTACAATGTAGAACAGCCTTTCTCAACTGGGGTGCCATCTGGCTTCGTTAGGGGTACCGTCAAAAAATTATATTTTCTAACATTGAAATAAATAAAATGAGTTAAAATTCGAAAAAATGATAGTTACATTAATGCAGATCATTGCTGCCTCATGCATCATCAAAATTTATCTCTCAGCCCCCTTTCCCATGTCACTGCCGGGGTCAGCGTGACTGCGTATATTTTATATGGGGGTGCCTTGAGAATTTGCATACTTCTGAAGGGTGCCGTGACTGAAAAAAGGTTGAGAAACGCTGATGTATAAAATGGTAAGAATAGAGAAAAACCTATGAATGAGTAGGGGTGTCCAAACTTTTGACTGGTACTGGATATTAAACACATTTTGTATCCCATTGGAAAGTTTACAAGTTTCGCTTTTTTCATTAAATTTGAAGACCACTACCTGAAGAAGGGGAGCTTCACCTTGATGAACATCTCTTTACCCACTCACCTGGAGAGGATGATTCTGGTATGGGTATACTGCCGTATATATTTATTTATTTTTATCTTTTAAACAGTGTGTTAACTTTATTTTTGGACAAATGCTTGTCTTAGGGATGGTGCAAAAATGACCTACCACAGACATAAATGTCAAAATTTTAAAATTTAAGAAACTCTAATGTGCAATTACTGTAGCATCTAAATTACCATTAATTGGACCAGTAAAGCACAAACCACTTTTAAACCATATAATGTAACTTGGATTATGTTAGTACTTCAGGTTGAATGCTGAGGGTAGGGTATCCCATTGAACATGGATACATACTGCTCTACTTTGCTAGGAGTGGATAATGGTCCATATTAGCAAGGAGTCTTCTGATTAACCTTATCTGAACAACAAAAAGCATAAGACAACAGGAAAGAACTAGGCAGTTTGTTTTGGTGGCTGGCATTTTTACTTAAGCTGTACTAGAGCAAGCGAGTCCAAAACACCAGTCATTTAAATGACCGAAGAAGCAAGCAAGTAAAGTATTTTTGTAATCCCACAAAATGTGATATTTCAAGTTAAATATTCATAAACGGATGTGCACACATACCAGGTAACAGTCTATAAATAAATATGCATGACCTGATACTTTCTGCTTTCTAAACTTAAACACTCTGTATTTCTCCATGAGTGTCATGGAAGTTGATCCAAGATACTAATGGCTTGAGCAACTGTAACAAAGCAAATAACTATGCTATGTATCGAATAATAGTCAAGTTAATGTGTATGTTTTTAATGGCATGTATTGGGTAACTCCTTGATAATTCACAAAACCTAGCAATGTGATCATTCCAATTCCTAAACCAAAATGTGCTGTGAATTGTGTATGGGAAATTGTTTTTGCACCACCCTAAACCAAGCATTTGACTAAAAGAACACACACCCTAAAAATATCCTTTTAAGGTTTAAGTATCTTTTATTGCTCATCCTCATTATAAACTATTCTCTAGCTCAGCAGTATGAATCGAACAATGGCAAGAACACAAAGAAGAGACTGTTGGCCCCAGAAATCAGTCTGAACCTTGATCGCAGTGAGGGCTCTGTGCTTTCTGATGAGCTGGATGAAAGCACAGAGTTCGACCTGGATGGCATGGACACCCCGTCGGACAACAGTAACGAATTTGAATGGGAAGGTAAGAATGGAGGATGAAACATTGGGTGATAGATTCTTGGGTGTGCTGTATATTTGGGATTCCCTTTTTTAAATCATGACTCCAGATAAAGAAAGAGTTCTGAATGCACTTGATTGACTCAAGCTAGCTGTAGGTATCGCTCTAGGCTTTTAGGCATTCTTGCACTACTCCTTAAGGCCTGCAATCTTTCTCAAGTGGTCTCTCATCAGGAAAGTGAGTCCAAGAAGCCCTTATATATTACCTCATGGTTAAATGGTGTTCTTGTTTTGTGTTTCCACTCTGCTGCCATCTTCTCACTGTCCTGGATGGATTGTTTCCTCCTAGTGGTTGGGAGTAGGCCTCTGGCCTGCCCTCTGTGGTAAGGTTACCTGGGTTGACTGTTCATGCCAAATCTATACCAAGTTGATTTTTCCACATTCCTCTTAATTGTTTATTCATTATTTTGATTTGTTTTACACATACCTGTTGAATGATTTGCGCACTGCCAGTGATTTCACAGTCCAGTCAATGGTCCATCGCTGATCTCCCCCCCCCCCCCCCCCCCCCATTTTATTATTGGAATGCATCACTATTGCATGACTCCAAATCAGTATCCGTGAATCACCCAGTAAATTGCAGTAACTATTAAGATTGCAAGTTCATAGTTACAGTTGGCTTATGATCTGTCTGGTGGGTTTGTTTTTTTTTTTTGGGGGGGAAGAGAAAAATATGGAAAATCCAATTTTATCTATCATTGCAGTCATCGACCTAATTTTAATTTAAGAATGTCAGTAGGTTCACACTAATTTCTCTGTTCCTTGAAGCAGAGGTTTACATTAGGAATTACAGCATTTCTTCTGAAGTGATATTCATGAAGTGATTTGAGTCCCTTTTGACTTGGGTGTTAAAAATGGCATTGGCTTAACTAGTGGTTTCTTTGAAGCTTTTATGATTTATCAAGTAGCAGATGTTTGAGCAAACTAAGTCTCAGGTGAATGCTGTAAGCGAATGGTGAGGCTTAAAGGTGGGGTATGAGATTTTTTTCAGGAGTATTTTTACCATATTGCTTGAAAAGCTCCTCACACCCATGTTGCAAGCAGTACAATAGAAAGTTTGACCCAAAAACGAAATATTTTAATCCAGTCTACAGTGTCAAATAAAGGAAAAACGTCATCCAATCCTATCGAGGTACCACCTCAAAATGATTGGATACTGACACGTCAAACAGACTGAAGCCCGCGAGCAGCCCATCCCTTCTCTCTGTGTGTGTGTGTGTGTGTGTGTGTGAGTGTGAGCGAGCAGCCCCTCCCCCAACCCGCGCGCTGAGCAGGGAGAGACAGAAATGCATAGAAAAAGGTCCCTCCAAACAACGGGGATTTACACGAAAACGGAAGGAGATAGTCACAAAATTATTTCACAGTGAGCGCCACAAGGCTTTCCTGAACACACTGATGTAATTTTTTTTGTCTGTAGTGTAAACAATGAGGTCACTAGAGTGAGTTAAAAATGAGTGACTTTTCTGCCAAGTTTACAATGGCAGTCTATGGGGCTGCGCGCCTGCCCTCTCCTCACTTTCAGGCTTCTCATTCAAAAACTGCAAGTCCTATCGTGTAGGTAGACACATTGTGTGAATCAGGACAAGTGTGGCTACTACTTTTGAGAAAATTGTGTGTGGAGTGAAAATTGGGGCTGAAAACACAGTTTAAATAAGAAAGTTTGAGCTATTTTTCCAAGCTCTCTACACTCTAACTTAACGAGACACGGGGGGTGGGAGCATGGCGAGGGCGGGCTTGTTTCTTTTCAAAATATGGCTTGCGGGAACCGTTATTCCAAAATCTCGTACCCTACCTTTAAAGCAAGTGTATAAATGGGTTTTCCCCCATAGTATATATTATAAATATGTATACAGGTGCTGGTCATATAATTAGAATATCATGAAAGTTTGTTTATTTCAGTAATTCCATTCAAAAAGTGAAACTTGTATATTATATTCATTCATTACACACAGACTGATATATTTCAAGTGTTTATTTCTTTTAATTTTGATGATTATAACTGACAACTAATGAAAACCCCAAATTCAGTATCTCAGAAAACTAGAATATTGTGAAACGGTTCAATATTGAAGACACCTGGTGCCACACTCTAAATCAAATCAAGTTTATTTGTATAGCGCTTTTAACAATAAACATTGTCGCAAAGCAGCTTTACAGAATTTGAACGACTTTTATCCCTAATCTATCCCCAATGAGCAAGCCTGTGGCGACGGTGGCAAGGAAAAACTCCCTCAGATGACATGAGGAAGAAACCTCGAGAGGAACCAGACTCAAAAGGGAACCCATCCTCATTTGGGCAACAACAGACAGCCTGACTATAATATTAACAGTTTTAACAGGTATAACCCTCAACTGTCCTCATGGGGCCGTCCTTCACAGGAGCGGTGCGATAAAACTCCGACCAGACACAGGGCACCAGGATGGATCAAGCAGGTCCGAGGGGCAGAAGAGGCCAGCATCTCAATCCCAGGATCAACATGTAACTCCGAGGGACAGATTGGGGGGGGAGAGAGAAAGAAAACACGTTGTTAGGTATGCCCTAAAAATGACAAGTATTAAATCTGTGTGGTAGGCTCGCAGAGACGAGAGTCTTTACATCACGCATAACACACAACAATGGCATGTTAATATGGTAAAATATATCATGACCTGCTCTGGCTGGATGCTTGATTGGGTGATGGGAGCACACTCCTCAGCAATGATGAGATGCAGATGGGACCCTTAGGGCTGGCCAAGACAATTCAGTTACATTTCACCGGGTCTGGTCAGCTCTAATCTAAACTCTAATCAGCTAATTAACTCAAAACCCCTGCAAAGGCCTTTAAATGGTCTCTCGGTCTCGTTCTGTAGGCGACACAGTCATGGGGAAGACTGCTGACTTGACAGTTGTCCAAAAGACGACCATTGACACCTTGCACAAGGAGGGCAAGACACAAAAGGTCATTGCTAAAGAGGCTGGCTCTTCACAAAGCTCTGTGTCCAAGCACATTAATAGAGAGGCGAAGGGAAGGAAAAGATGTGGTAGGAAAAAAGTGTACAAGCAATAGAGATAACTGCACCCTGGAGAGGATTGTGAAACAAAACCCATTCAAAAATGTGGGGGAGATTCACAAAGAGTGGACTGCAGCTGGAGTCAGTACTTCAAGAACCACCACGCACAGACGTATGCAAGACATGGGTTTCAGCTGTCGCATTCCTTGTGTCAAGCCACTCTTGAGCAAGAGACAGCGTCAGAAGCATCTCGCCTGGGCTAAAGACAAAAAGGACTGGACTGCTGCTGAGTGGTCCAAACTTATGTTCTCTGATGAAAGTAAATTTTGCATTTCCTTTGGAAATCAAGGTCCCAGAGTCTGGAGGAAGAGAGGAGAGGCACAGAATCCTCATTGCTTGAGGTCCAGTGTAAAGTTTCCACAGTCAGTGATGGTTTGGGGTGCCATGTCCTCTGCTGGTGTTGGTCCACTGTGTTTTCTGAGGTCCAAGGTCAACACAGCCGTCTATCAGGAAGTTTTAGAGCACTTCATGCTTCTTGTTGCTGACCAACTTTATGGAGATGCAGATTTCATTTTCCAACAGGACTTGGCACCTGCACACAGTGCCAAAGCTACCAGTACCTGGTTTAAGGACCATGGTATCCCTGTTCTTAATTGGCCAGCAAACTCGCCTGACCTTGACCCCATAGAAAATCTATGGGGTATTGTGAAGAGGAAGATGCTATACGCCAGACCCAACAATCCAGAAGAGCTGAAGGCCACTATCGGAGCAACCTGGGCTCTCATAACACCTGAGCAATGCCACAGACTGATCGACTCCATGCCACGCCGCATTGCTGCAGTAATTCAGGCAAAAGGAGCTCCAACTAAGTATTGAGTGCTGTACATGCTCATACTTCTCATGTTCATACTTTTCAGTTGGCCAACATTTCTAAAAATCCTTTTTTTTTGTATTGGTCTTAAGTAATATTCTAATTTTCTGAGATACTGAATTTGGGATTTTCATTAGTTGTCAGTTATAATCATCAAAATTAAAAGAAATAAACATTTGAAATATATGTCTGTATGTAATGAATGAATATAATGTACAAGTTTCACTTTTTGAATGGAATTACTGAAATAAATCAACTTTTTCATGATATTCTAATTATATGACCAGCACCTGCATTGTAATACAGTATGTATATTTACAATTTGAGTTTTCTCTTCTTCTGCTTGGCTTCCCAGCACAGCAGTCCTCAATGTGGGAGAAATTACAATTTGGCTTTAGGGTGTTCCTTCTTCTGTATGAAGAGCACAATAGCAGCAGTGGTATATGAAAATGTCATAACTACAGGAGAAACTAGCCAAAGGAGAAAAACAAATGCACAGATATTCGTCTCTGACTCTCTTATCCTGCCTTTCAGATGATCTCCCAAAACCCAAGAGCACGGACATGCTGCAAAAAGGTGTAGAATCAGTGAATGAATATTCAGCCTATGATGAGCGCGATGATGGCCGACACTGGAGGATCTTCCGTATTGGGGAGCAGGACCACCGGGTCGATATGAGGGCCATTGAGCCCTACAAAAGGGTCATCAGCCATGGAGGTCAGCAATAAAACCTGGTTGCAAAAATGGCAAATTAATGTGCAAAAATTACTGTGGGATAATTGATGTCAGTTATCTATTCAGTTATTAATTTTTATAGCCTGTCTGAACTTGCAAAGACACTCACTGAGCACTTTATTATGAACACTATACTAACACTGTGTAAGGCCTCCCTTTGCTCTCAGAGCAGCCTCAATTCTTCATGGCCTGGATTTCACAAAACGTTAAACATTCCTTTGAGATTCTGGTCCACGTTGACATGATTTGCATCGTGCAATTCCTGCAGATTTTTCAGGTGTACTTTTGCTGTGAATCTCCCGTTCTTCCCAAAAGTATTCCATTGGATTCAGAACCGGTGAGTGGGAAGGCCATTGGAGAGCCCTGAACTCAATGGCATGTTCATGAAACCAATTTGAGTCAGCTTTTGCTTTGACATGATGCATGTAAAGTGCGCCAGAAAAGCGATGGAAACCAAAAGGTTGTCTGCAAGAATTTTCATGAAGGGACAGATTGACTGCTGCAATCAATTGAAGCCATTTTCTTATGGCTGGAAACAGCCGTTAGAAAATGGGAACATTGTGGCTATGAAAGGATGCACATGGTCATCCACAATATTCAAATAGGCTGTGGCATTCAAGTGATTGATTAGTATTAATGAGCCCAAAGTGTGCCAAAAAAACATTCTCCACACAATTACAACACCTACACCAGCCTTGACTGTTAACAAAAGGCAGGTTAGGTCCATGGATTCATGCTGTTGGTGCCAAATTCTGACCCTACCATCTGTGTGCCTCAGCAGAAATTGAGATTCATCAAACCAGGCTCCCCAAACTGTCCAGTTTTGGTAGTGGTGGTTGAAAGTTTGTGAACCCTTTAGAATTTTCTATATTTCTGCATAAATATGACCTACAACATCAGATTTTCACGCAAGTCCTAAAAGTAGATAAAGAGAATCCAGTTAAACAAATGAGACAAATATTATACTTGGTCATTTATTTATTGAGGAAAATGATCCAATATTACATATCTGTAAGTGGCAAAAGTATGTGAACCTTTGCTTTCAGTATCTGGTGTGACCCCCTTGTACAGCAATAACTGCAACTAAACGTTTCCAGTAACTGTTGATCAGTCCTGCACACCGGCTTGGAGGAATTTTAGCCCATTCCTCCGTACAGAACAGCTTCAACTCTGGGATGTTGGTGGGTTTCCTCACATGAACTGCTCACTTCAGGTCCTTCGACAACATTTAGTTTGGATTAAAGTCAGGACTTTGACTTGGCCATTCCAAAATATTAACTTTATTCTTCTTTTTAACCATTCTTTGGCAGAATGACTTGTGTGCTTAGGGTCGTTGTCTTGCTGCATGACCCACCTTCTCTTGAGATTCAGTTCATGGACAGATATCCTGACATTTTCCTTTAGAATTCGTTGGTATAATTCAGAATTCATTGTTCCATTGTTTTCCTTTCTCCAAACATAATGCTTCTCATTTTAAAGCAAAAAGTTCTGTTTTGGTCTAATATAGCCTTCTGGCTTGTCCACATGATCTTTAGCAAACTGCAGACGAGCAGCAATGTTCTTTTTGGAGAGCAGTGGCTTTCTCCTTGCAACCCTGCCATGCACACCATTGTTGTTCAGTGTTCTCCTGATGGTGGACTCATGAACATTAGCCGATGTGAGAGAGGGGTTTGGTTGCTTAGAAGTTACCCTGGGGTCCTTTGTGACCTCGCCGACTATTACACACCTTGCTCTTGGAGTGATCTTTGTTGGTCAACCACTCCTGGGGGGGGGTAACAATGGTCTTGAATTTCCTCCATTTGTACACAATCTGTCTGATTGTGGATTGGTGGAGTCCAAACTCTTTAGAGATGGTTTTGTAACCTTTTCCAGCCTGATGAGCATCAACAACACTTTTTCTGAGGTCCTCAGAAATCTCCTTTGTTGGTGCCATGATACACTTCCACAAACGTGTTGTGAAGATCAGACTTTGATAGATCCCTGTTCTTTAAATAAAACAGGGTGCCCACTCACACCTGATTGTCATCCCATTGATTGAAAACACCTGACTCTAATTTCACCTTCAAATTAACTGCTAATCCTAGATGTCCACATACTTTCGCCACTCAGATATGTAATATTGGATCATTTTCCTCAATAAATAAATGACCAAGTATAATAAATTTTCTCTCATTTGTTTAACTGGGTTCTCTTTATCTACTTTTAGGACTTGTGTGAAAATCTGATGATGTTTTAGGTCATATTTATGCAGAAATATAGAAAATTCTAAAGGTTTCATAAACTTTCAAGCACCATTGTAAGTCTGTGCCCACTATAACCTCAACTTTTTGTTCTTGGCTGACAGAGGTGGAACCAGACATGGTCTTCTGTTGTCGTGGTTCATCTGCCACAATGTTTGACATGTTGTGCATCCTGAGATGCTTTTCTGCTCACTACAGTTGTACAGAGTGGTTATCTGAGTTACTGTAGCCTTTCTGTCAGCTCAAACCAATCTGGCAATTCTTCGTTGACCTCTGTCATCAACAAGGCATTTCCATCCGCAGAACTGCCGCTCACTGGATGTTCTCTACTTTATTGCACCATTCTTCATAAACTGTGGAGACTATTGTGCATGAAAATCCCAGGAGATCAGAAGTTATAGAAACACTTAAACTAGTCCATCTTGCACCAGCAATCATGCCACGGTTAAAAGCACTGAGATCACTTTTTTTTTCTCCTCATTCTGATAGTTGATGCGAGTTCAGTTAAAATTGTGCAGCTATTAGTCATGAACCAAGGGAATGTATTGAATTGAGTGAAACTGCACTAGTTGGATTATATTGCTGTAATGTGCTATTGATAATTTATTCTGTGGTAAAGATTGTTTGCAGCTATGCTCAGATGTTCCTTCCACTTTTATAGGTTACTATGGAGATGGGCTGAATGCCATTATCGTCTTTGCGGTTTGCTTCATGCCTGAGAGCAGTCAACCAAACTATAGATACATCATGGACAATCTTTTCAAGTGGGTTTACTCCTAGTTTTTGCTAAATCATTTGACATCTGAAGGTAGCTTGCTTTCACATGTTTTTTGCTTTATCAGTATATATGAAGCGTTCTGGTAGCAAAGATATTTTCATAACGCCAAATATTGAACTGCCAGGAATTCAAAAAATATTGATCCTTTTGGAAACAGGTATGTAATAGGAACTCTGGAGCTGCTGGTTGCTGAGAACTACATGATCGTGTACCTGAATGGTGCCACCTCACGCCGTAAGATGCCCAGTGTGGGCTGGCTGAGGAAATGCTATCAACAGATAGACCGGAGGTAAGTTCTACTAATTCATGCCGTCTGGGGATTGATGTGCAACACTTCCACAATTCAGGGGTATTTTACTCTAAGTGCACACGTATGATGCTGGCTGTTCAGCTCTCGTGCTCGCTCGTTCTCTCGCGCCCTCTCTCTCTGGTTACTGGCTCCTCTCTAAAAATACGTAAGAAACGTGTGCACACACATTGCCGGTAATCCAACACAATCGAGACCCCTCACATGTTACCTGCTGGTTCTACCTTGACCGTGCCCTCTGCTAACAACATATTTTAAAAGGTTTTAAAAATGTAAAAAAGTTTTCAGTTTATAAATGAATGTCTTGGCGATGTGTAGCAAAGAGATTCATTGTGTGTACGATCCGCATAGACTTTCATACCTCAAATGGTTGTCGTCACAATTTCCACAATATTTTAAATGTGTACATTTTCTATTACGTTTTATATTCTTTTATTGAGATTTGCCATATTCATGCTTACAGATTAAGGAAGAATCTTAAGTCTTTGATTATTGTCCATCCTTCTTGGTTCATTCGCACGCTCCTGACCATCACAAAACCTTTTATAAGGTCAGTCCTAATTCTTTGCATGTCAGTGTATCAGATTACTTAATACAAAACATGATTTACCTAATCATTCTTTTCATTTGTCTGTGACTTTTTCAGCTCCAAATTTAGCCAAAAAATAAAGTATGTGTATAGTCTGGCAGACCTCGCTGAGCTTGTGCCAATGGAATATGTGTCAATACCAGAATGCATCAAGCAGTAAGTGAATTTCATGAGCTGTTTTCTTTTTTGCAATTAATTTACTAATTCTTGTCATTAGAGGGACATTGAAATGCATTTGAATATAACCTGGATGCCTGGACAATTCTTGTGCATATGCTCACACATGGCAAGACCTTCCTACAAAGTAAAAAAGTTCTTGTATGATGTAGTATTTGCTATAAATACCATTTGGCAAAAAGTTTCCAGTGAAAGATTTGACAATTTCCTACGAGATTGATGCTGGTTCTGAATGACCACATGTCCTAAGGAACCTACCTTCCCCTAGGAGTGTCTGATGGTAACAATGTAGAACCTAGAGAAGGTGCAAAGGTAGCAGCAGCACAGACTCTCTTGACTGGCATCCTTCTCAGTAATAAACATGAGGAGCATACATTTCTCATAGAGTGGCATGTCCAGCTCATAGATTACCCTTAGTTTTAGCTGGTTGGTGTGGTGTTCTCGCACTGGTGTGCTTCTATAGCACCACATTATTCTCAGTTAGCAAAGGATCTCTTTCCAAGGGTCCCAAGAAGAACCTTTCCATGCGATAGGCCACAATTCTCTAGCACTATCAAGCTCGTGCCGTTCTGGCTGAGATAAGGATGTGTCTGCCTGTGGTGTTTGTAATTTAGCCATACACTCGAGCCACTTTTGGAAGATCCCATTTTCCAACAGGCACATGGGAACGTAC
Source organism: Neoarius graeffei (assembly GCF_027579695.1). Classification (NCBI taxonomy): domain Eukaryota; kingdom Metazoa; phylum Chordata; class Actinopteri; order Siluriformes; family Ariidae; genus Neoarius; species Neoarius graeffei. Next base: position 71,389,717 of record NC_083570.1, read on the forward strand.
CTCAGGATTAAGGGAAGGCCACAATTCTTGTGTATTCAACAAGTACCACACAGAGCAGCCTTACTGGATTCATTCTGCAAGTGTGATGTCTGCCACATGTTGGAATGACAGGGTGACTAGCATTCTCAATGACTATAGCTTTACTGAGTGTTTGAGGCCAAGGACTGTAATGTATGCATATGGATGGTCTGAAACCCAGTTGGAGGCACATAGAGCCAGTTATCCAAGTACGGGAGTATCTGCTGCATCTGTCCTTCAGAGACAACAGGGCCCTCTGCATATATCTTAAGAATGCTTGCGAAGCTAGGGAGAGGACAAAAGGGAGACCTTGAATTGGAATGTTTGTCCTTGAAATGGTGTAACTAGCTCTAAAGGTTATAGTCAGGGTAGGGAACGTGTGAACCAGAGACTGCTTCATTAAGGTGGTTAAAGCTGAGACCATGTGTACAGTTTGTTCATCCTCAGATTCCAGGGGAGTGATGTGGAGGCTGGGGAAGGAAATATCAAGAGGGGAAAAATGGCCAGCCCTGATGTGTGGGTTTTTAAAATTTTTTATTTTATATCAATGTGGCTAACGTAGTAGGCTAGCTATGAGCAGAAAATTTTGAGCAGAGATGCTGAAAAAGGACTCTGCCCCAGTGAGAAGAATGAGAGCAGATGCAGAGACCCTATTCCAGACCCACTGTTTTTTGTATTAGCGGTCTGACTGATTCAGCAGGTTAAACAGTCAGCAACAGTACAGTAAGTCAAATTTCTGAGTGGATAGTGTCTCCATCCTTGACTCTTGTATGCTGCATAAATGGGTGATGTCACAGCAGGAACTGGTTTTAAGGCCGAGGCCTTTTACAGCTATAGGCCAAAGTTATATAAATAAAAATTTATAGTGAAAGTAAAAAATACCGTTACCGACTTGCTCAACTAAGACTGATTTGACTTCGTTGATTGTGGGTTGAATCTCATTAAAACAGGATAGGTGTTATAACTTATGCAACATGCATGTACATGCATGCATTTTCGCTGATAAAACGTAAAAGGCGAATTAAATAATCGGATGAACTGAGACAATCACATTTCTGAAGCAAATTAAATAATCTTATACCGGTAACTTAAACACACAATACAAGTTACATGTATTAATCTAAATGCAGGTAAACAACAAGTGTTTTATATCCAAATGAGAGTTGCAACTTACCCATCTGTGTTCTCACTTCTTGAAGGCCGATCTTGTGGCTGATTTGTTTTTGAAACAATCTGACTTTCAGTTGTTCGTTCAGTTCTCCGTTCATTTGCTTCTTCCACGTAAGGGTGAGCTATTGCTGCTGAGGCCAGTATATCCAGTGGAGAAATCAGATGGCTGGTCCACTCATTCTCCATTTTCTCCATATTGAGTACTCCGCCATTACTGCTCAGCTCAGGCAATTACTAAAACCCAGGACGGGACGTCACCGGTTTTAGCAACAATCGCAGGGAGGTCACTACCCAAGCGATAATGCACATCCAGTTCCATCCCAGGTTTTACCAACAACCCTCGGCTCACACTCCGGGAAAACTGGTACAACTGAACTTGCTTTCCTTTTTTAAAAAATAAAATGAATAAATACTTTCCTTTTCTTGTAGTTTTCTTTTCCTTTAATTGTTGGTACTGCACCCTCTTTCAGTACGGACTTATAGCCAACGCTTTTCGACAGATCAGAGGTCTCGTACGAGTCTTCAGTAAAATGTGCAGAGCAGAGGAGAGACCACTTCGTAGGCGCCCAATGGTGCATGTGAACTACTCGCAAAACGCGTCCAAATCTTTGCAGTTTGAACATTCTTGGGCCAAGAATGCAACATAAATCCACCTTCTGTGGTGTTGCTGCACCAGCCAGCAACACATCTACGTGGCATGGCGATAAATTAGCTCAAAATGGAGGATCGGAGTTGCAGTCAGCTCGGCGTTTTAGTATAGCGGAAATGGCGATGAGACCGATAGCCTTCCTGCTGTGACGTTACAGACGTCAAGGTCATTCACTCAGACCGCTACCTATATGAATAATTTTAATCATAAAAATTACTATATTAGATTTGTTAATGCTTAAAACTATTCCTGTGCCATTCTTGAGGTCTCAAGGCGTTTATAAACAAGTGAGGCCATGGTTCTGCATATCTCCTTTAAGATTTGGTAGATGGGCAAGGGCTTCTTTCACATTTCAGAGAAAGATGAAAATAAGGAGCAATAAAGAAGTACAAAAGCTATGAACTTGGAGATCATTAGTCCAACATCAGCGTTTGTGATGCTCATGAATGATAGAGCTCATATTTGTTGAGCTCAAGAATTTTGGATTACACGATCAGGTAAACCCAGTTGCCCTATCCAAGTCCAACATTGGTTATGTCAGTTTTATGAAGAATGATGATATCTTTCCATATATGGCCATATAATTCTCAACAAAGTATAGGAGTGAAAATCCTTGCATATACCATAACCTTAGGCATGAATACAGTGGGCAGAATTCTTCCTCTGTGGTGTGATAAATACAGCAACCATTTGTTTATGGCTTTTTCATGTAGGAAAAATTAACCAAAGGCATTTTACTCATTAAATGTCTTCCATCACTGTGGAATTCCTTAATAATTTTTACAACTCTATAACTTAACAAGAATTCTGTTTGCATCCAAGAGCTGAAAGCACGTCTCTTGACAGTAGAGTGTATGATTGTTTGCTGTTGGCTGTTTTTTTTAAACCTTCAAAAGCTCTCTTGTACCTTAACCCTTCTCCCTGCCCTTCTTCTAAGGTTTGATGAAGAAAAAAATAGGAAAACGCGTAAAAGGTACCTGCATAATTCACCCTAGGGTGTTTGCCAGGCCTCCATAGCAATTGCCTGCATTGCACAAACTAACCCTTACTGTTCTGAGGAACATTTATTAAAAATAACCACGCATATGTTTGTTGCTGGATCAAAAAACTGTTGTCACGTCACTGCATGTTTGTTTGGATGATTCACTGATTTTAAGGAATGCTGCTTCTAATAGTAATACTAATATTATTTTTTTTTTAAGCTGAACTATTGATAGATTCTCATTTAAATTCACTGACTGATGGAAACCAGTGTCACAGAATTCCTTAGAGGGCCTTTTATGTTTACATTGTGGATCGTTTAGGAAAGCATTTTTTGTTTCATATCAGTCAAAAGTTTGGACACCTCCTAATTCGATGATTTTTTTTTTCTTTTTTTATTAAGACACTTCATGTCAAAGTAATGATGGATGTCGTTTCTCTTTACTTGGTTGAGTGGTTCTTGACACAATATGGATTACTACAGTTGTGGAATAGGGCTATTTTATTATTTTTACTGCTTGATCTCAAACACATTAAGAAGGCAAGAAATTGAACTAATTAATTTTTGACATGGCACATCTGTTCACTGAAAAACATTCCAGGTGATTTACCTCATAAAGCTGGTTAAGATAATGCCAACAGTGTACAAAGTGCCATCAAGGTAAACAGTGGCTACTTTGAAAAATATCTAAAATATGAAACTTTTTTTTTTTTCCCTTTTTAACAACACTTTTATTTACAGCATAACATATGGAACGTGTATTGAATTATTTCATAGTTTTTATGTGTTCTATTATTCTACACTGTAGAAAATGGTCAAAATACAGAAGGGGAAAAAAAAAGAACATAAGTAGGTGTGTCCAGACCTTTGACTGGTTGTGTGCGAGGGTAAATTGCAGTACAAATTTATGATGAGTCAAGTCAGTGAAATTAAAAAAAAAATTATTTATCAGGCTGGTAAGGTAATCTGTTTTTCCTAGCTGTAATTGTGTTTAGACAGCAGAGGGTGCAATAATGTGCAATAGAATGCACGTGACTTCACTGTAGGTGGAAGTAACACAACTTTAATGCCACAAAAAGAAAATGCACAAAGCAGATCTAAAATGGGAAGGAGCTGTTGTGTGATTGACTGCACAAATAGGTTTAACAAGAAATCAGAGTGCTCTCTATACACTGCTGAAGGCTAAAGAAAAGAGAAGCAAAGGGAGGTAGTGCAAATGTTCATAAATTTACTAAGAAAAGGCCAGTTATGAATCTTTTTTTTTAATAAAAGGAATATTTTAGTTAATAGGCTATTATAGTAGGCGGCACGGTGGTGTAGTGGTTAGCGCTGTCGCCTCACAGCAAGGTCTGGGTTCAAGCCCCGTGGCTGGCGAGGGTCTTTCTGTGTGGAGTTTGCATGTTCTCCCCGTGTCCGCGTGGGTTTCCTCCAGGTGCTCCGGTTTCCCCCACAGTCCAAAGACATGCAGGTTAGGTTAACTGGTGACTCTAATGCCGCTTTTCCACTACAAACGCGGCTGAGCCGTGCCGTGCCGAGTCGAGCTGAGTCGGGCTGAGCGGGGCTGTTGGAGTTGCATTTCGACTACAACCGCGCTGAACCGTGCTGGCTGGAAGTGGGTGGACACATTGGGTGGAGTTAGCGAAAGTGGGTGGACGTCATGTGATGTCGTTAAGCAGCGCAAACAGTGACATCAGTGACAGTGGCGGAACAAGTCAGAGCTGGGCCGGGGGCGGGGCAAATGACCGGGCCCTTTATTAAAGCTTATCATGACATAATTTTAGGCTACAAAATGTCCGCAACTGCGGTGTTTACCAATTTCAACACGACCGGGTGCAACTATGTTATTTAGTACATCAAGTCCTTCAAACGAACATGTAACTCAGAAACAAAAAACATTAGGATACTGTACATGGCTCATAATAAAACATCAATAGCCTATACTGCGCGCATTATTTGAAGGGCATACGAATGAGCGCTCAGAGGTTGCAACGGTGACAGGAAGAGTCAGAAATAAAAGGAGGGCGGTGCAAACCTCACTGAATGCACTGTGTTTACCAATTTCAACACTACGGGGTGCAACTATGTTATTTTGTACATTAAGTCCTTCAAACGAACATGTAACTCAGAAACAAAAAAAAACATTAGGCGACATACTGTACATGGCTCATAATAAAACATCAATAGCCTACTGCGCGCATTATTTGAAGGGCATACGACGAGCCTTGCGCTCCGCGAACTCGTCCACGATGCTCTGTATGTCACTGATTCAGTGATCTTTTCAGCGGTAGTCTCACGACCCGAATAGTAAACAATAAACATGGAGGACATGGAGTCGTTAGTGTTGCTGGTCTTGGTGCTGTGGCTTGTTGTCACCGACAACGCCAACAGATACTGGCAAGAGCGTATAGATGAGGCGAGGCGCATAAGGCTTCAGAAATTCTCGTAATTCGTAATTCTTCTTCTTCCGGGTTTGCGGTGTTTACAGATCCCAGCGCGCTCGCGGGGCGTGTGTGGGCGTGTGAGGACACTCCTCCTCACCAATCAGTGCACAGGGGAGTGTCTGCTCACGCCCCCAGCCTCAGTCGGCTCGCTTTGGCTCGCTTCAGCCCCACTCCAAAACGGTGCGAGTTTTAGGGGCTAAGCGGGGCTGAAGCGAGCTGAGTCGTGCTGGTTTTTGGTAGTCGAAACGCGAGCCGTGTCGGGCTGAAGCGAGCTGAAAAAGGGTAGTGGAAAAGGGCCATAAATTGACCGTAGGTGTGAATGTGAGTGTGAATGGTTGTCTATGTGTCAGCCCTGTGATGACCTGGCGACTTGTCCAGGGTGTACCCCGCCTTTTGCCCGTAGTCAGCTGGGATAGGCTCCAGCTTGCCTGCAACCCTGTAGAACAGGATAAAGCGGCTAGAGATAATGAGATGAGGCTGCTATAGATTACTTTAGCCTTTACAAATATGGGCAAAATTTTTGGATATTAAGAAAATGAAACAAAATTTCACAAAAGGAATATTTAAGTTGATGAATAGGAAAATACTTTTTTTTTTAAAATAAATTCTTTTGGGGAAATACATGGGAAAATATCAATATCGTGAATTGGGTAAATACATGCTGTGTATATATAAATCTAAAATCGACTTGCCCTTTTTTTATTTTTTCTGAACAAAAGATACAGATTTGGATGCTGACCTCATTTCTGCAATGTAAAATGTAGACTGAATGGTATGTACAGCTTCAAACATTGTTTTAAAGGGGACGGATTGCAGGACTTTAGTCACAAATGGTGCCTGTTGGTTTTCTGTCACGAGGTATTTTTCTGAATTGCACACTTCACGGCTGTTTGCATGTCTTGCATCTTATCAGCTCTACCCAGCCCTGTGCAGCCAGCTATAGATGGGTAGTTTGTGCAGATCTTCCAGTTCAATTTGTATTGCAGCAAGTTGTCCTTTTGGATAACCTGAATTTTTTTAATTTATTTTTTTTAAAGCTGAATTGAAGTGCAGTAGGGTTAACCGCAGTCCTGCAAAAAGCATTGAAATCCTGTTCTAAGCTCATGATTTAATAAGAATATTCTGTCTGAGCAGGTCCAGTTAATGTAATGAATAGACCCTTTTCATGTGCTTTGAGTGAGACATGTGACAGTCAACAGACTGATTTTGATTTATAACATACTCTGTAGCTTCAAACTAAGAAACTCACTCTTAAAATTTGGTCTAATTGCTGATGTTAATCAGAATCTGACTTTAATTTAAATTAGTCAAGTGCTTCAGTAAACAATGCTGTGCATGTGAAAAGGGTCCCTGTAACCTATTGATTTTAACACTTTTTTTTTTTCCTTTGCTTGTTTGTACCAAGGCACTTCAACTTTAAACAAACTACCACCCTGTGATCAAAAACTAACATTTCACTGTTATCTGGCTTTGTCTGTCTTTTTATTGTATTTAGAAACTATAAATGCTATAATGTTAAAATACAATGAATCTGGCTGCTGTAACTGTTGATGTCTGCTCACTTTCAAACACACACCTCATTCAAACTGCTTCCCTGCTCACATTGTACTTTCACCCTTTTCTCCTCCAGGGTTGACCAAGAAATGCATAACAAACGGGAGATGGGAGGCACAGAGTGACATTTGAAGAGGAAATGAGCAGTTGAGGAAAATGAGGTTGAGGGGTTTTTTTTGTTTGGTTTTTTGGGTCTCTCTCTCTCAGCTGGAAAAAAAAAAAAAAAAGCTTGTTCCTTCCAAGACTCTGTTGTCTGTTACACGGAGGGACATTTTATTGTATTAGTGTGCCAAACACGAGTTGAAATCTCAATGCTGTGCTTTAAGTATTTTTATAATCGTACAGATATAAATTTGGAGTCAGTTGTCATTCTTGTCAATTCCTGTTGCTTCTCCCTGATGTTCAAGACATCTGGTTTTCAAGCTAGGTGATGCATGTTCTATATTACATTTAAAATATTTATATTCAAATGGTGATCAAGGAGAAAAGATTAATATATATATATTTTTTTGCTTTGGACAGTCCTTTATGGTGTTACGTTGACTTGCTGAAATCTTCCATTAAACCGTTTTTGTTTATTGGTGGAAACCATATAGAAGTTGTATGAGGAAAGTGCTGTTCTCTCCCTGTTTGCCTCTTAGGAATGATCCCGAAGAAACGGATCACTTCATAAGTTTACTATTATGGTCACAGATTGTGTTGTTCTCTGTAGCATACGTTTGGGATGGGTGTTTCTTGTCTTATGTTTTTGCAACTAAAACTTCCACTATACAAAAAATGTCTTCCTTTTTGACAGTATGACTAAATACCAGTAGTTACTTTAGTACAGTGTATATAATGCAGGTCTTGGAGTTTATTCCATTTTAAATATTTTTACCATTTTAATATGTTAAGACTCATGACCAGATTTCACCAAGTCGTGATTCATTCAGCTTATTTAAAACAATGTACACATGATGTCACAGTTTTGGCAGTTTTCTCTAATGTTAACTGTAACTGTTTTTGAAATTCTCCTGTTTTGTTTTTAAAGAGCCAGTAAACAAGATAATTAAATAAAGGGGTTTTTTTTTTTTGCTTTTTTTTTGGTGAACTGATGATCAATTTATTATTTACAAGCAGTTTGCAGAGAAAACTTACAATGACGTCATCTTAAACCTGGCTGATGTTTTAACAATTTTGGCATTAAATATTTAAAGTAATCGCCCCTTCAATTTTAGGTCAGTTCATGTGTTTAGAATTGCCCCAGCTGTTTTCTTAAGTTCATGAATTTTGTAATGAAAATGGCAATATTAAGTCATTCTCTCACTGCATGCAAGTATGAATCCCCCCCGTGATCTTTGGTCTGCCTGCTTCTGTCGCATGACCTCGAATATTACAATTTTTTGACTAGATTTTTGTCTTTGTACAAGTTCCTTCTCTGTGCCTAACACTAACTGTAGCTAATTATCATTTGTCATCAGTCAAAGCCTTGTCTTAATTTCTTCATGATTTTATTGAAATGTTCTTTACAATGTTGCTGCTTCATTGCACTACTGAAGCAGCAGGTGATAAATGCACATTGGATTGTTCTCTGTTAAACAGATCAGGCCAATGAATGTACCACCTGTTTGCTGATTATCCTGATATTCTGTTGTGTGTTTTGAAAACGCAATAATACCAATAAACATTTACATTATGCTCATTTTGGTGTTTACCTAAAAGCCAGCGCTTTCATTATGCAAGGGTACATATCCACAATTTTAACAACTCCTGTTCACACCAGACAGGAATATTCATCTCTCATCTCATTATCTCTAGCTGCTTTATCCTGTTCTACAGGGTCGCAGGCAAGCTGGAGCCTATCCCAGCTGACTACAGGCGAAAGGCAGGGTACACCCTGGACAAGTCGCCAGGTCATCACAGGGCTGACACATAGACACAGACAACCATTCACACCTACGGTCAATTTAGAGTCACCAGTTAACCTAACCTGCATGTCTTTGGACTGTGGGGGAAACCGGGGCACCCGGAGGAAACCCACGCGGACACGGGGAGAACATGCAAACTCCACACAGAAAGGCCCTCGCCGGCCACGGGGCTCGAACCCGGACCTTCTTGCTGTGAGGCGACAGCGCTAACCACTACACCACCGTGCCGCCCGACAGGGATAGTTTTTGGATTAACATTCTGAAGATTTCTATGCTGTTATTTATAATTTGATAAATGGTTTAAAATGTTTAATGATTTAGGACATATATGTATGGTTTTATCTAGTAAGAGAATGTATTCGTGTTCAAGAGTAGTACTGTAATAGCAAACCTGTCAACATGAAGGGTTTTTAAGTGGCGTTTGAACCTACAAACTATGCCTTTTTGCTTTCTTAACTAAACTGAACACACACAATTTGCCCACCAGAGAAGCCAATTTATTTACCAGTCATGTGATCAGTGTGGCTTTGATCACACAGGCACAAAACTTAACTTTTTTACTTATCTTCTCACCTGTGAACATCAAGTGCCAATTACTTTTTTTTTTCTACTGCTTTTGCCATTACTTGCCTCTCTGACCCCCCCCCCCCCCCCAAAAAAAAAAAAAAATCATTTTGTGTATATACACAGGTATTTCCTGTTGCACAGAGTACCTGAGCCTCACAACAAGCATTTCAATGTACAACTTTCTCTGATGCTTTGTGCACATAAACTTAAACCTTTGTGTCCAACAGGGTTTGATAGTAGCTTGGTCATGTTTGAACATTAAATGAAATGAATGAATGAATGAATTTATTTATTTCGGACATGTATAAAAATGTATGTAACTATTTGTACATACAAAAGAAAGAAAATGAAAAAAGTGAAAAAAAAGAATAAATAAAATAAAGAGCTAAGACATTACAATACACCGCACATTGTTCGAAAAAGGAGTGGGAAGAAGTACAATACTTTTTATTTCCCACCCCTTTTTAACTACCCCGAAATCCAAACTACATTAATACACCTATAAAAATATATACCATATATACACTTCATGATTATCCATATAAATATATAATTACAAAAATAAATATATACTACATACCATATCCATATATATACATACACACATTATATATATATATATATACATATACATATATATATATACATATATATATATATATATATATACACACACACATATATACACATATACAACCATACACATATACATACATACACACATACACTTCATAAATATCTATATAAATATTTAGTTACAAAATTAAATATATACTTCATTCCATATATACACTTCATAAATATCTATATAAATATATAATTACAAAAATATATATATACTTTATACCATATATACACTTCATAAATATCTATATAAATATATAATTACAAAAATAAATATCTACTACATACCTCTCCCTGTAAATATGAAGATATCTATCCCCATAAATAAATATATACCATATACTAAGTTCTAATATAACAATCAACCCTATTCTATTTATCCCTCATCATCCTCCATTAACATACTTCCTCTTCAATATACTTGTTTAAAAATATTTTTTTTGTACCTTTTTTTAAACAGATTTATATTTGCACTTTGTTTTATTTCTGTCTCCAGTCTGTTCCATAAAGTCACCTCACAGCTCGATACGCACATGCTTTTCATATTTGTTCGAACCTTTGTTTTTTTAAAGTTTAGGTCTCCCCTTAGATTATATCCCCCCTCTCTCTCACTAAACATTCCTTGTATATTTTTCGGCAATAGATTATTTCTTGCTTTGTACATTATTTGTGCTGTTCTGAATTTGACCAGATCCATAAATTTCAACATGTGTGATTTTATGAATAGTGAGTTTGTGTGATCTCTGTATCCTGTTTTGTTTATTGTCCTTATTGCTCTTTTCTGTATTGTACATATCGGCTGCAGAGTGGTTTTGTAGGTGTTTCCCCAGACTTCGACACAATAAGTCAGATATGGCAAAAATAATGAGTAATATAGAGTATGCAAAGATTTACAATCAAGAATATATTTTGTTTTCCACAGAATTGCCGAGCACTTTGCCAGTTTTGCTCGTACATATCCTACATGAGGTTTCCAGCAGACTTTAGGATCCAAAATCACACCAAGAAATTTAATTTCCTGTACCATTTCTATCTTAGTATTGTCTATTATCAATTCTACATTACAATCTATTTTGTGTCTCCCAAACAACATAATCTTTGTTTTGCTTAGATTTAATGATTTTATTTTTGTCAAACCATAGTTTTAGTTTATTTATTTCAGTTGTGATTATCTCTAAAGTCTGCTGCAAATTCTCACCGGAACAAAAAATATTGGTGTCATCTGCAAACAAAACAAATTTCAGTACTTGCGAAATTGTACATATATCATTGATATATATTATGAATAATTTCGGACCTAATATTGACCCCTGTGGTACCCCGCATGTAATGTTCATGAAATCAGATTTATGGTCACCTATCTGCACAAACTGTTGCCTGTTTCTTAGATAGCTTGACAGCCAGCTCCACCCAACTCCCCTAACACCACACTTTTCTAGTTTACTTAATAATATACTATGATCAATAGTATCAAATGCTTTTTTTAGGTCCACAAATACTCCAATTGCTATTTTTTTATTGTCTATACATTTTGTGATTTCCTCCATTAGTGCCATCGATGTTGATCTGTCCGTTCTGAATCCATATTGACTGTCTGTAAGGAGGTTGTGTTTTTCAATGAATTTGTCCAATCTATCTGAAAAAAGTTTTTCGAGTATTTTGGAGAATTGGGGGAGTAAAGAAACAGGCCTGTAGTTTGTGAAATGGTGTCTATCTCCATTTTAACAATGGTATCACTTTTGCAATTTTCATTTTGTCTGGAAATGTACCTGATTGAAAAGATAAATTGCAGATGTGGGTGAGTGGTTTCACAATTCCCTCAATAACTGTCTTTACTGTTAACATGTCTATATCATTCCAGTCTGCAGAAGTTTTGTTTTTACATTTTCTTACAATTTGGATAATTTCTTCCTCATCAGTTGCAGTTAGAAAAATTGTACTTGGATTTCTGTCCCCCATATCTTCTATGTCCCCACATTGTGTTGTCTCGGGTTCCTTTATTTTTGCCGCTAAATCTGGTCCCACATTTACAAAGAATTGATTAAAACCATTCACCACATCGTCCATATTATTTATGGTCTTATATTTTCAGTGTAATACTCCGGGTAATTTGTAGTTTTGGATCCATTTCTCACAATACCATTTAGTACAGTCCATATACCTTTAATATTGTTTTTATTTTTTCTCCACTAATTTATTATAGGGCGGCACGGTGGTGTAGTGGTTAGCGCTGTCGCCTCACAGCAAGAAGGTCCTGGGTTCGAGCCCCGGGGCCAGCGAGGGCCTTTCTGTGCGGAGTTTGCATGTTCTCCCCGTGTCCGCGTGGGTTTCCTCCGGGTGCTCCGGTTTCCCCCACAGTCCAAAGACATGCAGGTTAGGTTAACTGGTGACTCTAAATTGACCGTAGGTGTGAATGTGAGTGTGAATGGTTGTCTGTGTCTATGTGTCAGCCCTGTGATGACCTGGCGACTTGTCCAGGGTGTACCCCGCCTTTCGCCCGTAGTCAGCTGGGATAGGCTCCAGCTTGCCTGCGACCCTGTAGAAGGATAAAGCGGCTAGAGATAATGAGATGAGATGAATTTATTATAGTAGTCTTTCTTACATATCCTTATAATATTAGTTAATTTATTTTTATATTTTTTATATTTTTCCTCTGCCTCTATAGTTCGATGCTTTAAGAATTGTCTGTATAATATATTTTTCTTTTTGCAGGCATTTTGTAGCCCCTTGGTGACCCACAGACTATTTGTATATTTATGTATATTACTGTATTTCTTTATAGGACAATTTTTATTATATAGTTCATTGAATATTATTTAAAATTCCTCATATGCTTTATCAACATCTTTTTCTTTATAAACTACATTCCAGTCCTGTATTATTAAATCATTTTTTAGTGCAATCATGGTTTCTTCAGTTTTCACGCTTATATATTTATAATTTTTAGTATCCTTTTTCTTGCTATAATTACAGTAATATACATTAAAAATAGGTAGGTGGTCACTGATGTCTGTTAATAGTAGTCCACTCTCTGTATTATTTTCCAGGATATTAGTAAATATATTATCTATTAAAGTGGTGCTGTGAGAAGTGATCCTGCTTGGTCTGGTAATAGTTGGATACAGTCCCATACTGAACATTAAGTTAATGAACTCTTCTGTCATTTTGTGTTTCTTATGATTAAAGAGGTCAATGTTAAAATCACCACAGATGTACATGACCTTCTGTGTTGATTTTATAAACATACTTTCCATCCAATCTATAAAAACTTCTATGCTTGATCCAGGAGATCTGTATATACAGCTCACCATTATATTTTTCATTTTTTCACAACATATTTCTATTGTAATACACTCCATCCAATCATCAACAGCTACTGTCATTTTATTATTAATTTTATATTCCAAACTATTATCAACATATATTGCCACTCCCCCTCCTCTTTTGTTCTTTCTATTGATATAATTTAATTCATACCCGTTCAGCTCAAAATCTACTCCCATCTCATCGTTGATCCAAGTTTCTGATATGGCTATTATATTGAATGGAGTATTGAACTGACTGAGATATTCCTTCATTTTATGGAAATTGGCATACAGACTTCGGGTATTGAAATGAATAATTGATATCTTATTTCCATCTCTGATCTTTGCATTGTATTGATATTCAGTGTAATACCGGCAGCTGATATTGATGTTGCTGAAAAGATTATTTTCCGGATCAATATTATTTTCCATATCTTGTATTTTGTGCTCAGTATAATGGAAAGTGTCCAGTTCTTGTGTCCAGTGTCCAAACCTTGTGTCATGATTATAAATTGCTTTGATTGGCTCCCTCAGAATTTGTCCAGTTCCCCAATATCTCGGATGACCAAGATCTTGGCCTCTTCTGTAGATCCCTTCAGCTTGATGAATATCTTGCAGTTTTTTGTCTAAGTGTTTTGGATTTTCCCCTGTTTCCTCAGGAGTCTCGCCTTTTTTGCAATGTCTGCATTTTTTTTTGGTTAAGTGCTCATTTAAAAACACATCTGAGCCTTTCAGTTTCTTCCCTTGTTTTAACAGTTGCATCTTATGCTTTCTGTTGGCAAATCTCATTATTACAGCCGGTTTGCCTGTGTTGCTTCTCCGTGGGAGAGGGTGACATGCTTCGATGTTAGTGCTTTTTACCTCAATCCCCTTGGAGTGCAGGAATGCTAACACCTGTTTCTCCACAGAGTTATCATCCTCCTCATTCAGTTCCTCTCCATCTCTTCTCGCCACTGCTCCAGCATATGAGCGGGGTTGAATTTGCAGTCCGGTCACAATGATGTCATTTATCCAGGTGTACTGCTCCAGCTCCTCCACTCGGTTCTCGAGAATGGCGATCCTCTTTTCCTTCTCCTTGTTCTGCAGCCTCAGAGCTTTGACCTCTTCTACCAGGTCCAGGATGGTCTTCTGCTGCATCCTGACAGCAGAAATTTCTTCACCCAGAAAGTCGAGGGATTTTTTAATATCGTCTATCTCCTCGACCGTAGGAGCTTTCTTCGGGGGCATTGCGTTGGTTGTTGTTACGCGGCCCGTTCCTGCGCTACCTCTCGGCCTGCTCCCGCGCAGCCTCTCGGCCCGCTCTCGCGCAGCTTCACTCCCGCGCAACCTTTTGATACAACAAAAAGAAAATCAGGCATATGACTGGACCAAAAAAGGGCAAGAAAATGTACAAAGTACAGAGCATGGCGTGGCAATGATAACACCCCTTACCCAGTGCCTCCACCCTAGCTTGAAGAGACGGGAAAGATGTTCTACCTAGAAATTGTCGTGGAAACACTCTCAAGCAAAAATGATTCAAAGTCAAAGAAGTTGCAGAAAAGTTTAGACCTTTTATTACATCAATTAACAAAGGCCGAGTTCAGTTTGAAGAGTGAACTGGTTCTAAATCTCAAATCATCCATTTTTATAGTATTCCACCAATGCCAGACTTGCACTATATAAGGATACCTTTCAGCCTCTCTCTTCCAATATTTCCAAAGTGAACTACACTGTTCTTAATTCAAGGACAGATCTCCCTGATTATTCTTAATATTAAAACAAATCACCTGTGCTAAGTGACAAACATGTATCCAAACAAAGCTTGATTCTGGTTTAAAGGTCATAGGCAATGGTCAGAGGTGAAATGTAGAATATCAACTTTATTGTCTAGAAGAACGACCCAAAAAGCGAATTCAATCTTCTTAGTGTCTAATTTGCACCCTAAAATTGAATAAAATGGTTAAAATATACAGTTTTGTCCAATTTCTGAAGGTTTGTTTACATCTCATTTATGCGCACTTTCACCGCCAGGGTACCGTCTTCGTGACGTCATTTAAACCAAACAGACTGGGAGCAGCTCTGGGTTTACTTGTGAACCGAGCACACGTGTACGGACTTTGGTCGTGAGAGGTTGTGTAAAATGTCTGAAAGCGATAGCGATTTTGAAGTAGGAACTCTCCAAATTAAATATTGAGAGGTGAAACCATATATGTATGAACCTATGGCTGTCACAAAGCAATTGGTGAATGTGGCTCACTGGTTTGACCATGCGGCCTCGGAATCAGACAGCGACTCTGATCACGGTGACCCTGCACCTCAACAAGACTCGCGCCCAAACGATTTATCCTGGTAATTATGATAAATTCCTACTTTCATCATAATATTAAATAAGAGCCCTTTTGAATAATAATTAAACCGCCCTCCCTGGTGGATACAGGTAACGATTACTTGACAGTGCGCTGGTAGGCCACATTAGCCAGCCATCCGCGGCATTATACTATTTATAGCCTACTCTAAGTGAGGAAATATCCCTTTGTCTCATTTCCACAATGATTGTACAGGATCCCTCAGGATTCTTGACTTGTCAATTGCAAGCAAAAGTAAAAATGTTTACCTCCAATCTTCTCCTTTTTGCTTGAGTGTTGCTGGTCCGTTTCTTCTTTGACTGCTTGATTTTGTTTCACATGCACAATCCACTCTCTCCGGCTCGTCTCCTCTTCCGGAAAAAGCCAACCCTCTGGCTTCATGCACACAATCCACTCTTTCCGGCTCGTCTCCTCTTCTGGAAAAAAGCCAACCCTCTGGCTTCACGCACACAATACACTCTCTCCACCTCTTCTCCTCTTCCGGAAAAAAACAACCCTCTGGCTTCACGTGCACAATCCACTCTCTCCCACTCTCTGGCTTCACGCACACAATCCACACATTCTGCTTCTAAGGCATGGTTTTTCTTTGGAAATTCCTGAATGCACGTCTGCACTCAAGCCGAACAGCAATGTAAGTAAACGGAAGTGGACTCAACTCAAGCGGTTTGTTTGGCTTAAATGATGTCACGCGCCGAGTGGTCACGAAAATAGCCGAACAGAAATTCGCCATGATCCGTGCTAACTTTTATTTTAATTATTACTTATTAACAATACTTCTTGGCACCAGAAGAAAATTACAGAGGGTTTTTTAACATATAAAGTTTCAAATGTGCATAAAATTAAAACTGTTGCCTATGAGCTTTAAGCTTATTTCTAGTTCAACACATGCTTCAGGGTTCCATTAACAGTATAAAGCTTTGACCAATCTATCTGTAATAACTTTATTAATTCTTTACTGAAATCAGCATGGCTGGCTTTAAACCAAAATACAATCATCATAAACCACATTATTGCTTATGTGATTGCATCTCTTTGGCTGTCCATCGTTTCAATGATGACTAGTTGTTAGGTGATGCAGGAACACATGGGCTATGAGACCTGCCTTTGATTGGCATGGCCTCTGGCAACTGGGGCAGATGAAGTCTGAATTAGTTGCAATGGTATGCTGTCTCACATGAGCCCGGATGTAGTCTCTTCTTCTTTTCTCTTCCACTGCATTCTTTGCCTTCTTGATGGTGCAACGCCATTTTCCTCAGTTAAGGGCCTGCCTTTCCCAGGTGAAGTTATCCACTTCAGCACTCTTCATGTGTCTTTTGAGGACATCCTTGTATCTCAGTTTCTGACCTCCACATTTCCTCTTGCCAGTACTCAGTTCTCCATACAGGACTGCTTTGGGGAGTCGGTAGTCAGGCATTTGCCATACATGACCAGACTAGTGCAGTTGAGAGGCAGTAATAAGGGCTTCGACACTGACAGTCTCTGCTCTATTGAGCACTTCCACATCAGGCATCTTGTCCTGCCATTTGATGCCAAGAATCTGGTGCAGGTGTCTCAGCTGTATACTGGTCAGTTTCCGTATGTGGTGTCTGTACAGTGTCATGTACTCTGTGGAGTACAGCAATACTGGGAGTACTGCAGTATTGTACACCTTCACTTTTGTGGATCGGCTTATCTTGTGGCGAGACCAGAGTCTCTTTTGGAGGGCTCCAAAGGACTTGGTTGCAGCCTGCACCCTGCACTCAACTTCCAGATCTGAGGAGTTATTCTTCATGACTGAGTTGCCTAAGTAAGTGAAGGATTCACAGTTCTTCAAAGCTTCACCTTTCACAAGAATGTCACATGGATGTAGCTCATGCGCTAGGGCAGCCTGGACCAAGAACTCTGTTTTGGACACCCTGATCTTCAGCCCAAAGAGGGTTGCTGCTGCACTGAATCTGTCCACAGTTTCCTGAAGATCACCTTGATCAGTAGCCACCAGCGCAGAATCATCAGCATAGAGCAACTCACGAATGCAGATTTCTCTTTTTTTTTGTAGGCGCCTTCAGTCTTCCAAGGTTGAAGAGCTTGCCATCTGACCAAGTACTGATGTACACTCCTTTGTTGAGGTTGATGGACATGGTTTCTAACACTGCCCCAAGGTACAAGGTGAAGAGAGTGGGGGCAAGGACACACCCTTGCTTAACACCATGGTTAATTGAAAAAGCCTCACTTGTACCTCCTCCAATGGTGACTTGTCCTACCATGCAATTGTGGAACATCCTGATGATGTTCACAAGTCTCTCAGGACAACCATACAGATTCAACACTTTCCAGAGAGTCTGCCGGTCCACTGTATCAAAGGCCTTTGAGAAATCAATGAAGACCACATACAGGGGCTGACATTGCTCAATGGCCTTCTCCTGCAACTGTCTGGACCACCATGTTTTAGCACTTCGGCAGCAATGCCATCCTGGCCAGGTGCCTTGCCATTCCTTGTGCTCCGCATGGCTTTCTCAAGCTCATCCATTGTGATGGGTTCACAGAGTTCGTCCCTCATTGGTCTTCTATTCAGCCATTGACAGGCATTTGGATCTGCTGTCCCTTCCTGGTTGAGCAGCTTTTGGAAGTGCTCTTTCCATCTCCCTTGGATTTCATCCAGATTTTGTATGGAGTTTGGTGCCATCAGCAGTTTTAACTGGAGCCACAGCATTGCTCTTTGGTCCATACAAGTTTCTCAGCGCTTTGAAAAGCCCTTGAGAGTCATTTCTCTCTGCCATTTCTTGCAGCTCCTCTGCCTTCCTATACCACCAATCATCTTTCATAGCGCTTATCTCACGCTGCACTTTAGTCTTAATCTCCTTCAGGGCTGCTGTTCTTTCGGTGCCTTCTTTTAGGTGCAGGTTGAGCAGTTTCCGTTTCTCCTCCAGCAACTCTTGGATCCTGTCCTCATTCTCCAGGAACCAGTCAGGCGAATTTCTCTCTGGCTTGCCTACCACCTCAAAAGCAGCTGCGTACATGGTGTCTTTCAACCATTGCCATTTTCCTTCAATATCTTGTGGGGTAGAGGATTCCTCTTCCAGGGCTGATGTTGTTGCTGAGGATAACTTCGTCTGGACCGCTTCTTTTCTGAGCTTTTGCACATTGAGTTTCTTGACAGTGGTACTGCTTGGTGTTTTCCTTCTTGGTAGTGACAGCTTCAGCCTGAGATGAGAGCGAACCATGTAATGGTCTGTTGAGCACTCAGCTCCCCCCATCGCGTTGGTGGACAGAACTTCCAACAGGTTGCTCTTTCGAGTAACGACATAGTCAAGTAGATGCAGGTGCTGAGACCTGGGGTGCCTCCAAGTGAAATAGTTCTTATCAGGTTGTCTGAAGAATGTGTTTGTAACACACAGCTGCCACTCAGTGCAAAAGTTCACCATCAATTCACCATTTGAATTCATCTTCCCTTTTCCGAACTTTCCAATTGGGCCTTCATATAGTCCATAGTTTTTGCCCGCTCTAGCATTGAAATCCCCAAGAATCACAAGCTTGTCCTCTTGAGGAACCCTGTCAGCAACTCCACCTAACTCTTGATAGAAAGCCTCTTTCTCCTCATCGGAATACGTCATGGTTGGTGCATAGACATTGATCAGGGTCAGGTGTCGGTCATTGTCAAGCGGAGCATGCAGACTCATGATCCTCTCTGAATGGCCAGTGGGAAGTGACATCAGTTTCCCAACTATGCAGTTGGAGACCGCAAAAGCAACTCCAGCATCTCTCCTGCCATCAGACTTGCCAATCCAAAAGAAAGTGTACTCGTTCTCCTTGATCTGGCCTTGTGCCTCCAGTCTTTGTTTCTTGAAGCGCAGCAAAGTCGATCTTGTAGCATTCAAGTTCCTTGGCAATCATTGCAGTCCATCTCTCAGGCCTTGTCTCACAGTCAAGCATAGTGCAAACATTCCATGTTGCAACCATCAGTTTCACATTCTTCTTCTTTCTACCGCTGTGATGAAGACCCGCTGGCTGTGGTGAACCAGCCAGGTTGATCCCAGGCGAGCTTTGTTTACCCCACCTTTTCTCGGGGGTTTCCCTTCACTTGGGCAGGCAGTGCTCTCCCTGAACAGGGCTGCCTGGACACTCATATTGCTGCCTCAGTCAGCTGTTGCCTAGGATGTCTTCAGCAAGACTGCGACCATCTGATATGAGCCGCCAGTGTGTAGGGTTCCTGCTAGCAGCTTCCAGCCCCTCAAGCCTGCTGCCGTCACATTCATCCCATCGCCACTGGTCTTTCCTCCACCTCTCCTAACAATACGCCTTGCACAGTAGTTAAGATAGATGATGTCGTGCCCCCACCAGTCTATCTCTCTGGACCTCAAGATCTGTGGACAAGTGTGCAACAGACTGGCAGACAAAGAGGTTGGCCCGCAGTGGCTGCTCCCTAGCCAATTGATGCTATCCGTTGACTAGTTCTGGACCAGTTCCTCCACATACCACCAGGTGATGTGCTATTGTGCAAGCTTGGTTCCTCTGCCACAGCGCACCAAGAACGCCCTGCTGCCAGCGCTCCTTGGATGCAGTTTAATGTCATGCCCAGGACATTCACCAACTATGCTACACTTATAGAAGAGACACTATACCTCTCATGAGTATCACTTATGAAAATACATCCCCTCTTCTCTAAGATAGTACATCCCACTATGACAAAGACTCTGCCTTTCCATCACTTTGCTCTCTCCCACCAGCACACTCACTGTGCTTTTGCAGGAGATAAAGCACTGAGGCAAGTGGAAACAATTTATAAAGTGCTGGTCAAAGATGGTCATCTGTCAAGAGTTTCTGGCTGACAAATTTGCATTGCTAATAAACTGAATAAGGCATTAAAAGGCAAAGCTCAGACACACTCGACCTTAAAAGAGTGGTTTGTAATTTTGAGAGCTAAAAGCCATCTACAAGGCGAACGTGAATTGCAGTGAAATCCCTGATACTCTCACCTTTTCTCTACACTGACTCCAGTTCCTTTGTTGTTACTGTGCATGTCTTGTGAGCTTTTTAGGGACATGTAAACAGGACTGTAAAATCAAAAAGTATCTAGTGTATGGCAATATTGTAGATTACAGTTATTCTAATAATTCTTTGAACTTATATAATTTGTCCATTCCTTTTCTACACCACTTGTTCATTGTGAGTTGCAGGTGAGCTGGAGCCAGTCCCGGCTGACTTCTGGTGAGCGGTGGGGGTTCAACCTGGACAGGTCGCCAGTCTATCACAGGGGTAACACAGAGACAGACAGACAGACAGTCACTCACACTCACATAGTGTAGCCAGTTGACCTAATCTGTACATCTTTGCACTGTGAAAGGAAACTGAAGCACCTTGGAGGAAACCCACATAGGCACAGGGAGAACATGCAAACGCCACATAGAAGGGCCCTGGTTGAAACAGCGGCTTCAAAATCAGAGCCCTACTGCATCACTGTGTCACCCCCAACTTATAATTCTTACAAACAAAATACAAATTAGCAAACTGAACCATGAAGCTTCCAGACTGTATAAATACAAAGAGATATGTATAATAATGAGATAGACCTGAGTGCTCTAAGTTTAATGCATTTAATGGGGTAATTAATGCAAAAATAATCCTACAGCTCTCTGCACACCAACAGGCAAGACTACATGTGGGAACTCGTATATAAATTTGATCTACACTCCTCTGCTGCACACAAGCTGCTCGACACTGCCACATACTCTCTGGGCCACTGAGGTCAATCAAGTTCACTCTCAAAACAATATGTAACCTGGCCCCATGATTTAGGAGCACTTTTTACTACCAGGCACAGTCGGACACGCATAAATAACAAACCACAATAGCTTCACACCTGATATGAGGTGGAGTGATAAAAGTCTGAGCATGTTACCATGTACGCTTCCTGCAACGCACCGCACACCTCAAACTCAAATCAGTTTCCGAATCTAAATAGGACACTAATGATGATAAAGCAAACTATCAAGAAGTTGAACTACCAGTTAACATCATAAAATAAGCTAACAGCACTGAGGCCGATTAGATGAGCTTGGTCCTAATACTGTGACATTACAAACTAAGCTCCAATCAGGCACTGCAGTAAACACGACTTACAGGCATATGACAACAAAGAGAACAAAAAGCCCAGTTAAATCAACCTGGGCTAATGATTTGTTACCTAAAAACACTGACACATGCTGAGAAACCGAGTGTAAGTGTATTTTTGTGTGTGCTCCACAGTGGGCTAGCTGTTTTTGTCTTGCTTTGGAACCTTTGAAAGCGAAAATGACTGCTCACCTAAATCTCCCCCCTTTTTAAATAATGTTAATCTGTCCAAACCAAAGCGCAGTTGCTTCTAAAAGATCAGCAGTGTTGTCCACTTAATCTTTTCTACATGGGTTTCAAAAGATCACTAAAAGAACAGTCATACAAACAATGTCTTTCGGTATCACCGACATGCTCTCGTAGCTCCAGAACGATCCCTCTCCCCGTACCATGTCCTCTCCCCATTGCCAATAGGCCATTTGCAGGAATGGGTCACATGTCAATTTTCCCCATAGCAACAAGCCACTGACGTGCGGTCAGGGGCGGCAGGTGAGGCAGGGCCTCACCGGTCATCATCCAGCCATCATGAGATGTAATGAATGTAAATAATGATAACAATAAAGATTTGTCCAATCATCTGTGCTATATATGCCATTTCTGTATGATTCAAATAATTTCAATCATTTTTGCGATCAAAATCGCCGTATTTGCCTATTTCCTATTCAATTGCAGCGAATATGCAGCGACGTGAGGCAGCAGCAAGCCGTGCCTCACGTCAGATTGCGCAATCCCTTGTTAACTGGGTTGAGCGCGTGCCTTTTGCTTACTCTGTGTATGCTACCAACGTAATGCTGTATTAAAATGTTTTTATACATTGTAGACATGTGTATAATATGTCCTCACTTTCCTTATAATATGTAATGTTTTCTACGTATGTGTATCACTTATTTAGTGTTAACAATTTGACATAAAGCCGCACTGAAAAGACATGAGGTGAGGCAGGCAGTAGCTCTGCTGCAGCGCAGAGGGCGTACGTGAGCTCAGTTATTCTTGTTTGGTGGTCACGTAAAGTTTAATTTGGACTGTTGTTGGCTTGTTCCGATTGACTGCAACAATGGAGGATGTAATAGCTCAACTGAAATGTTTCTCAAAGGTGGACTTTCAAGGAAAACGGGACGTGATAAAGAATGGACGGCCAACGCCGGAGCTAAAGGAATTACTTCAAAGGACTGGGCAGAAGATAACCCGATCGTTTCAAAGTGAGTGGTACAACCGAAAAGATTGGCTGTGTGGCTGTGCTACAAGAAACCGCCTTTTCTGTTATCCCTGTCTCTTGTTCTCAACCAGTGACAATGTCTGGACTAACATGGGATTTTGTGACTTAAAAAACCTACCAAGAAGCCTCCTGAAACATGAATGCTCAGCTACTCACATTCAAAGCCAAATTGCTTTAAAAACTTTTGGGACTTCTCGAATAGATGTGGCTTTGAATGAACAGCACCGGCTAAACATTGGCATGCACAACGCTAAGGTGAAGGAAAACCGAGAGATCTTAAAATATCTCATTCATGCAACCTGCTTCTTAGCCAAACAGTAAAGGTAAGACCAGTGTTCGAATCCTGTGTGTTTGTGTGTGTATGTGTGTGTGAGAGAGAGCATCCGCCGTGATGCTGTGCCTTGCGATGGATGTATGTGGCACCGGCTGTGGTGCTGTGTGGCCTTTCTGTCTGTAGCACTGTGGTTCGTGTGTTTGTTCTGTGTATGGTACCCACTGTGTGGTCGGCTGTGGTGTTTTTTGGAGGTAGGCTACTGAACCGCCATTCATTTTTCATTCTTCCTTGGCCAAATATGTACCTTCAAATGTACCTTATGTAAAGAATGCTGCTATGAGATATGAAACTAATCGGTATTTGGCAAATATTTTGGTGCATATTTGAAAATCTGATTTTGAAAAAGTCAGTGCCTCACTAGCCACAAACCTCACCGCACGTCACTGCAACAAGCCCATGGTGGGCAAGCTAACTTGACATTCCTTGACAACCATAAGAGTTTGACTGGTGATGCGAAGCAATCCATTTCTATAATAGCTGTTTTTACCTTTTCTATTGTCTTTTTTTTAATCTGAATTTTCGTGTGTACTTGGAAAAAGTTTGTGGTTTTAACTGTCATAAGTTAAAGCGAATTATTGGCCGTAAAAGAGAGTTTTTTGGACTCAAGTTGGTCACCGCCGAAAGAAATTCACGTGCAAAATGGCGGATATATCTGTATTTATATATCTGTATTTATTTTCAAGAATCTTCACACATTAAGCCAATGATAAAGGTAGAAAATGAGAAATCATCTCATCTCATTATCTCTAGCCGCTTTATCTTGTTCTACAGGGTCGCAGGCAAGCTGGAGCCTATCCCAGCTGACTACGGGCGAAAGGTGGGGTACACCCTGGACAAGTCACCAGGTCATCACAGGGCTGACACATAGACACAGACAACCATTCACACCCACATTCACACCTACGGTCAATTTAGAGTCGCCAGTTAACCTAACCTGCATGTCTTTGGACTGTGGGGGAAACCGGAGCACCTGGAGGAAACCCACGTGGACATGGGGAGAACATACAAACTCCACACAGAAAGGCCCTCGTCGGCCACAGGGCTCGAACCCAGATCTTCTTGCTGTGAGGCGACAGCGCTAACTACTACACCACCGTGTCACCCATGAGAAATTATAAAAGTTATAAATAAACCTGAGAAATCCACCATTTCGCACGCGAATTTCTTCCGGCGGCGATCAACTTGAATCCAAAAAACTCTCTTTTACGGCCAATGATTCGCTTTAACTTACGACAGAAGTTAAAACCACAAACTTTTTCCAAGTACACACGAAAATTCAGGTCAAAAAAGACAATAGAAAAGGTAAAAACAGCTATTATAGAAATGGATTGCTTCGCATTGCCAGTCAAACTCTTATGGTTGTCAGGTTAGCCTGCCCAACACAGGCTTGTTGCTATGGGGAAAATTGACACGTGACCAGTTCCTGCAAATGGCCAAAAGCCCCATCCACCCTGGCTCCCTTCCCCGAGTCTGTCGTGATTACATCAGTGTACAACCCTGATTCCAAAAAAGTTGGGACAAAATACAAATTGTAAATAAAAATGGAATGCAATAATTTATAAATCTCAAAAACTGATATTGTATTCACAATAGAACATGGACAACATATCAAATGTCGAAAGTGAGACATTTTGAAATTTCATGCCAAATATTGTCTCGTCTCGTCTTCTTCTGCTTTATCTGGGACCGGGTCGCGGAGGCAGCAGTCTAAGCAGGGAAGCCCAAACTTCCCTTTCCCCAGACACCTCGGCCAGCTCCTCGGGAAGAACACCGAGGCGTTCCCAGGCCAGCCGAGAGACATAGTCCCTACAGCGTGTCCTGGGTCTTCCCCGGGGTCTCCTCCCGGGGGGACATGCCTGGAACACCTCCCCAGGGAGGCGTCCAGGAGGCATCCGAAAAAGATGCCCGAGCCACCTCAGCTGATTCCTCTCGATGTGGAGCAGCAGCGGCTCTACTCCGAGCTCCTCCCGAGTGACTGTGCTTCTCACCCTATCTCTAAGGGAGCGCCCAGCCACCCTGCGAAGGAAACTCATTTTGGCCGCTTGTATCCGTGATCTTGTCCTTTCGGTCATTACCCAAAGCTCATGACCATAGGTGAGAGTCGGAACGTAGATCAACCGGTAAATTGAGAGCTTCGCCTTTTGGCTCAGCTCCTTCTTCACCACAACGGACCGGTAAAGCGACCGCATCACTGCGGAGGCTGCACCGATCCGCCTGTCGATCTCACGCTCCATCCTTCCCTCACTCGTGAACAAGATCCCGAGATACTTAAACTCCTCCACTTGAGGCAGAACTTCTCCACCAACCTGGAGAGGGCAAGCCACCCTTTTCCGGTCGAGAACCATGGCCTCGGACTTGGAGGTGCTGATTCTCATCCCAGCCGCTTCACACTCGACTGCAAACCGCCCCAGTGCATGCTGAAGGTCCTGGTTTGAAGAAGCCAACAGGACAACATCATCTGCAAAAAGCAGAGATGAAATCCTGTGGTTCCCAAACAGGATTCCTTCTGGCCCCTGGCTGCGCCTAGAAATTCTGTCCATAAAAATTATGAACAGAACCGGTGACAAAGGGCAGCCCTGCCGGAGTCCAACATGCACTGGGAACAGGTCTGACTTACTGCCGGCAATGCGAACCAGACTCCTGCTCCGTTCGTACAGGGACAGCCCTTAGCAAAGAGCCCCGAACCCCATACTCCCGAAGCACCCCCCACAGAATACTACGGGGGACACGGTTGAATGCCTTCTCCAGATCCACAAAGCACATGTGGACTGGTTGGGCAAACTCCCATGAACCCTCGAGCACCCTATGAAGGGTATAGAGCTGGTCCAGTGTTCCGCGACCAGGACGAAAACCGCATTGTTCCTCCTGGATCCGAGGTTCGACTATTGGTCGAATTCTCCTCTCCAGTACCCTGGAGTAAACCTTCCCTGGGAGGCTGAGAAGTGTGATTCCCCTATAATTGGGGCACACTCTCCGGTCCCCTTTCTTAAAAAGAGGGACCACCACCCCAGTCTGCCACTCCAGAGGCACTGTCCCTGACCGCCACGCGATGTTGCAGAGGCGTGTCAACCAAGACAGCCCCACAACATCCAGAGACTTGAGATACTCAGGGCGGATCTCATCCACTCCCGGTGCCTTGCCACCGAGGAGCTTGCAAACCACCTCAGTGACTTCGGCTTGGGTAATGGACGAGTCCACCTCTGAGTCATCAGCCTCAGTCTCCTCAGTGGAAGACATGACGGTGGGATTGAGGAGATCCTCAAAGTATTCCTTCCACCGCCCGACAATGTCCCCAGTCGAGGTCAACAGCTCCCCACCCGCACTGTAAACAGTGTTGGCAGAGTACTGCTTCCCCCTCCTGAGGCGCCGGACGGTTTGCCAGAATTTCTTCGAGGCCGACCGATAGTCCTTCTCCATGGCCTCCCCGAACTCCTCCCAGTTCCGAGTTTTTGCCTCCGCAACTGCCCGAGCTGCAGCACGCCTGGCCTGCCGATACCCGTCAGCTGCCTCGGGAGTCCTGGAGGTTAACATGGCCCGATAGGACTCCTTCTTCAGCTTGACGGCATCCCTTACTTCTGGTGTCCACCACCGGGTTCGGGGATTGCCGCCACGACAGGCACCGGAGACCTTGCGGCCACAGCTCCGAACAGCTGCGTCCACAATGGAGGTAGAGAACATGGTCCACTCAGACTCAATGTCCCCCGCCTCCCTCGGAAGCTGGGAAAAGCTCTCCCGGAGGTGGGAGTTAAAGACCTCCCCGACAGAGTGCTCGGCCAGACGTTCCCAGCAGACCCTCACCATACGTTTGGGCCTGCCAGGTCTGTCCAGCTTCCTCCTCCGCCAGCGGATCCAACTCACCACCAGGTGGTGATCAGTTGACAGCTCAGCCCCTCTCTTCACCCGAGTGTCCAAGACATAGGGCCGGAGATCAGAGATCAGCCCCTCCTTGAACTGCCACCTTATTGTGGTGGAGGGGTTTGTGTGCTTGAATGATCCTAGGAGCTATGTTGTCGGGGGCATTATGCCCCTGTCAGGGTTTCCCAAGGCAGACAGGTCCTAGGTGACATGCCAGACTAAGAGCAGTTCACCAAAACCCCTATGGAGAAAAATCCGAGGACCGTGACGTCGCCCGGGATGACGCAGCCGGGGCCCCACCCTGGAGCCAGGCCCGGGGTTGGGGCTCATATGCGAGCGCTTGGTGGCCGGGCCTTTGCCCATGGGGCCCGGCCGGGCTCAGCCCGAAGAGGTGACGTGGGCCCGACCTCCTGTGGGTTCACCACCCACAGAGGTAGCAGTAGGGCACTGGTGCAATGTGGAATGGGTGGCAGTCGAAGGCAGGGGCCTCGACGACCTGATCCCCGGACACAGCGGCTGGCTGTTGGGACATGGAATGCCAAATATTGGCTCATTTGAAATTTCATGACAGCAACACATCTCAAAAAAGTTGGGACAGGGGCAATAAGAGGCTGGAAAAGTTAAAGGTACAAAAAAGGAACAGCTGGAGGACCAAATTGCAACTCATTAGGTCAATTGGCAATAGGTCATTAACACGACTGGGTATAAAAAGAGCATCTTGGAGTGGCAGTGGCTCTCAGAAGTAAAGATGGGAAGAGGATCACCAATCCCCCTAATTCTGTGCCGACAAATAGTGGAGCAATATCAGAAAGGAGTTCAACAGTGTAAAATTGCAAAGAGTTTGAACATATCATCATCTGCAGTGCATAATATCATCAAAAGATTCAGAGAATCTGGAAGAATCTCTGTGCGTAAGGGTCAAGGCCGGAAAACCATACTGGGCGCCCGTGATCTTCAGGCCCTTAGACGGCACTGCATCACATACAGGCATGCTTCTGTATTGGAAATCACAAAATGGGCTCAGGAATATTTCCAGAGAGCATTATCTGTGAACACAATTCACCGTGCCATCCGCCGTTGCCAGCTAAAACTCTATAGTTCAAAGAAGAAGCCGTATCTAAACATGATCCAGAAGCGTAGATGTCTTCTCTGGGCCAAGGCTCATTTAAAATGGACTGTGGCAAAGTGGAAAACTGTTCTGTGGTCAGACGAATCAAAATTTGAAGTTCTCTATGGAAATCAGGGACGCCGTGTCATTCGGACTAAAGAGGAGAAGGACGACCCAAGTTGTTATCAGCGCTCAGTTCAGAAGCCTGCATCTCTGATGGTATGGGGTTGCATTAGTGCGTGTGGCATGGGCAGCTTACACATCTGGAAAGACACCATCAATGCTGAAAGGTATATCCAGGTTCTAGAGCAACATATGCTCCCATCCAGACGACGTCTCTTTCAGGGAAGACCTTGCATTTTCCAACATGACAATGCCAAACCACATACTGCATCAATTACAGCATCATGGCTGCGTAGAAGAAGGGTCCAGGTACTGAACTGGCCAGCCTGCAGTCCAGATGTTTCACCCATAGAAAATATTTGGCGCATCATAAAATGGAAGATACGACAAAAAAGACCTAAGACAGTTGAGCAACTAGAATCCTACATTAGACAAGAATGGGTTAACATTCCTATCCCTAAACTTGAGCAACTTGTCTCCTCAGTCCCCAGACGTTTACAGACTGCTGTAAAGAGAAAAGGGGATGTCTCACAGTGGTAAACATGGCCTTGTCCCAACTTTTTTGAGATGTGTTGTTGTCATGAAATTTAAAATCACCTAATTTTTCTCTTTAAATGATTCTCAGTTTAAACATTTGATATGTCATCTATGTTCTATTCTGAATAAAATACGGAATTTTGAAACTTCCACATCATTGCATTCCGTTTTTATTTACAATTTGTACTTTGTCCCAACTTTTTTGGAATCGGGGTTGTATGCGTGTGTGTTTGCATATGAATCAGAATACATTTGTGATTAAGATGTCTGTGGTTACATATGATTCAAAATTCATTCATCATAATCCAAATTATTGCTTGTATGATGACATCAAGGCGTGTGTGCATGGTTACATATGTGTGTGGTTACATTAAGGATATAAAATCACCACAAAATCAAGTCAAGTCAACTCTCTTGTCAAATATGCTATACTAGCAATAGTCATTGCTAGAGTGGTGTGTATTGTGCAGTGTGACACTGTGTGCTCCATAGACATCTGTCTCAGCAGCTGCATTTCTATCATCTGAGATTTTTCCTTAAATTGGATATGTAAGGAATCTTACATTTTAATTTGGCCTTTTCCTTTCTCCTTTTTTTTGTACATATTGATTAAAGGCTAAGATGGCTCTTGACTAACTCTAAATCTGTACATTTGTCATGTGACCATCTGGAATCGCTCGACCCAATAGGAATCTGAGGGCTGCTCTCCTATGGCAAGCCAAAGCTGTCAAAATTAATCACAATTTGTTTTCTTAACACGTTTTGTTAAGAAAATAGTGTAAAAAAGCAGCATTTGAAACTGTCAGGATGCTGCTTTTTAGGCAGTATAATGTTAAAACTGTAAAAAGCGCAGTGGAATTGCAAGCCGTGAAAAAAAAAACAGCGCTTCAAAGGCTCATGGAACGCGGCTTTTAACGCTGTCCACTGTCAATAAGGATGGTGTAAAAAGCGCCATTGTCTTAAACGATAATGATCTGTGCCCTGTAGTTTCACAGCCACTAAATTTGAACTGTTATCACCCAACCAGTAAAGAAGAAAAGGTCACACTAATTCAGCTACTAATTCAGATCTCCTTTGCTGCACAATGTCTGCAACCATTGGATTAACTCAACTATTCTGTCATGTTTCTCATGCTAATTGTTTGGGTAGCCTAAAGAAAAACCCAAGTATGAACTTGGGTGTTTTATACCCCTTACAAATTTTACAAGTAAATAAGCACTCTGGTATTAACCAATAGGTATGAGTAGGGGTAAAGCCTCGGTCACAACCGGCCGTACGTGCTCCTACGGCCGGTCTACGTGCAAAAAACGCAAGAAACGCATGGAGGGCGCGTGTGTGACGTGCTGATTTTCGAGCCGTAGACTGGCCGCAGAGGTTCTTTGTCATATCAAACAAACTCTACGGGCACTTAGGTTTTTTTCAGGTTGCAAGACAAACTTACGGCCAACGTGCGTCTTTCTTCACGAACGCACCGATTTGGGAAACGCCAAAAATCGCACGGCCAAAAAATCGTACATCCGGTTGTGACCTAGGCTTAAGATAACAACAGAAACTTAAAGGGGAGTGGTGAAGGTGCAGGTTTAAGAAGTTGTGAAAATGAGATTGATTTGATTCCCTGTTTGGTCTTTATTATTTGGGCAAAATTTTGCTGCAGGTAACTCGTTTAAAATTAGCCAATCTGGACACATTTTGTATAACCCTCTGCTGATAAAACTGATGAGCGTACAGTGGTGCTTGAAAGTTTGTGAACCCTTTAGAATTTTCTATATTTCTACATAAATATGACCTAAAACATCATCAGATTTTCACACAAGTCCTAAAAGTAGATAAAGAGAACCCAGTTAAACAAATGAGACAAAAATATTATACTTGGTCATTTATTTATTGAGGAAAATGATCCAATATTTCATATCTGTGAATGGCAAAAGTATGTGAACCTTTGCTTTCAGTATCTGGTGTGACCCCCTTGTGCAGCAATGACTGCAACTAAACGTTTCCAGTAACTGTTGATCAGTCCTGCACACCAGCTTGGAGGAATTTTAGCCCATTCCTCCATACAGAACAGCTTCAACTCTGGGATGTTGGTGGGTTTCCTCACATGAACTGCTTGCTTCAGGTCCTTCCAGAACATTGGATTAAGATCAGGACTTTGACTTGGCCATTCCAAAACATTAACTTTATTCTTCTTTAACCATTCTTTGGTAGAATGACTTGTGTGCTTAGGGTCGTTGTCTTGCTGCATGACCCACCTTCTCTTGAGATTCAGTTCATGGACAGATGTCCTGACATTTTCCTTTAGAATTCGCTGGTATAATTCAGAATTCATTGTTCCATCAATGATGGCAAGCTGTCTTGGCCCAGATGCAGCAAAACAGGCCCAAACCATGATACTACCACCACCATGTTTCACAGTTGGGATAAGGTTCTTATGCTGGAATGCAGTGTTTTCCTTTCTCCAAACATAACGCTTCTCATTTAAAGCAAAAAGTTCTATTTTGGTCACATCTGTCCACAAAACATTTTTCCAATAGCCTTCTGGCTTGTCCACATGATCTTTAGCAAACTGCAGACAAGCAGCAATGTTCTTTTTGGAGAGCAGTGGCTTTCTCCTTGCAACCCTGCCATGCACACCACTGTTGTTCAGTGTTCTCCTGATGGTGGACTCATGAACATTAACATTAGCCAATGTGAGAAAGGCCTTCAGTTGCTTAGAAGTTACCCTGGGGTCCTTTGTGACCTCGCTGACTATTATACGCCTCGCTCTTAGAGTGATCTTTGTTGGTCGACCACTCCTGGGGAAGGTAACAATGGTCTTGAATTTCCTCCATTTGTATACAATTTGTCTGACTGTGGATTGGTGGAGTCCAAACTCTTTACGTAGAGATGGTTTTGTAACCTTTTCCAGCCTGATGAGCATCAACAATGCTTTTTCTGAGGTCCTCAGAAATCTCCTTTGTTTGTGCCATGATACACTTCCACAAACATGTGTTGTAAAGCTCAGACTTTGATAGATCCCTGTTCTTTAAATAAAACAGGGTGCCCACTCATACCTGATTGTCATCCCATTGATTGAAAACACCTGACTCTAATTTCACCTTCAAATTAACTGCTAATCCTAGAGGTTCACATACTTTTGCCACTCACAGATATGTAATATTGGATAATTTTCCTCAATAAATAAATAACCAAGTATAATATTTTTGTCTCATTTGTTAAACTGGGTTCTCTTATTCTACTTATAGGACTTGTGTGAAAATCTGATGATGTTTTAGGTCATATTTATGCAGAAATATAGAAAATTCTAAAGGGTTCACAAACTTTCAAGGACCACTGTATGTGCACTCTGCTTCAAGCATATGAAGCAAACCACAGACCAAAGCCCTTCATAAGAAACCAGTCAAGACCCTAACTTTTAGAAGCTACAGGAAAACTTTCTTTTGTCCAAGTAATGCCACGACATAATGTCTGGTTTATTACAAAACCTTGGTGAACCCATAATTACTTTGTTTTCACATCCATAGTCTAATTGAAGTATGAAGTAAAAGTGGACTCTAGAGGGAGCCCAAATGTCAATTAGACTCCTGAATCAAACCCTACAGTCACTGAAGAACCCTATTCATCTCTCATCTCATCTTATTATCTGTAGCCGCTTTATCCTGTTCTACAGGGTCGCAGGCAAGCTGGAGACTATCCCAGCTGACTATGGGCGAAAGGCGGGATACACCCTGGAAAAGTCGCCAGGTCATCACAGGGCAGCCCTATTCATATGATAGTTAAATATTTATTTGCATTTACAAAATACTTTTCTGTCTATCTTGACATATTTACCTATAATGATTTATATATTTAACATTAATTAGGCTGTTTACATATCCACACTAATAAAGTAAATAAGCATTTTGGTATTAACCAATGGATATGGGCAATATTTTTCATGGACTGTAGAGGGCACAGAAATTTCAGTGATGCCAAACTGCATTCCCTCAATTCACTCATGGCCTTGCAATTTTTAATATACCATTCATAAGTGAAATATTTTCTGTTTCAAATTTTGATCTTTATAGACCTCAGATTTTGAAATGAATGAATGTACCTCCAGCAGTATAAATTTTAAATTTCAGGCTATTTCAAACTATTTTTAGACAGGGGCAGTGCCAAAGATTTTATTTTGCTGGTG
Source organism: Neoarius graeffei (assembly GCF_027579695.1). Classification (NCBI taxonomy): domain Eukaryota; kingdom Metazoa; phylum Chordata; class Actinopteri; order Siluriformes; family Ariidae; genus Neoarius; species Neoarius graeffei. The sequence goes on from NC_083570.1 coordinate 71,422,716, forward strand.
CTAAGGGGATGCTTGACTTGTCAGCGAGGGTGCTCTGAACTTTAGGGTTACCCATTAATTTGCTGCCACAGTTTAATTACCTCTGCCAATCAGAATCAGAAACACTTTACTGTCTATCATGACAGAAAATCATCTTAGGCGTGGCTCAACAACATACAAAAACAACAACCAGACAATTGGCATACAAAGGATGTGTTGCTAAAAACAGAATGAAAGTGGCTAGTGCAATAAATAAATAACGAGAAGAGGGAAATAAAATGATAATACTGATGGTACAATTTGTGTGCTGACTGGCCTTGTATTTACAGTGTCTTGCAAAAGTATTCATCCCCCTTGGTGTTTGTCCTGTTTTGTCGCATTACAAGCTGGAATTAAAATGGATTTTGGGGGGTTAGCACCATTTGATTTGCACAACATGCCTACAACTTTAAAGGGGAAAATTGTTGTTTTATTGAGACACAAACAATAATTAAGATGAAAAAAAAACAGAAATCTGGAGTGTGCGTAGGTATTCACGCCCCCAAAGTCAATACTTTGCTGTAATTACAGCTTTAAGTCTCTTGGGGTATGTCTCTCTTCGCTTCTAGCCACTAGGATTTTTGCCCATTCCTCAAGGCAAAACTGCTCCAACTCCTTCAAGATAGATGGGTTGTGTTGGTGTACAGCAATCTTCAAGTTATGCAACAGATTCTCAATTGGATTGAGGTCTGGGCTTTGATTAGGTCATTCCAGGACATTTAAATGTTTCCCTTTAAAACACTCCAGTGTAGCTTTAGCAGTATGTTTAGGGTCATTGTCCTGCTGAAATGTGAACCTTCATTCCAGTCTCAAACCTCTGGCCAACTCAAACAGGTTTTCCTCCAGAATTGCCCTGCGTTTAGTGCCATCCATCTTTGCAGATGAAAAACATCCCCACAGCATGATGCTGCCATCACCATGCTTCACTGTAGGAATGGTATTCTCAGGATGTTGGGTTTGTGCCACACATGGCATTTCCCATGATGACCAAAAAGATCAAAACTCCAAACGTGTTTTCTTAAGCAATTACTTTTTTCTGACCACTCTTCCCTAAAGCCCCACTCTGTGGAGTGTACAGCTTAAAGTGGTCTGATGGACAGATACTCCCATCTCCGCAGTGGATCTTTGCAGCTCCTTCAGTGTTCTCTTTGGTGTCTTTGTTGCATCTCTGATTAATGTCCTCCTTGCCTGGTCTGTGAGTTTTGCTGGGCAGCCTTCTCTTGTCAAGTTTGTAGTGGTGCCATATTCTTTCCATTTTGCTATAATGGATTTAATGGTGCTCCCTGGGATATTCAAAGTTTGGGATATTTTTTATAACCCAACCCTAATCTATACTTCTCCACAACTTTGTCTCTGATCTGTCTGGAGTGCTCCTTAGTTTTCATGTTGCTTGCTTAGTAGTGTTGCAGAGTCAGGGTCCTTCCAGAACAAGTTGATTTATACAGACATCATGTGACAGATCATGTGACACTTTGATTGCACACAGGTGGATCTTAATCAACTAATTATGTAACTTATGCAGTGAATTGGTTGGACCAGCTCTTATTTAGGGGTTTCATATGAAAGGCGGTGAACTGTATATAGTGGTGGTGGTTGTAGGTGGATGTTGTTTATTTAAGGTTTTTATGGCAGTGGGAATGAATGAGTTGCAGAAAATGCTTTTCTTGGCAAGGTGGACTTTGTAGCGGTGATCTGACGGTAGTAACTGGAAAGACTTGTGCAGGTGGGTGGGATCTGTGATGTGGTTAGCCTTCCTGTACTCCATACACTGCTTGTGTATGGAGTACAGATAATTGAGTTTGGTTTTCACCAGTTATTTTACTTGCTTGATTAATGATCAAAGAAAGCTTTGACTTGGTCTTAATCGAGATGAAATTGAACCAGGATGAGATATTGAAAGTAAGTATTGATTCAATGAGTGCTTTGTACACAACTGTTAAAATGTCCTTCCTGACGTTGAAGCCCCTGAGTTTCCTCAGCAGGAACAGGCGTTGTTGTGCCTTTTTGTACACCGAGTCAATATGTTGGGAGAAAGACATGAGACCGTCAATCTCCTTGCCCAGGTACCTGAAGGCCTCTACCTGCTCCACTGTCACTGGTGTTTCAACATAAAAAAAAAAATCTATAAACAGCAGTAAGCCAAAATAATTGAACCAAAATCAATATTTGGTGTTAGACAACCCTTTGCTTTTAACAAAATACTAGTCTCAGTTACAGTAAGTGCAGTTTTATAAGGAAATGAGCTGTAAGTTTTACTGAGCATCTTGCAGAACCAGCCACAGTTCTTCTAGACACTTTGACTGTCACACTTGCTTCTTAATTTTGCAGCAAAACCCAACAGCCTTCATAATGTTTTCTTTTTTAATCTGAAAAGTGGTCTCTTATGTACAGTGGTGCTTGAAAGTTTGTGAACCCTTTAGAATTTTCTTTAGATAGATAGATAGATAGATAGATAGATAGATAGATAGATAGATAGATAGATAGATAGATAGATAGATAGATAGATAGATAGATAGATGAATCCAGTTAAACAAATGAGACAAAAATATTATACTTGGTCATTTATTTATTGAGGAAAATGATCCAATATTACATATCTGTGAGTGGCAAAAGTATGTGAACCTTTGCTATCAGTGAGTGCTTTGTACACAACTGTTAAAATGTGTAAAACTGTGACCCCCTTGTGCAGCAATAACTGCAACTAAACGTTTCAGGTAACACCGGCTTGGAGGAATTTTAGCCCATTCCTCCATAAAGAACAGCTTCAACTCTGGGATGTTGGTGGGTTTCCTCACATGAACTGCTCGCTTCAGGTCCTTCCACAACATTTCCATTGGATTAAGGTCAGGACTTTGACTTGGCCATTCCAAAACATTCACTTTATTCTTCTTTAACCATTCTTTGGTAGAATGACATGCGTGCTTAGGGTTGTTGTCTTGCTGCATGACTCACCTTCTCTTGAGATTCAGTTCATGTACAGATGTCCTGACATTTTCCTTTAGAATTCGCTGGTATAATTCAGAATTCATTGTTCCATCAATGATGGCAAGCTGTCCTGGCCCAGATGCAGCAAAACAGACCCAAACCATGATACTACCACCACCATATTTCACAGATGGGATAAGGTTCTTATACTGGAATGCAGTGTTTTCCTTTCTCCAAACATAACACTTCTCATTTAAACCAAAAAGTTCTATTTTGGCCTCATCCTTTTTCCAATAGCCTTCTGGCTTGTCCACGTGATCTTTAGCAAACTGCAGATGAGCAGCAATGTTTTTTTTGGAGAGCAGTGGCTTTCACCTTGCAACCCTGCCATGCACACCATTGTTATTCAGTGTTCTCCTGATGGTGGTCTCATGAACATTAACATTAGCCAATGTGAGAGAGGCCTTCAGTTGCTTAGAAGTTACCCTGGGGTCCTTTGTGACCTCGCTGACTATTACACGCCTTGCTCTTGGAATGATCTTTGTTGGTCGACCACTCCTGGGGAGGGTAACAATGGTCTTGAATTTCTTCCATTTGTACACAATCTGTCTGACTGTGGATTGGTGGAGTCCAAACTCTTTAGAGATGGTTTTATAACCTTTTCCAGCCTGATGAGCATCAACAACACTTTTTCTGAGGTCCTCAGAAATCTCCATTGTTTGTGCCACGATACACTTCCACAAACATGTGTTGTGAAGATCAGACTTTGATAGATCCCTGTTCTTTAAATAAAACAGGGTGCCCACTCACACCTGATTGTCATCCCATTGATCGAAAACACCTGGCTGTAATTTCACCTTCAAATTAACTGCTAATCCTAGAGGTTCACATACTTTTGCCACTCACAGATATGTAATATTGGGTCATTTTACTCAGTAAATAAATGACCAAGTATAATATTTTTGTCTCATTTGTTTAACTGGGCTCTCTTTATCTACTTTTAGGACTTGTGTGAAAATCTGATGATGCTTTAGGTCATATTTATGCAGAAATATAGACAATTCTAAAGGGTTCACAAAATTTCAAGCACCACTGTAATATACTGCTCAGATACAAACACTTTTGTCCTGTAACATTTAATTTTGTGCTGGAAAACAAACGTTTGGAACTCTACAACATTTTTGTACTGACTCAAGAATGTAGAAGTCATAAAATAGAAATCTATAACAACGTTTGTATGAAAAAAAAAGTGTGCCTAAGACTTTTGCACAGTACTGTACATCTCAGCAAAATTTTCTCCAAATAATAAGTACCAAACCCATATCCCTGGCTTGCTAAACCTGCAGCTTCACCACTACACCACCAGCAAGCATTTGTCTTTGTTCTTGTCTTACACCTTTGCATACCCATTGGTTAATACCAGAGTACTTATTCATGTGTAAAATTTGTAAGGAGAATAAAGTAACACCCAAGTTCGTTCAGACAAATAGCGTGAAAACGTGACAGAATGGGTGAGTTAGGCCACGGAGTGCAGTCATTGTGCAGCAAAGGAGGTCTGTGCTGAATTAGTTTGACCCTTTCTTCTTTACTAACCGGGTGATAACAGTTCAATTTTAGTGGCTGTGAAACCACAGTGGGGCAGCACAGTGGTGCACTGGCACCTCACAGCAAGAAGGTTCCAGGTTCGAACCTCATGGCTGAAGAGGGTTCTTTCTGTGTGGAGTTGGCATGTTCTCCTTACGTCTGCATGGGTTTCCTCCGGGTGCTCCGGTTTCCCCCAAAGATATGCAGTTAGGTTAACTGGTTACTCTAAACCAGGGGTCTTCAATCCTATCCGCAAAGGGCCGGTGTAGCTGCAGGCTTTCATTACAGCCAAATTGGAGGCTCACTTGATTGTTGACTGGAGACGAGGGTGAAATGATTAAACAAGTGAAATCAGGTGTAGCTCCTGCTTGGTTGGAATGAAAGCCTGCAGCCACACTGGCCCTTTGTGGATAGGATTGAAGACCCCTGCTCTAAACTGTCCATTGATCAAGCTTGGAGAGGGATAGTTTCTGCTAAGTATAAATGCTCTAGACACACTGATGATGGTTTGTTAAAAAAAATGTCATCAATGGTGCCTTAACAGCCTCGGGAAAAGAAGAAACCACAGGGTGGAGGTCATTTAAGACAGCGCTGCTTTTTATGCCATCTTTGTTGACAATGGGCAGCATTAAAAGCCACATTTCACGAGCACATGAAGGACTGTTTTTTTTTTCTTTTTTGCCATTTGTAATTCCACAGCACATTTTACTTAGCACATCCTCCTGTGTGCCTGCGCAGGCGTGGAATTGGGCATATTTAGCTCAAACTGAATGCAAACAACATCCTAGTGGATACCTGGAAAGGAAAAAAAATCTTCACACACTTCAGCCTGTAGATATAGCAGCTTATACCCCACCTCCAAACACCCCCTATTTTTTTTGGGGGGGGGGGGGGGGGGGGGGCTGCATGATTTACATGAGTCAAATTTTCAGGTTGGAAAATCCAGAATTATGGAAGAGTCACATCCCTGAAAAATGACCCATTTTACATTTTACCAATACTACTTCAATGCTATATATATATATAACCTATTAGAAATTGGAACAATTTCATATATTGACATGTATGTCTAGCCCATACAAATATGTATATTTATGTATGTATAATGTATATTTTGACATGTACTTTATGTAACTATTTATACATTGACATATATGTATCTATATAAATTATATATACGTTAAATGTATATCATTAACATATATGGTTGCAGCATATAACACCATGTAAAAAAATCCTCATATAGATATTTTTAATACATGTACATATGCAAATTTTACTATAGGTATTTCATATATGTTATAAACTTGTATTTTCATATATCTAGAGGATGTATGTATGTAATAATAATATATCACCCTATATGTCAATATCATTCTTGATATAGGGCCATATATGTCATATATTACATTTCTGTATGGGAGAACTTCTTAGGGTCCTGCTATGTTTGCGTTCTACCCTTGAGGAATAGTGTAGAGTTAGTATCATAAGCTGAAGATAAATGGGAAACTCTCGGTTGGTGGTAGTGATGGGACATTTGAAACCAAGGCTTTGAGGTGTGTGTTGAGCAGGAGGGTGTGTGTCAGATAAAGGCTTGCTTCATGGCTTTTTCAGAAAACTATGTGACCGATAATAAACAAGGCCTCAGGTTGTGGTACATGTCAGCATTTTGCTTTGAGTGTCAGTTCCGACAAAAAAAAACACAAAACATCTGGCGCTTCATGAGTTGTTAGATGGTGCTATAGTTTGTGAGTAAGTCAGTGTAGCAGTAGTAGATTTATTATTTATCAATAATGTATCTTTTCTTTTTCCCTTTCTTTTTCTTTCTTTCTTTATACTTTAGAAGAAGCCTTTATTTGTCACATGTACACTCAAGCACAGCAGAATTCCTCCTCTGCATTTAACCCATCTGAAGCAGTGAACACACACATGCATACACAAGGCAAGGCAAGTTTATTTATATAGCGCATTTCATACACAGTGGCAGTTCAATGTGCTTTACAGAGGTAAAAGCAAAACAGTAAACAATAGAAAATAAAATTACATAAAATAAAGGGGGAAGAAGAGAGAAAGTTCAGTAAAAACAGCAGAATAAAATGGAATAAAAGTTAAGTAAAGTTTAAGACATGCAAAGACTATAAAAGTTAAATAAAGTTTAAAACATGTAAAGATGATGATATTTATCAATTAGCAGAAAGCATCTGAAAACAGCTTGGTCTTTAATCTAGATTTGAAGCTGCCAACAGCAGGAGCATTTTTGATGTCCTCTGGGAGTTGGTTCCATAGCTGTACTGCATAGTAACTAAAAGCTGCTTCACCACACTTTGTTTTAACAACAGGTTTTACCAGTAAATTTTGCTGCTGCGATCTGGTAGATCTGATTGGGTTAGGCCGCTGCAACATATCAGAGAGGTAATTGGGCCCTGTACCATTTAGAGATTTGTACACCAGCAGCAATGCTTTAAAGTCAATTCTGTAGCTTACTGGAAGCCAGTGAAGGGACCTTAGAATTGGAGTAATGTGCTCTGTTCTTTTTGTTCGTGTGAGAACCCTAGCCGCTGCATTTTGAACCAGCTGAAGTCGTTTGATGGTCTTTTTTGGCAGGCCTGTGAAAAGGCCATTGCAGTAATCAACCCTGCTAGAGATGAAGGCATGTATAAGTTTTTCCAGATCATTTTTTGACATAAGTCCTCTTAGTTTGGAAATGTTTTTTAGGTGATAAAATGCCGATTTAGTGATTGCTTTCATGTGACTGTCAAAGTTTAACTTGCTGTCAATGAAAACACCAATATTTTTAACCATATCTTTTGTTTTAATCCCCTTTGTGTCAAGAATAGTGGTAATCCTGAGTCTTTCATCTTTTTTCCCAAATAGCATTACTTCTGTTTTATCTGTGTTCAGCTGGAGAAAATTTTGTGACATCCAGTTGTTGATTTGGTCGATACACTGGTAGAGACATTCAAGGGGGGCATAATCATTAGGTGATAGAGCAAAATAAATTTGGGTGTCATCTGCATAGCAGTGATACAAAATTGAGTTGTTCTTGATAATTTGTCCAAGTGGGAGCATATAAAGGTTGAATAGTAATGGTCCAAGGATCACAAGTGAGCAATGAGCACACACACATACCCAGGGCAGTGGCCAGCTATGCTACAGCATCCTGGGAGCAGCTGGGGGTTCAGTGCCTTGTTCAAGGGCACTTCAGCCGTGATACAGAGGGAAGGGAAAGTGCTGTTCATTCACTCAACTCCCCTCAAGTTTTTCCTGCTGGTCCCAGAAATCAAACTGGCAACCATTTGGGCCCAAGGCTGCTTCTCTAACCTTCAGTCCATGGCTTCTTCTATAGAGCCTGCAAGGAAGAGGAAATCTTCCCCTATGTGGGAATATTTTGAAATTGTTACAACCAATAAGATCTGTACATGTTCATGGGTATTTTATGGTTGTCATTTGGTATGCTTACGATAATCATTATCACAATCCTCATGCACTTTCTGATTCTTATTGCACTTCCATGTACTGTAATTCAGGTGAAGTGTTTGATGAGCCTGAAAGAGCTTGTGTACAGCAATAATACCTCATCAATGCTTAGGCATTGCTGAACTGTTCATGAGAAGGTGCAGCCTGCTAGCAGTCAAGACACAAGCCAAAGCAATAATCTAGTAATAGTTTTCATTATCAGAATCATGCTATGTGTTATTGAACCTAGTGTATCTAGACAGAGGAATTCCTACATGAGTTTTATGTATGTGCGTGTGCCTGCTGACCAGTTCGTCCTCACTAGGGTTAAACCACATGATTTGAAAGAGATGGATAGTGATAGGATGGACAATACAACAGGCATCAAAAATTAACATGAAATAGGCAAACAGAGTAAATAGGAAAAACAAGTTAGCAGGGTTAATGCAAAACAAAGCACAGATGCTTCACACGGAAGTGTAACAAAACACAGAAATGCAATCAGAAAATGCAAACAGAGCACTCAATAGCCCTGCCCCCACCTCAGTAGCCCTGCCCCATCTCGGCTACTCAGACAACATCTCTGTTATGCTAATTCCAGCATACAGACTGCTCATCGGACGCTCCAAACCGGTTCTAAGGCAGGTGAAAACCTGGTCAGAAGGAGCCATCTCTGCTCTCCAGGACTGTTTTGAGAGAACTGACTGGGACATGTTTCGGGAGGCTGCAACCAGTGGTGACTGCACTAACTTAGAGGAGTACACAGCATCACCAGCTACCTCAACAAGTGCATTGATGATGTTACTGTCACTAAGACCATCACCACTCGCCCCAACCAGAAGCCGTGGATTACTGCAGAGGTGCATGCATTACTAAGGACCTGAGATGCTGCCTTCAGAGCAGGTGACAGAGCGGCCCTAAGAGCAGCGAGGGCCAAACTGTCTTGGGCCATCAGAGCAGCAAAGCGCGCACACACCCAGAGAATCCACAGCTACTTCCAGGACAGTGGCGACACACGGTGCATATGGCAGGCCATCCACGCCATCATGAACTACAGGACAACACCACCTGCCTGTGACAATGATGCCTCCCTGCCATATGTGCTGAACAGCTTCTATGCATGGTTTGAGGCACAGAACAGCGTAGCAGCGAGGAAGACCATCCCTCCTCCCAACGACCAGGTGCTGTGTCTGACCACAGCCGACATGAGGAAAACTCTACGCAGAGTCAACCCACAGAAGGCTACTGGACCAGACAACATCCCGGTTAAGTGTTCAGAGAATGTGCAGACCAGCTGGCATCTTCAACATCTGCCTGAGCAACGCTATTGTTCCTGAGTCCTTCCAGACCACTACCTTCGTCCCCATGCTGAAAAAGTCTTCGGTGTCCTGCCTCAATGACTACCATCCTGTTGCACTCACACCCATCATTATGAAGTGCTTCGAGAGGCTCGTCAAGAGGCACATAAAAACCCTGCTGCTTCCCTCACTGGACCCCTTGCACTTCACATATTACTGTAACCGGTCAACAGATGACGCTATAGCCACCACCCTTCATCTGGCCCTTAGCCACCTGGACAAGAAGGACATGTACATTCGAATGCTGTTCATAGACTTCAGTTCAGCATTCAACAGAATCATCCCTCAGCAACTAATTGGAAAGCTGAGCCTGCTAGGCCTGAACACCTCCCTCTGCAACTGGATTCTGGATTTCCTGACTGAAAGACCTCAGTCAGTCCGGATTGGGAGCAGAACTTCCAGCACCACCATACTGAGCACTGGGGCCCCCCAGGTCTGTGTACACAGTCCACTGCTGTTCACTCTGCTGACTCACAACTGTGCAGCAACTCACAGTTCGAATCACACCATCAAGTTTGCTGATGACACAACTGTGGTGGGTCTCATCAGTAAGAACGATGAGTCAGCATACAGAGAGGAGGTGTAACAGCTATCAGACTGGTGCTAAGTCAACAACCTGTCTCTGAACGTGGACAAAACAAAAGAGATGGTTGACTTCAGAAGAACACAGAGTGACCACACTCCACTGTACATTGACAGCTCACTCGTTGAGACCGTCAAGAGTACCAAATTCCTTGGTGTTCATCTGGCAGAGAACCTCACCTGGTCCCTCAACACCAGCTCCATAGTCAAGAAAGCCCAGCAGCACCTCTACTTCCTACGGAGGCTGAGGAAAACCCATTTCCCATCACCCATCCTCACAATATTCTACAGAGGGACTACTGAGAGCATTCTGAGCAGCTGCATCATGGTCTGATTTGGGAATTGCACTGTCTCGGATCACAAGACCCTACAGCAGATGGTGAGGACAGCTGAGAAGATCATTGGAGTCTCTCTTCTCTCCATCAAGGACATTTACACCACACGCTGCATCTGGAAAGCCACCAGCATTGTAGCCGACCCCACACACCCCTCACACAATCTCTTCACCCTCCTGCTGTCTGGAAAAAGGTACTGAAGCATTCGGGCCTTCACAGCCAGACTCTGTAACAGTTTCTTCCCACATGCCACCAGACTTCTCAACCCTGAGGGACTGGACTGATAACACTGTTGAACATACCACTCACACTGCAGTCTTTGCACAGTGGACAATAATGCACTATTGCTTTACAATGTTTACAATGTCTCTCACACACAAGGTTTATATTTATTTATTCCCTTTTCATATACTACCTTAATATGCACGCTGAGCTCTGCACTTTGTTGTTTGTGTCGTTTATTGTCTGTCTGTTGTGTTGTTTATTGTCTGCAGTGTTGCACTCACTGCACACTTGCACTTTATGAGCGCTGGGTTCATTTGTTGATTTGTAGTCCTGTGATGTTTAATATGGCACCGTGGTCCTGGAGAAACATTGTTTTGTTTTAACTGTGTACTGTACCAACTGTATATGGTTGAAATGACAAATAAAAAAAAAAAACCTTAACCTCAATCTATAAACAGAAAGCTTCAGTTTCACATACATTTAGGTACTAGCATGTAGAACACTGGCAAGTTTTAATTATAAAAAAATATGTAGACTATTGACATATTTGAAAAGACTGCACATTATTGATCTTAATGCTTGGATTTGTTCCCTCTGCTTGAAGGTACTATAAAGTACAAAGAGTATTAACCATAAAGATGCTGACAAAGCAGTGTTCAAGTGGTTAATAGGGACCCATGACTAAGGGATAAAACATTTGCACTTAGGGCACAGTGTGTACCAGCAGCTATCTTGGGTTCAGTCATACAAAAATAATCCATGCCAGGGTGATGTGGCCCAATACGAAGTAGATTTGCTAACAGTGTTTAATTGATTATTATACAACAGTTAATTCCAGTCCAGTAATTTGATTGAACATGTTGTAGGAATGTTGATATTCAGTACAACAGCATAATTTCTCAGTGTGCTTCACTCCACTTGTCTGTGTTTGCTATATAAAATCTCAATTCTAGAAATAGTTTGTTACACTGAACAGGGATGAGAGTTTTCCGCTTTTCGGCAGATTTCCGCTTTTTCTGAGTGAAAAACAACCTTTTTATATTATGCCAAATCCGTTGAGAATTTTTTTTTTATTAATTTCGGGGGGTTGGGGTATGTTCCTTCATGTTGTTCAAACTTTATTAACTCCAACGATGTTTACACATTATTTGTAAGTCGCCATCTTTAGTCTCGTTTAATCTCATTGAATGTGATGTAAAATTTGTGTTATCTACATTGTTACTGGTCAAAACATCGATGTCGAGACCATAATAGCCAATCAAAACAGTTTTTACAAAGATACCCACATCCGTTTTCTTTTATCAAAACTTACACATGTTCGTGAGCTGCATATCAAAAAATTAGGGCAGTCGAAGTTAACGCGATAATAATGCATTAATGTGATCTCAATTTATCGCGATTAAAAAAAATAGTGCCATTAACGCAAATTCTAATTTGGCCCTGCGAGTCACCCGTAATTCATGTTGAGGCTTGTCGGGCACTGCTTCAATAAGAGTAAGTGTGAGTGATGGAGAAAGGTCTGTTAAATAGGAAGTTTCATTTCAAAAGTTTCATTTCAAAAGAAGTGTAAGATTGAGTTGGTTTTGGTATGCACTTTGCAGTTCTAAAATACTTTTGCAAAGTGAGATTTCAGTATGCTGTAGCACTGTGATATGACACTAAATGTCTTTCTTGAAGTCCAACTGCAATTTATTTTTGTTTGCACAGCATTGTGAAGTCCTATAGGCTGTGACTGAATACAACTCCAGCACAATTGAAGTTTTATTTCATTTTTATTTTCTTTTGTCACACATGTCTGAACTGAGACACAGCAGTATGTGACTACATGTTTTATATTTGAGACTACAGCTCCCTAATCCATCACAAAATCCAATTTTGTGTCTTGTATGTTCGGTACTGCCTAGTATGAGTGAATAAACTCCCTTACCATTTTCTCTTGTCCCAGCAGTTTTTAACAAGTACTTTTAGCATAAAATGTGTTCACCATTTTAATTGTAACATTTCACTTTAAAAGCCTTATTCATTTACATAGATTAAAAAAAAATGTGATTAATCGCAATTAACTATATGAAATTCTGAGATTAATCGTGATTACATTTTTTAATCGTTTGACAGCCCTACAAAAAATACTTTCCTCTAATCGGCGTGTTTTCTCAAGATGCCAAATACTATTGACAAGCGAGATGAAACGAAGGTACGTGAAATTGATGCTGATATAAAAAACAAGTTTAGCAAAGCAAAAGGAAAGCAAGAGAGGAGTGTGAGAGAGAGCAGAAGAGAGCCAGGTTAGAGCATGTAAAAACACAGGAGGCGCTGGCTAATGAAAGAAAAAGGAAAAAAGAAAGGACTGATGAGCTTTTGGCTTTGGCCAAGAAGCTGAAGAAGAATTCTAAATGATCTAATGAAAATTTGTTTCAGAAATAACTGGGAACTGTAAACAACTTAACTGTAAAAAGTGTGAATAGACATATGCTCTTCCTTTTGAAGAAAACATACAAGTGATGTGGACAATAAGATAAAGACAATCCCCATAAAATATGCATTTGTTTGATTCAATATATTGAATCTATGATAATTTGAATTATAGCTGACAGTGTTGATAACTGTATAACTTTAAAGTTTAAATAGACATTGTGAAGAAATCATATACAGTACAAGTAATGTGGACATTAGGAAAAGGTCAGTCTCGATAAGATATATAAATGTTTTTATTTAATTCAATATATTGAATATATGAAAATTTGAATTATTAATGGAACTGTAAATAACTATGGATTTTAATGGACATTTTTTAGAAAAACAAGTGATGTTGACAATGAGTAATAACCAGTCCCCATAAAATGTACATATTATTTTGAATTAATGCAATACACATATTGATTTTGATACATATTGTTCTATATAATAGAACATTTCAGACCCAGTAATACCTTGAAGCAGAAACTGGTCCACCCTAAGGACAGAATACCCAGACACAAACAGGACAACATAGTGTATGCAATTCAGTGCAGTGAGGAATGCACAGACTCGTATATTGGTGAAACAAAGCAACCACTTCACAGGCACATGGCTCAACACAGGAGAGCCAGTTCCTCAGGCCAGGACTCTGCTGTCTACCTTCATCTTAACAACAAAGGACACTCATTTCAGGATTGCAACGTACGCATTTTAGCCAGAGAGGATCGTTGGTATGAGCGAGGGGTTAAAGAAGCCATTTTTGTCAACCTGGAACGGCCATCACTGAACAGAGGTGGGGGTCTAAGGGGCTCTGCATGCTCTTGCGACAAGGCTTTCGCAGATAGCTTTTCGCAGACAGTTGTAATTTATCGTTGAGCGGGGAGTAATAGGCGTGCGCGATGTTATTCACTGCCACAACGCAAGGGGGCGCGAAATCGCTAGGAGTAGTTGGTGGGTGTGGTTAGTGGAGTGTTCATCCTCCGGTTACTTATAATTATGCTTATAATGACTAGAACTGGAGTCATATAGATGTACGTACTTCCTCACTTCTTTGATCAACCGCTCTTCGTGCTGCTCCATCTTCGCTTGTGTTTTTAAAAATGGCGGTCGTGAAAACAAACCAAACCGGGAAAGTAAGGAAGTGGAAGTGCGTGTACAGCGGATGTAGAGTGGACCAATCAGAGCCCTCTTGTCTGCGATGCTGTCTGCGGTGGTCACAATTTTTGGGAGGTGCGCGCAGGGTGCGCGCAGAGCGTCTGCGAAGGGGGGGAGGCTTCGCAGACGCTATCTGTGACGCCATCTGCGAGGACTGGGTTGTCAGCATAAATTGGCCTTAAGACATCATTTATCAGCCACCTACAATGCAGTCCTTGGCACACTTCCCAGACAACTGAATGCACACCAAAACCCAGCTGTTTTCAGTGACTCACAGGAGGACAGAGAGAATCAGCATTCCATTGATCACCCTAACGGGCAATCCATTGATCATTCTAACGACTCTCGAGGCCGTTCACAACCAGTCCCCAGTGACCCACACCAACAGGATGACTCACACCTTAGATGAGCTTTTCATCCATGAGAGGATAAATACCTGATACTCCCTACCAGTCAGACAGAACTGAAGAAACCTTTCGGATGAGAGGTGAAACGTCTTCAAGAATCTTCAAGCAAGTCCAGTTGCTCTCTTTTACCACCCACAGTTTACTATGACCTGGATGACTGAGAATCTTCACAGACATGTTCTATATAATAGTGTTTTTATTTCAATAAGTATGAAAATAGGCATCAGGTGTTTTAATTAACTACAGCTCAGATTGCAGGAAATAGGGTGTGTAAGGTCTCATGTTGAAAAAAAATTCATGGGGGGTGTCCCCCTGGACCCCCCTTATTACTTCGGGCTCCTTCAGTGCCCTCAGGACATTTTACAGATTTTCTGCTTTTTTCATCAGGACCCACTCTCATCCCTGACTGAAATCATTACTGTGCTTACCTATTCACGATTCGGTTCAAGTCACGATACTGGGTTCATAAATTGATTTTTCCCACAATATTTTTGAAAAAAAAAAAGATTAAAATTTATTACCAAAAAATACAACATTTATTTCCTATTCTTTATCAGCTAATATATTCTTTTTGATAAATAAAAAAACCTTTTGTTTTAACAATGATTATTGTGGTAGTATGTGGTTGGTAGGCGTGTGAACGTGTGGATGCGACAGAGGGAGTTTTTCCTTGCCACTGTCACCTCAGGCTTGTTCATTAGGGATAAATAAATTTATTAGGGATAAAATGAGTTCATATGTTTCTATTCTTTATCAGCTAATATATTCTTTTTGATAAATTAAAAAAAAACCTTTTGTTTTAACAATGATTATTGTGATAGTATGTGGCTGGTAGGCATGTGAATGTGTGTGGATGTGACAGAGGGAATTTTTCCTTGCCACCGTCACCTCAGGCTTGTTCATTAGGGATAAACAAATTTATTAGGGATAAAATGAGTTCATATGTTTAAAGTCTTTATTTTTCTGTAAAGCTGCTTTGCACCAATGTCTGTTGCTAAAAGCGCTATACAAATAAACTGACTTGACTTAGCCCTCTGCAGACTACCACCTTGTTGTGGTGGAAGACCTTATGTGTCTCGATGATCTTGAGAGCTATGCTGGCAGGAGCTATTGCTCCTGATAGGGCTACCCAAGTCATACAGGTCGAAGGGAAGAGGCCAGACAAAGAATAGTCCAGTCTTATCCCAATACATAATGGCGGGCTAGGACACCCCATGGCTGGGTATCCTCAAACCGTGAGTCTTTGAAATACCAGGTTGGGATCTGACATGGTATAATTTTCCCTTGATAAGAGTAGGAGAGTACTCTCTGAGCATTGGCTTGCAGCCTCCTAGTGCTGGTGTTCTGCCTTGTGCAGATATCAATTCATGATAAACACACCAGGCCAAAGAAAAGGCCTTTATAAAACCAATCTCATTCATGAATGATGTTAAATAATTCTGAACCAAATAACAGTGTGAATGGTACTATTGCTCAACAAGGGCTCAGTGCCGTGCCCACCAGGTTGGGGGCTGGAGACTCCCACCAGTCATCATGGCATGGTGCTGCAGTGGTTAGCACCGTTGCCTCACAGCAAGAAGGTTCCAGCTTTGAACCTCACGGCCTTTCTGTATGGAGTTTGCATGTTCTCTGCATGAGTTTCCCCCACAGTTAGATAGATTGGGGAGGGTTGAAAGAATGCCAACATACTTACTGCCAAAGTTTAAACTTTGCAATGATTAATATGACTAAAGGCAATTAATATGATTAAAGTTAAAGTCATCCTACAACTGGCCAAAATACATCAAGTATGCAACCAAAGGGGTGAAAATAGTCTAAACTGGAGTATGAGTTATTGATTGAATGTCATGAGAGGGCCATGTTGGAAGGTGGTAGAGGAGTAGGGTGGAGGACATCGGAAGCGTGGTTGGAGAAAGGCATGTTTTCTATGTCTGAAAATGGATTGATGAACCAGGTTTGAGCTATTAGGAATAAGGGTTGGCTAAGTAAGGTGGAGATATTGAGAATCAAGAGAGAGGTAACCCACAATCAGGAAGGTTTGGACAGCAATGAAAGCTGCTGTGAACGATCAGTTAGCGGAGAAGAGCTGGTGGAAGGTAATGTGGGAAATGGTGTAGAAGTGGAAACTAATGAGGAAAGACCAACAGGATGAGAACAGATTTCAAAGAGATGTAGGTCTCCATAAAAACCAGGAGCTAGATGAAGGAAAATGTGCTCTAGTGACTAGACTACTGGAACTAATGAATGAAAGTGGAGAATGCACTCCCATGAATCTACACCATGTGGATAGGAACAGGATCAAAAAAGTCACCAAACAGGTGAATGATATTCTTCAATATGTACCAACCCATAATATCACTGAGTCATAATATCACCTTATATGCACTGCAGTGCTGTGGGTCGAAGAGCAATTGGATGTGAAAGGAAAGCATGGCAGAAAGGAAGTCAAGCCGTGGTGGGAGAGGAGGATTGAGAAGGACATTATAATGTTGAGGAAAGACCTGAGTAGGATTGAACAGTGGTATAAGGGAAATT
The DNA here is from genome assembly GCF_027579695.1 of Neoarius graeffei. NCBI lineage: Eukaryota > Metazoa > Chordata > Actinopteri > Siluriformes > Ariidae > Neoarius > Neoarius graeffei. The sequence continues at coordinate 71,439,753 of NC_083570.1, forward strand.
GGAAGAATAGTAAGAAGAGGGAGCAGGATGCCCTTGAAAGAAAATATCAGATACGAGCAAGTGGGTTTAGAACAGTAATTGAGCAGTTAAAGCAGATAATAATATTCAAGGCACAGAAGGTATGAAGATGCATTGAATGCTGTGACCAATATCAACAGAATCGGCTGTTCAAGAATAATATATGGCAGTTTTTTTCGGACTTTTGAGGGAGATACTAGCACAAATATGGTGTTGGTGTTAATCACTAATCTTTTTTATTTTCTCTACAAATAATTTTCCACTATCCTTTTCTTTTTTTATTGTACTTTAACTTTCCTTTTTCCATATTTTAAATTTTTTCAGAAGAACGCCAAGACTGGAAGCTTTCTTTTTTTTTCTCCTCCTGCGTAAAGACCATAAGCGGAGGCCATCCACATTGGATCTGCTTTAATATCAACATACCCTCGATTAAGGTACATGAATCCTTTCATCATGGCACACCTTCAGCTTGTTCAGTGTGCTGAGTGCAGGATGTTTAATCATTCTTCCTCCATCGCTAGTGATAGCTTTATTTGTGATAAGTGCAGATTAGTTAGCTCTCTGACGGAGAAGATTGCAGCTTTGGAGGTGCATATCCAGACTTTAGAGAGGGCTAGTGAGAATGAGAACAGTGTAGTTTCTGCAGGGGAAAGTCTGGATGCCCTAGGGGAGTTAGTAATCCCCCAACTCCGGCATTAAAGCCCTCACAGTGGGGCGAATGGGTGACTATTCAGCAACATAAGCATAGAGTCAAAGCTACCGCTGAGGCTTGCCCATGGGAGCACCACTCCTCTCCACTTCACGTGTCAAACAGGTTTGCCCTCCTCACTCACTATGTTTACATGCACATCCAAATCGAGCTGCTGTCGGTAATCAAGCTGAAGGTCCCAGCAGGGTGCCAGAGAAATCCAATCCTACATGCACACAATGAAATCGGGCTATTGTGTGAGGTGCATTGTGCACCCGAGCCACAGGTGGCGCAACACGCCCCATCGTGTTGGTACACTTCCGGTTGTCATCATGAAGAAGAGCTATTCAAGAGTGTAAACAAAGTTATCAGTTCCATGTTCTCCATTGCACGTTTTTCTCCTGTCCATGAATTTTAATATATTCAACTCCTTAAGCTGAATGAGCATGAACTCTGTCTCCTCATTGCTCCAGAAGTGCACGTTTCTGCTTGCCTGTGGCAGTGGGGGCGTGGTCAAGTGCCGGTCTGTGACAGGAGGGCGGAGCCAGGGAAGGTGAGTGGCAGAATCACTTCACCTGACGGTAATTAACCTGTGTTTGTGTGTCTTCCCAGTAACCGCACCCTATTTAAGGAGGCAGAGGGAGAGCAGAGGGGACAGCTCATCCCGGGACTAGAACACAGCGCGCGCATGTGTGTGTGTGTGTGTGTGTGTGTGTGTGTGTGTGTGTGTGTGTTTTTCTCTCAAGAATAAAAGTAGGCTGTTAAACTGAAAAGTCTGACAATAAAAAGCCTATTAGTACCAGAAGCTTTGTCCTGCCGTCCTCTGTGCTCCACCCACACTTCAGAGAGCTCTACATCGCCATTTTCTCTTCTTCATTTGTTCCTCCTGACCTCTTCTGCTGCTCGCTACTACTGTTGTCATGCCGACCGAGGCTGTTGTGTTTCCCACTTGTGGTCTCGTCACTCGTCACTTCTGGAAGTAGCTTGACACCTAGCTCGATAGGGTATACATGCACAAAGTAGCTCGGCAGAAATCGCATAAACTAGGTCGTGTAGCTCGATTCCGAGAAATCAAGTTCGGTTCAATTTCAGCCGAATTAAGGTGTATACATGGCATTTTGAACTTCGATTTCAGTCGAGCAACGGCAGAAATTCAATTCTCTCTATGTGCATGTAAACGTAGTGAGTGATGCACCCACTGAGAAACCTGAAAGAGCTCTGGTTACAGGAGACTATCATACGGCATGTGAAATTAGCTAGGCCTTTAGGGGCACCAGCAGCTTTAGTCAGGTGTATACCGGGAGCCAGGGTGCCAGACATAGCAGGTAATCTTAGGGTCCTAGGCAAGCACAGGTTCTCAAAGATAGTTATCCATGTAGGAGCTAATGATATACACCTTTGTCAGTCTTAGGTTACTAAGAGTAACTTTGTAGAGGTGTTTAAATTAGCAAAGGCGATGTCCAATGCTATAGTATGCTCTGGCCTCATCCCAATGCAGTGTGGCGATATAGCTTACAGCAGGTTATGGTTGCTGAACTGCTGGTTGTCCAGGTGGTGCTATGAAAACAGTGTGGGCTTAATAGATAATTGGACTAATTTTGAGGGCACTCCTGGCCTGTTAGGGCAGGACAGTATCCATCCCACTCGGGAAGGTAATGCTGTCATTTCTTGCAGCATAGCTCATAGCCTCAGAACAGGTCTAGTTAACTTCTGACAATCCAGAGCCAAGGCCAGGGAGCAGACAAACAGGCTAAACCAACTGTTTGCTAGCTGCACAGAGTTGTCACTCAGGGCCCACTACATCGAGACTGTGTCTGTTCCCCGAGCTAAACAAAAAAGTAGAAATAGTCAGAGAGTTTGTTCCAGTCACCTAATCAATATAAAATTAGATCATACTGACTGTACAGCCATTGCTAGCACCTTTGATCTAAAGGTGGGGCTATTAAATCTCATCTCATTATCTCTAGCCGCTTTATCCTTCTACAGGGTCGCAGGCAAGCTGGAGCCTATCCCAGCTGACTACGGGCGAAAGGCGGGGTACACCCTGGACAAGTCGCCAGGTCATCACAGGGCCGACACATAGACACAGACAACCATTCACACTCACATTCACACCTACGCTCAATTTAGAGTCACCAGTTAACCTAACCTGCATGTCTTTGGACTGTGGGGGAAACTGGAGCACCCGGAGGAAACCCACACGGACAACATGCAAACTCCACACAGAAAGGCCCTCGCCGGCCCCGGGGCTCGAACCCAGGACCTTCTTGCTGTGAGGCGACAGTGCTAACCACTACACCACCGTGCCGCCCGGGGCTATTAAATATTAGATCTTTTACATCTAAAGCGCTAATTATTAATGAACTTATTACTGATCAGGATTTTAATGTACTTTGTTTAACAGAATAATAATAATAATAATAAGTTAAATTTATATAGCGCCTTTCAAGAAACCCAAGGACACTTTACAATTATAGACAAAGAAAAAATAAATAAATAAATAAATAAATAAATAATAATAATAAAAAATAAAAAGTAAAAAGTCCACTGAGTAGGGGTCAGGATGTAATTCCCGTGGTGTAGCAGCCACAGTCCCACCAAAAGGCGCACGAAAACGAGTCCCACATCTCCAGCACTGCCAAACATGGATTAAGCCAAATTAATATATAGCATTAAATGAAGCTAGTCCTCCTGGATACAGTTATACTAGTGCATCTCAAAAAATTAGAATACCATGAAAAAGTTCCTTTTTTTCATAATTTAATTCAAAAAGGTAAACTTTCATATATTCTATATTCATTACATGTAAAGTGAAATATTTAAAGCCTTTTTTGTTTTCATTTTGATGATTATGGTGTAGGTGCTTTTGGTAATTGAGTGATCAATCTCATTAAATCTGAAGGTTAATAATTAAATCATTAAATTGAATCAGTCTCATTGAATCGTTTTCATTGAATCAGTCTCATATTATCATTAAATCAGTCTCATTTATTAATACCATTAATTTTGGTGCTTAATAATAAATTACCAAATAGCTAAATTATGGTATATTTCAAATTATTATGATCACTTACCATATTACATAAATCATATGCACCTTTGAATTCTTGGAGATTGGGGACTTCAAAGATATTGGAACACAAACACACAGTTTCAATAATAAATGAATTTATTATAACAAAGATAAAAAATGGATAATGGCAGTTGAAATATATACAAACAGTGAGGTGTGTGTGCGTGTGTGTGTGTGTGTGTGTGTGTGTGAAGACAAAAGATTAGCTTTGTGTGCTTGTGTGCCATTTCCATAACACCAAAAAGGAGGACATTATTTGGACGGGGGGTCTGGGGGCCCTCCCCCAGAAAATTTTGTATTTCTTAGATGCAATTTCCTGCATTCTAATCAATTTTAGGGTGAATAATGGCAAATCCCATCTGATTCATAGCCCTCAAATTTTTATGTAAACCACAGTGGCAAGATTGAGAATGGATTATTTTTATGCAAGTCACTCAATTTTGGTGAAATCAACATCGCAATTTTGTAGGGTTAAAGATTATGATTGTGGGGAAAAAAGAGTAAGGTCAAAGCATTCATAGTATTTATTATAATTCATGTATTAGCTCTTAATTGGCTAGAACACCATATTTGTATTTATTAAAAACACTGTGGAGGAACAAACCACTGAAATTAAACTTAAGGTGCTGAGTACCAAAAAGCACAACATTTGTAGATTCTCAAAGAACAAATAGGCAACATAACCAGCAACATTATAAAACGTTTTAAAACAGTATATCATGCTTCAGTCTTTCAGTGTCTTCAGAATTCGTAGGTGTCTTTGTGTGTGTGTGTGAGTGAGTGAGTGAGTGAGTGAGAGAGAGAGAACAGTCAGACTCTTTGAAGTAGCCAACAAGGCACGCACCAGGAAGATCATCAAAGGATAGAGCGCAACGCGTTCTAGAACGCAACGCCTCGCGGTGCGGAGTTCGCATTGCATGCCAAAAAACATCGAGCCATAGACTCTTTATTGTAGATTAGTGTGCAGCACAGATCTGCAGTTTCCCTACAAAACGTTATTCTAGAACTCTGCTCTTCCAGTCTGGCAAGTCGATATTATATAATTCTGCTCATCGTCTCTAAAAGGAGGACAAATGTGCGTCCGGCTTGATGCTGCGCCAGACGCCGGACAAGACATTGAAAAGACGGACAGTCCGGCCTAAAGCCGGACGTCTGGCCACCCTAGTGCTAATTAAGATGTGTTTGTGTGTGAGGCCTTGTGACCACGTGTTTCTAAGTAAAGCAAGGAAAATTAGCTTTGGTAGCTAACTAAGACAAAGGAATGCTAGCTAGCATGTTTTTGTGTGTGAAAGGCCTGGTGAGGCCTGGAGACCACATGTTTGTGTAGGCCTAGATTAGCCTCGTGTGGCTAACCTAAGACAAAGGGAAGCTAGCTAAGGTGGGTTTGTGAGGCATGTGGCCACGTGTGGAGGCCTAGATTAGCCTTGTGTTTAGCTAAGACAAAGGAATGCTAGCTAAGGTGCGTTTGTGTGTGTGTGGGAGGACCGCCACGTGTTTCTAAGACAATACACTTAGCTTTGGATGCTAATGGGACAAAAGAAATTAGCCGTAGGCTAATTTCACTAGCTTATAACAGTACTGAATCCACTGAAACCTTGATAAGGTCAAAATGTGTGATAAAGAAATTAAAGTGTTAGTGAGGAATAAAGAGAAGCATGCACAGCCTATCTATTAAACAATTGAGAGAACATAGAACAATTAATTCAATTCGACATGCTGTGTGTCTACAGTGTAAACAAACCGTTCCTGAGTTTAAATTCACACTACTTCAATAAAAGCTAATTCCTAAGACTAGGTTTTTTGATTATGCCCAAAAATGCCAGTCTTACGTGAGATTATGAGAAGATGTCCCGAGACTTTTGGAGTTTTCACCGTTGTGGAGATCTCCGTGAAGCACAGGGAATTTCTTGGAGAGGCTGAGTTCACAGGAGCCCGTAGAGACTTCTGTAGAAAAACAAAGAATTCTTGGTCCGACGCTTCGTAGCTCGTGGGAAGGAAATCTTTGTAGAACAAGGTGCGCAGCGCTTCAGTTAAAAAAGGGTCCAGCCGCTCTCTTAACTTTGAAATAAACTGCTTTTGGGCGGCAGTCGTGACGTCACTTCTAATACAAATAAAACCGGTTGTAACTCGACTTGAGTTAAAGATCGCACGACTCTGGAGTCTACCTTGGCCAAGGGTAAGAAAGAAATCGTGCTAAATCGTGGATCTTGCAAGAAAGAGGTCTTTTTCTGGTTTGCTCGGGTGAAGCGAGCGATTCCTCCTTGTGTCCGTGTTGAAATCACGGCACCAAAAGAGGAGGAGCTAGGAGTTTCCAGGTTTTTTATGCTTTCATGGAGGATGTGACGTTGGTGATCCTGCCCACGCGTGACATAGGTCAACGCGGAAGTTGGCTGATGGGAAATGTAGTTTCTTAAAAGGGACTGTACCTACAATGGCTTATAGCTCATGAAAATCAGAAATCCAGTATCTCAAATTATTAGAATATTCCATAAGATCAATAAAAAAAAGGATTTACAATACAGAAATGTCCAACTTCTGAAAGGTATATTCATTTATACACTCAATATTTGGTTGGGGCTCCTTTACCATGAATTACTGTATCAATGCGGTGTGGCATGGAGGTGATCAGTCTGTGGCACTGCTGAGGTGTTATTGAAGCACAGCTTGCTTTGATAGTGGCCTTCAGCCTATCTGTATTTTTAGGTCGGGTGTTTCTCATCTTCCTCTTGACAATACCCCATAGATTCTCTATGGGGTTCAGGTCAGGCAAGTTGGCTGGCCAATCAAACACAGTAATCTCATGGTCAGCAAACCATTTGGTAGTAGTTTTGGCACTGTGGGTAGGTGCTAAGTCCTGCTGGAAAAGGAAATCAGCATCTCCAAAAAGCTCGTCAGCAGATGGAAGCATGAAGTGCTCTAAAATCTCCTGGTAGATGGCTGTGTTGACTTTGGACTTGATAAAATACAGTGGACCAACACCAGCAGATGACATGGCACCCCAAATCATCACAGACTGTGGAAACTTCACACTGGGCTTCAAACACCTTGGATTCTGTGCCTCTCCACTCTTCCTCCAGACTCTAGAACCGTGATTTCCAAATTAAATGCAAAATGTACTTTCATCTGAAAAGAGGACTTTGGACCACTGAGCAACAGTCCATTTCTTTCTCTCCTTAGCCCAGATAAGACACTTCTGACATTGTCTCTGGCTCAGGAGTAGCTTGATATTAGGAATGCGAAAGTTGTATCCCCTTTCTTGAAGATGTCTGTTCGTGATGGGTCTTGATACACTGACACCAGCCTCAGTCCACTCCTTGTGAAGCACTCCCAAGTTCTTGAATCAACTTTTCTTGACAATCCTCTCAAGACTGCGGCCATCCCTGTTGCTTGTGCACCTTTTCCAGCCACCCTTTTCAGCAATGACCTTTTGTGGCTTACCCTCCTTGTGGAGGGCATCAGTGATCATCTTCTGGACAACAGTCAAGTCAGCAGTCTTCCCCATGATTATGGTTGTGTGTACTGAACTAGACCGAGAGATACACTGTGTTCATACTGTTTTACTCAAACTCGAAATGAAATATTCTAATATTTTGAGATGGGTTTTTTATGCTTTTGTACTGTATGCCACACTGATTAAAATTAAAATAGAAAAATGCTTGAAACATTTTAGTTTATGTGTAATGAGTCTATAATATATAACATTTTCACTTTCTTAAATAACTGATGGAAAATATTGAACTTTTTCACAATATTCTAATTTTTTGAGATGCACTAGTATACACCAGTCTCATCTAACTGACAGAGAAGGAGGCGTTGTGGTTATTTATAATGATTATATATAGTGTTGCTTGAAAGTTTATGAACCCTTTAGAATTGTCTATATTTCTGCATAAATATGACCTAAAACATCATCAAATTTTCACACAAGTCCTAAAAGTAGATAAAGAGAACCCAGTTAAACAAATAAGACAAAAATATTATACTTGGTCATTTATTTATTGAGAAAAATGATCCAATATTACATATCTGTGGGCGGCACGGTGGTGTAGTGGTTAGCGCTGTCGCCTCACAGCAAGAAGGTCCGGGTTCGAGCCCCGTGGCCGACGAGGGCCTTTCTGTGCGGAGTTTGCATGTTCTTCCCGTGTCTGCGTGGGTTTCCTCCAGGTGCTCCGGTTTTCCCCACAGTCCAAAGACATGCAGGTTAGGTTAACTGGTGACTCTAAATTGACCGTAGGTGTGAATGTGAGTGTGAATGGTTGTCTGTGTCTATGTGTCGACCCTGTGATGACCTGGCGACTTGTCCAGGGTGTACCCCGCCTTTCGCTCGTAGTCAGCTGGGATAGGCTCCAGCTTGCCTGCAACCCTGTAGAACAGGATAAAGTGGCTACAGATAATGAGATGAGATGAGATTACATATCTGTGAGTGGCAAAAGTATGTGAACCTCTAGGATTAGCAGTTAATTTGAAGGTGAAATTAGAGTCAGGTGTTTTCAATCAATGGGATGACAACCAGGTGTGAGTGGGCACCCTGTTTTATTTAAAGAACAGGAATCTATCAAAGTGTGATCTTCACAACACATGTTTGTGGAAGTGTATCATGGCACGAACAAAGGAGATTTCTGAGGACCTCAGAAAAAGTGTTGTTGATGCTCATCAGGCTGGAAAAGGTTACAAAACCATCTCTAAAGAGTTTGGACTCCACCAATCCACAGTCAGACAGATTGTGTACAAATGAAGGAAATTCAAGACCACTGTTTCCCTCCCCAGGAGTGGTCGACCAACAAAGATCACTCCAAGAGCGAGGCGTGTAATAGTCGGTGAGGTCACAAAGGACCCCAGGGTAACTTCTAAGCAACCGAAGCCCTCTCTCACATTGGCTAATGTTAATGTTCATGAGTCCACCATCAGGAGAACACTGAACAACAATGGTGTGCATGGCAGGGTTGCAAGGAGGAAGCCACTGCTCTCCAAAAAGAACATTGCTGCTCATCTGCAGTTTGCTAAAGATCACGTGGACAAGCCAGAAGGCTATTGGAAAAATGTTTTGTGGACGGATGAGACCAAAATAGAACTTTTTGGTTTAAATGAGAAGCGTTAGGGGCGGCACGGTGGTGTAGTGGTTAGCGCTGTCGCCTCACAGCAAGAAGGTCCTGGGTTCGAGCCCCGGGGCCGGCGAGGGCCTTTCTGTGTGGAGTTTGCATGTTCTCCCCGTGTCCGCGTGGGTTTCCTCCGGGTGCTCCGGTTTCCCCCACAGTCCAAAGACATGCAGGTTAGGTTAACTGGTGACTCTAAATTGACCGTAGGTGTGAATGGTTGTCTGTGTCTATGTGTCAGCCCTGTGATGACCTGGCGACTTGTCCAGGGTGTACCCCGCCTTTCGCCCGTAGTCAGCTGGGATAGGCTCCAGCTTGCCTGCGACCCTGTAGAAGGATAAAGCGGCTAGAGATAATGAGATGAGATGAGATGAGAAGCGTTATGTTTGGAGAAAGGAAAACACTGCATTCCAGCATAAGAACTTTATCGCATCTGTGAAACATGGTGGTGGTAGTATCATGGTTTGGGTCTGTTTTGCTGCATCTGGACCAGAATGACTTGCCATCATTGATGGAACAATGAATTCTGAATTATACCAGCGAATTCTAAAGGAAAATATCAGGACATCTGTCCATGAACTGAATTTCAAGAGAAGGTGGGTCATGCAGCAAGACAACGACCCTAAGCACACAAGTTGTTCTACCAAAGAATGGTTAAAGAAGAATAAAGTTAATGTTTTGGAATGGCCAAGTCAAAGTCCTGACTTAATCCAATCGAAATGTTGTGGAAGGACCTGAAGCAAGCGGTTCATGTGAGGAAACCCACCAACATCTCAGAGTTGAAGCTGTTCTGTACGGAGGAATGGGCTAAAATTCCTCCAAGCCGGTGTGCAGGACTGATCAACAGTTGCCGGAAATGTTTAGTTGCAGTTATTGCTGCACAAGGGGGTCACACCAGATACTGAAAGCAAAGGTTCACATACTTTTGCCACTCACAGTTATGTAATATTGGATCATTTTTCTCAATAAATAAATGATCAAGTATAATATTTTTGTCTCATTTGTTTAACTGGGTTCTCTTTATCTACTTTTATGACTTGTGTGAAAATATGATGTTGTAGGTCATATTTATGCAGAAATATAGAAAATTCTAAAGGGTTCACAAACTTTCAAGCACCACTGTAGGTGTAACACACAAACCTGGTTATAAATTTAATACATTTGAAGTTCTTCATACTAATATAATGTATGTAGCCTCGAAAAATAAGTCTACCCAGTTAATTCTGTTGCTTATTATTTACAGGCTCCTGGGGCCATTTTCTGAATTTCTTTTGAATTTGCAGATTTTATCTCAGACCTGGTTATTTCCTTAGACAAAGCTTTAGTTGTCAGAGATTTTAATATTCACTTCGATAACCCAGAAGACCCTTTGAAAACAGCATTTGTGTCCATTTTAGATTCAGTAGGGGTTAATCAGAATGTCATAGGACTGACCCATAATGGTCGTCACATTCTCGATATAATACTAACATTCAGGTTAAACATAGAAAATATAGTCACACTTCCACAGTCTGAAGTTATCTCAGATCATTATCTCATCTCATTCAAAATATGTCTGAGTAATAATTTATGCACCTCACCACGCTACTGTATTAAACGTACATTCATGTCAACTACTGCACAGAGTTTTATAAATGATCTCCCAGAGTTATCAACTTTGATTTGGTCACTGTCAGCCCCCACAGAACTTGATCAGGCAACTGAATGCTTAGAGTCAATGTTCCACTATACTTTAGATAATGTAGCTCCACTTTAAAGGAAAATGATTTGAGAGAAAAAAATTTGCACCCTGGTATAACGATGACACTCGCACTTTAAAACAGACCACTCAAAAATTGGAACATAAATGGCATCAAACAAACTTGGTAGCAGCGTTCAAATTAGTTTGGAAAGAGAGCTTCCTGAAGTATAGAAAAGTTCTTAGTGCTGCTAGATCAATATATCTCTCCTCCCTAATAGAAGATAACAAAATAATCCTAGATTCCTATTTAATACTGTAGCAAAATTTACCAGGAAAAAGACCACTATAGACACATGCACATCTGTAGTATGTAGTAGCAACAACTTCATGAATTTTTTTCAATAACAAAATTGAAAATATCTGACAAAAAAAATCAAACTACTAATTTAAGGTCAGACAACTTAAGTGACAATTTAAGTAACCCTGTAGTTAAAGACCCACTGACACCACTTTTTACACCACGTAATATGTGTATTTATTGTTTTATTGCTGTATTGTGAAACAAAATATCCAAAACTCAACTTGAATAAAGGGTCGTCTTTGTAGAAAATCAAGAATTTCAGAGCCGATTTTGTGTTTTTTGCCCCGGCTTCTACAAGCGCCATGAGCCATTTACCCGTTTTTGCCGCGGGCGAGTGACGTCACATCAGTGTATGTCGTTCTGGATTGCATGAAAACAAATCACAAGTAATCTAAATCACAAAGTAATTCTTTTTAGAAATACCTTTGGTATGACATCACAACCATATAATTTAGATTCATGAATTTAAATTTACATTTTGATTTTCCAGATAGATGGACTCTGGTCTTCTTATTTCTTCGTCCAATTTTGGGGTCTGTTTGGCTTGCAGTTTCTGTGAAAAAGTCTCTACAATTCTGAAATATAACAGCCAATATATCAAAATAATTCACAAGCTACATGCATGTGAAATAATTCAAAAGTATTTTGATGAGGCAATAGAGATGCCACAAAACAACAATTCAATTCAATTTTATTTAACACTTTCATGTACAGCATACATGTTAACAACAAAATATTAATACAAAAATAAGAATAACATAAAAAGACAAAAGAACATTTGAACAATTTCATGGCATGTAGAAGTTGAAAACAATGTCTGCATGGTCTGTGACAAACCTCAGATTCAATATTTGGAATAACCTCCTCTGCATGATCTGGCACATGTACATTGGGTTCCGAGTCTTCTATTTCTTGGAGCGTCTAATTTGAAGAAAGTTGCATTATATTATAGTCTGTCAGTATTTCGATTTCTATAATAAGACACGGAGGGGGTGATGAAAGGAATTTGTTGTAATTTTTTTTTTTCTTTTATGGTATAGGAAAAAACATGCCGGATGACATCTTATATCTATCACTCCACACATATATCATGTATATTATAGTACACACAGACTGGTCATCGGGAGTAGCGGGAGTTTTCCCGGTGGGCCGGTGGTTCAGTGTGGGCTGGCGGAGAAAAAAAAAAAACAGTTGCGCGCTGGCCTTTAATATGATAAGCAATGTTAACAGTTTCTTTAAGAAATTGTTAACATTGCTTATTACAGTTAACATTGCTTATTACAGTTGCGCGCTGGCCTTTAATATGACAAGCAATGTTAACAGTTTCTTAAAGAAACTGTTAACATTGCTTATCATATTAAAGGCCAGCGCGCAACTGTTTTTTTTTTTCTCCGCCGGCCCACACTGAACCACCGGCCCACTGGGAAAACTCCCACTGGCCAGTCCGTGTGTGCTGGTATTAGCTGCTTTGGCCTATTGATAAGTAATATGCAATGGTATAAGACACATTTGTGACGTTACAACAAATTTTAAACAACATACATGTATTGAATAACAACACATAGCCACGTACCCTGGCTCGTTCTCTTTTGGCAAAGGCACCACCGGACTTTCGCTTTTTGACCGCCCCTTCGGGGGGTCTGCTGTCATCTGTTTCTCTTTTGACAGATTGATTCGGCCCGGGCCTGTCAAACAACGTCGGCACAGCTGACTCCTCCAACACCAGTGGATAAGTTGGATCAAACATTCTTCGCGTTCTGGACGACAAAGTGAAACAGTGCTCCTCGAAATGTGCTGAACAGAGACGTGACCATTTTGTTGACTTCCAGTTCGCACCTGTTTTGGAAACGTTTCTTTCCCACTCTTTTGCTATTTCTGGGTGTTTTTTCCAAGGAAAGGAATGGAGTTTCACTCCTTCCGACGTGGTGTTAGAACACCCGTAAGCCACACATATAATCCCTTTTCGGTTAGACGCCATCTAACTTTTTCACGCAAGGAAATCACAACACCACAGCTCAATATCACAAAAACGACACACTGATGTGACGTCACTTCCGGCATCTCTGAATGAGCCCGTTCTTATCCAGGTCAATCTCCCGGCGCGAAATTTAAAATTACTTCTGAGGTTTAAAACGGACAGTTAAACCAAGAATTAAAACCAGAATTAATCTTTGGAGTCATATATTGTTTGTTTAGCAATTAATACGATATGCCTGTCAGTGGGTCTTTAACAGTATAAGTGTATCAGATCAGCAATTAGAATATTTTACTCCCCTTAGAGAACTCGAACTACTTTCATTAATATCCGCATCAAAATCTTCAACTTGTGTACTAGATCCCTTACCTACATGTCTATTCAAACAGATAATACCTGAAGTAATTGAACCACTTCTAAAAATAATAAATTCTTCTCTTATGATTGGCTATGTACCTAAATCCTTTAAACTTGCAGTTATCAAACCCCTGATTAAAAAAACCTGACCTTGATCCCTGTCAGCTGTCCATTTATCAACCAATATCAAACTTCCCCTTTATCTCCAAGATCCTAGAAAAAGCTGTTGCACAGCAGTTATGCTCATATTTACATAGGAATAACATCTATGAAATATATCAGTCAGGATTTAGACCTCATCATAGCACTGAGACAGCACTGGTTAAAGTAATAAATGACCTACTATTGGTGTCTGATCAGGGCTGTGTCTCGCTGCTTGTGTTATTTGACCTTAGTGCAGCATTTGATACCATTGATCATTCCATTCTTTTAGATAGACTAGAAAATGTTGTGGGAGTTAAGGGAACGGCCCTGTCCTGGCTCAGCTCTTATTTAACTGATCGCTATCAGTATGTTGATGTAAATGGTGATTTTTCTAGACATACTGAGGTAAAGTTTGGTGTTCCACAAGGTTCTGTCTTAGGCCCACTGCTTTTTCCTTTATATATGTTACCTCTGGGTGATATTATTTGTAAGCATGGTATTAGTTTCCACTGTTACGCTGATGACACAGTTGTATGTTTCTGCAAAACCAGATGAGAGACGCCAGCTTAATAGAATTGAGGAATGTGTAAAGGACATTAGACGCTGGATGCTTATTAACATCCTTCTGCTTAACTCTGACAAGACTGAAGTACTTCTATTAGGACCACATGCAGCTAGAAGTAGGTTTTCTGATTACACAGTAACTCTGGATGGCCTTTCTGTTTCTTCACATGCAGCAGTAAAAGACCTCGGGGTGATTATTGACCCCAGTCTTTCATTTGAAACTCATATCGATAACATTACCCAGATAGCTTTCTTTCATCTCAGAAATATTGTTAAGATAAGAAATTTAATGTCACTACATGACACAGAAAAACTAGTTCATGCTTTTGTTACCTCCAGGTTGGATTATTGTAATGCCTTACTGTCTGGATGTTCCAATAAGTGCATAAACAAGCTCCAGTTAGTTCAAAATTCAGCAGCAAGAGTCCTTACTAGAACTAGAAAATATGACCACATCACCCCTGTCATATCCACACTGCATTGGCTCCCAATCAAATTTCGTATTGTTTATAAAATACTACTATTGGCCTTTAAAGCACTGAATGGTCTTGCGCCACAGTACCTGAGCGAACTTCTGGTCCTTTATGACCCGTCACATCTATTTAGATCAAAAGCTGCAGGCTATCTGCTGGTACCTCATATAGTGAAGGCTACATCAGGGGGCAGAGCCTTTTCTTACAAAGCCCCACAGTTATGGAACAGCCTTCCAAGTAGTGTTCAGGAATCAGACACAGTCTCAGGGTTTAAGTCTAGGCTGAAAACATATCTGTTTAGTCAAGCCTTTTTTAAATAGTGTTTATGAGGTAAAGGAGTAGATCTGGAGGGTCCTCAGACATAGAGTGTTTTAGTAAACTGGGATGTATGGATGCTGTCAGTCCCTCCCTCCCTCCCTCCCTCCCTCACTCCCTCCCTCCCTCACTCACTCACTCACTCACTCACTCGAGTTTGTTGACGGTGTAGTGGCTGGCTGCTTTAAGTCCCAGGGCTCCCTCATGCCTGTGCTACCTTCTGGCTCTCCCCTTTTAGTTATGCTGTCATAGTTAGTTTTGCCAGAATCCCTGCTTGCACTAAGCACAAAAGGTATACTGTTCCTACTCATCAGGTGACATTGGGTATATCTAACAACCTGTGTTTTCTCTCTCTTTCTCTTTTTCTCCCCCCCCCCACTCTTTCTGTCCCTCTGAGTTACATATCAATCCTGAGATCGAGGTGCTGACCTCTTCTGTTCCTCGGACCTGCTTGATCCATCCTGATGCCCTGTGTCTAGCTGGAGTCTCATCACATCACTCCTGTGGAGGACGGCCCCATGTGGACAGTTGAAAAGTCACACTTGGAAGATGCTCTGTACTCTTACAGTAATGCTTTTATAGCTGAGGACTACAGTTGACTTGCTAACTTTAGGACTGCAGTTGTCATGAACAGTTCTGCACTCAAGTTTCCATCAATGAAGAGTTTATAACATCAATGAAACAGACTTCATGTTAAAACTGTTTAAAAAATTTTTATAATCACATTGTTTGTTATCACCCAAATGAGGATGGGTTCCCTTTTGAGTCTGGTTCCTCTCAAGGTTTTTTCCTCATGTCATCTGAGGGAGTTTTTCCTTGCCACTGTCACCACAGGCTTGCTCATGGGGGATAGATTAGGGATAAAATTAGCTCATGTTTAAAGTCATTAAAATTCTGTAAAGCTGCTTTGCGACAATGTCTATTGATAAAAGCGCTATAAAAAAATAAACTTGACTTGACTTGACAAATGAAGCTCCGGTTGCTGAAGAGGCATGGAAATTCTGGAGTGAAATTTGGGGGCAGAGTGTCTTACACAATAAGAAGGCTGATTGGCTTAAGGATGTGAAGTCTCAGCTGCAGGAAAAAACAAAGAAGGGGCAGATTAAGATCCACCTCAAAGATGTCTGTGCAAGTGAACAAGCTGCCTAACTGGAAAGCACCTGGCCCAGATGGGATCCAGGGATACTGGGTTAAACAGTAAGCTAGCAGAACACCTGGATGAATGTGTTACCAATGGGACAGTCTCTGAATTGAAGGTAACTGGAAGAACAACATTGGTAATTTAAAAATAAGAGTAAGGGTAATGTGGTTGAGAATTACCAGCCAATAGCTTGCCTGAACCTTGTTTGGAAATTATTGATAGGCATCTTTGCTGAGAAGACCTACCAGTTTCTGCTGGAAAATGATCTACTCCCATATGAGCAGAAGGGATGTTGCAAACAGTCGTTAGGTACAAAAATCATCTAGTGATAGATAAAACAATCCTGAAGCACTGCAAGCAATATCATTACCAACTTATGCATAGTCTGGGTTGATTTCAAGAATCTCTTCAAAGGTTTGGAATTGCTGAGAATGTCAGTTGCATTCTCCATGATAGTATGAAGGACTGGAAGACACAGTTTTATTCAAACAGTGAGTACCTGGTTGATGTGAGGATTCAGAGGGGTATTTTTCAAGGTGACTCATTTTCACCACTGTTATTTATGATAACACTCAATCTTATCTCAGTGGTGCTGAGATAGGTTTCCAGCTGAATGGGTTGAATGGGTTACCAGCTTGGAAAGATAGGCCCGGCTGTCAACCACTTGCTGGTCATGGATGATTTAAAGTTCTTTGGGAAGACTGAAAATCAGATAAATTCCTTAGCGAAGACTGTGCAAGAATGCAGTACTGATAAAGGAATGGAGTTCAGGATTTCCAAATGTGCTGTGCTCACAGTGAAGAAGGGGAAGAAAGCTCATTGTCAAGGCATTGTGCTGCCAACAGATGAGGTAATGATGGACCTGGATAAAAGTGGGTACAAGTACCTTAGAATCTTTGAACTTGATGATATACTGCATGGTGACATGAAAAATAGAGTGACTACCACTTACCTGAAGAAACTTAAGTGGGTATTAAAAATCAAGCTAAATTCAAGGAATCTGATCCATGCTATCAATACCTGGGCCATAGCTGTCATACGTTACAGTGCTGGAATTGTAAAGTGGATGAAGTTGAAGATTGAGGAACTAGATAGGAAGACAAGGAAGGTCATGACCATGTATGGTGCTTTGCACCCTAAGTCAAATGTCAATAGGCTTTACATGAAGCGAGCTAATGGTGGGCATGGGTTGATTAGTGTGGAAGACTGTGTGGATGGGGAGAGAAAAACCCTTGCCTCCTACTTGTCTAACAGTGAGGAACAGGTGCAGAAATATGGAGCATCACAAATGGGCCTGGAAAGAGGTGATGTGGAAAGAAAAGATACCTTCAAAACAAGGAAACAAGAGGAGAAGCAGGAGGACCTGCTGAATTTGCACTTGCATGGACAGTTTGAGTGGGATATAGAGGGTCTGAAAGATCTGGAGGCCTCCTGGGTATGGGTGAGAAATGGAGTTTTGAAGAGAAGCACTGAGAGTCTCATAATGGCAGCACAAGAGCAAGCATTACACACAAAAGCAGTGGTACATAGTATTTACCATACAAATGACACAGGGAAATGCAGACTGTGCACTGAAAAGACCGAAAGTGTCACGCATATTATCAGCGGATGTAAAATGCTGGCCCAGAAAAAGTACAAGCGACAACATGATAAGGTCAGACAAAACTTGCACTTGTTGCTTTGCTGAAAATTTGGATACCAGGTTGCCAATGAGTGGTATGAATATGTGCCACTAAAGGTGATGGAAGAGGAAGGCAAGCCGAAGTTGTTTTGGGATCATCATGATTTCCAAACTGGGCCGGCACAGTGGTGTAGTGGTTAGCACTGTTACCTCACAGCAAGAAGGTCCTGGGTTCAAGCCCAGTGGCCAACGAGGGCCTTTCTGTGTGGCATTTGCATGTTCTCTCCCCATGTCTGCGTGAGTCTCCTCCAGGTGTTCAGTTTCCCCCACAGTCCAAAGACTGGTGACTCTACAGTGGTGCTTGAAAGTTTGTGAACCCTTTAGAATTTTCTATATTTCTGCATAAATATGACCAAAAACAACATCAGATGTATACACAAGTCCTAAAAGTAGATAAAGAGAACCCAGTTAAACAAATGAGACAAAAATATTATACTTGGTCATTTATTTATTGAGGAAAATGATCCAATATTACATATCTGTGAGTGGCAAAAGTATGTGAACCTCTAGGATTAGCAGTTAATTTGAAGGTGAAATTAGAGTCAGGTGTTTTCAATCAATGGGATGAAAATCAGGTGTGAGTGGGCACCCTGTTTTATTTAAAGAACAGGGATCTATCAAAGTCTGATCTTCACAACACATGTTTGTGGAAGCGTATCATGGCACGAATAAAGGAGATTTCTGAGGACCTCAGAAAAAGTGTTGTTGATGCTCATCAGGCTGGAAAAGGTTACAAAACCATCTTGAAAGAGTTTGGACTCCACCAATCCACAGTCAGACAGACTGTGTACAAATGGAAGAAATTAAAGACCATTGTTACCCTCCCCAGGAGTGGTCGATCAACAAAGATCACTCCAACAACAAGACGTGTAAAGGTCAGCGAGGTCGCAAAGGACCCCAAGGTAACTTCTAAGCAACTGAAGGCCTCTCTCACATTGGCTAATGTTAATGTTCATGAGTCCACCATCAGGAGAACACTGAACAACAATGGTGTGCATGGCAGGGTTGCAAGGAGAAAGCCGCTGCTCTCCAAAAAGAACATGGCTGCTCGTCTGCAGTTTGCTAAAGATCACGTGGACAAGCCAGAAGGCTATTGGAAAAATGTTTTTTGGACGGATGAGACCAAAATAGAACTTTTTGATTTAAATGAGAAGCATTATTTTTGGAGAAAGGAAAACACTGCATTCCAGCATAAGAACCTTATCCCATCTGTGAAACATGGTGGTGGTAGTATCATGGTTTGGGCCTGTTTTGCTGCATCTGGGCCAGGACGGCTTGCCATCATTGATGGAACAATGAATTCTGAATTATACCAGCAAATTCTAAAGGAAAATGTCAGGACATCTGTCCATGAACTGAATCTCAAGAGAAGGTGGGTCATGCAGCAAGACAACGACCCTAAGCACACAAGTCATTCTACCAAAGAATGGTTAAAGAAGAATAAAGTTAATGTTTTGGAATGGCCAAGTCAAAGTCCTGACCTTAATCCAATCGAAATGTTGTGGAAGGACCTGAGGCAAGCAGTTCATGTGAGGAAACCCACCAACATCCCAGAGTTGAAGCTGTTCTGAATGGAGGAATGGGCTAAAATTCCTCCAAGCCGGTGTGCAGGACTGATCAACAGTTACCGGAAATGTTTAGTTGCAGTTATTGCTGCACAAGGGGGTCACACCATATACTGAAAGCAAAGGTTCACATACTTTTGCCACTCACAGATATGTAATATTGGATCATTTTCCTCAATAAATAAATGACCAAGTATAATATTTTTGTCTCATTTGTTTAACTGGGTTCTCTTTATCTACTTTTAGGACTTGTGTGAAAATCTGATGATGTTTTAGGTCATATTTATGCAGAAATATACAAAATTCTAAAGGGTTCACAAACTTTCAAGCACCACTGTAAATTGACCGGAGGTGTGAATGTGAGTGTGAATGGTTGTTTGTCTGCAATGACCTGGTGACTTGTCCAGGGTGTACCCCACCTCTTGCCCATAGTCAGCTGGGATACGCTCCAGCTTGCCTGAGACCCTGTACAGGATAAGTGGCTACAGATAATGGATGGATGGATGGATGGATGGATGGATGGATGGATTTCTAAACTGACAGAATCATAGAACATCGATGTCTTGATATAGTGGTATTAGATCAAGAAAATAATCAGTGTCAGATCATTGATGTAGCCCTCCCAGCAGTTTACAACATCATTACGAAACAAATAGATAAGATCGATACCTACTCTGAGCTGAAGGTGGAGATTGCAAGATTGTGGAGAATGCTTGAGAATAAGGTAGCATTGATACCAGTGGTGATTGGCACCTTAGGGTCAATACCACTGAAGTTCAAGGATTATCTAGAGCAGCTTGGAATCCGATATGATCTACACACTTGGGTACAGTGTGGTATGGGTACAGCTCGCATATTGAGAAAAATACTGTCTGTCTGAGGCCCTTGTTGAGGGCTTGACAGACAAGTAAACATACCAGTGTAAACCACAAAGAACATAGATCATGCGGCATGGAAATAATAATAATGTCATTGTTTTTCTAGTTAATTTTTAGACCACATCCATGCACACCCCTGGATGCGCATAATGGACATTCAATGAACTGCATTCCTTGATATTTTCCAAGTAACACTCAGTGGTATATAACACAGAGAAATTATCAGCTGATAGATTAACATGGACTTTTTTGGATAATATGAACTAATTCATTCATTCATTCATTCATTCATTCATTCATATTGTAATTAATTAAGTATTAATTAACATATTTATTAATTTTAGTTTAGTTTATTAATTAGTTTATGTCAATATACCAATAATTAGTAACTATGGTATTGAAGCCAGCTAACCTGTTTAGTTTGTACAGTCTCCATTTGGATCTTCTCTTAGAGAATAGACAACACAGTGCACATCCATTTTGCTTCTATTTTTGTTCACATTACTTGACTACATAAATAAATTATATTGTATATGAATTGAATACATTGACTGTTCTATCACAGTTGTTCATCTGTCAGTCATCTTAATTCAGTGCAATGTTGGTCAGTTTTCATAAAATCCTCATTATTTGTCTCTATTCTAAGTTTGGATGAGCATTAGGATTTTTTTTTCTGTTTCTGGCTGAGAATCATATCTACTTGTGAAACTTCTCTTCAAAAGATTCATTATGCAAGATTATTTCTGGTACCAAAGCCCAAAAATGGGCGGCACGGTGGTGTAGTGGTTAGCGCTGTCGCCTCCCAGGAAGAAGGTCCAGGTTCGAGCCCTATGGTCGGTGAGGGTCTTTCTGTGCGGAGTTTGCATGTTCTCACCGTGTCCGCGTGGGGGTGCTCCGGTTTCCCCCAAAGACATGTAGGTTAGGTTAACTGGTGACTCTAAATTGACCGTAGGTGTGAATGTGAGTGTGAATGGTTGTCTGTGTCTGTGTGTCAGCCCTGTGATGACCTGGCGACTTGTCCAGGGTGTACCCCATCTTTCGCCTGTAGTCAGCTGGGATAGGCTCCAGCTTGCCTGTGACCCTGTAGAACAGGATAAAGTGGCTAGAAATAATGAGATAAGGTATTTTTCTAAGTGACACATCTAGTTTGTATGCCTCACCTATTATTAGCTCTACCCAGCCCTGTGCCACCATCTCAGAGCTCAGGAATAATCAGAATATCTTGTCTAAGCAGGCCCAGTTTAATGAAGAGGATTGAGGGGAGGGGGGTCATTCCTGCCTTTACTGACTTCCTCTTTTGGCAGGAAGACATGTTTACTGAATATGCAGTGTTTTTCTTTTTTTCTTTTCATCTCATTTTCTTTTTTTCCACATGCAGGTGTCATATCTTAAAGATTATCCCAAACAAACAAAGAAACAAACAAACTCCTTTATACTGACAAATAACATCCATACAAGACATATTTGAGTGGTCACTTGTTCATATTTGTACCTGTATACTGTGTACAGATTTTATTTTAAAAGCCTTTATTTGTCACATATACGTTACAGCACAGTGAAATTCTTGCTCTGCATTTAACCCATCTGAAGCAGTGAAAACATACGCACATGCATGCACGCACATAGAGAGAGAGAGATTTGATTTTTAAGGGTACTTTATTAAAAACATTTCACATATATGTACAATTACATTACTGTGTTTTTCACAATAACCATTGTGCAAATACTAATTTCTCAGAGATAACAGAACAGACAACATCTTCATAGCACCAGACACTTGTAAAGACATCAACATTCTTTGTGGAGTTATAAAACAAAAATTCCATTTGTATCCTAGACTTAATCAGCCTTTTTAGAATTACAAGTACATCATAGTCTGTATTTTGCTCAATTTTGTTGTTCCTACTAATATATATAGACATTTTAGCATTGCCTAGGATGAAGTTGATCAATTCAAATTTTGTACCATCAATCTTACAATATTTATAGCCGAAGATGAACATTTCCTTAGAAAACTGTTCATTAAAAAAATTAAAAACTGTTCGTAGTACATCAAATAAAACATCCAATCTACCACAATGGTAGAAGGCATGAAAAACCGTTTCTCTCTCAGAGCAGAAAGGACAACCAACACTGACATTGGGGTCCATAATGGAAATAAAAGAATTAGTAGCAACAATACCATGAAGAACTCTCCACTGTAAATCATCCATTCTCTTAGTTAATGGCGGCTTGTACAGATTTCTCCATTCAGGCTTAAGAGCATTTTTAAAAGCATTAACATTACGCCAAGGGGTGTCAGGTCTGTTACAAAGCCATTTTCGATTCAGTATTTTGACACAGTGCCTGTACATAGCTTTGCCACTGGCCTCATCAAGAGCCATAACGCTTTGTGTAGTGCAAAGAAAATCAGGAGAATCATCTCCATATTTAGGGGATAAGGTCAGGGCAGGAAAGGCATCATTAGGATCAGGGGCCACAACACCATTCCTAAAATCCCTTAATAGTTTGCGCTCATCGGCAGTGAGAGAATATTTCAACCTCTGCAATATACCACCTATGACCCGTAGAGATCGCAATCCCAAATGAGTAGCCACCCCCACAACATTGTCAAAATCAGGACCACATACTTCTAGCAGTTGAGATAAGGTCAATATTTTCTTCTGGCACAGCAGTGCATCAAGACTAGAAGTACCATCCATAAACTTGAATCTTGTATTATAAATGACAGGGTGATTTAAAAACCAAAACAAAGACAGATCATCATCAGATATTTTCACAGTAAACAAAGCCCAAACTTTGAAAAGCCCCCGATAAAACAGTGGAAGTCCATTCATATTCAGTTTGATAGGATCCATTAAGAACAATGTCCTGTCTAGAGAAAAATCTCCCATGGTGGACAGGATCTCACATGCCACTCCCCTCCATGTCAGGTCTGCTGGCCCAGCAAGAAGGCGTTGAACATACTGTAGTCGAAAAGCAGCAGCCCTACTGGCTAGATGAATGAGTCCTTGCCCACCCTCCTCTGTAGGCAAGAATAAAACACTTTGAGGTATCCAGTGCAGTCGATCCCAGAAAAAGTCCACCAAGAGAGCTTGAATTCTGGGGAGCAGGTTGGGAGGAGGGTCAACACAGGCCAACCTGTGCCACAGGAGGGAGGCGACTAAGTTGTTAATAATAAGGACACGCCCCCTGTAAGACAGATGAGGTAAAATCCACTTCCATTTCATAAGACGGCCTTTCATTTTTTCATAGACTCCCTCCCAATTTCTCAGTGTAGAAACATTATCACCCAAATAAACACCCAGATACTTGAAGCCTCCGCTCTTCCATGTAAGACCATGAGGAAGGACTGGTGCTGTATTCATCCAGTCCTCTAACAAGAAAGCTTCACACTTGGCCCAGTTCACCTTAGCAGAGGAGAGTCGTTCAAAATTATTAAAAGTCAAGACAAAACTGTCAATGTGTTCTTGTTTATCTATCATTAAAAGTAGATCATCAGCATATGCTGACAAACATACAACAGAATTGCTTTTTAACAGGACACCAGACATAACACTCCTCAGTCTATGTAAGAGAGGTTCAAAACACAAGGCATATAACATCCCAGAAAGAGAGCACCCTTGCCTGATGCCTCTTTCTACCTTAAAAGGTGCACCCAAGCTACCATTAATCTTCAGTAGGCTCTCAATGTCACTGTACATCACTTTGAGCATGACAATAAAACCAGGATTAAAACCAAAAGCTTCCAAAACTTTCCATAAGAACCGGGGCTCAACTCTGTCAAAAGCTTTGAGTTGGTCAATAAGCAAAAATGCTATATTTTTCTTAGATAGTGTACAAACATCCATTGTGTCACGAACTAGGGAGATATTATCAAAGATAGATCTGCCAGGCACACAGTATGTTTGGTCCACATGGATTACCTCCTCCATCACCTTCTTCAATCTGGTCGCCAATACCTTTGAGAATATCCGACAGTCAATGCACAAAAGGGACAGGGGGCGCCATTGCCCAATGTCAGTAAGGTCACCTTTTTTCGGCACCAGGGTCAGAACAGCTCTCCTACAACTGAGGGGGAGCTTGCCATCAGTGATACTGGCATTCAACATGCCCAGTAAGTCCTGCCCAATAACTGACCAGAAGGCTTTATAAAACTCAACTGGTAGACCATCTATCCCAGGAGTTCGGCCATTCTGCATGCCCCCAACAGCAGCTTGGAGTTCTTCCAAAACCAAGGGTTTGTCCAGCATGTCTGCAGAGTCTTTCTTAAGGTTTGGCAGGTCATTGAGGAACATATCGCTCAAACATTGTTGCTCTTCAAACTCACTTGTATACAAGTCAGTGTAGAAGGCTGTAGCCCGCCTCCTGATGTCAGTAGTCTCAGTTAAGAGAGATCCCGACTCAGAACGAAGGGCCTGTATGAGTCTTTTTTGACCATTTTTCTGTTCCAGACTAAAGAAAAACTTAGAAGGAGCATCCATACCTGACACATCTCGAAATCGCGACCGGACCAAAGCACCCTGTGCCCTTTTTTCCAACAGATCCTTCAATTGAAGTTTCTTCAATTTCAGCTCCTCAATGCGGGCTTCATCTGTATTACCAATGGCACTCTGGAGTTGGACAATATCTGTTTCTAGAGATTTGAGGTTAAAAGTGAGATCTCTGGTGACATTAAGAGTATACTGCTGACACAGTTGCCTAATACGCACTTTACCTATGTCCCACCATTGTTGTACAGAAGAATAACATTCTTTTTCCCCTTTAAAAACTTTCCAGAAATAAATAAAAGTGTCTCTAAAACCATTATCTTCTAATAAAGCAGTGTTAAAGTGCCAGTAGGCGCTTTTAGGTTTAACACCACAGAAAGAAAAAAAACAAGAAACCAAGCTGTGGTCAGAAAAACCAACAGGCACAATAGTACATTTCTTAAAAAAATTAAACTGCTGTTTAAAACCATAAAATCTATCAAGTCTGGCTAGAGATACATAACCATTGCGGGAATGGGCCCATGTATATTGCCTTTGGCTACCATGTAAGTTGCGCCAAATGTCTTCAAGATCATGAGTTTCCATGATTTCAATCATTCTTTTTCGTGAGGTCATGTGGGGTTCAACATGGTTTCTGTCAATATCAAGAGTAGTGCAATTAAAGTCGCCACCAACAAGTAAAAAATCACTGGGGTCACAATCATTCAGAACACGATCCAAAATGTTGAGAAAAACCATTCTATCAATACTGGCAGTGGGTGCGTAAGCGCAGATAAAAACAAAAAAAGCATCTTCAAATTTGGCTCTCACTTTTAGAAGTCTACCCTTTACAATTTCGTCAACATCATAAGAAATGGGGGTACATAGTTTTGAAAATAGAATCCCCACCCCACCACTAACATTGGTATTGTGGCTTAACAAGGTAAGACCACCAAACTCTTTGGCCCACTCAACAGAGTTGCGTGCGTCAGAATGAGATTCCTGTACAAACATGACGTCGATATTTTTTAGCTCAATTAACCTGAACAATTCCTGCCTCTTTAAAGCGTGTCTAGCACCATTCACATTTAACGAAGCAGCATGGACAAGAGGCATTGATAAGAAAATAAAAAATAAAAAATACATAAACATCATGAAAACAAAGTTAAGAGGGGACATTATCAACAAGCAGTGTTTTCAGTTTGCCCAAGATTCTTTTAAGACGGGCGACTTCATTGTTTACAAAACACCCCTGAGCAATAAACTTTGTGGTCTGTTCCACAAATAATTCAACATTTGGAAAATAATGGTCAATGCGGACATGTTTGGCGCGTTTGGTTTTCGCCAGGAAGCTTTTTATATCATCAGCAGAATATAACTGACCAGGATAACCACTAAGTGCCAAACTGCACGTTATGCTACAATCAGAAGCTTCATTCTCACTTTCTATGTCAGACTTATGTGGATCTGTAACTGGCTTCTTGGCTTTATTAGCACTGCTATTACTGCGTGTAGACTTTCTTTTAACAGTTTTTGGTGGTTCTTTAAAATCAGCGTCAGTAGCTATACTCTCCTCATCATCTGCGACAGTTTCCCCACTGGAGGGCGGATCTACGCTAGGCTGTGACACTTGCGTATCTGCAGGGTCAACACTACTAGCCTGTTCTGGATCATCTTTATCGTTCAAAACATTGTCAGCAGATCCCTCTCCATTCACAACTCCAGAGGTAGCAGCACTAGGACAGGGTTGCGCATCAAAATCAAGTACATCATTTGTGGCAACTTGAATGTCCATTCCATCACCATTAGCCTCGGTCTGAGCAGCCTCAGGTTTATCCCCAACTGCATCATCCACCACCCCAACCGCACCTTCCACCTCAATTGCACCCGCCTTATCAGTTTCACCACCAGCTTCAGCAGTAGTCACAAGAACATTATCAATTGCTTTCTGGGTCTTAAGACAATCTCTGCGGAAATGCCCCATCTGACCACATCCCAAACATTTCATTGTAGTGTCAGTGGTAACATATATCTCATAATTGAAATTATCGACTTTGACATTTAGTTTCAATTCCAGCTCTTTGCAGATCATATACACTGAACGCCGGAAGGAGACAACATGTTTTAAGAGGGGTGATTTGCTAGCTATGGCAATTTTTCTTATTGGTGATACGATTTTCCCATAACGGGAGAGAGTGTCCAGTAGAACAGCATCACTAATGAAGGGAGGAACATTGGAAACCATGACTTTTTTGGACGGCATAGACAAGGGGAGAGCAGTAATGAATTGGCCATCTATCACTAGGCCACATTCAACGATTGCATTCGCCATGTCAATCGTTCTAAGAAAACAGACAACAACGTTGTTCATGCGTGAAGCTGACAGGACATTTTCATGTCCAACGAGTTCACCTATAGCAAGGCTTAGGGTCTCAACGCTAAGTTTAGAATCAATTTTAATAGCATGACGCCGAGTCAAAAAACCAAGATCCATCCCTGGGTCAGTCATACTCCCAATGAAGGGAGATCGACGCCCAGGTCAAAAAAAAAAAAAACACAAAAACAACACACACGCGCGCGCGCACACGCACACACACACACCAACCACGCAAAAAATAAAAAAATAAACAAAGACAGAAAAGAGAAGGAGAGAGAAAAGCACCAAACACTCCTGGCGCGGCGGCCAGCACTCGCACGCTCAGTCAGCGCTCCGCCCACTCGCTCCCAGCATACGCTCAGAGAGAGAGAGAGAGAGAGAGAGAGAACAGTGGCACCTGGGGATTTTTTTTTATTATTAGAAGCCTTTATTTCATGGCTCTGTGTTACTAAGGGAAACGACATACTAGTGTGCTGGTTACTTCACAAGCAGATTTCCAGTTTCAGTGCAAATGGTTGCATCCAGGTCAGTCTATTTTTAGCAATATCATAACTTTTAAAATGGACAAATTGTTGTTATAAAGTCTTATTTTTAGTTTAAATGTGTGGGGGACACATTAAGGCACTTGCCATAATCTGAAAATGATGTTTATTTTGGGGTTTTGTTTGACTTTAAGGTCATCCTGTTAAGTAGGCATATTTTCATGTCAAAAGAGGATGTCAGTAAAGGCAGGAATGTATGGTCTGTTGAAGTTTTCTGCTCACAGTGCTGTTATAAAGCCCATGGGCATCGCCACCATTGAATGTGGTGGGGACGTGTCCCCTTCACATTTCATAATTCTTTGTTTGGACCCCCCCACATTTAACATAAAATATGAGTTCACCCAGCGCCGTTTCTATTGCTTCATGAAAGAATCCATTCCACTTGATCGATAAGAGAATACACAGACCACTGAAATTCCACTCCGGGTTTTCTGGGCGTTACCTACAACAGCTCACCGTACGCAAGTGAAGTGAATCTCAGCGTGAGCAGAGACATTTTGGTGCAAGGTGCAGCTGCTCGAAAGTGGAGGAGGCAACGTCAGCTCCATTGCCGTCTCACAATGGCTAGCTTTTGCTAAAACCTTATTCTTTTGTTATTTGCTCTCAAAATTAACCCTAGGCCACGTTAAATTAATGTTCAACTAAACAATGAAATAAGCTTAGCCTAATGGGGTATTCTTGGTTGATGATGAATTGTTTGCAGTATTTGCTCCTCCCCAGACACAATGGACATAAGGACATTCTTTACAAAGAAGCAGAAAGTCAGTCAAAATTTCCCCACAGGACAGGGGTTTTTTTTTGTCCCAATGGAAATGTTAGTGCAGTTAGCTGGCTAGTCAATGTTAGATGTATCATCTAGCTTAATGTTAGCTATCATTTAATTCAAACCCAGTAGGCCTGCCTTACTGTAATGCCAAGAATGAGGTCAAGTCTGCTCTGATGATATTTATTGATTCCCTGTTGTGATTTGAAGAACTTTTGTCTGATCTTTGCCAGTTTTCTGGAAAGTAAGATGGGAAATCAGTGTATGGGGAAGGAACAGTAGAGAGGAAAGCGATGGCGAGAGACGGATGTTATTCCAGGTGGATTGTGAAGGAAAGGGGGATAAAAGTTATGAAGTGGTAGAAATTGTGGTGGCACCAATATAAGAAGGAGTTATATCTATAAATTTATTTGTTATACTAATCTGTAAATGTTACTGTAGTACCACCATTGCATGTAGGTTGACAAAACTGCACTTGTTCAGTGTGTGAAGTTCTCTTTTATGTGTCATTGCTTGACACAGTGTGATTTTGTGTTATGAAGACTGCATGATGCCATGTCATTTTTGTTATGAGTATCACTAAATTGGAAAAAAGTAAAATGCACCCACTAAAGTCACTGTTGGTGGTTAACAAAATTGCACCTGTTCATTGTGTGAAGTTATTTATGTGTCACCGTTGCTTGACACAGTGTAATTTTGTGTTATGAAGTTTGCATGATGCCATGTCATGCCTGTTCATTGTGTGAAATTATGAATATTCTTATTTTTAAACATACAGTTGAGTGTCACTATTGCTTGGCACAGTGGCATGTTGTGTTACATCTAAAACTAAATAAAAAAGGAAACACAAAAAGTAAAATGCGCCCATAAAGTCATTGTTGGTGATAAATTGTCACATTCATCTCATTATCTTAGGCAGAGCGGTGAGTTTAAAAACAGGCTGATGAATATATGGACTAGTTGAATGAGGACTTATTGCTGAGTCTCTAAAATAGTCATTGAATTAAGTGACTTTTGTAGGTAAAATTAGGTGTTTAACAATCTGTTAAAAATACACCAGAATGCAGGAAATGTCATCTAATTAATTAAAAATTTTCTGGGGAAGGACCCCCAGACCCACCACCAGTGTGTCCCCCCCACATTAAAAATGATTCTGAAGCCCCTGATAAAGCCCATCCTGGGTATTTGTTCTATGAGAATAGGTGAATGATTGTTGGAGAAAGTGTGACACACAATTAAAGCAATACTGGAAATTTCTGGCTTGGCCACAAGTTATGAAGACCTTTACATAACCTAAATAAGGGACTGGTTCCATGTACTGCTCACAGCTGAATTACAGGGATTATAAATTAACAAAATAAATGATTCTTGTAAAACCACCAGGGCAGAGAACAAACAGTTACAATCTATTCCTGACAATGATTACATTAGCTGTACACTTTTGCCCAATTATACCTCATAATTTCATGTGACTTTTTACTTCCTGCATGAAATTCAAGTTTTATTGGTCACATATAATTACAAGTAATTAAAGTGAAATTCTTATATAGCTTAGGTCATTGCGAGTGTAAAAGTATATATATATATATATAAGATAAATTAAAAACTATAGAAATAAAGGGGAAGGGGGGAGAAGAAAAAAATAAATAATAAAAACACACACACACACACACACACACACACACACACACACACACACACACATATATATATATATATATATATATATATATATATATATCCTGTTCTACAGGGTCGCAGGCAAGCTGGAGCCTATCCCAGCTGACTACGGGCGAAAGGCGAGGTACACCCTGGACAAGTCACCAGGTCATCACAGGGCTGACACATAGACAACCATTCACACTCACATTCACACCTACGGTCAATTTAGAGTCACCAGTTAACCTAACCTGCATGTCTTTGGACTGTGGGGGAAACCGGAGCACCCAGAGGAAACCCACGCGGACACGGGGAGAACATGCAAACTCCACACAGAAAGGCCTTCATCGGCCGCTGGGCTCGAACCCAGGACCTTCTTGCTGTGAGGCGACAGTGCTAACCACTATACCACCATGTCACCAGAATAAGTCTATTTACTGTATTTTTATTATTTAATATTTATTGTTTGATCTCAAATACATTAAGAAGGCAAGAAATTATACTAATTATCTTTTGACGAGGCACGCCTGTTAATTAAAAAGCATTCCAGGTGACTACCTCATGAAGCTGGTTAAGGTAATGCCAATAGTGTGCAGAGCATCATCAAGGTAAAATGATGGCTACTTTGAAGAATTTAAAATATGAAATCTATTTTGTTTAGCAATTTTTTGTTTATGACATAATTATATACATGTTCCCTATGTTAGTTCATAGTTTTGATGTTTTCAGTATTGTTCTACAATGTAGAAAATAGTCCAAATACAGAACAACTTATGAATAAGTAGTATTGTAGGTAGGCATATCAGACGCTTGCTGGCCGTGCTGTGAAAATTGTGCATGCAGACGCTCATCTAAGTTTCCAAATCTGTTATTGCTTAACTCTTGAATATTTTCTATTGTGAATACTATCATTAAAAAGCTTATGATTTCTGCTTTCCAAAGAAATTTTTCTTGTTAAGATCTGTTCAGTACTTTGGGAGTAATGGCAGGTTGAAGTTGGTACAACAGAGTAAAAACACTCTGCTCACGTGACGTCGGGAAACTGCCAGTGTTTTTTGAGTCACGGGAAAGTGGTCAGGCTCTCTCTCTTCTGATCAGTTTCTGACTGGATTACTCACGAATATCAATCGGATAACTTTTATAGGGATGTTCTCTCACTCTCACTGTTTCTGATGACGTATTCAGCAAAATTTTTCATCAGCTAGTTTTGATGTTATGATTCATAGGAGACTTTGAAGTGAGTTTTCATAACTTTACTGACTTATTTTTTCAAATCAAACTGATTCATGTAAATAAATATTTTAGAATATAACTGGAGTAGTTTTGATGAAAAATATTGAGATCTTCATGGTCGGAATGATATTTTAAAAAACCAGAAGTCAGAAACGTGAGTGTCAATTTCAGTTCAATTAACTGGAATTGTTTATTGGATGTGGCTCACACAGTTTTTTTGAGGTTAGCCTTGAAAGTTGTGAATATCAGTCCTGCGCGCTGTGGCGCGTGTACCAAAAGGTGCGCCTCGGGCTGCGCACGCGCTGAGTGAGCTCCAGCACACGCGCCGTGAACAAAGCACACCTGTTCTCAATTAGTGAAAGAAGTGTTGGGCTATTTAAGGACTGTACTGATGCAAAGACATTGCGAAGTATTACGCTACGTTTTGTGTGCATTACCATGCCTTGTTTCCTGTGTTTGTGGTTTTCCTGGTTTCTCGACTCCTGTTCCTGGTTCTAGTTCTCGTTTTGCCTCCGACATCCTGTTTGCGCCTCGACTGACCCTTTGCCTGTTTTCTTGTTTATGACCTTGCTTGCTGATTTGGACTGTTTGCTTTCATGTGTGTTTTATGCACTTCATGTATATATCGCACTGTATTTGTCTGTGAAGATTCTCAGTCATCCAGGTCATAGTAAACTGTGGGTGGTAAAAGAGAGCAACTGGACTTGCTTGAAGATTCTTGAAGACGTTTCACCTCTCATCCGAAAGGCTTCTTCAGTTCTGTGAAGAAGCCACAGAACTGAAGAAGCCTTTCGGATGAGAGGTGACACGTCTTCAAGAATCTTCAAGCAAGTCCAGTTGCTCTCTTTTACCACCCACAGATCGCACTGTATTATAATAAACACTTTTGCACATACATCCACCTCTCTCGCGCACTTGACAGAATACTTCGCCCACAATGGATGTAGTGGAAGTGTTTCAATACGCAATCCCACGCTGCTTCCGGGTTTCCCTGCCCCTGCCACTCCCCTCATATTTTCGTCTGAAGACTGACTGGAGTCCCCCGGCAGTCTACTACGGGATATCACCCTATGGGATTCAAGCTGCAGTGTGATCTCTTCTACGAGAACCTCCAAGAGCCCAAGCCACCCAAACCCATCTGGGTAAGCTTTGTACTGACATTCATTGCTGAACTAGCACGCAGATGGGTGGACTATCTGATTCGGGTTGAACACCCGTGCCTTCGTAACTCTCAGACTTTCTTTGCCATGCTAAAGTTTATTTTCAAATCCTTAGTAAGGGAGGAACACCATGAAAATTTTTGGGGAGGGGCAATCATGCCAGAGGCTGACCCAGCTGAGGATGCCAGTGCTCCAGAGCTCCCTCCTGTGGTTGACACAGTCAAGGAGGCTGTTGCTCTAGAGTGCCTCCTAAAAGCAACCACTCCAGTGGCCGAGACATATGAGGAGGCTGTTGCTCCAGAGCTCTCCCTAGTGACTGAAGTAGAGACAGCAGAGGAGACTGTCTCTTTTGAGCTGGTTTCTCAGCCTGAGCCAGCACCTGCTCCTGTGCCAGAGGCAGAACCAACGCCTGCTCCTGTGCCAGGGGCAGAGCCAGCACCCACTCCAGAGCCAGAACCCACACCAGAGCCTGCGTCAGGGTCAGAGCCAGTGCCAGAACCTGTGTCAGGGCCAGAGCCAGTGCCTACTCCAGAGCGCACTCCAGTGCCAATGTCAGAGCCTGTGTCTACTCCAGAGCCCACTCTAGTGCTGGAGCCAGCGTCCGAGTCTACGCCAGAGCCAGTGCTGGAGCCAGCATCTGAGGCTACTCCAGAGCCAGTGCCGGAGCCAGCGTCCGAGTCTACGCCAGTGCCAGACCCAGCGTCAGAGTTCAAAAGAGAGTCAAGTCCACAGTCTAAGCTGTCTCTAGAGCTCAAGCCATCTCCAGAGCTTGAGCCCAAATCTAGTCCTGAGCTCGAGCCATCTCTAGAGCCCAGTCCAGCTTCGTCTCTAGAGCTTGAGCCAGATCTCGAGTCCAGTCCAAAGTCGTCTCCAGAGTTCGAGCCGTCTACAGAGCCCGAGCCCAGTCCAGAGCCGTCTACAGAGCCCAAGCCCAATCCAGAGTCCACATCTAGTCCCGAGCATGAACCCAGTCCAGAGTCCACATCTAGTCCCGAAGTCAGGCCTACTCCTAGCCAAGAACCTAAGTTGTGCCTAGAGCCTGAGCCCGAACCCCCACCGGGGCCAAGTATTATGGATTTTCACTTCCGGAGGGAGTTCTTTTGGGAAAGGGTTCTGTCAGTCCTGCGTGCTGTGGCGCGTGCACCAAAAGGCGCACTGAGTGAGCTCAAGCATGCATGCTGTGAACAAGGCACACCTGTTCTCAATTAGCGAACGAAGTGTTGGGCTATTTAAGGACTGCACTGATGCAAAGACATTGCAAAGTATTACGCTACGTTCTGTGTGCATTACTGAGCCTTGTTTTCCTGTGTTTGTGGTTTTCCTGGTTTCTCGACTCCTGTTCCTGGTTCTAGTTCTCGTTTAGCCTCCGACATCCTGTTTGCGCCTCGATTGACCCTTTGCCTGTTTTCTTGTTTATGACCTTGCCTGCTGATTTGGACTGTTTGCTTTTGTGTGCGTTTTATGCACTTCATGTATGTATCACACTGTATTATAATAAACACTTCTGCACATACATCCGCCTCTCTCGCGCACTTGACATTTATATTCTTTCATATAAATACTAGTAGGCCCTATTTAGAAATACAAAGGCCTACAGAGCACAAAAGGCATATCAGAAATATTCTTTTATTACGTTTTTATTTTGATAGAGGATAGTAGATGTGAATGGCATCCAATGCTTATTTATGCATATTTTATAATTAACATTGATTTCTCCTTCTTTGTGATGTATAAATGAGAGTTAAGATCAGCTTTATATTGCATAAATAAAGCCATCTGGTGAAACTTTGAAGAAGACATGGGCGCAGATAGAGGGGGGGACGGGGGGGATTCGTCCCACCCAGATTTAAATTCACTTCGTTCGGTCCCCCCCACTTATAGGGAGGAAAAAACGTCTATGCTGTCTTTCTTTGCATAAGGCAAACCTCACGGAAAAATCAAAAGACTAATTACCATTCGGTTTATTGAGGTGCACGGCAGTGTATACATAGTTGCAACAACTCACATAAAACAAAGACTGATATTCGGTTGGTTGAGCTGCGCAGACTGCACAGGTTGCGAGCTCGAGCTTGGTTGCTATGGTAACCCACAACAAGTTTGACAGGCATATCGGGGTTGGGGTTGGTTTGCTGGCAGCTTTATCCCCCCCCCCCCCCCCCCCCCCAGTTTTTTGTCCCCCCCAGTTCAAAAAACGTATCTGCGCCCCTGGAAGAAGAGTGTACTGATTTAACATTTTACCTAATTTGCATAATTACTAGTAATAAAATACTAATTTGCATAATTGTTTTTAAACTAATTTTCAATCTTTGTATTTAGTATACAACCATCTATGTGCCTGCCAATTTCCATGTAAATATCTTGAAAAATAGAAACGTTATGAAGAGAACTTTTGATCTCATTTGTTTATGAGGCCCATTTTGGACCACGTTATCCTGTTACATAATATTATGGCAATTTTCTAAAAATTAAACCCTTTTTTCAGTCTTTGATTTGTAATATCTCAAGAATGGATAAACATTTTTAATTCTGTAAAAAGTATGTTGTTCTGCATTCAATTCTGAATTCAACGAGAGCAGTTTCAATCAATTTGGATTGAATTTGAATTTTCACCTGATATGCCTACTGTAGGCGGCATGGTGGTGTAGTGGTTAGTGCTGTCGCCTCACAGCAAGAAGGTCCGGGTTCGAGCCCCGTGGCCGGCGAGGGCCTTTCTGTGCGGAGTTTGCATGTTCTCCCTGTGTCCGCGTGGGTTTCCTCCGGGTGCTCTGGTTTCCCCCACAGTCCAAAGATATGCAGGTTAGGCTAACTGGTGACTCTAAATTGACCGTAGGTGTGAATGGTTGTCTGTGTCTATGTGTCAGCCCTGTGATGACCTGGCGACTTGTCCAGGGTGTACCCCGCCTTTCACCCGTAGTCAGCTGGGATAGGCTCCAGCTTGCCTGTGACCCTGTAGAACAGGATAAAGCGGCTAGAGATAATGAGATGAGATGCCTACTGTAGGTTGAAAGTTCATAGAACAACAAATCATCAATGGACCGGTGAATCACACAATATTTCACAATGCTCTGTTGGATTTATGATAAGCATAAAACTAGTTGACAACACCTAGTCAACACCCACAAAATGTACTTTGGAAGCCCAAAAGGTGAGTCAGCATTAAATGAACACATAACTACATATTTCTGATGAATAATCCATTTTAAATCTCTTCACTTATGATTAATAATCTAATATAATTTTGTATTCTTCTGATTAATAGTCTAGTATAATTGTCTGTGAAGATTCTCAGTCATCCAGGTCATAGTAAACTGTGGGTGGTAAAAGAGAGCAACTGCACTTGTTGCTCAAGTCTAGTTGCTCTCTTTTACCACCCACAGTCCAGTGTAATTATTAAAACCTCTGTAAAATTCGTAATTTTGTATTTTATATCCATAATCAGGATTAGGACAGCTATGCATCAGTTATTTCACAATTTCTCCTGGATTCTGAAACCTGGAAACTATGAATTCAGCTTATTACTGTATACTGTGAAGAAATGAGTAATAAAATGAAGCATTGGAACCAAATGGTGGTTTCTGAATATTTAATCAGTATATTCATATTTGTCACATACACATTACAGCACAGTGAAATTATTTTCCTTGCATATCCCAGCTTGTTAGGAAGTTTGGGTCAGAACGCAGGGTCAGCTATAATACATCACCCCTGGAGCAGAGAGGCATAAAAGCCTTGCTCAAGGGCCCAAGAGTGGGGCTTAAACCCCCAACCTTCTGATCAGTAACCCAGACCCTTAACCATTGAACCACCACTTCCACTTAACTGGATTTTTAAAAAATAAATAACTAAATAAAATACAGATAATATAATGCTCATTATATTATAATATAATGCTCATTTTATGTATTTCAACATGGAGATCTAGTTTAGGAATCTGATATGTCCCGTTGTAAACTTGAGAATAATTAATTGCTGATATCAAAACACAAGTCATACTATAATAAACTGTTGGCAACACATTCTAATATATATTTATTGTGCTATAATATCATGAATAGCACAGTGATTTATTATTCACTGTTAAAGTGCATATCACGGGTAAATTCAGGAGCAAGATCAATGTAATTCTCCTATTTTATATTAAACTTTGGTCAAATATCTGTAATATTTCTGCATTCTCTGCAATTTTTTTACCTTGCGCAATACCAGAAAAATTCAGTTGAAATTTGAGGCGAATTGGTCCGCCTCTGAAAAAACTTGGCATTTGAATTTCCTGACAAACATTGATTTTCGTGACGTCATCTGTGGGATGCCTCCCTCTGAATCCTATGTCAGCGCTGGTTTGTTTATGAGAAAACGATCTGGTGGTTTTCTGCAAATTTCTTCAATGTTATCGCGTAATTATTAAAATGGTTAACAGATGCATCGTAGGAGGGTGTAGCAACGCCAATCTTGATGGGATTAGTACTCATCGTTTTCCAAAAGACCGGATGATGAGAGAGAAATGGGAGCGCTTGGTCTACACAGGCTGTGCACTGAAACCGTGCAAAGCTCACGCAGCCTGCTGATGCTTCCGCAGGTGATGTCACGAATCTGGCTCCAGACTCCCTTGGGGTTTTTCCAGACGTGTTTTATTATTTTTTTTCTGCTGTAGACAGATGGCCTTGTGCAAAATTACCTTTCTGGATGAGTGTGTAAAGGGACATTCTTTCATATAAAAAACACCGAAATTGGTCCAGAATATGCACTTTAAGATAGTACAGTGTATTGTCTTTATTCTTTTAACAAATAGAAAATTAATGCCTCTGGCAAAATGCAAAAAAATGAAGTTATGTTGACAGCAAAACAAAATTGTCTTTATAAAGCACATGTAAAACAACATAAGCTGAGCAAAGTGTTGTGTATAGAGAACACAATATAAAAAGACAGAATAAAATGAGCATGAATTTAAAAGAGAGAGTTAAATGAAAAACCACCAAACAAATAGACTGTTAGAACAGACAAACACAAGTTAAAAAGCCAACTTATAAAAGTGTGATTTTAGTTTTTATGTTACATTACAGGCATTTAGCAGACGGTTTTATCCAGAGCGATGTACAACAAGTGCAAAAGTCATGTACAAAAAGAAAGACTTTATTCATCACACACTTGTGATGCATTTAACCCATCTGAAGCAGTGCTCCACTTGACCCAGAGCAGTGGGCAGCCATGCTACAGCACCCGGGGAGCAGTTGGGAGTTAGGTGGCTCGCTCAAGGGCACCTCAGCCCAAGGCCGTCCCATATTAACCTAACCGCATGTCTTTGAACTGTGGGGGAAACCGGAGCACCCAGAGGAAACCCATGCAGACATGAGGAGAACATGCAAATTCCACACAGAAAGGCCCCCGCTGACGGCAACCCAGGACCTTCTTGCTGTGAGGCGGCAGTGCTAACCACTACACCACCGTGCCGCCCTAAAAGTGCTGAACTTCTAGACAAGAAAGTTCTAGTGCCAAATGAACAAGTAACATAATAACACAGTGTAATATTCTGCTGAAGATGATTAATAATCTAGTACAATTTTGTAGACTTCTGATTAACAGTCCAGTATAATTATTATTAACATTGTAAAATTCTATAAGTCTGGATTTTAGATCTGTAAGAAAGGCTCACAATTAACTGCTTGCTAATAGATTGCTCATCTATTGCCATGAGATTGAGTGTTCTCTCTCTCTCTCTCTCTCTCTCTCTCACACACACACACACACACAGTTCTGAAGTTAAGTTTTTATGAGTGTTAAAATCTTCTAACTGTTAAAGCTAGATTGATGCATTACTGATGTTGCTGTTATAAGGTTCATGAACTTTGAACAATAGAATATTTTCTTAAATAAACTCTACATATAATATTAGTCATATATACAGCATGTCAAAAATGTACAGAATTGGTATAATGCTGTAAATGTGTACAAGTATTATTTAATTATATTTGATTTATTTATGTTAAGTAAAGACTGACCATAAACTGTTTTGTACCGTAAAAATGCCTCCAGGCAGCTTATAGCAATATCATCCACTCCTGGGTCAAATTTGTTAGCAAAGAGATGTTTCTGCTTCAGAATCCAGTTCAGGTCCCCTGCTCCATAAACACACACTGCATGCCGATGTGCACCACTGCATGGCGGATAGGGTGCTCCATTCTTTATGTTTCCTTCATGATAACTCCACTTGACCAATCTTGCAATGGCCAGCATGTCTGACTCATCATATTTTCCATTGGGTGGGTTTGAGCCAGGCACTGAAGGCATCCTCTGTAGCGTTGCCCACATGTGCTCATCTGGACTGTATGTGTCCTTCTCCCATTCCATGAAGTTCTGGATCTCTGGACTCTTAAAGATATGTTCTACAAATGCTCTAGTAACAACAAAGTATGCATTCCCAGAGAACATTGGGGTGCTGATGGGTGGGGGTGTCTTCTTAACCTGTGTCCGAATCACAGTGGTTGTGATGTTATGATGGTACTGCCAGCGGGCTTTTTTGTGTGAGCTTGTGACTTCTGACTCCAAACTATTCTTTCCATTGAGAATTTTCAGACTGCGAACAAGTTCTGCATTGGTTTTTAAGGGGAAATCTGACCCACAAGTGTTGAGCAGATACCTCCACCTAACAGTAGATTTGAGAAGGTCCTCCATGCAGTTGATATCTGCTTGAACTCGTGACCAGGAGGCATAGACAACACTCTCTAACTTACTGGCCACAAACACATTAGGCAAACATGACACAATAGCCCGGACAGCCTCAGTAAAGATCTTAGGCGACTTCTGGTCCACATGAACACAGTAGACATTCTGAGGAGAGTAAATAGCACGCAGGAGTCTCTCAAACACCTCAAGTTTCTCATGGATAACCATGGAGTAAGCAACTGGAAAGTCTCTTTCCTCCTTACTCAGAGGAACTGTTAGAAACCCTCGGTCTCTCACAAAAGCTTTGCAGTCCTTTGTGGCATTTAGGTAGAAGCTCTCAGACAAAAGAGAAGTTTTTTTCCGCCTAACAAGCAAATTGCTGATGTGTCTTCTGTTGACTCCATCAATGTCTCCTTGGATAATGGCTGAACAAGCATGCAGTTCTCCGACATCGTGTTTGATCAGGTGTTTCATATCCACCCAGTCACTCTGTAAGCAGCCTTTTCTTGGAGAGTTCATTACAAGGTAAATAACTAAAAAGGTAAGAAAAAATAAAGAGCTATGTTTCAAAAAATCTTTTTTCTTAAAAGCCATTTCTTAGGTGAAATTGCTGTATGTATCAGAAGCCAAACTCAGCTCAGGAAACCAGCAAATGCCACTCAAAAAGAGTGAGTGTGCATTAAAAGTTTGGGAAGTGTGTAATAACTGATGATGGGCAGTCACAGAGCATTTGGGGAGGACTTAATGGAATTGCATAGCCAATGTACAAACAGTATACGGTAGGCGTGACTTTAAGAACTGAAAGCTATTTGTACAGCTTTGTGGAAAAGGCTGGTTGGTCAGTAAACACTGATAACATTGTGTATCTTAAGATCTAACTTAGATAAATAGATGAAAAAAATCTTTAAAAAATCTGTAAGAAAGAATTCAAAGTAATTAATCTCTGATGTGGCCAAGAATAAAATATTTTAGAATAAAGTCATTGTTTCATTCAGAAACATTTATAAATACCCCCCTTTTTTTTTACAGATTCATTTATACAATTTGATGTTACTAGCTAGCAACCAAAATCATAAAATAGCTAACAACAAACCAAATCTGTCAGATTCTCTCTCCTTGTGTTTCTGTTTCTCTCCTTTCCTGTCACTCTCTTGTTCATTCTTCCTTCCGCAACCCTAATCACAAACCTCATTTCTCATTATTATGAGTCATGGTAATATATTATTATTATTATTATTATTATAAGCCATAAAGGCATCCCACAGTGACTATAAATTAAGTAAGCTTTAGAAGATTTTATTGTTTCTGTGAAACATAAAGGTCATCAAGCAGCAGAATATCTCTCATCATCTCTAGCCGCTTTATCCTGTTCTACAGGGTCGCAGGCAAGCTGGAGCCTATCCCAGCTGAGTACGGGCGAAAGGCGGGGTACACCCTGGACAAGTCGCCAGGTCATCACAGGGCTGACACATAGACACAGACAACCATTCACACTCACATTCACACCTACGGTCAATTTAGAGTCACCAGTTAACCTAACCTGCATGTCTTTGGACTGTGGGGGAAACCGGAGCACCCGGAGGAAATCCACGCGGACACGGGGAGAACATGCAAACTCCGCACAGAAAGGCCCTCGCCGGCCACGGGGCTCGAACCCGGACCTTCTTGCTGTGAGGCGACAGCACTAACCACTACACCACCGTGCCGCCCCCCAGCAGAATATCATAATCCCAAATCTCTGACTAATGACATTAAATGACCATTAAATTGTATATCCTGACAAATTGCTGTAAAAATACTGGATATTTTGCACAGTAGTGTACCATCCTCCATTAATACAGTTGAATACTGTAAATTCTGATGTTGTTGAGGAACAAAATATTAACAGCAAGCTTCTGTAAAGTCTTACGATATAAAGCAGTATTTATTTTTTACAGCAAGCTACCTCTGACTGTATAATACATTATTTTTTCTTTTTCAGTTAACTTTAAAACAGACTGGATCTTCGGTCCGTTCAATAGTTCATCTGAGCAAAATAAAAATTACATTAAATTAAAAATAGGCCTACACATCAGTATTTTTGGGGCGGCACGGTGGTGTTGTGGTTAGCGCTGTCACCTCACAGCAAGAAGGTCCGGGTTCGAGCCCCGTGGCCGGCGAGGGCCTTTCTGTGTGGAGTTTGCATGTTCTCCCCGTGTCTGCGTGGGTTTCCTCCGGGTGCTCCGGTTTCCCCCACAGTCCAAAGACATGCAGGTTAGGTTAACTGGTGACTCTAAATTGACCGTAGGTGTGAATGTGAGTGTGAATGGTTGTCTGTGTCTATGTGTCAGCCCTGTGATGACCTGGCAACTTGTCCACGGTGTACCCCGCCCTTTACAAGGGAACCCTGTGTGCCATAGCAGGAGACAATTTGGGTTCACACAACATTGGGGGCTTCACTGAACATTTTAGCAAGAGCTCACATTTTTGCAGGTATTGTGAGATTGATCAGGAAGCATTTCAGGCAGATCCTCTGGCTAAGGGCCATGATCGCACACCACAATCGTATCATAAAAACGCTGAGGCTGTGAGTCATAATGTGGAATCAAGGGGCTGTTGTGGTGTTAAATTTGACTCCATTTTCAATCGACTGGCATATTTTCATGTATGTCAGCCTGGATTACCTCCTTGTCTCGGCCATGACCTTTTTGAGGGCGTTGTCTCTACAGATTTGGCATTGTACCTCAACCACCTTGTTTTAAAAGAAAAGAGTTTACTTATGTTGAACTGAATCGGCGCATTAACCAGTTTAAATATCTTGGCAATGACGCCAACAACAAACCTTGTGAGGTGAACCCAGGGGCTGGAAATCTCTCTGGACATGCAGTTCAGAATTGGTGTTTCCTGAGAATGTTGCCATTATTAATTGGTGATAAAATAAAAAGCCCTGGAGAGAGTGAGGTGTGGCAGCTTATTTTATAGCTGAGAGAGATCATGGAGCTGGTATGTCTCATCTCATCTCATTATCTCTAGCCGCTTTATCCTGTTCTACAGGGTTGCAGGCAAGCTGGAGCCTATCCCAGCTGAGTACGGGCGAAAGGCGGGGTACACCCTGGACAAGCCGCCGTGTCTGCGTGGGTTTCCTCCGGGTGCTCCGGTTTCCCCCACAGTCCAAAGACATGCAGGTTAGGTTAACTGGTGACTCTAAATTGACCGTAGGTGTGAATGTGAGTGTGAATGGTTGTCTGTGTCTATTTTTTACATGCAAACTCTGCACAGAAAGGCTCTCGCCGGCCACGGGGCTCGAACCCGGACCTTCTTGCTGTGAGGTGACAGCGCTAACCACAACACCACCGTGCCGCCCCAAAAATAGACACAGACAACCATTCACACCTACGGTCAATTTAGAGTCACCAGTTAACCTAACCTGCATGTCTTTGGACTGTGGGGGAAACCGGAGCACCCGGAGGAAACCCACGCAGACACGGGGAGAACATGCAAACTCCGCACAGAAAGGCCCTCGCCGGCCACGGGGCTCGAACCCAGGACCTTCTTGCTGTGAGGCGACAGCGCTAACCACTACACCACCGTGCCGCCAGAGCTGGTATGTGTTCCAACCATTTCCACAGGCCAGGTAGCATATTTAAGAGTCCTGATAGATGAGTATTTGCATATCAGAATGCAGACTTTTGCGGATCATCCACTCAAACCTAAACATCACTACCTAAATCATTATCCAGAACTCATTGTTCAATTTGGGCCACTCATCTGTCTATGGACACTAAGATTTGAAAATAAGCACACTTATTTCAAACAGTGTGCAAAAAGGCTGCACAACTTCAAAAACCTCTGTGGAACCCTTGCTGAAAGACATCAGCTTTTGCAGTCTTTTCTAAGTGCTGGAACACTGTTTCCACCATCTGTTGTGGTAGAGAAGGGAACTGAATTTATTGTGGGAGACTACAATGATAAGATCAGACAGTCAGTTGCTCATCTTAATTTTGATCATCTAAATATCCTCATTAGTCATGATCTCATCTCATCTCATTATCTCTAGCCGCTTTATCCTGTTCTACAGGGTCGCAGGCAAGCTGGAGCCTATCCCAGCTGGTTACGGGCAAAAGGCAGGGTACACCCTGGACAAGTTGCCAGGTCATCACAGGGCTGACACATAGACACAGGCAACCATTCACACTTACGGTCAATTTAGAGTCACCAGTTAACCTAACCTGCATGCCTTTGGGGGAAACCGGAGCAAACCCATGCGGACACGGGAAGAACATGCAAACTCCGCACAGAAAGGCCCTCACCGGCCACAGGGCTTGAACCCGGACCTTCTTGCTGTGAGGCGACAGCGCTAACCACTACACCACCATGCCGCCCCTCATTAGTAATGATGTGACAGTAAAAGGGACAACATATAGGAGCAACATGTTTGTTGTTGTAGGTCATAATGACGATGGTTTTGTAGTGGGAAAAAATCAAAAAGGCTGTCATTCATAAGAATTCAGCAGTGTACTTCATCACTGAGGTATATCAGTCTGTTTGTCAACCAGAGATTAATGCTTACCACACTTCACCAATGCAGGAAGCCTACTACTGTGTCAGTCAAGCAGAGCTCCTTGATCACTACCCACTGCCTGAGTATTCAGTTTGGGGTATGTCTTTGCTAACTCTTCATCATTCTGTCCCAACATTTTAGATTCATGTCATCCATTGGTGATGAAATAAAGGTCATCATCCTCGAGACTTTGCCCAATTTGTCTGAGGATACTCAAAAACAGATCATCACAGCACTTGAAATCTCAGGTGTGGAATCAACAGAAGACCTCAAATATGTGCAGCAGGATGGCCTCAGAGATCTCTTGCCTGTTATCCAGCAAAGGAAACTTCTGGAGGCATTCAAAATGGGTAAGTATTATCAATATAGTGTTTTCCTGTCCAGTTAAAGCTGCAGTACTTGGTCAAAAACAAGACAGTTTACACTCAGCTGACATATGGAATGAACACAAAATGAAGTAGTGATTTGGGCAAAACAATAAATGGAATCGCCATACAAATTCACAATCTCTAGTGTTTATGATATGAGTTTGCATGCATATGTGGCAAATATTGTAAAATAGTGATATTTTATTTCCATGTGTTCTATAATCTACTACAGTCACACTTGATCTACAAATCTTGCCAGATGACTGAACACATACAAGTCTGACTTCGCTCTCTAGTCCATTGTCTTGCTCTTCATCTTCACTGTCCAGCATTTCATCCCTGTCAAACTCTTCAGAACCATCAATACCATGTACTTCGCAGAGCCTAAGACAATCAGCCAACAAATCCAGCATGAAACCTTTGAAGTCCCATGGGATAAAATGCCAGAGGAAGTGCAGTCAGCCATTGCCAACAGCAAAAGACCTGCTCCTGACAAGCGACGCCAGATGATACGAATTCTTGTTGATGAAATGAGAAGGTATGAGGTTAACCCCACACGTAGCGAATGTCTTGTCATCTGCCAAAACATCGTTAAGCAGTACCCCAGTAGTTTTGCTGATATGACAACAGGAGGTGTCATCGTTGCTGGAGGTTTTGCGTCACTCCTTTCTCAAGTGAAAACGCGAATTGAGAACATAAACCATGCAGGGACATTGAAACGACTCCGAACATCAAGACGGTCTGGACAACTGCAGAGGCCAGCTGATTCTTACGGATGCACACGATTTCAGCCGGACCCTCCACCTGAAGAAACCAATGAGACAGTGGAGCAGAAGTGGCAACAATTGGTGAACATCTACAGGCAGGAAGGCATTCAAGGTAGTGAGAGGGCAGAAGTGATAAACATCATGAAAACAACATTCTGTCTTCAGCGTAACCACATCCATCAGACTCCAGCACCTTCCATAGAAGATTTAAGAA
This sequence comes from Neoarius graeffei, assembly GCF_027579695.1. Classification (NCBI taxonomy): domain Eukaryota; kingdom Metazoa; phylum Chordata; class Actinopteri; order Siluriformes; family Ariidae; genus Neoarius; species Neoarius graeffei. Next base: position 71,484,512 of record NC_083570.1, read on the forward strand.
TCCAGTGGCCCTACCTTTTTACCCCAAGGCGTCTCTACTGTCACTTTGAGTTACTTACTGACATCAGCGTTCTGCGTGCCTTGGAGCTATCCATTGAAGAATGTGGACAAGGAATGGAGAAGTATTTAAGGACAAAACTGAAGAACAAAGATGTACAGTCTGAAGACAGGGAAGTGACTCTTTGCATCATCCAGTTACTGATGGCCTACTTTGATGAGAGAACAGAGGGACTGATACTCTTTGCTGATGTAAGTTTTGTTTAGCATTATTTCTTGTGTCTACTATGACTGTACATGCAATTCCATTCTTAATTTGGATACTGTTGTCCATGTTCTACGGATGTCTGCCACTGCAGCCGATGTTGAGCGCATCCTGACCCTCCCAACCAGTCCACGACTGATTCTACTGGGTAAGTGTCATAAAAGCATGACATGGAGTATAGAACAAAGTCAGTTTGTCTTTCTGTGTCTCCATCTGTCTCCTAAACTTTTTATCGTGGTCTGTCATGGATATAGTTCTCTCATTCTTTTTCCTATCGCAAGTTGTGGAAACTAATGATTTGCAACAAGATAATTTATGATACTTGATATAAATACAGTAGAAAATGTGTGGATAGGTGTGGATAGATTGCACACTTGAACAGGGACTCAGTGTAACTTTTTATGTTCTGTCTTTAGTGTGTTACTCTGCAAAATACACAGACATTGCAGTGAATGCATCGAACGCATTTCTGTCCAGCTTTCCTCTTAGCACTACAGTTCAATGTGTGTGTGTATTGACCTAAAACACCAGTTAAACGATGCCACACAAACACATCAAGTTGCACAAAACATTACTGTTAAAACAATATTTAAGGGGTGGCTTTTTCTGTGAACGTCTTATCCTCATATAGGGCTCTTACACCCATATTTGTTTTCCATAACTGTTGTCTGCATCAGTTGCTGGTGATGGAGTCACATCGGGCCATTGGATGATCAGCATCGAAAGCCAAGTCAAATGTGAAGGCATCCAACAAACCTTCATCACAGGGCTTGCTGCAGTTTTCGCCACCTACTATGTGTTCAACCTGCAATACCAAGAAGAAGCTGCAAGGACACTGGAGTTTGTTCAAAGGTAAATTTCTGCCAGAAATATTGTTTGAGTATGTTACCCCTCTTCCCAGCTCTGTTCAGAAATATTGAACGGTCATTTATTATAAGCCATGCTGGTATATTAACTTTTACAGTTGTTGCACCTATCTCTTGCACATCAAAGCATAGCCTGCTTCCTTTTGGCACCCATCTTAAGGAATGGGGCTGTTCAGACTGGCCATGTAACTCTGTGTGGTGCTCTCATTGAGCAATGTGTCCTTCTCTAACTGCTCTTCATGGTTGAGGAGCCTGAAATACAGTCTTCAAAAAGTATCTATATGTTGAACTTTGCCAAAGATAAAATTTCCTAAAGATAACAATGTTTCCTAACGCCGCCCTCAAATCAAAGTTTAATAGATACTGTAATAATGGCAACAGCTGATCTGTTGTAATCCTGAATCATGAATGTTTTGTTTCTCATAGTTTATCAAAATGAGAATTCTCTTATAATTATGAGACACAGGGGTCATTATCATAAAAAGACATCTTAATTTTTTATTCAATTGTGATAGTTTTCCATATTAAATGCAAATTATCTTTACTTACCACACCTAATATCTGATATACTTTATTATTACAACCCCGATTCCAAAAAAGTTGGGACAAGGTACAAATTGTAAATAAAAACGGACTGCAATCATTTACAAATCTCAAAAACTGATATTGTATTCATAATAGAACATAGACAACATATCAAATGTCGAAAGTTAGACATTTTTTGAAATTTCATGCCAAATATTGGCTCATTTGAAATTTCATGACAGCAACACATCTCAAAAAAGTTGGGACAGGGGCAATAAGAGGCTGGAAAAGTTAAAGGTACAAAAAAGGAACAGCTGGAGGACCAAATTGCAACTCATTAGGTCAATTGGCAATAGGTCATTAACATGACTGGGTATAAAAAGAGCATCTTGGAGTGGCAGCGGCTCTCAGAAATAAAGATGGGAAGAGGATCACCAATCCCCCTAATTCTGCGCTGACAAATAGTGGAGCAATATCAGAAAGGAGTTCAACAGTGTAAAATTGCAAAGAGTTTGAACATATCATCATCTACAGTGCATAATATCATCAAAAGATTCAGAGAATCTGGAAGAATCTCTGTGCGTAAGGGTCAAGGCCGGAAAACCATACTGGGTGCCCGTGATCTTCGGGCCCTTAGACGGCACTGCATCACATACAGGCGTGCTTCTGTATTGGAAATCACAAAATGGGCTCAGGAATATTTCCAGAGAACATTATCTGTGAACACAATTCACCGTGCCATCCGCCGTTGCCAGCTAAAACTCTATAGTTCAAATAAGAAGCCGTATCTAAACATGATCCAGAAGCGCAGACGTCTTCTCTGGGCCAAGGCTCATTTAAAATGGACTGTGGCAAAGTGGAAAACTGTTCTGTGGTCAGACGAATCAAAATTTGAAGTTCTTTATGGAAATCAGGGACGCCGTGTCATTTGGACTAAAGAGGAGAAGGATGACCCAAGTTGTTATCAGCGCTCAGTTCAGAAGCCTGCATCTCTGATGGTATGGGGTTGCATTAGTGCATGTGGCATGGACAGCTTACACATCTGGAAAGACACCAATGCTGAAAGGTATATCCAGGTTCTAGAGCAACATATGCTCCCATCCAGACGACGTCTCTTTCAGGGAAGACCTTGCATTTTCCAACATGACAATGCCAAACCACATACTGCATCAATTACAGCGTCATGGCTGCGTAGAAGAAGGGTCCGGGTACTGAACTGGCCAGCCTGCAGTCCAGATCTTTCACCCATAGAAAACATTTGGTGCATCATAAAACGGAAGATACGACAAAAAAGACCCAAGACAGTTGAGCAACTAGAATCCTACATTAGACAAGAATGGGTTAACATTCCTATCCCTAAACTTGAGCGACTTGTCTCCTCAGTCCCCAGACATTTACAGACTGTTGTAAAGAGAAAAGGGGATGTCTCACAGTGGTAAACATTAGCCTTGTCCCAACTTTTTTGAGATGTGGTGTTGTCATGAAATTTAAAATCACCTAATTTTTCTCTTTAAATATGATACATTTTCTCAGTTTAAACATTTGTCATCTATGTTCTATTCTGAATAAAATATGGAATTTTGAAACTTCCACATCATTGCATTCCGTTTTTATTTACAATTTGTACTTTGTCCCAACTTTTTTGGAATCGGGGTTGTACATTTTAGGCACCTCATTGGGATTAATCCTGAGATGGGAAGAAAGACCAGCCAGGGGAAGGTGGTGTCAAAGAAGACGGGAAAGCTGGTCCACAAAAAAGCAACAATGGTGAATCCCCATGTGGCCACTCTACTAAAAAATTTGATGGACTTTGAGTGGGGCTTTATTTAGCCAGTATAGTTCAGTCCATCTATCTCAGATGTCCAGGTTCATTTTTGGACCCACCATTGTTGAGAGCCTCTTTGATAATGTTTAATTGTTATTGTTAATGGAATGTGTGTAATTAAGTTAGCTTTTACTTAGTTTTCTTAGCTGCTATGCAGTTGATGCAGTGACTTTAACCCAACTGTTGTCTTTGGGTGAAGGGAGAAGAGGAAGGAAAAAAACTAGACCGGACAATTCCCCGGGGGAAATTGTGAGAGGATGCAGTGCGCGAAGCAATTCGGTCACGCATGTTTGCTGGCCGTGAATGTGTGACCTGCAATGATGTTTCAATGCAATGATTATGTGTGTGCTTGAGACAGCAGCCGTCATGAAGAAGAGCTATTCAAGAGCATAAACAATGTGACTACAGGCGGAAATTAGCATGTACTGCTATAACCTGGGACAGACATCTGTCCTTACCACAAGGATAATGTTTAATTTGTGCACTGTCCCTTTTAAAAATAAAATAAACTCTAAAAAGAGTGTTTGTAGTTTGTATGTACGAACAGAAGTGTTCCTAATAAAGTGGGCGGCTAAAGTGAAGTGTCATGCCGACCGAGGCTGTTTTTTTTTTCACAAAAAAAAGAAATTTACAAAATTCTTTCACAGTGAGCGCTAGAAGGGTCTCCTGAATAGACTGATGTAATTTTTTGTCCGTAGTGTTAAAAATGAGGACACTAGAGCGAGTTAAAAATGAGTGACTTTTCCGTCACGTTTATAATGGGTGTCAATGAGGCCTCTCGGCTGCCCTGTCCTCAGTTTGAGGCTTGTCATTCAAAAACTGTAAATCCTATCGTTTCGGTAGACACATTGTGTGAATCAGGACAAGTTTTACTACTACTTTTGAGAAAATCATGTCTGTAGAGTGAAATTTGTGGCTGAAAACACAGTTTAAGCGAGAAAGTTTGAGCTTTTTTTTCAACCTCTCTCCACTCTAAGCTAACGAGCTTCACTGGTGTGTAACGCAATAGACACCCATTCAAAAGCCGGATTTTCTCCCGGAACCCACATGGCGTTTGAGCCGGGACTGATCCGAAAGTGTAGAACCTAGCAGAAAAGTTGAATGCCAGATCCACAGAGGAGAAGTTTTCCTATGTTTTAGAGTTTGAATCACGTCTCTAGGTGAAAGCATGCCAGAGCAGCGGATGTTTGAAAAAGTGCTTTTTTTTCAATTAATTCCATAGAAATGAATGGGTTTTTTTTGGGCGATTTTTTCGCGACGTATGTATTCTGTAGAGAAAAGTAATAGCATAGCGAGTCCGATCGAGCCGCATGTTTTGATATATTGTTTGTCTGTGTGCGACGTACGGTTATTGAGTTAATCAAAATCGAAATTTGCGTAGGAATAAGAAGATTAAGAAGAAGAAATACATAGAACAACAATAGTTGCAGTGCTGCAGCACTGCATCCTAACTAGCAGTAAAGTTAAATGAAGTTGAACTGTCTGATAATTTGTACTCTATGCTTTGCAAACAGTCAAACCAGACCTGGTCAATTTTGACCTGGGGAGGAAAATACAAAGTTTAATAATGTCTAATAAATGCCTAATGTTGTAAGGCCATCTCTTGTCTGAGCCATTTCTGTGGTAGCTATTTTCTGTAATTTTTACTGTAATATTTTTACAGTAATAAACTGTTGTAGATCACAGTAGGTACACTGTAGAATAACAGTTTCAAGCTGGCAACTGTAGCTGCCAGTAGTTTACTGTAATTTAACAGGAAAATTTGTTACAGGGGCGGCACGGTGGTGTAGTGGTTAGCGCTGTCGCCTCACAGCAAGAAGGTCCTGGGTTCGAGCCCCGGGGCCGGCGAGGGCCTTTCTGTGTGGAGTTTGCATGTTCTCCCCGTGTCCGCGTGGGTTTCCTCCGGGTGCTCCGGTTTCCCCCACAGTCCAAAGACATGCAGGTTAGGTTAACTGGTGACTCTAAATTGACCGTAGGTGTGAATGTGAGTGTGAATGGTTGTCTGTGTCTATGTGTCAGCCCTGTGATGACCTGGCGACTTGTCCAGGGTGTACCCCGCCTTTCGCCCATAGTCAGCTGGGATAGGCTCCAGCTTGCCTGCGACCCTGTAGAAGGATAAAGCGGCTAGAGATAATGAGATGAGATGAATTTGTTACAGTGTAGGTGCAGTGGTGTATGTTAGGTTTTCGTGCGATTTCTGTATCAGAAATTCTACAAATGGTACCAAAGCCAGAGTTGTTTCTCTGGCTGGCATTTTGCAGAGAGATACTCTGGCTCCATGCTTATTTGCAATAGTTTGGGATTATGCTATGAGGCAGGCAGTAGGCAGCAGAGAACTAGAACTCAGATTTACTATTGAGAAAAGGAAAAGTAGCAGATCACCTCTGGCAGCAGTCAGTAATGGGGACTTTGCAGATGATATTGCCCTCTTGCATTACATGGAACTGAGCAGATGCTCTTATCCAGAGCAACGTACAATGAGTACAAAAGTCAGTTACATAAAGTGCTGAACTTCTAGACAAGAAAGTTTTCATGCCGACTGAACAAGTGACAGAATAACACAGTGTAATATTCTGTTGGCATGCCAATACTCAAACAGCCAAGGAAACAAACCAACCATATAAAAGTACAAACTAAATAGAGAACTCAAACAGCTATCACCAGGCTAGACAGTCGACAGCCTGGGTTGGTTTAGACCAAAACACAGTTATACAGTGGGCAGGGAAGAAGGGAAGGAGAGGTGCAGCCTGAAGAGGTGAGTCTTGAGTCTGCACTTGAAGGTGGTCAGGGAGTCAGCAGTTCTGACCTTAACAGGAAGGTCACTCCACCAACCAGGACAGACAGCAGTCTTGAGTGGGCTGGGCAGGAGTGGAGAGGAGGAGGGGCCAGGTGACCAGTAGTAGCAGAGCGTAGGGAGCTGGCTGACATGTAGGGGTGGATCAGACTGTGGAAGTATGTTGGCCCTAACCCCTTGAGAGCCTGGTAAGCTAGCACCAATGTATTAAATTTGATGCAAGCTGCGATAGGTAGCCAGTGCAGATCGGTAAGCAGAGGGGTGACATGGGAAGAATGAGGGAGGTTGTAGACCAGGCAAGCTGCAGCATTCTGGATGAGCTGCAGGGGTCTGATGGCAGAAGCTGGAAGGCCAGCAAAAAGAGAGTTGCAGTAGTCCAAGCGGGAGAGGATCCGTGCTTATCAGAGGAGTTGGCAAAGGAACAGGAACTTCTGATGAGAGTGGAGTCAGAAGCCACTATAGTGGGGCTACAATTCAAGGTGACCTAAACCAAAGCAACAGGATCCTATCGAACTGAAAGCAAAGAATGGAGCAAAAAATCAAATTTGTTGAACATTTCAAGTATCTTAGCTTATGGAAAGCATAGAGAAGTATTTGAATACTAGGAAAGCACGCACACTAAAAGCTTGTCACAAATTGAGCAAGACATAGATTGTCAAAGAAGATTAAGATCAGACTATTTCCAGCTACAGTGGAGTCTGTTCTTCTGTATGATTCAGAAGCTTGGACATTCGACAATGCTTAATGTGTTACGTTCATTATGTCTTCTTATTAAATCAGAAGGGTGTGACTGACCTGTCAATATTGACAGGGAGGTCACACTTCCATAACATCAGCTGATTATAAAGGCACGTCACACACCAACATCCGGGTGACACACTGATGAAGACGGAAGTTACACTGTCGAAATATGTCAGGTAAAGGAAAAAACTTTTACATGTCTGAAACAAAAGAAAACTAATGACTTGATTTGACAATGCTCTTGAAAAGAAGTTCGACGGCACATGTACCAAAATGCTGAGGATAGTTCTCAACGCATCATGGTGGCAACACATGACAAATAACGAGCTTTATAGTGACCTACCATGTGTGTCTGAGAAAATCAGACAACGGAAACTCAGAGTTGCTGGATACCACGTAAGACACAAGGAGGAGATAGCATCACGACTTGTTCTGTTACAGCCCAAATTCAGGAAAGTGAATTGAGGCAGAAGGAAGACAACTTATGTCCATACTTTACTAAAAGACACTGGATATAAGGATGTTGGAGAGATTAATGAAAGCTCGTGAAAATTGGAAGGGTACAGTATTGTTGCTAGAGCCCGATCGAGAGGTTGACATAGGTGAGGTCTGTATCAGACACCAGGCCTACATAGTCCTTAGGACTGCAATATATACTAAGTAACTTTAAAAACGCACAATGGAATTCAACACGATATCACTTTAGATCCATGCATATATTTGAAATTTATGATATTGTATGTAATGCACACACATCCTGAAACATCGATAAAGGACATTTATTGTCAAACTCAAGAATTAATTCACAATAAAAAAATTCAAAATGACAGTTGGTCCATGTTCACGAAATTACAGGTTCAGTATCGTGTATGACCTCCGTTTGCTTGCAACAAGGCGTTCACTCTTCGTGGCATAGACCTTATCAGACCATTGATCTGCCTCTGTGGGATCGCCTGCCATGCTTCCTGAAGTGCTGTTTTATCAATGTGCGTTTTTAAAGTTACTTAGTGTAGAAATGTTACAAAAATTAATACTTTAAAACACTTTAAAGACTTAAAGATATTTTATCGAAATTGCATGTTGTAGTTATACAAATGGAACATTACAAATTGTTACAATATGAACTGGCAATTCAATAAGCAATTCACTGAATGCAGCTATATTTACAAAATGGAACATGCCACCTGATACATATGCACGTCTTTTCCAAGAAAGACAAAACAATTGTTAGAGGAAAACATTCAAAAGGCATGAAACTGGAGTTACAAAGAATTTTTATATTTGTTCATTCAAATTCAGTTCCACAGATGGTTTGCAATCTATCATGTTAACTAATCATTCATGTTCAAATACAAAAACAAGTGTTTTATAGGTTTTGCTTACACATAAAATATTTTTACAATGGGAGAACATGTATGGTGCATGCTAACGTTTATTTAATTGAAAAAAGAAAAAATTATAATATGAAATTTGGAACTATCTGGATCTCAACCCCCTCAGCATGCCCTTTGCTCTCTTTATGCTCGGTTGAGGAGTGTGTTCTCATTAGCTTCATCCTCCTCTTCTTCCTCAAGCTCAGATTTGTGTATGAATCCATAGCGGCGATAGACCGATCCATCTCGACTTGTGTACACAACGTCTGCATCGTCTCCGCTGTCCTCGGGCTCAGGTACTCCATGGGGCATGGGACGTGGATCAGGCCTGGTCCCTGCGGTCCCGCTCAGCCTCTCATAACTCTGCCTCCAGCACAGCCTCTTCTTGGCACGGGCCTTTGCCAATGCAAAGATGCCCAGCGCAAGGATTACAACCAAGATCAGAGCAACAGGCAGGGCAGCAGACGTGTGCTGGTATACCCGAGACCTCAGATTCACCTCGTCTTCCTCAGCCTGGTTATGTGCTGACACTGGAGCCTCCAAACACAAAGCTGTGAAAAGAGTACATAAAACAGAAAAAAAAAAGCCCACAATAAATTCAATTAAACATTATGTTAAAATTAAATGTGATAGGGACACGCACGTGGACGTTAAAGGTTTGTTGAATCGCTCTCTCCGATAGCCACTTTATTAGGTTCTAGCTTGAGCTTTCTTCAAGTAAACTGTGCAGAAGTAGAAAGTATAAAAATAGTTGAATGCTTTATATATGAAAATGGGTAGTTATTAAACCCCTCTGTCTCTGATGAAAGTTTGGCAGCCCTCTGCAGTATTTAGGTAGAAGAGAAGGTTTTTCCACAAAGCGCAGGGGTTCCTTTGGTGATGGGCTTGCAGTTTTCCAACATGATAATTAGGTGTTCCATGTCCACCTTCTCACTCTGTAAGCAGCCTTTTCTTGTACAGTTCATTACAAGATAAACAAGTGAAAACCTAATAACAAGTAAAGAGATACAGCTCAATGCTGTATGGAAACCAGTACAAGCCACCCAAAAACAGAGTGCATTTAAAGAAGAGGAAGTGTGTAATAACTGATGGGCCAGTCACAGGGCACAATATTTCTATTTATAGCAATTTTATTATGTTCTCGCTTGATCCTTCCTAAAGTAAATTGTGTGGCAATTTAAAGTGGACATATTGCATCAAATAGATGCTAATGTAACACTATAGAATTCATACAGATACTAATAAGCAAATGATATGAGAATGGAGATGAGAATGTAGTGAAGATGCAAGGAGTAGACGTAAAGAAAGTTGGTGAATTCAAGTACCTGGGGTCAACTGTGCAGGAAAATGGGGGCTGCGATAGTGAGGTGAGAAAGAGAGTGCAGGCAGGGTGGAGCAGTTGGAGAAGGATTTCGGGAGTCATTTGTGATCGGAAACTCCCAGCAAAAGTGAAAGGTAAGATGTATAAGACAGTAGTGAGACCAGCTGTGATGTACGGATTGGAGACCGTACCCTTAACGAAGAGACAGGAGGTGGCGGAGTTGAGGATGTTAAGGTTTGCGATGGGAGGTTGGACAGGATAAGGAACGAGCACATCAGAGGGACAGCACATGTGGAGAGCTTGGGAATGAAGCTAAGAGAGATGAGACTGAGATGGTATGGGCACATCCTGAGAAGAGATGCAGAGCATGTGGGAAGGAGAATGTTGAGGATGGAGCTGCCAGGCACACGAAAACGAGGAAGGCCAAAGAGGAGATACATGGATGTGGTGAGAGAGGACATGAAAGTGGCAGGTGTGGTAGAGAAGGATGCGGAAGACAGGGAGCAACGGAGACGAAAGGTCTGCTGTGGCGACCCCAAAAGAAGACGACTAATAACGGATGCAAACGGTGCGCCTTTTGGCGGATGCCGCCTTTTTCACGGCTGTCTGGGGGACTTGTGTGAATCGTGCAGATCCGATGAGTTTTTTTTGGGGGGGGGGGGGGGGGGGGGGGGGGGGGGGGGGCGCGTTGGAGTGTCTGATTATAATTTCATCAAAGTAAATTCTGTATTAAAATTACTAAATAAGCAAATGTCGTTATAGTCCATGAAACATAGGAAGTACAGTATGAGAAGAAAACAGTAAATCAGAAAGCTGCGCACGTAAAGCCAATTACGTAACTTACGTTGGACTGATGGAAATCCTTGCGCGTGCAGCCAGCAGCAGATAATGGCGCGCAGCCAATTGGCTTTACGTGCGCAGCTTTCTGATTTACTGTTTTCTTCTCATACTTATACTTCCTATGTTTCATGGACTGTAACGGCATTTGCTTATTTAGTAATTTTAATACAGAATTTACTTTGATGAAATTATAATCAGACACTCCAACCCCCCCCCAAAAACAAACAAACAAACAAACAAACAAACAAACAAAAAAAACACTCATCGGATCTACACGATTCACACAAGTCCCCCAGACAGCCGTGAAAAAGGCGGCATCCGCCAAAAGGCCCGCCGTTTGCATCCATGTAATAAGCAAATGATATATTTTAAAAAAAAAATCTACATCCATTATCTACTGCTTATCCATCAGGGTCACGGGGAAGCTGGAGGCAATCCTAGCTGACTTCGGGCGAGAGGTGGGGTACACCCAGTGCAGGGTGCCAATCTATTGCAGGGCTAACACAGAGTTAAACAACCGTTCACACTATGGGCAATTTAGAGTAGCCGGTTGACCTAACCTGCATGTCTTTGAACTACCAGTCATATTACCTGCTACTGTAGATAAGCACAAGGGTGCAGAGGGTCATAAACACCGCCCAAAAAAAAATCATCGGCTGCCCTCTGCCCACCCTGGAACACATCTCCACATCCTGCTGCCTTAGAAGAACCAAGGCCATCACAGGAGACCCCTCACACCCTGCCCACCCCCTGTTTGATCTGTTGCCCTCGGGGAGACGCTTCAGGTCAATAAAATCCCATACCAGCAGACTGACAAACAGCTTCTTCCCATGGGCCATCAGGACTGCCAACAACTACGGACACATACACACACACACTCTCACAAACGGACTCACACAACACCTCCACCCCAACAACCAACAAATCTACCTCCGCTTCTTGTTTAAGCACCTTATATTTATTGCCTTTTATCTGCTAATTGCACATTTTATGTCTCAATTTTAAGAGACTATAATTAACTCCCTGACGTTTTTTATTGTATATTCTGTGTCTTTTATGTACATTTTATTTTTCTGGTGTATGGTGGCTCTGTGGGAGCACCCTCAATTTCGTTGTATCTCCCGGTACAATGACAATAAAGATTATTCTATTCTATTCTTTGGACTGCAGAACATGCACTCCACATAGAAAGGCCCCAGTCAGCTGTAAGGTTTGAACACAGAACCTTTTTCATATGAGATGACAGTGCTAACCATTACAGCACTGTGCAATGAAGAGCTATTTGTGCATCTGAAAGGGGTGACAAAGTTCAGAACACAAGGCAAACAACTTCTACTTAGAAGAACTACCAGTCATATTACCTGCTACTGTAGATAAGCACAAGGGTCTGAGAAAGCACACTTTAATCACAGGTTTGCTTGAAGAAATTATGTTGGATTTAGAAATAAAATGAAGTACATTTATCAACTTGATGATCTTGTACATCTTTACCCTGGTCACAAACATACACTCACTGGCCACTTTATTAGGAACACCCATCCACCTGCTGTTTTATGCAGTTATCTAATCAGCCAATCCCTTGACAGCAGCACAATCATGCAGATACAAATTAAGAGCTTCAGTTAATGTTCACTTCAAACATCAGAATGGGAAATATTGTGATCTCTGTGACTTTCACTGTGGCATGGGTGTTACTGCCAGATGGACTGGTTTGAGTATTTTAGAAACTGCTGATTTCCTGAGGTTTTCACACACAACAGGCTCTAGAGTTTACACAGAATGGCGTGAAAAACACTGAGCCCATGTTTACATTAGACCGTATCAGCGGATCATCAGATTAACGTTTTTAAAACGATTAGTGTGCACACAGCAACACCAATACACGATTTGCGTGCACACAGCAACGCCAATACACGGATACGCTCGGCTCCGCAGGCATCCTGCGCTCCAAATCACTCCGCCCTGAACAGCGAGTGCCCTCTGGAGGGTGCGCACTCCGGCCCTGCGCAACTCACACAGCACGCGAGTGAAGTGCACAAGCAGTGATTTCGGGACTGAGCCGCTGTGTGTGTGATCCCAGCGCATATCACTTACCACTTGCAAGTGGAAGGATGGCAAGCCTAAAGACAATCATAACTACACAATGGGCAGTATTTGCATCAGTATTTGCAGTATTTTCATACTTTTATACTCTTTAATGAAAGGTGATACAAGGCAGAAGTCCGCGCCGTTTTTCAGCAGTCGCGTCACATGACCAACGCCAGCGAATCAGGAAGGTGGATGTCACAGTGACGTTGTCCAATGACGACGCCAGCTAGAGCTCAGCACAGCGTATTCGCGTATCTCAATGTTTACACAGCACCGGAGCTGACACGATCTGGATTGAATACGTGGACCCTGGCGGATTCCCGTTTCTCGGCGTTTCCAGGCGGTTTAATGTAAACGGACAGTGCATCCGCGAAGAAAACAAGACAGATACGGTCTAATGTAAACTTGGCCTGAGTGAGCGACAGTTCTGTGGGTGGAAATGCCTCGTTGATAAGAGAGGTCTGAGGAAAATGGCCAGATTGGTTTGAGCTACCAGGAAGAACATAGTAACTCATAGCAACTCTTTACAACCGTGGTGAACAGAAAAGCATCTCAGCATGCAACAGCAGAAGACCACACTGGGTTCCACTCCTGCCAGCCAAGAACAGGAATCTTAGAAATCAAGAACAAGTTCCTATTAAAGTGGCTGGTGAGTGTATATTTCCTTTTAAAAGAGGTGAACTGAGAGCGCACCTGAAGCTGAGTGACAGAGACAGCAATTCCTGGTCAGTT